>NC_080797.1:56301284-56901284 GCF_028018385.1 Neofelis nebulosa | reverse complement strand
GGAGTGATCACTTTACTAGTGAGCAAAGGCCAAGGATGTTGTCAAACACCCTACAAAGCAGAGGACAGACCCAAAACAAAGAGTTATCCGGCTCAAAAAGTCAGAGGTGCCAAGGCCGAGACCCTGATCTACATCGACACCCTTGATATTGATGTGTGACAAAGATGTGGCATCACCCGGTAGCTTGTTTCTCGGAGCTACTGAATAAGAATCTGTATTTATAGTCAAGTTTGGAAAACATGATCTAAAAAAACACGAATAGAGGATCCATAGCCAGCAAACCAAACTATGAACCACAGAGGCCAAATGCGGGGCATCTGGGATTGGGGCAAACCGAAGGCAGACTAACAAGGGATGATGGAAGGATGGACGGACCGGGGGAATTAAAATCTGGTGAGCCCCTAACAAAGCCAGGCACCACGCTGGACACTTTACACTGGATAGTTTTTTGCATTTATCTCCATAACAACCCTAGGTGCGCTGATGCCCACATGGGCAATGTCTGGAGAGACCAGGCCAAACCATGGCCTCCCTATCTATATCTTGAAGCTTTTCAGAATCCTGCTGCTATCCTCTGAACGAGGTTACATACAGAACATAGCTTCATGCTATGCTCGCATGTAAAACCTTCTTTACAGTTGGCATCTGATCTTAACCTTGAGTTTCTCACTCACATAGAGGCACGGCATTTTTATATGTGCAAAGAATACAATTTTCTCCTTTGTTTGCTCTTAAAAGATCAATAAACATCTTGTTTTGCCTTTAACAAAGGTGGTGCAAATTCTCTATAATCCGCATTTATTTCCTTTTATTAGAGGACATGTCTCAGGTTAACAATAAAATTTAGTAAGGCTGAGTCTTTATGGTCTACAAGCTCAATGATTACAGCACAGGGACATAATAAGAAGAATACCTACCATTTATTAAATACCTACTGTTTGCACTATGCAAATATCAGCATCTCTAATCTGCACCACAAGCTTATACTACATTTCTATTTTCCAGAAGAAACTAAGGCATAGACTTGGACATGGCACTAAGGGACGGGTCAGGATTGGACGTGAGAACTGCCTGGCTCCAAAGCCCAAGTTTTCTGCCTGCCCCACATTGCCTCATAGTCAGAGAGGCCCTTGGTTCACGTTGGAATGTCAGCAGGTCTGGCTCAGGAGCTCAAAGTTCTCATTTTGCCCGACTGACATTCCATCCCTGTGACCAGGTCTCTTGGGTCTCCTCTCCCCTCCCCCCAGCAGGGTCCACTTTCACTCCAGCCCCACATTAGCCCTGGGCTTGGGAGATGGCGCACAAGGGCCTGTGTAGGATGGATGGCTATTGACCTGGATTGGGGGTCTGCAGACCCCTCTCTTCTGTAAAGGACAAGACAGTAAATACTTCAGGCTCTCCAAGGTACAGGATTTCCATCTCATTTATTCCATTCAGCTATCCCAGCACCAAAGCAGTCATAGTTAATATAAAAACATGGGGCATGGCGCCTGGGTGGCTCAGTCAGCTGAGCGTCGGACTTCGGCTCAGGTCATGATCTCATGGTCTGTGAGTTTGAGCCCCGTGTCTGGCTCCATGCTGACAGTTCAGAACCTGGAGCCTGCTTCAGATTCTGTGTCTCCCTCTCTCTCTGACCTTCCCCCGTTCATGCTCTGTCTCTCTCTGTCTCAAAAATAAATAAACATTAAAAAACAATAAAAAGAAAAAGCATGGGGCATCTGAGTGGTTCAGTTAAGCATCTGACTCTTGATTTCGGTCATGATCTTGTGGTTCTTGAGTTTGAGCCCCATGTGGGGCTCTCTGTGCTGACAGCATGGAACGTGCTTGGGATTCTCTCTCTCCCTCTCTCTCTGCCCCTCACCCACTCATTCTCTCCCTTCCTCTCTCCCTCTCGCTCTCAAAATAAATAAATAAATGTAAGAAAAATAGACATGATCATGGTCCAATAAAACTTTGTTGAACCCCCCCAAAAATGGGGGGCATGCCAGATTGGGCCCCCCAGCTATAGTTTGCCAACTTCTGTGATCTTTAGGGTTTTTTCATGCCCTGATATTCTGTGTCTTATGTTTGGCAGAAAGTCCCAAACTAGAGGTTGAAAAATGGTGGTCTAAGGCCCATGCAGCCCACCAGCAGATTTTGTCCAGCCCAAACAGAGTGTTTGTTCTTAAAGGACATACCCCAAAGCAGATACTAGAACAATGAACCCACATGAACCCATCACCCAGCCTCAGCTCAGTAACGATCACCACGTTGCCTATCCCTCGTCATCTATCTCCCACACACATTGTATTTTCTGAAGTATTTTAAAGCAAATTCAGACATCACGTTGTTATTTCGCCCATAAATACTTCAGTACATCTCTCTAGCAGATAAAGACGTTTTAAAAACAGAGCCACGCAAGCTTTATCACCCTAACAAAATGAAGAATAACTCCTTATTAGCAGCTAGTGCCTCATTTGTATTTAAATGTCCCTAATTGTCTCAAAATGTCTTTTTACAGGTGGTTTGTTTGAATCGGGATCCAAATAAGGTCTACACACTGTATTCACGCAGAGCTTTTCAATTTTTGAATTGGTTGTCAAATGTGAAAATCTGGGTTTCCATAAGCATCAGATTTTCAGCTTCTCTTGGAAAAGGAAAAAAAAAAAAAAACCAGAAAGATTTGCAACTTGGCAGTGGCCCTGAGCACGCAGCACACACTCAGGAGGAGACGTGCACTCCCCTGCCCCATTGCCTTACCCCTGCAGCAGGGTCCCTGCTAGGACCCTGCTAGCACCAGGGCTAGCTAGACCTACCTTAGATGGTTTAAGTCTCTCTCACCTCACACTGGAAGTCACTTGGACCACCACCCCCCCTTCAAAAGAAACCTTCAAAATCTACCTAATTCCAGGAAGAATCCTGCAGTGGGGGTGGGGCAGAGAAGAGAGGTTTACCCAGAACCACTGGCCAGCCTTCTAGCCCTTGGAAGGCTGCCTCCAGGGCACTAGGAAAACTCCCCCTGACCCCTGAAATGCTTCCCCACCCGCTCAGCTTGTGCCTGGTGCTCACAGAGCACAGAGCTCACCCCCCAGTTAGGTCAGCCTTGAATTCACTGTGTGACCTTGAAGAAATCATTCTCCCTTTCTGGACCTCAGCTGTCCCTTCTACATGATGAGGGGAGTCAGTGGGAGGAGGAAGTTGAGTAAGAGAAGGGTCCGAGTTCTTGGACGAGACACGAGTAATCTCCAGCCTACAACCTTGGGATCCTGTGATTCCATTGGTCATAATGGCCTCCCTACCCCTTCACCTGGATGGCCAAAGGGGAGGGGAGAGGAGAGGTGCCACCCAGGGGCTGAGCGGGAGGAGGAAACTGACCACACCCCTGTTTTCCCTCTCCATCTTCTCAGGTACACACTGGTTCTTGACTCTTTCCTCTGGGTATTGACCAGTTCTGCCTGCCCATGCCTCCGAGTGGCACATATAGAATAGCCATCAGGGCAGGAGAGATGCTGAGAAATGCTAAGCCTGCACGTGTGCGTGTGCGGGGGTGGAGGTGGGGGTGGGGTCTGTGTAGGGCAGGATAGGATGGCAGTGGTAGACTCCGGGTCGGAAAAATGGGATTCAGACAACAGCCCATCCCAAGGTACTCAGTCACGCAGAGGAGTCCAGCTACAGGAAAACCAGGTGGCGGTCACCGCCCACTGGGGGGAGTCAAACACGTAAACAGGCAATTGTAGTAAAACATGATAAATGCTAGAATAGAAGCCTGCATCGGGCACCTGGGGAACACAGAGAAAATAGTCTGTTTATTCAGTTATATGTGCCTCCGCCTTGTTCCAAAAACGATGTGAAGAGGCCAACAAAGCTCAGCGTAGAAAAACAAAGTGAAAATCGAGTAAACCAGGAGAGAAAAATAATGCGGGCAGAACAAGACGAAAGCAAGGGCAAAGCTAATACCCAAGGTATCCGCCAAGAGTTCCACACTCTAGCTGCCATTGAGCCACACGCTTGCCTCCGAGCTTCCTAGCAGTCAATGCAAGAGGAGAAACCCTCAACGTTGTACAGTTCACAGTGTTCCTTAAACGAAAGCCTGGGAATAACTGGAGGTGCCCAAACAATTCTGGTGCTGGGACCTGAGAGTATATCCTCTCCAGGTTGTTTTCAAGAAGAGCCCCTCAAAACCGTGTGAGGAATACATAGGAATGATCTGTACTATAGATGCAACTTCCCTATAAATCTAAACACATTCCAAAAGTAAGATTTATTGCGGCGGTTCTGTCAGTTAAGCTTCCGACTTCGGCTCAGGTCATGATCTCACGGTTCGTGGGTTCGAGCCCCGAGTGGGGCTCTGTGCCGACAGCTCAGAGCCTGGAGCCTGCTTTGGATTCTGTGTCTCCCTCTCTCTCTCTGCCCTCCCCTGCTTGCGCTCTGTCTCTCTCTCTCAAAAATAAATAACCATTAAATTTTTTTTTAAAAAAACAAAAAACAAATTAAAGATTTATTAGAAAAAAAAAAGAAAAAAGAAAGAAAAATCTGCAGGTAGAACCCAACTGTCGTGTTTTCTCCACACGGCAGGTTGTGTTATTCCTGTTTGAACCTCCAGGGGGCGCCACTCACACCTACACTGTTTCTGACACACAGTAGGTTCTGTATGGATGTCTGCTGAAACATCCCTTGAGTGGTCAACATGGACATTCGGAGAACATCTAGAAGTGATTGTCTGTGATATACAAAGGCTATGGACCCTGAAATCGGGGACTACCTAGCAGATAATCTCAGGTGTTTTAGCGGTATTTTCAGCTACATCCACAATCGTCAATGGTTTGACACTTTTGTCTTTCTTATTGGTTTCTGTCGATGTCATGTCCCTAGGCAGTGACAAAGTCACAGAACAGAATTCAGAGTGGGAACTGCAGAACTTGACAAGATTTGGAAGAACCACCATTTTGAATAAGCAAGTAGACTTTGTATTTCTTTTTTTCTTTCTTTTTCAAAACTGTTGATTTTAAAGTGACACAGTAATATTTTTTCTTCCAGTAAGAATATAGCTTCTCACGGCCAGGACATTATCCAGGACATCTAACCTGAAGGCTACAGGGAAAACAAGACAATGGAAAGGCGATGATGGAATGTGTGGGAAAGACGATATGCTGAATTCTGAATTTTGTAACATTCTGCCTGCCTTATTTTAGTCACTCAAAATCTTATTACATTCAAAATCTCTAGCTGATCTCTCGGCCAATTCAACAAACTGAAGCCTAAATCTGGGGCTGTGCCTCACAATAATGACAGGATTCTTAATCAGAACGCGATTCTTAGAATAAAAACACGGTCACTTTACAAAAATGCCACAGTGTACTGTTTACCTCTATCTTTACAATAGGAATAAATCTGAGATTTCCAGCCTCCCCCCGCCACCCCAGAAAGACCCTAGGTGACAGGATGAATGAGCAAAGGTCCGGGGCTCAAGTGTGCAGTTGATACAATGATACAAAGCAAGCTTCCTGGGGCAGGAGTACCCGGCTCTGCCTGCAGAGATCAGGGACGTCTTCCCAGAGGAGGTGACCTTGGGCTGAGTCCTGAAGGATCCGTAGGAGGTTGCCAGTCCCACAAGGGAGGGTGAGCAGGAGGGCTCCGAGGCAAATGGAAAAGCAGAAGCCAGTGCACCAGATACCTTCCATTTGCCCCATAAATGCTCTCTCCCGTCCACCCTGCTCTGGGACCATGAGGATGCTGGTGCCTTCCTTGTCTCAGCCAGGATTGACTTCCTGCCTGAACTTCCTTCTTCACACGATCCAGAAAGAGAGCCGGATCACCTCTCTAGGATCTTTTTCAAGGGCACGAATCCCCTTACAAGGGCTCCACCTGATTACCTTTCAAAGGTAACCTTCCCCCACTTTGCCATACCATCACCCTGGGGACTGGGGCTCCAACACATGAATCGTGGTGGGATACACGGACATTCAGTCCATGTTAGTGAGTTATAAACAAAGGGCCCCATCCAGCCTGCTCACCAAAGCTCTTCATTATGCCAGCCTCCAGCCCAAACTCCCATCCTGACCCACCAGGCGAGCGGAGGTGAGAGGGACACAGCTGTCTGGTTGAGTTCCAATCATGGGTCTGAATAGGTCATTTCTCGTGTCAGGCATTTCCCCAGAAAGGGCTGGAACGCGTGTCCAACACAGGAAAGTCAGAATGGGGTCAGTCACAAAGCCAGAGTCTGTGGTCTCAGAGAAGCTGCTCAGAAGCACCGGGGTTTCCACTTCTCTGCCCTCACAGCCTCCTGACCTTGATCGTGTGGCATCTTTCCAGATACTGCCAGGGAAAGATCCAAAGGCCAGGATAGTAACACTCAGGCTTCCGTGCACATCAGAACTTGGGGAGCTCAGTGACACCATAGACACTGAGATGGCAAACAAGCTCCCTGGTGGCTCTGAGACACCAGAGGCTGAGGCCAGCAGACCGGGAAATCCTGAAATGGCACAAAAGGAAGGATTTCTCTCTTTGGTGGGTAGTTATTATTGTCATTATTATTATCGAATTATCGAAGAATTGAGTTTTACAGCGAGCGCTTCTAACAGTCCAGTAATTAAATACTAATAAGTACCAACAGAGATACGATCACAGGACTCCCGCCCACCAGGTACTGGGTTCATCACGTGCACTAAAACCCATCCTTACATAAACAAAGGTGGTGCACACATCCAGTGAGATGGCGTCCAACCTCAACGGTATTCGGCACATTGACCCATGCTCCATCATGGAGGAACCTTGAAGACAGGGTGCCGAGTGAAATAAGCCAGCCACAAGAGGTAAATTCGAGACGGTTCCACGTACGTGGGGTTCTTAGGGTGGCCAGATTCACAGAGACACAAAGTCGAAGGGCCAATGCCAGGGGCTGGGGGGAGAGGGGAACGGAGAGCTAGTGTTTCAGGTATGGAGTTTCAGGTTCTGGAGACGGACCGTGGGGACAGCTGCATAATGTCAGTGTACCTAATGCCACTGAACCGCACACTTAAAACAGCTAAGCAGTAGCTTTCGTGTTATGTGTATTTGAGCACTCACATGCAGAAAACATGGGCTTACTATAAGACTGGGCCAAGAGGCGCCTGAGGGGCTCAGGCGGTTGAACATCCAACTCTTAATTTCGCCTCAGGTCAGGATCTCACGGTCAGAAGATCGAGACCCGAGTTGGGCTGTGTGCTGAGTGTAGAGCCTGCTTGAGATTCTCTCTCTCTCTCCCTCTCTCTCTGCCCCTCCCCTGCTTGGGCACTTGCTCTCTCTCTCTCTCTCTCTCTCACTCTCTCTCTCGAAAAAAAATTTTTAAACAAGGCTGAGAGGTGAACCATGAACTTCAGAGTCAGGCAGGTCTCGGGTGAACCCCAGCTGTCTCTGGGGAATCTGACTGAACTTCCTGAGTTTCCACTTTCTCTTCTGTGATACGGGGAGGGGGGCAAGACCTCACGTCTCAGGGAGTTTGCCACGGGGGTCATTTCACAGACATCATCTCACGTCCCTGTCCCCCAGCCCTGTGAGCTGGGGAGTATCAGCCTCATTTTGTTGAAGAGGAAGGTGAGACTCAGAGAGGTTGTGTGAGGTGTCCGAGGTCACACAGCTGGGGTGGAAGGGTAGGGTTCCGAACATAAATATAAATATCTGTCTAAAACCGGGCTCTGCGCTCCATGCACTTGTGGCCCCACCCCCCCACCCCCACCCCTTGAAACACAGAATCTCACTTGGGTCTGAAGACTTGGAAGGTGCAGACCCGGGTGCCCGAGTTAGGACCCGCTCTTCAGGTTCTGATATAAAATGTATTGTTTTTGAGGCCATTACCTAGCATCTCTCAGTTTATGGGCCTCTTTTATATTTACAAGTCCTATGAATGTGCAATTGAAATAGACCAAAAAATGTGTCTCTAGAATCTTACGTGCTTGGAAACCAAAGCAGGACGCATTGGTGAAGGCGAGAAGTTGTTGCAAAAGCTGAAGTCTAAATTATGGGAATCAAGTCAAAAATCTTCGGTTCGGGGAATAAAGTTCAAAATACAGAGAACCAGACAAGATAACGGGTGTCGTTGCCAAGAGAAGGGAACGGAACTTCAGCAGGGAAAAAACAAAGCCAGTCGAGTTCTCCGTCTGAGAAGCGAAGGACTCAGATTTTCCCTGCCTGCCTCTTGCCAAGGGCAGCACCACACAGAACCACAAAGACTGCGCCCAACTCCGGGGGCTGGGGGGGCGGATTTGCGTGTTCGAAAATACGAAGGGCGCCCCCTTGAGTCGTGCGGTATGGCAGCTCTCTCTGCCCCTGAGTTAGGAGGATTTCTAAGGACATCGCACAAGGTGGGGGGGTTCAAGGAAGATGGTGAACAGAGTCGTGGGGAATGAATGTCCCAGCTTTCTTAGGGCAATACCCTCAGGCTAGGTTTCACCCATTTTGCCCCACGTCATCCCCAGCATCTCCCATTTTAGTGATAAGGAAAGATGCCCAGAGAGGTTCTGTAAGCGGCCACGGTCACACAGCTAGGTGAGCAGTAGAGTCAGAGCTGGAACCCGCAGCAGTGACTCCACATCAGCCCCTCTACCTCCAGCTGCCAGCTGGGAAGACTCTGCCCCAGTCTGGACGTGGACTTTTCTAGGCCAGACAGGGCTGGCAGAGCCACTGGGAGCAGATGCAAAGAGGAAGTTAAGCCACAGAAAGGCAACCTGGAGGGTCTGGGGATACACCGAGGGGGGAAGAGACCCAGTTCTGGTAAACCTTGAAGGACGGGAGGGGACAAGGGTCGAGGGTGATTGTTTATCAGCCTCAATGACAACCAGCAGCAGGAGGGAGCCGCCTCATTCCTGAGTCTCTGCCCTCCCAGGTGTCCCTGAGGGATAGCCAAGCTGTCCCCTGGGTCCCGCACATCGTGGGCAAGGCTCTACCGGGTGAGGGAGGGACTAAAATGCAAAGCTCTGAGTGTGGATCGGGAAGCCTGTCTCAGGCACCGGGGTCCAGAGGGAGGCTACGAGCCCAGCTCCACCCTGGGAGATGGGGGTCTGAGTTCCAGCACTGCCCTGGCCCCTTTGGGCCTGACTTGGGGCATGTACCTCTCCTCTCTAAGATTTCGTTTCCTTTCCGCCAATGCCGAGCAGGGAGGCTGACCGAGATGGTGTTTCTGAGTGTTTTCTATCTCTGACATCCATCAGTTCTAGAATCTGCCTCTGCTTCAATCAGAAGGGCTGGCAGGAAGCCTTCTCCAGGGAGGTGGCCTTGTTCTATAGGTGCTCTTTGGTCTGGGTGGTTCAGCTGTGTCCCTGCCCTTCTCCTCAAGCCCCGCACTCCCCCAGCTTAGGCCTCGTTAGCTGAACGAGGTGGGGAGAAGGACAGGAGGGGAGCAGAAGCAGCTCGCCTCCCTCAGTCCCAACACCTCCCTACCTTTCTGAATTTTTTAAAGTGCCTTTACTCAGAATTCATCAAAGATTCATCAGGCTTGGGATTGGCCCAAGCGTTTGCCTGAGGAGCCAAGTGGAAGTGGAGTGGGGCGGCGGGGCAGGGGGGAGGCGGGGTAAGCCAGGAGGCCGGCGGGGTGTGCAGGCGTGTGGGCACCCAGAGCGACGTGGGGGCTCTCTGCCCGCCTCTGCCCTGTGTGCTCGGTGGAGGGACTGGAGACAAAGGAGGCAGAAGGTTTGAGTCCAGCTCTCGGAGACCCCCTTCAGCAGTCTGGGCCTCGCCTTCCCCCACAGCCTGTCTGCCCTCCCCATCTCACGGGAGGTGAGGAGGGTCAAGGGGACGATGGACAAGACCTGTTCTCGCTGGGCAGCAGACTGAGTGACACCCCCACTGACTTTACAGTGAGGCATTGAGACCTGATGGGATAGACCGACATTCCAGACTGGCAGATGCAGGGGGCAAAGGAGAGATCGGCCAGTGGGCCAAGGCTCTCGGCTCTGGGCTTCCAAGCAGTTCTTTCCCACCTCTGCCTTGTATCTTTGGCTTCTACAGGAGATTCTGTTTGGAGAGAGGAAAAAAAAAAAAACCATCATTAATTTTTTGAAGTTTGCATATCACTGACCAGTCTACGCCTTTGATTTACAGCGGAGGAAACCGAGGGCCTAAGTGGGTATACGACTTGCCATTCGGGCAGTGGGAGAGCTGGGACCAGAACCCAGAGTCATGGCTCTCTGTCCAAGAGCCTTCTTTCTTCTCTGTTGGCTTTGCCTTGCCAGTGCCATTGTCTGGGCATGTCCCTTGGTCCCCCGGGACCAGAGGTGGACTTGCTGAGAGCAGACAGCTTGCCAGACCCCAGGAGGATGTTCCTAGGGTCGGCGTAACTAGGTTGAGCAGAGCTCATCCGACACCCGTGATGAAACGCTCTGGATCACGTACGCTTTGTAAGTGCCCCTGGCTTGAGCCTTACTGCAGAAAAAAGTCCCTCTGGCCCCAGTGGACACTGGGACTTCAGCCCTCAGAGCACTGGGTCGTGTGACTCAGCTGTCCGCTTTTCAGAAGAGGAGATTGAAGTCCAAAGAAGTCAGGGGTCGGATTGGCCCCAGGCCTCCCAGGTGCCCGGTTAGTGCTCCTTGTACAGCACCGCTGCTCCTCCCCAAGGCCTCTGTCCTCCTTCAGAAATGTCCTTCGGCCCTCAGCGTCGCCTCCTCCCCTGCGAGGTGTGACAAGGCCAGAAATGAGGGCAGATCTTTTGTGGGGGTCTTCACCCCTCAGTCTCAGGGAGGCCTGGCCAAGCTCTCAGCACGAGAACACCCACCGAGGGCCTAGCAAGACAATAAACCGTGATAATCATGTTTTTAATAATCGCCTGGAGTTTGTTTAACATACAATCACGGCCGGCAATAAATCCAAATTAAAAGCCCAACCGGGAGGCCTAAGTTAAGCTGCCTGGTTGGAAACGGAACAGCTGAGGGAGAGGAGGGGGAGGAAGGGGAAGGGTGGGACCAGGGAGAAGGGGAGCAGTCTTCCTCCAAGGCTGGGATGTCCTCCGGAGGGGCGGAGAGGGGCCCGCAAGGAAGCAGGCAGGTCCTGGCCTGGCCCCAGCCTCAACCCAGCGCGGGAACATGCCTTGCTTTCTTAATTCAAAAGGAGTTCTTCAGTGGTCCAGGCAGCAAAAACGTCGAAGTTCCCAAACCTCAGAGATGTAAGAGAGACAATATTCACTCCCCTGCCTGCAGACACACAGCTCCGTAAGGCAGAGGCCGTGCCTGTCACACTCAGTTTTTTATCCTCAGCTCCCACATCTAATAGATAATCAGCAACTAGTTGCTGAATACACGAACTGAATGAATGAATATAAACGGACACTTCTGCATCCATTTACTCATTCATTCATTTGGGTCCCCCCACCCCTCAAATATCTATTGAGTACCTAGAGTACCTGGGAAGACAGAGACGAATAAGATCCCTACCTACGAGCTCACAGCCCAGGGGACAGAGGACTGCAGTCTGTGCGATGCACGCACCCAAAGGGGGCTTGGCCAGGCTGGGGATGAAGGGAGGGACTGACAAGGGCTTCCAGGAGGAGGTTTCCTGAAGCTGAGTCCTGGAGAAGGGCAGGAGCGGGGGTCGGGGTTGGGGCAATACAGACCTGAGAACCGTGTTCCAAAGAGAAGGGACAGTGCGGGCAAAGGCAGGGAGGGGAGAGAGGACGGACATGGCAGGTTCAGAGCACTGAGGAGAGCTCCGTGAGACCAGAGAACATAATTAGGGCTGGAAAATGAGGAGGGAGGGAGAGAGGGACGGAGGGGGAGGGTGGATGCTGGCAGCGGCCAGACCTCCAAGCAGCTCTGTGAGCATGTTAAAGAGTTTGGACTTTGTCCTGAGGGCAAAGGGAAGTGACTGAAGGGTTTTAAGCTGGGGTATGACATGACCAGAATCGCAGTTTGGAAAGATGGCCCAGGCTGCGGTGTGGAGAATGGATTGGAGGTGAGGGAGCCTGGGGCCAGGTGGGGGCGGGATGGGTAGGAGGTGACTGTTGCTGTGTCCACATGTCTGCCTTAAGTCCAGCCTGCTGCAGTGACCGGCCCCCTGTGCCGCCCCTGGAAGGTAACACTGTGAATGCCCAAGCTACAGTGGGCCTTTGAGAAACATCTAGATCAACTCTCTCATCTGACGGTCTCGGAAACTGAGGCCCTGGAAGGGTGGCCACTTGCTCAACGTCACCCAGTGCTGGGGACACAGTCCAGGTGTCCTGACTCAGAGCAGAGACTTTGTAGGGTGATCGCTGTTGTTCCTGTGCCACTTCCTGACCCTCTCTGAGCCTCAGTTTCCCCGGCTGTAAAAGGAGAACCGGATGGGCTGGAGATGTGGGTGGAGTAAGCCCACCCATGTGAAAGGCTTGTTTGTTTTTTTAATTTTTTCAACGTTTTTTATTTATTTTTGGGGACAGAGAGAGACAGAGCATGAACGGGGGAGGGGCAGAGAGAGAGGGAGACACAGAATCGGAAACAGGCTCCAGGCTCCGAGCCATCAGCCCGGAGCCCGACGCGGGGCTCGAACTCACGGACCGCGAGATCGTGACCTGGCTGAAGTCGGACGCTTAACCGACTGCGCCACCCAGGCGCCCCGTGAAAGGCTTGTTGAACCGGAAAGTATCACCCATGGTGATGGCTTCGGCTTCGTACTCTCATCATCGCTCCTTTACTGGATGTTTGGCCTGTGCCTGCTCCGCCCCAGATATGCCTCTGTACGCCATGGGGTCTGCACAGATGACTGACACAGGGGCCGCCGTGGGAATGGCCCCCCTCTCCACTGGCTCTTGGCATTGGGGGTGGTGCATTTCAGTAGGTGGGGGTCCTTTGCTGCCCCAAGCCTTACCCACACTCCCTCCAGGAACCTGAGATCCCACCCAGTCTATCATCCCGGGGAAGGGACTTCTGGAGGGCCATCCAATATTCATTCGACAATCCTTTATTCTATGCCGGGCACTGAGCTAAGGGCCGGGCTCTCTGCACTCTGAGAATTTACTGTCTGATAGGCCTGAGGTGCATGGGGGTCCCATCTGCAAACAGATTAGGTGTCCCCTCACACTTAGGATAAAAAGCCCAAACCTGCCCTTGTCTCTGGGCCCTTTTGGCCACACTGACCTCATGTGCTAGCACTGCCCCTCCCTCGTGCCTCTCCAGCCACTCACACCCCGGCTTGTCCTTCAAACTGGCCAAGAATGGTTCCCCCCACTCCCACCAGGTTTTTGTCCTTTCAGACCCTCTGCCTGGAATGCCCCTCCCCAAATACCCACGTGGTCCTCTCCCTCCCTTCTTTCACCTCTCTGCACAAACGTCCCTTCTTCAGAGAGGGTTTTCCTGGTCACCCTGGTTAAAAGAACAATCCCTGATCCCTCCCCATCCTCCTTCCTGGCCTTATGTTTCTCAAAGCATTAACCATGACCTTCCTGTTAAATTATTTACATCAGATTTTTATTTGTTTAATTATTTGTTTCTCGCAATGGAACATAAGCTACAGGAGGTTAGAGACTTGGTTTTTGTTCACTGCTCCAACTCAGTGCCTAGAACAGAGCTCATAAATAATGAATGGTTGAATGAATGAATGACTGAATGAATGACTATCAGTCCTCGTAACACTTACACCAGAAGAGAAGCATCTACTGCATTTCCCTGTTTCTAAAAGGCACTTCTCAAAAACATTTGCACATTACTGAAATGCAGATATGTACATTAAAGCAGGGTTTCTTTTCTCCCTACAGCTATTATTAAATCGATGGTGCATCTCACAAATGATGGCATCTTACAATTGAGGAAATGCACAAGAACCCAGAGACGCAGGGATTCATCCTCCCCAAGGAGACTTGGTAGAAACATCCCCAAGCAGAGAATATTTAGCAGAGCTTTGAGGAATGAGTGGGCATTTTCCACAATGAGATTACAGAAAGGGCGTTCCGGGCAGGGGAAACAGCAAGTGCAAAGGCCCCGAGGTCTGGAACAGTATCTGTCCATTGCTAGAAGAGCTCCAAAGTTTGGTGTGTCTAGGGTGGAAGATGCTGGGGTCAGTGACTAAAGATGAGACCAGAGGCCATTTGGAAAGGGCCTCAGGGCACCTGGGGGGCTCAGTCGGTTAAGCGTCCGACTTCAGCTCAGGTCATGATCTCACAGTTCGTGAGTTCAAGTCCCACATCAGGCTCTATGCTGACAGCTCAGAGCCTGGAGCCTGCTTCGGATTCTGTCTCCCTGTCTCTCTCCTCCTCCCCTGCTCATGTTCTGTCTCTTTCAAAAATAAAATATAAACATTAAAAAAAAAAAAAAGGAAAGGGCCTCAAATGCTCCTCCAGGGGTATGGACTCTGTTCTGGAGGCAGATGAGAGCCATGAACAAGTCTGAACTCACTCTGCTTTTTTTTTTTTTTTAAGTTGATTTATTTTGAGAGAGGGAGAGTGCATGTGGACAAGGGGCAGAGAGAGAGGGAGAGAGAGAATCCCAAGCAGACACTGTGCTGTCAGCGCAGAGCCCGACGTGGGGTTCAATCTCACAAACAATGAGATCGTGACCTGAGTTGAAATCAGGAGTCGGACAGTTAACTGACTGAGCCACCCAGGCGCCCTGAACTCACCCTTCTAACTCACATTGTTTCCATATCAAATCACATGGAGAAGCATCCTTACGGATTTAGCAGGACAGGATGGGTCCTAAATCCAAATGTCACCAAAGTGGATTTTTTTTCCTCCTTTCTCAAAATTATCCAGGTTACTTGCTACTAGGCCCTGCTTCAGAGGCTGAGCCACTAAGATGTGGTACTCCCTCTGGCCTCCTAGGAAGCCTGGGGGAAGGCAGCAAAAGCCGGTTCTCTGCCCACCCAGGAAGGCCCTCTTGCCTCAGACAGATTGATTTGCCTCCTGCTCTGGAAAGGAAGAGCTAGCCTTCTGCTGGTGGGAGAAGGTAGGGGTCCAGGCTTCCTCCTAATGGTACCATGTGCCAGGCTCATCACACTCATTATCTTCTCCCCTCGTGAAGTAAGTAACATTATTATTCCCACTTCACAGATGAGGAAACTGAGGCTGCCATTCTAGCCCCTGCAAATGCCTGGCCCACTTAATAAGCATTTCATCTTCCCATGAATATTAATTGAGCATCAACTGTGTGCAATGCTCCCCAGAAGACCCTGCTCCTTTTTTTTTAAATGTGTATTTATTTTTGAGAGAGAGAGAGAGAGAGAGAGAGAGAGCACAAGTGGGGGAGGGGCAGAGAGAGAGGGAGACACAGAACCCGAAGCAGGCTCCAGGCTCTGAGCTGTCAGCACAGAGCCTGATGCGGGGCTCGAACTCACGGACTGCGAGATCGTGACCTGAGCTGAGGTCAAATCCTTAACCGACTGAGCCACCCAGATGCCCCTAAAGAGACCCTACTCTTGAATAAGCCCTACATATGTCATGCTCAGGCTGGTCCCTTGACACAGATTCCTTCACCCCCTAAGAAGCTCCACGGAGGCTTCAAGATGCCGCTCAGATGCCATTTCTGTGCCACCCCCAGGCAGGACATGTCACTCCCTCCTCCACCTCCCTCCCACCCTGCAGGGCCCCCTACACTGCATGAGAGGGTCCGCCTCTCCGTTTGCCCTTCTTCCAGGGCAGAGACTGGGCCTAGCATGCCATCTGGCACACAGTAGGTCTTCAAAACACATTGGCTAAAGGTGTGAATGGATGAACGACCAAGTAGAATGGAAGGTGGGAAACACGCAGAGCTGAAATGGAAATCAGGAAAGGCCACCTTCTGCCTCATCCAGCCAAGCCCTGGGGTGTGCTCAGAGCAAGAAGGGAGGCGGCCCCCTCCAGCCAGGGTAGATGGACAAGGGCTCACGGAGGAGGCAGCTGTGCAGGGCTTTGAACGGGGGCAAAAAGCACTTTCATAAGAAAAGAAGGGAGTAGGGACCGCCTGGCAGGCTGGGACAGACAGCGGCCACGCTCGGGGGAAGCCAGGGGTTGGGGCGCTCGTTTAACAAATGGAGCCAGCATTCATTCCACAGCCCTTCACGGGAAGGACAGAAGTAATCTTTGGGTTTGTAGTTAATTTGTTCTTTTAATGGACCCATCTTGTTATCAGCTATTAAAATGGGCTTTCCCCATTAGCTACTGGAGTCCAGGGAGTCGGCTAGCTTCCCAGCCCCTCTGCCTTAACAAGGAGCAAATGCACCAGCACGTATGCGTTCCAGGCACTGGGGGGTGCGGGGGGCAGTCAGCTTGCCAATACACACCCGCTCAGGGGCATTGGAACCCTGTGCACGTGCACAGTGAAACTCACACAGGATATTTTGGACACAGAACATCGTGAATCCCACCAATGCCCACATATATGGATGGAAAAGACCCAGTGATTCCTTTAGGCACAAAAAGGCAACGCTGAAAAGGGCCCTGGGGACCATTGAGTTTAGAGCCCTTCTTTTGATAAAGAAAGGGAAGAGAAGCCCTAGAGAAGGCTTCCTAGCCCAGAGAAGGAAAACAACTTTCCCAAGCCTGCACAGCACGTTGATGTCAGAGCCGGGACCGGAACCCAGGTCTCCAGGTGCCCAGTTTCAGTGGTCTCCTAAAATACGAGTGACAAAGCCTAGTTCAGGTCCCTCGGAGCTGGGGTTCCCAACAATCCCCCAGGACTCCCCCCGTTCATTTTTCACTCTGCCAACCTGTTGTCTAAACACAAACCTAATTAAGGCATCACAGCTCAGCTCACAATAGTTATAATAGTTATACTCCCTGGCATATAGGCAGCACTTTACAGTTTATAAACCGCTGTACCTCATTAACTCTCCATCTCAAAGGTAGGCAAAGCTGGTATTATTTTAATCCCCATTTTCCAGATAAGGAAGCCAAGGCTCAGAGACAGTAAGGGATTTGTCCAAGCTTGCAGCTTGGAAAGATAAGGCCGAGACTCAAAGCCAGACCTTCCAAATCCAAATCCCAGAACCCCCCAGGGCCGCTCTGATTGCTGTGTACAGAAAACCAGGTTCCTTCTCCTAAAGCTGCACTCAGAAACCACACGGGAACCCACATGGGACCATCATCCCCACACATGCGTCTGAACAAACGAGCAAGACGGGATGTGTGAGCAGACAGACGGCCTCCCCTCTACTCACATGGTCCTCCCCACAGCCAAGGCTGGCCCAAATCTGCCGACACTCCCGGGCACTTAATAAGCAAAAACATCAAGTCACTCGATCAATGAGCTCAGCTGTTGACAACAAGCGAGAGCTGAGCGCTCCTAAGAGCTAATAATGCTTTGAGCTATAAACATGGCCATTAGCCGGGCTTCCGCCCTGCCATGCGGGCTCTGCGGCTGTGGGCAGGGGCACCCGCGCCTGTAGCCGGAGGCCATGGCATTTCGAGTTTGGCTGAACGCACCCGGCCTGCCCAGACCGGGCTGCTGCTGCCGTCTCCCTCCCCTGACTTCCTCAGGTACTCCTGAGGGGCCCCAGCTGGATCCCACCAGAACACATGGAAACCCCAGATCACCTCCAGGACTCCTACCTTTGAAACCCAGGCTGGCTCACATCCACGCAGTGTCACCCTCGGAGAGACCCCCAGCAAAAGAGGTCACACACCCAGCCCTCAAGAAAACCCTATTCAAAGAAGATGCTAGACTCCCAGCTCAGCCACTTATTTGCTGTGGGACCTCGGGCAAGCTCCTTAACCTCTCTGTGTTTCAGCTGCCTCATCTGTAAACTGGAAATAACCACCACCTCCGAATGGAATTTTGAGGCTTTAATGTGTCCGTTGTGGCTAACAGAGTGCCCAGCGCAAGAAAGAAGCCTGGCAGTCGAGGCAGGAGGAATGTGATCTGTGGGAGTTGCCTGCAAGGGTGGGAGAAGCCAGCATGACTGGAAGCGGGGAGGGGCATGAGCCAGGAGACACGCCTTGATCTCAGGCAGCAGCTAGGCAGAGGGTCTGCCTCTTTTGAGCTGTTTCCTCCAGATGATGTCTGACCTTAAAACTCCTGTTCAGCCAGGACAGGTGGGGGAGGTGAGGGATTAGCAGACCTGGGTGGCATGGGAAGACAGTGACCTGCCAGGATGCCAGCCCTGGATTAAGGAGGGCATTTTGGTGCTATTACCAATCCTAAATCTGAGTACAAGATTACACCAGCCTCTCCTTTTAAATGAATCTCAGTCCCGGCAGGGAGTTGAAACATCTGAGGGTTGCCCTTAATTAGTTGTTGTTCCAGCAGATAGAATCAGGGGGCACGTATTCCCCCAACTTCCCAGAGGAAAATAACATGACTTCTTAGTAAGTAGGATGATTTGAAAGTGATGTCAAAACAAAAGCCATTTTTTTCTCTCTCTCTGGAAATCTCTCAGCACTTCTGACTTTCCAGTGGCTTCTCCTGTCTGCACCTGTGTGTGTGTGTGTGTGTGTGTGTGTGTGTATCTGTGTCCTTTTCTGTCTCCCTCTTTGTCTCCCTTTATATCTCTTTGTCTCTCTCTTATCTCTCAGTCTTTGTGTGCATGTGCATGCATATGCAATCTTTTTTTTTCTTCTACGAAGACTCAGAATTCCTGAAAACTTTTAGATAAGTGTTCGTTCCCACAGATGTCCCAAGATAGAGGAGGGGTAAAGTGCCTTGGAGGCATGTGATTCAGAACCATGGACAGAGTTTTGCCTCAGCCTCGCTAGGACCTCCCGGCCTTGAGAAAGCAGGTGCCGCCCACAGGGTCCCAGTCAGGGTGAGCAGGCTGGGAAAAGGCTGAGCAGTTTGGGAAGAAGCTCCTAGAAATGAGAGGGTGGAAGAGGAGGAGCTTGAATCCACGGGCGTGGGCAGGGCTGAGAGCAGAGTGAGGGTGAAGGGCAGACACATGAAGAAGAGAAGGTGGGCTGAATGTGAAGACTAAGGCTACAAGTTCAGGTGTACCTGAGCATGAAAGTCGGGTTAGCAGATAAGGGATAGCCACGAGTGCATAAGACTATGTCTGTCCACTTGAGTGGATGTGGAGGCAAGGATGAGAGATGTGCAAATGAGAGCAACCCAGGACTAGAACTGGGCCACTCTCGGGCTTCCAGCTTCCCTTCTCGTTGCTCCTGGGGGGCAGCAGGGGCCACCGGGCTGAGCCTCAGGGAGGGCAGAGTGGCAGGAGAGCTGAGCTCACGTTTGGAGCTCCCCTTGCAGAGAGAAGGCAGAGAAGGGAAGCAGGCCATTCTACCAGGCTGGCGGGTAAATATTTAGAGGGCTGTTTCCACATGTATAAAAACTCAGCCCGTCTGGTAGGCAGTGTTTGCAGAGGCTGGGAGGGGAGCTCTGGACCTAGGCCAGCCAGGGAGCCTGTTTAAACCCCTCTAACTCAACAGCTTCCCCAGCCCACGTTGCACCGGCCTTCTGGCTCTCAGAGACACACACAGGGCACTCAGCCCACTGGGACACATGCTGGCATACCCCAGCACCCTGCATGCGGGGACATGATTAGCCACACACACGTACACACACACACACACACACACACACACACACACACACACAGTTTTTTGGTTCACACACAGTTTTTTGGTTCTCACACAGATAGATGCACATGTGAACACTCACTCGTGGCACCCAAATACACACCACACACATCTATGTGTGCCAGCTTGCGCTCTCTCTCTCTCTCTCTCTCTCTCTCTCTCACACACACACACACACACACACACACTGTATCACATATACAAACAGACCACACAACTCACATATCACTACAAATACGTCCACAGTGGCCCATACAGTCCACACAATAACACCTACACACACTCAGTTCACAAGGCATCACCCCCACAAATGTACATGTGACTGAAACACACATAGACCAGTCATCATAGATTAAACAATATCACAGGTGAACCAACACATACACAGAACATACACGTGATCTCTCACAGGGACCCAATCGCACACGGAACAGCACATCAGTTACACACAGGAGTGCATGCACACACACAGGCATTTAATACTCACAGACTTAACACAGCTTACACATCATTGCAAATACAGTTTATTTATCAGAGGCCCTAGACCCATTGTGATTGTGCAGCATCACACGTTGTCTTGCACAAGCAACCCACCACCACCTGGGAGGCTTTATGCTGTAAGTTTAATGCTTGCAGGGCAGTGGTTAAGACTCCCCTGGAGTCAGGTGGTCTGGGGTAGAACCCAGCTCTTCTGTTTGCCAACTGCTATTGGAAGGAGCAAGTGGACTTAGAAATGGTACCAAGCAGGGGCGCCTGGGTGGCTCAGTGGATTAAGTGTCTGACTTTGGCCTAGGTCGTGATCTCACCATTTCCAAGTTCAAGCCCCATGTAGGGCTCAGTGCTGACAGCTCAGAGCCTAGAGCCTATTTCAGATTCTGTGTCTCCCTTTCTCTGTCCCTCCCCGACTCACATTCTCTCTCTCTCTCTCTCTCTCTCTCTCTCTCTCTCTCTCTCTCAAAAATAAATAAACATTTAATGGGGCGCCTGGGTGGCTCAGTCAGTTAAGCGTCCAACTTCAGCTCAGGTCATGATCTCACGGCTCGTGAGTTCGAGCCCCGCGTCAGGCTCTGTGCTGACAGCTCAGAGCCTGGAGCCTGCTGCAGATTCTGTGACTCCCTCTCTCTCTCTCTGCCCCTCTCCTGCTCATGCTCTGTCTCTGTCTCTCAAAAAAATAAACGTTAAAAAATTGTTAAAAAAAATAAACATTTAAGAAAAAATGCCAAGCCCATGAGGAACGCTCAATAAACCCTAATTATCACAGGGTTCCCACACATGTCCTGCCCCCATTCCATAAGTAAGGGAGCTGAGGCCCAGAGGGTAGAAGTGACTTATCCAAAGTCATAAGAATGATGATGTTTGGGGTGGGGGAGGGTGACGCTGATGATGACACAGGAGCTGATGCTTATTTTGCACTTATGAGAGAGACAGGTACTACTGTGTTTTCACTATATACATTATTTCTTTCCATCCTCATCACAAGCATATGAGAGAAGCTCTGTTATTATCTCCAGTTTATACTTGAGGAAACGGGGCACAAAGAGTTACAGGATGAGGACAAAACAGGGGTAGCTCCAGAGTCACTGTAGAGTCCAGTAGGCCCCGCCCTGCCCGCATGGTCCACTTGCTGACCAGCCACCCCCAACAGGAAGTCTGGAACCTTCTAGTGGTACTGGGTTTTCCCCCTTGGACTCCTCTCCCCATCTTCAGGAACTTTCTCACTGACTACCAAACCCTCCTCTCTGGTTTGCATTCCTTCCTAGGAACCTAGGCCTTATTCTTGGTCCACAGTAAGGGAAACCCAAGGGGAATAGAGCCAAGAACCCAAATTCTGCTTCCTGGTCTGTCATTCAAATAGTCCATATCCTTCCAGAAAGTCACGCTAGAAAGGAAATGTTTCACGGGACTGGGCATGCTTGCCACATAACTGGATCCACCCCAGGATTTGTGACCTGGCTAAGTTCCTTAACCTCTCTGGCTCCCAGGCAGCCCATCTGTGAAATGGGAACAGCTGTGGCTCCTTCACAGAGATTAGGCAATCCACATGAGCAGTCTTTGTAAGCTCTGGAACTATCGACAGACATTGATGGCAGCATTGGAGAGCTGGGAAGCTCCCAGAAATCCTGTTCTCAGATTCTGCGCTCAAGGCAGCATCAGGATCTCAATTTGGCTTTGGTGGGAATTTCCACATATCTCAGCAATCCTTCTGAAGAAGGGCTCAGGGAGTGACGGTCCTGGGCCAGCAGGGACAGAGCCTTGGAAGCCTACCTACCTCTTGACAGCTATGAAGAAAAGGCATGTATCGGTCAGAATCGGCTATACTACACCTCAGTAACAAATAACCCCTGAATCTCAGTGGCTGAAAACCACATTACTTCTTGCTCACGCTGATCTCCATCATCAGTCAAGAGGGGGCTCTGCTCCCAGGCGTCACTGGACCCCAGACTGATGGAGCAGTTAATATCTTTCCTGTTGCTAGTCCTCTACCATGGAAGGTCTCACTTTGACAATTGTGCTTGGCCTGGAAGTGACAGGGGTCAATTCTGCTCACAGGTCAGGGGTCAGAACTAACACAGAGCCCCACGCAAGGGGACCAGGCAGTGCATTCCTACCATGTAGGAAAGGACAAGTGGGGACAGCTGGAAATAACCAGATAGCAGTGCTAATGATGACCCCAAAGACAAAAGCCACATCAGGTGCACTCCGTCCTGAGGTCACAGTTCCTGGGATGCATCCAGCCTCTGTGACAAGCGTTTCCAGTTCTGTGAAACATCCCTTCCCACTGTGACTTTCCAGAAGGATATGGACTATGGAGTCTCAGAGGCCTGAGTTTGAACACTGGGTCTGCAACTTCCTGCTGCGTGACCATGGGACAGTCATATTCTCTCTGAGCCTCAGTTTCTTCATCTTTAAAACAGCAAGCTCCCTGCCAGAAAGGACACCATGGAGATAGCACCTATATCGTGCCTGCTGCTGTGCTTGGGCGTGTTGAGGGCACTACATACATGGTGGCTGTGTGTCCCATGGGCTAAAGCACTGAAAAGACCTGTCCTCCACCGTGGCCCCAGCCTCGAAGCCTGGCCTTGCCCTCCCCTGTCTATTCCACCCTGGCTCCCCCTGCCCTCACCAGGTTTTTGCAGTCCCATCATGCCTTGTAGTGAGGCTGACCCATCCCTCGTTGGTAGTGCCTACCCATGGAAGGAGAGAGGGGGGTGCTGGCTACCTGGAAGAGGGTGAGCTGAAGAAAATCTCAGTGGCTCGTCTGCATGCTCATTAACAAGGAAAATTGTCATCCACTGAAACCTAGGGACTGGAGGGAGGGAAATAGCTACTTGGAGCTGCGTAGATACCTTCATCCTGAGCACCTCCTTCCTCCCAAAATGAAGCCGGCTGCCTCTGGCCCCAAAGGACTGGTGGGCAGCCCTCAGCTCAGGTAGCTGGAGAAAGGGGGAGTCTGTCCTCCTCCAGCCCATCCTTGCTCAGCTGCCTTATTTTCTCTCTCTATTCTTTCTCCCTGAGCACAGGCATGCACCCCATCGCTCCAGCTACCACCCATAGCGTGCAGCTCCCAGATCTCTCCCCAGTCCAGACCCGCTCCCCCAGCTCCAGTCCCAAATGCCCCTCTCATTCCGGGTGCCTCCATGTCCAAATCCACAGAGAGCCCAAAGCCAGCCTGCCAAACCTCACTCACCTTCTCTCCCCAGCCCACCCCAACCTGGTCTTCCTCCCACCTTCCCGCTGTCAGTGAAGGAACTTTTGAAGCCATTCATTTGTCCAACACAAATTCAATGCTGCCTGCATGCCAGGCCCGGTGCCAGCAGCTGGGGATGCTGAGATGAAAGTCATGGTCCCAGCCCTTGGCAAGTTCTCAGTCTAATAGGGAAGACAGAGACCAAGCACGGAGGGGCAATCAAAAGGGCATATGGGGCAGGGGAAGGAGTGATCAGCTTTGCAGGAGAGGCAGGGGGTGGTCAGGAAAACTTCCCAGAGGAGGCAACCTGAGGGCTGAGTGTCCTGGGCGCAGCTGAGAGGGGGCGCTCCAGGCAAAGGGCACCGCGTGTGCAAAACAGCTGAACAGCAGGACGCGTTCACAGAACACGGTCCTCTGTGGCTAACACCTAAGGTGGGAAACCAGAGGAAAAGAGTTGAGTGGGGAAGACATGGGTGCAAAGCAATCCGGGAATGCATGTTTCGGTGTCGCTTCGCTGGCTCCCTCCCTCTGCCGATGGGGGTGTTACTGTCAGGAAACAAGTGAGCTGTCTCACCTGGGAGCTGGAGATTGCTGGTGATCCCCCAGCAGAGCCCAGGTCCAACCAACCCTCCTACCTGTGGTTTGTGCTTCCTCCTAGCTTCAGGCCCCCTCTTCCCTTGTGCTCACCTGCCTCAATGCCTGAAGGCCCTGACCCTGCCTCCTTTTCCTGGACTCTGTCTTGCACTCTAGCTCCGTGCAGCCTTGGGTTGCCTGCCCTGGAGTTAGGTCCACCCCAGGTCCAGCCAGCCGAAACCCAGGGGAACCTGTGGCCGCAGTGAGGGCTGTGCAGAGAGGAGACTGACATGGTGGGGGTGAGGTGGGAGCGGCCCAGCTGCGTGTAGGTCTAATGCTGCAGCAGTTTCAAGGGGTCTCAGTGGAAACACCTGGACTCCGGGTGCAATGGGAAGCCATAAAGAGGTCCTAAAGGGGGAAAGTGACAATGTCGGATTTGTGAATTAAACAGATGATGGGAAGGTGCGAGCGATGCTCCCCCCACCCCCACAAGTGCTTGGCCATGTAGGGCCTGCTGGAACACCAGCAGCGAGGCAGCCCTGGCCATCTTTCCCTAAAGCAGGGCTTTGGGGCACGGAGCACCCCGAAGGGAGCTAGTTGCTAAAGCAGTGCATTCCCCACACTGGCGGGAGGCAGAACCCACCCCTTCCCACCTGTCATGAACATAAGCAGCAAGAGTCTTGCTCAAGATCAGTGTGAGTTGGTGCCCACGCTGAGCTTGAGCCCAACCTCCAGTCCAGTGTTGCAGAGGCTCTGTAGCTGAGAGCTGACAAGAGAGCCTTGAATGAAGGAAGAAGCCATCCCCAACTCTGTGTAAGAGAGTGGGGAGCCCCCCACCGGCCCCCTTATATGCAGCCTACACCTGTAGCCCCACCCCCACCACATCCCATTTTTCCAGCTTTCTGTGACACGGCCAGAGGTGGCTCAATCAGCAAGCATACTGCTGTGGGGGCCTGGCTATAAGGAGCTAGAAAGCTGTGAGCGAGGTCCCAACACCCTTCCCGGTGTGCACGCGAAAGAATTCCGAAGCTGCAACCCCACTCAGAGATGCACACACAGACACACACTCAGTAATGCACACACAGACACACACTCAGAGACACATACACAGGCACACTCAGATGCACACACAAACACACACTGGGATGCACACACACTCAGACATGCACACACAGACACACTCAGATGTGCATACACAGACACGCTCAGAGATGCACATACAGGTACACACTTATAGATGCACACACAGGCACACTCAGAGATGCACAGACACACACTCAGACGTGCACACACGCACTCAGACATGCACAGACACACACTCAGATGTGCACACACAGGCACACACTGAGATGCACACACAGACACACACTGAGATGCACACACAGGCAGGCACACACTGAGATGCACACATAGACACACACTCAGACGTGCACACACAGACACACTCAGACGTGCACACACAGACACATCAGAGATGCACAGACACACACTGAGATGCTCACACAGACACACTCACAGGGGCACACTCAGGCACACACTCACAGGTGCACACACAGGCACACAAACAGCAGGAGCTGCCGACACCACCGCAGCCCCTCAGAAGTACCTTCGGCTTCCCTGGCGGTCCTTGCTTTGGGCAGCTCTCACTCTGAAATAGGCAGGGGCGCGGCGTGGAGACCACCATACAGAGCAGTAGCTGCTTCCTCCTGCTTCTCCTCCTGGGCTCTGGCCTCCTGAGTCTCCACTGACATGTTCTCAGTCCCTTTCCTGCTTCCTGTCTCTGTGTCTATTTCTATATCTTTCTGCATCTTAATGAGTCTTCCAGCTGGGTCTTCCTAGGTCTCTCTGCATCTCTATCTTGGTCTATGTGTGTCTATATCTCCACGTCACTGTTTTTTTCTATCTCTCTCTCTTTTTCTATGATGTTTCTCATGGCACCATCACAGACGAACAGGGTAGAAAGAGTCTTTAGACCTCATCAGGCCCAACATGTACTTGTGGAAATGAGGAAACTAGAATAAAGGGGAGGGACAGGCCTCCAGATACACCTAAGCCTGGACTACTGTGGCTAAAACCTCTCTTGTTTTATCAAAGCTAAAGCCTTCGTTGCCACTTCATGCTGATGCCAAGTAGGAGCAGGATGTGCAGGAAAGAGAAAGCAATGGTGGTCCCACAGCAGCAAGGTGGAGTAGGAAGAGCTTTGGGCCAGTGGATAAGAACTCGGTTCTAGTAACAGCTTGTCAATGAGCCTGCTGTTCGACCTTGGTCATGTCACTTACCATCACTGAGCCTCAGTTTCTTCTGCTGCGAAATAGAGGTAATCAGAGCAACTCTGCCTGCTTCACAAGCCTCTGGTTAATTCTCATTAGTGCAAGGATATGGAAGTGCTTTGGAATAAACTGCCAACCACCAGGCAGTAATGGAAGGCAGGACAAGGACAGTGATTGATGATTGGTGATAACAATAACCCTGAGTATGATGGTGATGGTGGTGACGGTGATGGTGGTGACGAGATGAGAGCTGTGATGTGGAGGACCATTGTGATCATGGCCGTGGGGATGGTTATAGTGGTGATCATGTTCACAGTAACAAAATGTAACGCTCTGGATCCAGCCTTCTGACGCGGAGATGTAAAACAGTGGGTATGCTTTGGAGACAGCAGCCCCCTCCAGCTCACACCCAGGGACTTCTGTGCACCCTCTGCCAGCCCAGACCTCCAATCCCAACTTCCCCTTTAAGTTGCCCTAAAGCACAGATCCAAGCTCTAAACCTTCAGCTCTCTCAACTCCTCCAGCCCCTCCTCTGCAGATGCCACTCTATCCCGAGCCCAAGTGTCACTTCTCTCTCTGTAGCCTTGGCTCCCCTTCCCTGGCCACCTCCCCAACCTGTTCTTTCCCTTGACTCACTGCAACACCCGAGCAAGGAGGGTGAGCACACCCACCATGGCTATTTATACTCAGAACACCTCACGTTTCCCCTGCCTTGGCTTCCTTCCATCCAGCACTGCCCTGCAGTCAAGCTTTCTAAGATGGGAGGCAGGATGGACAGGGCTGTCTGCTGCCCACCCAAGGCTCTTCCTCAACTCCTGGGACAGGACCACCATGGGATGTATAAGGGCTGCTCGTGGGGTGGCCCCAAGCCCAGCCCCCTGCTTCAGTTTCTGCCACATGGGAGTGACTGCTTAGTCTCCGGAGACTGTGAAAGAGTTTCCTGCCAGTACGGATGAGGATCAGGGGCTTGTAAACTCTGTTGCCACTCTCCTCAGCAGGCTGGGTGAGGGGAAGCTGTAGGATGGGCCGTGTCCCATCTGTGCCAGGGGACAACCACGTCCTGTTCTGTAGCCCTCCTCTCAGCACACGGAGGGGTCAGGACCCGTCAGGAGACCAGGGAGAATTGAGAGCAGAAGGAAGACAAAGCTGTCTGCCAGCAATGAAAGCTGAGGTTCCAAGCTCCAGCATTCTTATAACCACTAACGCTTCTGGTTATGTCACCCCAATCTCCTTGTGCCTCAGTTTCCCTTTTGCAGGAGGCATAGCCACGGACAGATGCAGAGGCCCACTGGTTGCCCTCATTGCAGAACGGACAGGGGCTGGCAGCCTCCCCAGGGTCACTCACACACCGCCCGCACCTCCTCCCCCTGCCGTGGTTGCGCCTCTGACAAGCACCGCTCAGGAATCAATCACCCGAGCAGAGCCAGGCCCCGGCCCCTGACATTCCAATTAAACACTTCACTCTGACCTTGGTTGCATCATCTCGGCTTGGAATAACGTCATCTATCTTCCCCAGACGGACAGAGCCTGCAGGCCAAGCAGGGGGAACCAGAAGCCCCCATCCCCAGAGCTGGCCTCATCACTACAGGGACACGTTCAATCAAGAGGACTGCGGCACTCTCAGGAAGAGAAGCCATCAGCCTTCCCAGGGACAGACATCCATCTCCCTGGGAGGAAAAAAACAGCCATGGTCTCTGCCAAGGGGAGCCCCATGTTTGTGCCTCTGCCCTTCCCATTCGTTGGGCTGTCACCGGCCAGCCGGGACCTCTGGAATCCCAAGGAAGTGGCAAGCAAGGGGAAAGGGAGAAGGTATGACAAAGACTTAGTTTGAGGAGGGCGGGGCCCTTGGTGGGGGAGCCTGAGGTCCCCTACCCCAAGGTCTCTTCAGGCTGACGGGAGACAGTCTTCTTCTGGGGATGTGACAGACTGAGTGGAGAGCCCTGTCCTTGGGAACCCCTTTCCTGATGGGGGAAGCATAGCCCCGCCTTGTGGAAAGCCCTGAGTGTCTGAGTGACACAGGTCCCTCCCTGCCTAGGGGAGCCCCACACCCTGCCCAGGCTTAAAGGGGAACAGAGCCCCTTTCTGATGGCAGACACAAAGCACCTGCCTTGGGAAGCCCCATCTGAACGGCAGACATGGCCTCAGCCATATTCTGAGCATCCCCCTGCACCCCCACCATGTGGGCCCTGGCGAAGAAGAGCCCCTCATTTCAGGACTTCCTAAAGGAACGTTCCTCATCTTTGGCATTAGGCAGACGTGCCTGAGTTCAAATTCCAACTCTGTGCTTTTCTTCCTGTGTGTCTTTGAACCAGTGACTCGGCCTCTCTGAGCCTCTTTTCTTTACCTGGAAAATGGGGCCTGCTCTGAGGAGAAAGTGGTGAGGCTGTCTGCCACAGGGAAACCCTCGGGGGAGGACAGCAGCCTCCAGGTCAGGCCAACTCACCGCGGGATGGGGCAGAGGCAGCCCAGCCAGCTCAAGTGATCCCGGCCCTCGAGGGAAAAGGAGGCCGGGGTTCCACAAGGTAGTAACCAAGCCGGCGGAAGGACTAGAAGCAGGGCCCCAACATGCCACAGCCTTCCTTGGGCCACTAGAAGATGGCAGGAGGCCAGATGCCCAAAGACCATACTAAAGCTGACCTAGGGGCCTAGACTGTGGGGGCAGGGAGACAGGCCCCACCTCTCCAAGCAACTCCAGATTTAAGAATTATACCCCAGAAACAACAGAACAGTTCCTTGGACACCCCCCACCTCCAAAGAACTGCTTTTCAGCTGGCACTGCTTCCTTTGGGGTTATTTTTAGCTTGTTTTCCTGGTAATGATTCTTTTGGGTGGATTTCAGGGTTGTAGCTGTGTGCTCTCTGGGAGACGGGAGCGGTATCCATACAAGAAAAAAAAGGGGGTGTTATTCATAGTAATTCAACTGGATTTGTAAAGTTATTATTAAGCATTTGTCACCACAAAAGTCACTTTGATTTGGCTTTTCCTTGGAGCTGTTCTCCCTGCCCAGTTTTGCTTCCTAATCTTACAGAGGAGGCCTAGAGAGTTTCGAGCGCCTGTCAAGAACGCACAGGAAGAAATGGAGGCCACCCTTCTCAAAAGACAAGGGAGAAGGCAAACCCTTTGGGGCTTGCCTCTCAGAGGTGGCACAGATGTGGATAATAACGGCAGCAGACACACACAGGACTTACCATGAGCCAGTCACTGCTCCAAAGTTCTTCGTGACACTGCAAGGTAGGTAACTACCAATATCCACATTTTAGAGATGAGGCACTGGGGCACAGAGAGGTTAAGGCAGTTGCCCAAGGTCACACAGCTAGTAGGCAACAGAACTGAGCTTTGAGCACAGACAGCCTGGCTCCAGGAATTAGGGTTCGAACCACCCACTAGACAGCCCCGGGTAGCTGCCTATGAGGATCTGAAAGACAGGTGTCAAGGTGGAGACAAGGATGCCTTCACTTAGCTTCAGAAGGGAGGAGGGGAGCCTCCAAGTGAAGAAGACACTGCCATCACCCCCAGACTCTCTTCACCCCCGGCTTTTGGATTTTGAGGAAATCATGAGAAGTCATGGGGAGATCAGCCTCAGAGGACATTTATAATTGTGCTCTGAGCAGGTGACAAGAGCAAGCATTAGGGACAGACAGGCTTGGAACAGAACCCCAGCCCCACCCCTTTCTAAGCTGTGTAGCTTTGGGCATGTTACTTTGCCTCTCTGGGCCTCAGTTTCCTCATCACCCAAGGGGGGTGATATTTACATACCACTCAGCTACATAGTGAGGATTCAGATAGGTGATGGATGGGAAGTGTCTGAGCCATTGCAGGACACGTGTCCAAACCACGATTGCCCCTCTGCCCTTCCTGTATTCATTCATTTGTTCACGAACCATTTGTCAGACACTTGCTGCATGTATGGGACTGTGTTCAGTGTTGTGGAAGGATCTGAAGATGAATAAGATATAATCTTTGTCCTTAAGGATTTTATAAATGAATAGGAAAAGCTAAGAGATCAGGCGAATCCGAACTACAAGGCAGACAACGATTGATTCCATCTGGAGTGATGAATAAGGCTTTGCAGATAAGGCTCCACGAGGAGGTGGGGAAGGAGGAACGAGGCTTCTAAGCAGGAAGAGCAGCAGGCTAGGTGCCCCCAAGGTAGAGAAGTGCACAGCCGATGTCAGGGGGAAGAGTGGCCAAAGGTGAGGAGAAGGTGTGTGTCAAGTGCTAAATGCCAATCCGGGCAATTTGGAATTAATCCTGCTCCAGCGGGGCACCGGAGCTGGCCTTATAGCAAGGATGAGACATAAAGAAGCTGAGAATCAGATTTGGGGGTGGGGTGGGAAGGGAAAGCACGGGTTCCCGTCTTACAGGAGCAGAAAGGAGAACCCCAGTTTGGATCCCAGCTCTGAAGGAGCTCCCTGTGTGAAGTCAGGCGAGTCGCCCAGGGTCCTGGGTCTCCTGGCCCCACCTGTAGCACTCATGGATTTCCCAGATGGCCTTGAACAGGCGTACAAGCCTACAGAGTGAGGGCTTCCTCGCCAACGCTCAGCACACTTGCCTCCCCCTCTCAGCCTCCCCAGCAGCCCAGCCTGGCATTCTCCACCCCAAGCAGGAGTCCCGGGTGCTGCGAAGCCCAGGAGCCTGGCAGAGCTGGCTCCATAACTCTGTGGCATCACAGACGGTGGTTTGGGAGGCTCTGCGGAGAAGCTGGGCCCCGGGCCCTTCCTCCTCCTCCTGCACCCGGCAGTCACGTTGGCGAACAAAAGAGAACTTGAGTAAGTTGTAGGAAAACCAAGAGTTTACTGCCATTTAGCTGCTGGGCCGTGGCAAAGAGAGTGTGCTCGCTCACTCTGTATCTCTCTCTCTCTCTCTCTCTCTCTCTCTCCTCGGTTCTGGCTCTCCATTTCTCTGCTTCACATTTGATCAGAACTTTGCCCTGGAATTAAGTGAAGCCATGTGGGGGGGTGGGGAGGAAAAGACAAGAGAGCAGAGCCCAGGCCCGCATGGCCGGAGTCCAAATCCTCCCTTGGCTGGGTGCCCAGGGGTGGTCCTAGCTTACTGTCAGTGTGTGCCTGAGGGAGGAAGGGAAAGGGGACAGCTAGAGTCAGGGCTGGCAGAGAGTAGGGGCTGGAGGGAGCGTGCAGCCAGGAAGAACCGAAGGTGGAGTGCTCTGGGAAAATGAAACTAGAAAGACCGCCAACAGATGGTTCAGGGGGCAACTCATGTTGCAGAGTTGGTGAGTGTGCATGTGTGTGTGTGTGTGTGTGTGTGTGTGTGTGGCTATGCACACGCATGCTCTGTTAAGACGCTTTAGAAGCATCTCAGTGTCTTTGCCTGTGTACGTGTGAGGGTGTAACTGAATATAATAACGTGGGTGTGCGTGGCATCACAGGCATATACCTTTGTGTGCCTGCTTGCCTCTCCAGCCTCCGTCCCCAGCGCCACCCTGGCTCTCAGTGCTCCGGCCGTGTTGTTTCCTGATCATACTGTACCGTCCCCCTCCCCAGCTCCAAGCCCTCATGAAAGCTGCGCCCTCTTCCTACAGCCGCCTCCTCTCCTGCCCTTCCCCCCTACTTTCCTGATGTGCCCCCCCTTGCTGTTCCTTCAGTGCAGCTCAAAGCTCACCTCCTCCAGGAAGCCCTCCCACCACCCAAGACCGAGGCTGAACTAGATGCTCTTTGTTCCAGCCCTCACCTCTCCTGTGCTTCCTTCTGTGAAAGTGCTCCCAGCTCCCCTACCTCACAATCCCTACCTCTTCCACACAATGGTGAGCTCTCTGAGGACAGAGACCATTTGATTCAGCTAGCTTAGCTCCAGACACATAGTAGGTGGTCAAGAATTCATTTATTCAATAGCCATTAACTGAGCACCCAACAGGTGTCAGGCCAGAGGTATACAATGGGCACAACAGAGACATGGTGCCTGCTTTCCTGGGTCTCCCCATTATAGGAGGACAGAAGACACATGGACACAATGCCATGCATGCTTGGATTCAGGAAACAAGACCCCCCAAGTGCACAAAATAAGGATGGGTGTAGGGAGTGTCCAGGAAGGCTTCAGAGAACAAGAGGTGTCCAAAGTGAGACGGAATAAGTGAATGAGGTTGTAAATGCAATTACTAAACCGAATCTAAGGTCTGAGCTGAACCAAATGAGGGCTGAACCCCCAAAATAACGACCTGGGAGCCTCGATCCCTCCATCAAAGTGAAGACTGGTTCCCAAGTCCACAGCGGGACTGAGACGGGTGGTAAAACTTTGGGGATGGCCACACTGTGGGGCAGGGTGCCAGGCTTATCCTTGCACTGGGTTATATTCCTGTCTGTCAATAACTGGCTGTGTGACCTTGGGCCAGTCACTAGCTCTCTCTGGGCTTCGGGTTTCTTGTCTATACAATAAGAATATAGTGGATTCTTATCACAATCCTAATTGAGAACCTGACCCCCTACTAGGGGGGATGGGGGAGGGTGGGGATTAACCGTGTAGTAATGACTGGTTGCTCAGGACACAGAAAGAAACTGAGCAGGGTAACTAAGCAGGATTTGGACCCCTGCCTGGTGATGGTGCTGGCTGGCCTAGCCTGGCTGGGGCAGAGGATTCACACTGGGGAATTAGCTGTAGCACGGTGCTGTGCAAAGGACACTACCCTCTCATCAGAGGCTCCTGTCCCCGGGAACCCCTGTGCTGGCCTCCACAGCACTGCCTCCGCAGCCGCCCCCCCCCCACCCCGGCATTGAATGTCCCCACTATGAGTTTCTCCAGTCAGAGGCAATAGCTTTGTCACAGGGCATCTTGGGAACTTACATCTCACAGTAAAAGTGGTTAAATGGGTTACATACCTGAGTTGGAGCTCAGCTACTTTCTAGCTGTGCGAACTTAGGCAAGAGACTTAACCTTCTCTGAATCTCCGTCTCCTCATCTGGGAAATAGCAATAATAGTATATACTTTTTTTTAAGTTTATTTATTTATTTTGAGAGAAAGAGAGGGGCAGAAAGGGAGGGAGAGAGAGAGAGAGGGAGACTCCCAAGCAGCTTCTGCACTGTCAGCCCAGAGCCCAGGGCAGGGCTGAAACCCACAAACCATGAGACCATGACCTGAACCGAAATCAAGAGTTGGAAGCTTTAACAGACTGAGCCACCCAGGCGCCCCAATAATAGTATCTACTTAACAGGGTTGTCACGAGAACCCAGATAATAATGCATGCAAAATGCCCAGAACGATGCCTGGCATATCAAAAACACTCAATAAATGTTGGCTATTATATGACTAGGCACTCAATATGGGTTTGTAGAACTAAGCTCTTGAACTTCCCCATCTGGCTCTTGTCTGTCTTATCCAACCAATGTATTCCAGTACCTAACACAATGCTTCACATATAATTAGAGCTCAATAGAAAAAAGTTGAAGTATTTAATAAAATGAATTAACTAATAAAATGAATGAATCAAATGACCTCAGTTTTTGCAGCTGTAAACGGAGAGGGCTAATGTAGGAAATCTCTGAGCCCCTCGCCAGCTGAGCCAGACTAGGATTCTAGGGGAATCCCAGGAACTCCCCCCAAATGGTGACTTCCCCTTAGTGAAGTCCCACGTTGGCCTGTCCATCTTCTCTTCTCCACAGGCATCCTGAAACACGGGGACATGCTGATAGGGCAGATGTCATCAGGTCCACCATGGTGGAAGAGGTGAAGCCAGGTGCCTGGTTCAGCCTAGCTCCCTCGGGGACATCCACGCAGGGCACAGGGACCTGACATAGAGCCCCACTGACTCTTTGGCTGTCTGGCAGGAAGGTGGGGCTGCTCCAGGCAGCGCCCAGGAGCTGGGGATCTAGGACATCCCCAACCATTGCCAGCCCTCTGGCTAGAAAGACACCTGACCCTGAACAAACTGGTAACAGCAGAAAGGAGACGCCACCACCTGAATGAATAAGGCGTCCATTTGGGGAAGAAAAGTACATACATGCCGGTCCTTCCTCCAGTCTGGGCTCCTACCCAGGTTCCAGGTGGGATCCATGAGGAAGCCCCACAGGTGAGGTAAGGGCAGTCTGTGGGTGTGGCAGGAAAGGACTGCAGGAAGGTGTGAGCCCCTTTCCCAGTAAATGACATACGGGATTGGGATTGTTACGGCAGCTGGCTGTGTCTATCTCTGGCCCACTGCTCTCTCCCTGAGCTCTAGAACAGTAACAGGCCCACGGGGCACTGCAGCTGGAACAACTTGGGCATTTTATTCCCCAGGTGGGCTGCCAGCAGCCCTCCACTCCCTAGGGTGAGGAGAACGAACTGCCATTTGGAGCAACAGAGGATAATCAGATATGCTGACCAGGCAGAAGACTCTTCGATTGGGGGGGTGGGGGGGACCAGAAGAACCTGGGACTGAAATTACATAGCAGGCTGCCCCCCTTTCCTGACCTTGTGCCTCAGTCTCCTCCATAAGAGGAGCCAAAATGTATGTTGCCTTATAACTTATCACAGCGGCCATCAGTGATTGGCTGAAAGTCTGTCTTCCCCTCTAGAGTGGAAGTTCCATGAGGATGGGCTAGGTCTGCCTTAGCTCTCTGTTGTGAGCAGGGCCTGTGGGGCTGGAGTCACTCACTGAAGTGTTGTGAAAGGAGGGGGGAGGGGAGGCTACTTTCCCTTCACCTAAGAGCCGGGGGGAGGGGAGGGTGGATGCGGTGCAGAGAAGAACCAGAAGTCTCCTGGGCTCGGTTTCCGGAGAAGGCTGGGAGAGTGGCTGGAACTGCTGGCCCACGTCAGCGGCAGACATCTGGGGAGGATGGCTTGCCCCACATCACTGGGGGCAGTGGGTCCTCAGCTCAGAAAAGCAAACTTGTGTCTCTCCTCTGGACTTACTCTTTACAGGCCCTGTGCCCCCTTCCATTTGGGGAGGGAGAAAGGAAGGTAGCTTCTTTTCCCCCTTTCTTCCATACGCGGAGCTCCTCGCTAGCCTCTCAGTGGGATGGTTAATAAGCCTTTGGGTGACATTAATTGCCGTGAGGCATTAGGGGCCTAATGAGAATCATCTTCCTTGATGACTCCAGCACCTTCCATCCATCCCCAGGGCCTCCAAGTGCCTGGCCAGCCCTCGGTAGCTGCGCCTCGGAGCTCCAGACAGATGTGGGCGTGGGGGAGGGGCGAGAGCGGCTCTCGGCAGGCCCCGGTTCTAAGCTGAGACAGCAACAGCAGGCTGCCAGGGAGGAGGGAGGCTTCCAGGAACCGTCCAAGCCCATTTTCCAAAAAGAAAATGCCAGTTTCCTGGATAACAGGGTTAAGAAGTCTAGGGCAGAGTCAGGCACATGGGGGACATTGATTGAGCACCCCAGCTAGCCTTGTTCTGACCTACCTCACCCCACACTCTCTGGACGCATGCACAAGTGTGGCGGAGTGGCCCTCAAGATCCATAGCCACCACCCGCCCCCCATAAGAGGTATGTCCATAGGCTTGAAGACCCCGTCCCTCCCGAATTGAGTGGGATTGAGATCCGGCCCCTGGGGGCTGGGGCCCGACACCCAAGGATGCTATAAAATCATTGCCATTGATCGAACGCCTGGCTGACGGTTGACGGTTGACTTGTCGGGTCTGATCTGGGTTGCGCTCTAATGGAACCGGCCTGACGGTGGGAAAGAACGCCACCCCTGTCGCCCCTCCCCCTCGTCAGCAGGTGCTCTGGTGAGTGTGCCAGAGGGGCAGATCCCCACCACTACCCGCACGTCCCTTTAAAGGCTTGCAAAACAACCTGTAGAAAGGCACGTCCCCCTCCTCTCCCCCCACCCCCAGCAGCGGACGGGTTTTTCCCCAGCTGCGCCCCAGATCCATCCCAAACGAAGCTGAGCCGACGAGTTCCCGCGCGACGGAGGGGCAGGGCGCGGCAGCTCGGTCGATTCCCACCCAGTGCCCCCCGAGAGCCCCGCAGAGACTCAGGGGGTGGGGGTAGAGTGCCCCCTACCCGCGCCTCTGGCAGAGCGGCTGGAAAGCACCTCCGGCGCCCGGCGAGGAGCGTGCTTCCTTTGAAAAGGGACATCGGTGGTTGCGGTGGCGTCTACCCGGGGGAAATGCAGCCACCGCAGCCGGCCGGCCCCGCTCGGGCCCCAGCGCTAGCCTACAATGGGGAGGAAAAAATAAAACATAAAAGAGAGGCGAGCGGAATCGCGAGGTCGGCCGCGGCCCGAGTCTCATTAAGGAGCCGCGCGCGCCCCCAGGCTGGGAATGCGGAATGGACACGTGGACCGGGGTGGGGGGAGCAGGGTTGGGGGGGGGGGTGTCTCCGAGGCGCGCGAGTCGTGGGCCGCGCGCTCCGGGCCCACGTGACCACGGGGAATCTGGGAGGGGAGGGGAAGGGAGCGAGCGCGCCAGGCTCCGCGCCCGCTACTGCCGGGGTGGGCGCTGAATCCCGGACGGGGGAGGAGGGCGGGCGGGCGCGAGTGTGTGTGTCTCTCTCGAGTCATTTACGGCGGAGCAGCCGGCGCGAGCGCCGAGGAGGCAGCGGCGGCGGCGGCGGTGGCTTCGTGCAACTGTGGCTCCCCCCACCTCCTCTCTCTTTTTGCTCCTTGATTCTTCTCCCCCCACACACGTCCATGGGGAGCCGGCCCCCCTGCCGGCACCTCCTCTCGGCTCGGCCCCGTAGGCTCCAGCTGCCGCCTCCCTGGCCGCGGGCTGCGCGGGCGCCCGGTGCCTCGGCCCCTGGCGTGGCGCCCGGGTCTCGCCGCCCGCAGCCTGGGCTGGCGTGGCGCTCCGCTCGCCCAAACTGACTCCGAGAGAGGCAGCCGATGCCCGGCTGCACCGAGACAGCGCGCGAGCCGGTATCCGGGGGCAGGGCGGGGGCGGCGGGGAGAAGGAGACATCGGAGACTCTGAACCCCCGAAAAGTTCAAGGTTTGTGCAGGTCCCCCCGGGGAAGGCGACGAGCGAGGCGGAGCGGCGTGCCCCTCTGCTGAGACAGCGAGACCTGGGAGGAGAGGGGAGCGGCTCGGGGCCGCGGCGGGCTGGCCGAGCCCTTCTCCATCCTAGTACGGCTTACCCGCCGGGAGGCTGGAGTCGGCACCCCTGGCAGGGAGGGCGCGGGTCGAGCGCATTAGCCGGCTGTCCCGCTCCCCCGCTTCTCCGAGCCCCATCTCCATGGGGCAGCGCGTTCCGGCCGCACCACCCTCGCCCCAGCCGCGGAGCCGCTGCCCGGGCAGGCGGCGCTGAGCCAGCCTGCGTGGAGCCCGGGCCCTGGTCGAGACTGGAGAGAGCGCGCTGGAGCCGAGCAGCGAGCTCTGCGAGGGGACGAGCTGCTGGCCGCCTGCCTCGGGCATTTTGTCCCGGCGTCGCCCAGGGTGGTGGCGACCCGCGTCGCCGGTCTCAGCACCGCACGGAAACTTTTCCTGCTCCAGATGGATTAAAGTTGCCTGGATTTGCTCTTTCTTTGCGAAAGAAATCATTCATTTGCACCTAACCTGGAATTTCTATGCTGGGGCTGCTGCAGGGCGCTTGGAGGAAGGAAGCCGCGCTATCTATGTGGGGTTACTACCGAAACCGAAGAAACTGGGGCTTGCGTCGGAAATCTGCACCCTCGAGCGAGTTCGGGTTCGAGCTGGGCCTCGGGGCTGGGGGATCCAGCACTTGGCTCTAGGCAGTCCCCGAGACGCCGGTGGCCACTGGGCTCCGGGACCGCACGTGCGGCTCCCCCCTCGCCGCACAGATCCTGCAGGGGGCACCAGCCGGGGGAGGTGGAGGCTCCTCCCGCCCGGAGCTGCGCCCCTACCAGCTCCGAGGGTGTAGCCGGCGGCGCCTGGGACGCCCCCCTCCCCTCAAAGTGTCCCCGAATTGCACTCCCTGGCCCCCCAGAGCTTTCGGCAGAGACATTCGGGCGCCACGGCCACCCTGAGTTGGATGTGACCAAGCCCAGACTGGGGCCAAGTCGTCGAGGACTGTTGCCCCCTCGTCCCCTTCCCTCTCCCACCTCGGCCATGGCCCCAAGGATGTCGGGCCGCGGCGGCGCCGCCCTGCTCTGCCTCTCTGCGCTGCTCGCCCACGGTAAGTGTCGCGGCGCGGATTGGGAAGTGAAGATGCGGCGGGTGCCGCTGGAGGGGGCACAGGGGAGACTGGAGAAAGGCGAGCCCCCACCCCCCGGACTCGCAGCCGCGGTTCCCAGCCCGGCATCTCGGGCTGCTGCTCGAGTTACCTTCAGTCCCCTAGCCCTTTGGCGGGAGCGGCGGCTGCGAGCCCCGCCCTGGGGACCGAGCCCGGCTCCCGAAAAGGGCGGGGGGGAGGGGGGTAGGCACTCCAATCCTTTCCTGGTTAGAAAGAAGGGTCCAAACCCTAGAGTCTGGGGGCGTGTCCGCCCACGGAGATCTATGGGGATCCAAGGGATCCGCTAGATCGCATCCGGGCTGCCCCTCCTTCCACTTTCACCCCCGCACCCTGCGGGGCTGGGGGCCGTTTGGGTCCGCGGGGATCCTGTCTTCTCCGCCGCGGGCGCGCAGGCCGGTGCGGGGCCGCGCCGCCGGCCGCCTGGCTTCCTGCGGCGGTCCTCGGGAAGGGAAGTGGACTGACCCGGGCCCCGGGAGCCGCGGCGGCTCGCCGCTCGCCGCCCGCCGTCCTGTGAGCTGCATCTAAATGGCCGGCTTAGCCGAGCCTGGAGGGCGGGGGTCTGGGCCACGGGCGCGGGCCGGGGCGGCGAGCGGCGCGCGGAGGGGACGGGCTCCGCGCTCTCGCGTTCTGCAATCTGTTGCGTCTGCTCCCTAGGCTCGCCCCGGGCTCCGCGGTAAAGGGGGTGGGAGAGGGAGGGGCCGGGGTTGGCGCGCTTTGGCAGTGGGACAGCAGGGATACGGGTAGGGGACAGAGGGTCGCTGAACAGCACCCCCCCCTCCCCAGAGTGGGAACTCCGAGCCGACGGGAGAAGGCTGCAGCGGGCCTTCCGCAAGCTGGAGGCGCTCCAGGAGGCTAGGGGCGCTGACCGAGCGGGGAGGGAGAGAGCTGGGGCGGAGGAGGAGAATGGAGAAGAGAGGCCCCCTACCCCCTCCCAACACGAAACCAGCAGACCTGGGACACATTTCCCCCACCGGGGGGTGGGGGTGGGGAGGGCTTTGTCGCCCCACGCTGAGGGGTGAGCCTGGACAGGCTGGAGGCGGCTTGGATGGAGAGGGCAGGGGGCTCTCCGGGTTGATGGAAGACCCTCGATGTGTCGGGCTTAGCGTTTGCCCACATCTGCCCAGTCCTGAGGGGCCGGCCCAAGCCCCTCTTGAGCTTGCCCCCGGCCTCTAACCGGCTGCCTCTCTCACCCTGACCAAGGCGCGTCCTCAAGGTTGAAAGAAGAAGGAAAGGAATGGGTTCCGGGAATCTGGGGGCCTGGGGTTAGGAGTGGGTGGGGAATAAGGCCCACCTTCCTCTAGGGTAGATTGGCTCTTCTCTGCCGGTGGGAGGGGGGGGTTGACTCTGGGTGGGAGCCGGTTTGAGTTCAGTTCACCAGACACAGCCAACCTCAGTTCTTTATCAGAAAAATGGGCAGGGCAGCGGGAGGGGGTTAGGGGCAGGGGGAATGCAGCTGAGAACCAGAAATCTCGGCTCTGTGTGCAAGACTGAGGGTGGGGAGGGGGTGGGGAGGTGGGCTGTGCCTGTCTGGGCACTGGAGGTGCAGGGGCTGTGCCTGTGACCCGGCCCTGCTGAGCAGGAAGTGTGGGCGCCTAACAGGAGGAAACCGAGCTGGGGCCTGGGTCTAGGTGTGGTTCTGCTCCCCTCCTGCAGTCTTGTGTCTTATTGTCGGGTCTCCTTTCTAGAACCCAGCCATGGCCCCACCTGGGGGCAGCTCAGCCGCTCTTATTAGCTTCCTGACCCCTCAGCCTGGTATTAAAGATCCTTTCTCCTCCCTCACCTGTTAGAATCCTGCCTGCTTCCAGAGACCCAGCCCCAGTGGGGCCTTGGCGTCCTGGCCCTGCTTTTCCTGAGGGGTAGCAGTCTGCTTCGTTTCCTCCTGAGATGTTCCTGTCTTTTCTGCACCCCGTTAGTCCTGGAGTGGTCGAGGCAGAACAGTGGGCTTATTCTCCTCTGTCCCTCCACACAGCCAGTGCTAGTATGCACAGGACCCCTGGCTGACCAGCAATCAGAAAGAAGCTATTTGCAGAGGTGGGGTGGGATTCCCCCACTGACCAAGTGGTTTCCCTTCCTGGTTACCTGGCTCCCTTTCTGAGCCCCTTCCCGGAGTTCCCATGCCATGCCTCAATCTCCCCATCCTCAGGGAAGGGTGCCAGGAGATGCTCAAAGCTTGGGGAACTCCCCACTCCAGAGCTGGATAAGGCCAGAATCGCAGAAGTTCCTCCCCTCTTCAGAAACAACCCGTCTTCCCTGGACTTTCCTCCTTCGGGGCTGTGTGACACCCACCCACCCGGACCGTCCCTCTGTCAAGAAAAGCGGTCATGGATTTAGTCTCACTTCAAGCTAACGGTTGGGATTTCTGGGCTCTCCAAAGATGCTGAGATAGGGGAGGGACTTGTAGTCTTCGGTGCCCGGCAGGCCACTGAGGCCACAGGCTTCTGACCACACAGCCAGACTGGGAGCCAGATAGCCTAGGTTTCTGTCTGACTCTGGCGCCATCCGGCAGGGTGACCTTGGGCTGTCTCCCTCATGCTCCCCATCTTGCACAAGCAGTCCCTCGCGGCCCTGCCCCCCTCACATTCTGCCAGAACCGCTGGGCAGATACCACATGTGGACAGAACCCCACTACGTTTTTAGGGCCCAGCTCAGCCTGTGGGGCAGCAGCCCTTAGCCTCAAGGCTTCTGCCAGAGACTATCAGAGAAGGCCACTTTCCTGCATCTGGTCTTTGGGGAGGCTTTCTGCTCCATTTTTAGTTTGAATGGGAGTTTAGGGGGGCAGGGTGCTGGTTAAATGTGTTGTAGAGCTGATAATGTCAGCCTCCTACTCAGTAACCTGCACTGGCTCCCCGCTGCCTGTAGGATCAAGGATACACTCTTTGGCCCCCCCTCCCTCCTGAGATCAGAGGCCCTACACGATCTTGTCTAGGTCTGCGTCTTCTCCTCGGTGGCACTTCCTGCCTCTCCGCTTGTGCGCCCACCAGCCCCTCCCTCTGGAATACCAGCCTCCAGAAATCCTTACCTCGCCATCAGAACCCAAGTCAAACCTCATCTCGTCCAGGGAGTCTGCCTCTGTTACCCCTTGGCTTCCCACCAGCAGCCCCCTCCCTGTGACAGAAACAATGGCTTTTTCTAGTGCAGCCTTGGCTTTTTGTGAGGCCTTTCCAGCACTCCTCGTGCGCCGGAGTGTGGGTGTGTGAAGGGTGTGCGTGAGCCTGTTTGTGCATGTGCACCCCTCCTGGTCCCCACGTCCTTGCATTTAGCACAGAAGCTATGTGTTCTTCATTTTTGCCCCACTCTCCAGGGCTTGACACATGGTAGGTGCTCAGAAGAAAGGGATGGGGTGGGAAGACAGCCCCGTCTTGAGGGGCCCTCCAAGTCACAATTGAAAAGGGAGCTCTGGGGGCGCCTGGGTGGCTCAGTCGGTTAAGCGTCCGACTTCAGTTCAGGCCGTGATCTCACGGTTCGTGAGTTCAAGCCCCACGTCTGGCTCATCCCTGACAGTATAGAGCCTGCTTGGGATTCTCTCTCTCTCCCTCTCTCTCTCTCTCTCTCTGCTCCTCCCCAACTTTTGCTTTCTCTCTCTCTCAAAATAAATAAATAAAGCTTAAAAAAAAAAAAGAAAGAAAGAAAGAAAAAGAAAAGAAAAGGGAGCTTTGGCGGTGGAAGACGGAGGGGGGGCATGCAGAAGCCAGGACAAGGAGGAGGTAGGCAGAGACACCAGGAAGAGAGCAAAGGAATGGGGCAGGGCCGTGCCCACACCCTCTTGAGGGGCACATATAGGGTACACGTCTCTGGAGTGACATGTTATAACAGCACTCCATAGGATACGAACGTAGCGTCCCACGGCAATCTGACTGCACAACCTCAGATGCGTGCGTCCTCACCTTTTGGTCCCCAGCCTGGCAACCTCGAGCCTCCCTGGTAGGTTGGGGCCACGCTCTCCCCACCCCACCGATGACCCTTTGGAGATGCATGAGGGACACCGTAGAAGAGGGTCAGCACTGACCCCTGGAGTGAGGAATGGTGTTCCCCCCACCCCCCAACGCACACCCCCATCTTGGTCCTGGCCACATGGAGCCCTACACCACAACACAGCCTTGTTATGTTTAAGACCAGTAGGTGGGGATGTGTTATAAACTTGGCGGCAGAAAATGAGCTTTATTAGAATCCTGAGGATAACTCAGTGCTTGGCTGTAGGAGGCAAGGCCACGTTGGAACATGAGGGGAGGGCTTGGGGCAGCCTGGCTGGAACTGATGGACCCCAGGCCTGAGATTGGCAGTGAGTGCTCAATGAGGCTGCAGAAACTGAGACCCTTAGAGGCACTAACTCCAACCCCTGCCACCCTCCTAGGGCAGGGGGGCGGGTGGAGGCGAGGGGAGGGCTCACCTTGCTGCCCTACACATGGTGATGTCCATCCCCAAACCTGTGACTGAAAAGGACCACACAGCCACCGCTGCAGCCCTCACACAGATGAGGAAACGGACACTCAGAGAGGGACGGGGATTGGCCAAGGTCACCCTGCCAGTTTGTTCTGGAATCAGAACTAGCACCAGAGCCCAAAGGGAGTTCCTGGAGTGGCCGTCTGCTCCAGGCCACTTGGCAGGGATCCCACCGTCTCTGTTGCTGCCCCCCCAACCCCATCTCCCGGCTTTGTCCGAAGACGCGTTTCTGGCCTCAAGCCAGCCTCGAGTCCCAGCCAGTCGAGACAGCCAATCACCAGTGGCATTCACAGGCTTCGCCGGGCACAACAGGGAACGTGGAGGGGTTCCGGACATGATCTTCAGCTCTCTTTCATGCGTCCAGTTGAAGAGATGAGAAAAAGGCCCAAATTCTGAAATTCAAGGTAGTTTGAAATCAGAATTCCCTAGGAGAAGGGAGGCGGGGGTTCAGATCCTGAATTTGTCATCCGCTTGCTGTGCAACCGCAGTGAAGCCATCTCCCTCTCTGAGTTTTTTCCTTCTCTGTCAATGAAGGGACGGTGTCCCCCACGCCCCCGTCCACGTCTCTTGTTGTGATGGACAAGCCTGCTGTTTTGTCCCTTAACGTGTCTCTGCTCTGTGCGGTGCCTCGCTGCACAGATGCCCACATTAGATGCTAACAAGGGGATCGGCTTCCCTCTCTCCATTCCCTCCCCAGAGTTCTCCTTACTTCTTCCTTGCAGTACTCAACACAGAATTTTAATAAGAGATTAATGAGCCAGGTGTGGTGGGTTTTTTTTTTTAAGAAAATGAATTTCTTTTTCTATTTTCCTACTCTTTTTACGTGGAAAGGGGGCCTCCTTACCATCAATTCAGTCAGCTCTGCTGCCCTCCAGCTGTCCCCAAGGATGGGACACTGGTCTCTGGGAGGCCAGTGCAATAACAGGGCACAAGCCTCTCTGGGGACACATGCAGAGAGGCCAGAATCCCCTTCTCCTTTCTTCTGTCCTGTTTGCCCCTTTCAGTCCCGCCTCCCCCAGCCCCCCCATGCACACACCTCCACCCCAGGCTCTGGAGACAACCCAGCAGTATGTATGGGACGTTGGAAGCAATTGCCTGGATTACTCAACGCTTGTTGCAGCAGAGAATGAATGCAAGAATGAATAATTCGGTGCCGGAAAAAGGTGGAAAAGGTAATTGAAGAAAATCCTTTTTGGCCTAAATTTTCTGCCTTTGGAAAGTTTTGCTTTTTTTTCTTTTAATGTTGTATTTATTTTTGAGAGAGAGAGAGAGAGAGCGCAAGCCAGGGAGGGGCAGAGAGAGAGAGGGAGGCACAGGCTCCAGGCTCCGGGCTGTCAGCACAGAGCCGGACGACGTGGGGCTTGAACTCCGAGTGGCAAGATCATGACCTGAGCTGAAGTCGGCCGCCCAAACCGACTGAGGCCCCCAGGACCCCCTGGAAAGTTCTGCTTTGTATCAAACTTGAATCCTTCCTGCACTCTCTTGCTACATTCTCGCCCACACCTTCTTGGCCTGTGAGGATAGGCAACCCGTTACTCTCTTCTCTTGAGTGACTTTTCCTGTTCTGCCCACACGGGAGGCAGGGGGCAGGGCACATGCTTACTGGCAGAGTTTAGCAGCCTGTCTCCATTTCCTAGGCCCCTACCTCAGGGCCCTCAGAGCTGGGGAGTGATATGCCTAGGGTCAGCTGGGTAAACAGGACAACACTCAAAATAGTTGAGCTTTTCACAGGCATCTTTCTCCAAGAAGCCAGGTCTGAATGGCATCAGACCCTAGAGAGCAGTCCCCTGGCAGCCGGGACACCCTGAACCCTGAACCCTTGCCCAGGCACCCAGTCCCAGAGGTAGCCAATCCTTAAACAGAATGAGTCACAGTCGCACTGAGTGACAACCTCCCTGCTTTTCTGAGGGACAAAAGGAGAAGAGGGAAAATGTTTCTACCTCCCGGGAGTGCCCAGTATGACAAGGGGCGTCACGGTCTCGTGCCAGAGAAACCCCAGTCCGATGAAGGAGGCACAGCCCAAGCCCTCAGAGATGGCCTTTGTCCCCTTGCATGGTGAGGGTCTGACGGAGAGAGACAAGATGATCACCTTCGCCCAGAAGCGCGGGGCCCCACCTTGCAGACCTCCTCCTCCTCTCCCCGCCGCCCCCAGGGCTGTTGGAGAGCATGGCTCTGGGCCAGAAGCGAGTGTGTTTTGGGTGGATTGATACAGACAATGCAGCAGACTTGTCACGGCAGGAGAACGGTGTCACAGGGAGCTCGCAGCACAGGCTCACGCTCACATGTGCACCCACATGGTCATGGGCACACCCAGACATGCTTGAGAGATCAGGCAGTCCTTTGGGGTTCAGATCCACAAGCTCATCTGAGTTCCACAGCAGCGGCAGGGCAAAGGCAGCGCTTGCGATCCCCATTTTACAGATGGCAAAACTGAGCCTCCACAGAATCCTCACCACACCAGCTCTACTTTCTAACCCTGAACAGGGAAGTCTTCTTTGCTGTACCTGTCTCTCACAGGGAATAAGCACGGACATGGACAGACAGACACGTGGGCTCCCTCATCTCGAGCTCCTCTCCCCTTACTCTCTAGACCTCTTTCAGTCCCTTGAATGAATGTTCTTTTCCGTGCCAGAGCCTCTGGACATGCTGTTCCCTCTGACCAAAACACCCTTCCATAGCCATCTCCTGCTCAGCCTTCAGGCCAGAGTCTAACCACACTTCCTCTTGGAAGCCCACCCTGATTCTCAGGTGGGCAAAGACCCACTGCCTTCTGCAGCTCCTTGCCGATTTGCCGTGTTAGTGTAACTGTGCTGTGTGGCCTCCCGGCTGGCCATAAGCATGAGTGGACCTGGAAAGTGGGTGGCCTCTTCCCGGCCGCTGTATTCCCGTGGTCTGCTGGGAGGTCTGGGACAAAATAGGCGTTTGTTGATTTGTCAGATGAGTCTGTGAACATACCCTAGTGTGCATACTTGTGTACATAGACACCTTCCCCGTCACTCCGTGAGTATTCAGTCGGTGCTTACTGTGGGCCAGGCGCCGTTCAAGGTACTTGTCTTAATCCGTGAATTTAACAAAAATCCCTGCACTCATGGAGGCTGTGTTCTTGTGGAAGGTGGTAAGGCACGCAGACAGCAAGTAATAAATATACTGTATTAAATAAGTGAATTGTATGTTAGAAGGCAAAAGGGGCTATAAGGAAAATAAAAAAGGTAGGGTATGGGGAATTGGGAGTGTGTGTGTGTGTGTGTGTGTGTGTTTTGGGAGGGGTTGTGCAGTATAAAATGAATGCTCACTTGATAAAGTGTCATTAAGCACACTTGAAGGAGGTAGGAAGCGAACAAAGCAAGTAGGGGAATATTACAGAGGGCAGGCCCTAGGGCAGGAGTGGGCTTGACCATTCAGATTCAGCAAGGAGGCGAGACTGGGCTGGACAACAATGCGGGATGAGGACAGCTGCGGCAGACGAGTGGCTCTTGTAGGAACATTGACTTGTAGGCTCAGGGAAATGGGGAGCCATAGCAGGGTTTGGAGCAGGGGTGACCTGAGCTGCAGGCTTGCAGAGCCCCAGAACCTGTGGGGTCAGTGCCGCAGGGAGGGACCTCTGTCTGCTCCCTTTGGCCCATTGACCCTCACAATCCCGGCTGTGGCTGCCTTTCTGGCTGCCCCACAGCCACCCCATCGGGGGCAGGCCCAGGGTGCGGAGGGGGCAGGCTGCAGCAGAGACGATCCAAGCATTGGCAAAGCTGATTTCCAGACCCGCCCGGCCGAGGAGCCGTGTGGCTGTCCGGCCCTCCTCTGATGGGCTTGGACCTCTGGAACTGCAGCCCTGGATGCTTCCACGGCCTCTTCTTGCCAGGCCCCCACCATCGCTTCCGTGATGGATGCCAGATGCCAGTATCTTCATCTCAGCTGGGGCATTTGGGATGCTAAGTTAGCTGCAGTTTATGTCACAGATTTTGATTTTTTTTTAACTAATTATCATCCCTTACCAAAAAAAAAAAAAAAAAAAAAAACCCACTCCAGGGGTCAGGCAGATTATAGGCACTTGCTTGGACAGCGATCTTCTAGACCACTCTGATTTGGGAAGGAAGACAGCCAGGATGTGTGCCGGTTCTGTGTTCCAGGAAAGCAAAACCCAATTTCCCTGGATCCCTGAACACCCTGCAGTGACTCCAGATTACCTGTTGCTTTGACCTCTCTCTCTCTGTCCCTGTTTTATGTCCGCAAGAGCTGGGTTGGTGGCCCCTCCTTCCACCACCAGCCCCCTGCCACCCACATGACCTCTGCAGCCCACGCCCCTTAGGCAGGGAGGCGACCTGCCCCCAGGGTGGGTGTTGGGGGACCGCACTCTCCTGGGCCCTGCCCCTCCTGGGGAGAGAGAAGTGGTAGGAGGCCTTTGTCCAATAGGAAAGAACTCTTGGATTGAAAATAGGAAAAATTACCATTTTCTCAGCTGCCAACACAGCAGAGAAATGATCTCAATTTTCTGTGGCTGTTCTCGGCAGGAGGAACACTGCCAGCCGCCTGCCCCATGCATGAGAGGTCTGAAATGCTGGAGGGAGGAGGCAGGAGCCGGGGAGGTAGTGGAGTGAGATGCGGGGGAGGGGGGACTGGCATAGGGCAGAGGCCTGCAGCCCTCCTCCAGCGAGGCCCCCACTGACCACAAGCCTGTGTCAGAGGAGCTGTTGAATTATCTAACTGCCTCGCTCATCACTTCTGTTAACTGAGTACCTACCTTGTGCCACTCCCTGTGCTGGGCACCAGGAATTGTCCCCGGGGAGCCAGGAGTAGACTTTGGTCCGTTTTGTTTCAGCCCTGATGCCCACAGCTCTCCTCCCCTACCTTCACTTTTTCCCTGTGCTTGACTCTAAAACCAACCTGCCCGGCATCGTCACTTCCTGTGTGACTTCAGGCAAAGCCACTGAACCACTTCGTGCCTCGGTTTCCTCGTCTGCAAATGATTATAAAAGTACCCAACTTGTAGGGTTGTTATGGCTCGATAAATGAGTCATTGTTTCATGTCAGATGTTAAGAATAGTGACTTGGGGGCTCCTGGGTGGCTCAGTGGGTTCAGCGTCTGACTTCAGCTCAGGTCATGATCTCACGGTTCATGAGTTCGAGCCCCGAGTCGGGTTCTGTGCTGACAGCTCAGAGCCTGGGGCCTGCTTCAGATTCTGTATCTCCCTCTCTGTCTCTCTTTCTGCCCCTCCCCCACTCACACTCTCTCTCTCTCTCTCTCTCTCTCTCTCTCTCTCTCTCAAAAATAAATAAACATAAAAAAAATAGTGCCTTTGGGGCACCTGGGTGGCTCAGTCAATTAAGCATCCGACTCTTGATTTTGGCTCAGGTCATGATCTCACGGTTTGTGAGATTGAGGCCTACGTTGGGCTCTGCGCTGACAGCACGAAGCCTGTTTGGGGTTCTCTCCCTCCCTCTCTCCCTCTCCCCTCGCCTGCTCGCACACAAATGCTCTCTCTCTCAAAATAAATAATTAAACATTTTAAAAAAAAATAGTGCCCGCCCATATACCAAGTGCCAAAAGTGAAGGTTGTCAATGTCATTGTTGTTACCATACTAGCACATGCCCGGCACCTTGTTAAATGTAAAAATGAAGAAAATACGGTGCCTGTCCCAAGGGGGGCTTCTAAAGGGGTGCCCTGAGCAAATGAACCATGTCTGCACAGACTGTGATAAAATGCAGTCGTAGGTTGTCGGGAGGGATAAAGTCGTAGGTTGTGGAGGGAGAACTCTCATAACTATTCAAGAGGTCAGGGGAGGCTTCACGGAGGAAGTGCCACCCCTGAAGACCAATCAGTCAGCATCTACTCTGTGTCTGATACCCTAGGGAAGACAGAAACGCAGGGCAAAAACAGTTGCTGGCCTACAATTCAGTCCAGCGAGGGAGAACCAAGCTGCCTGGGAAGGAGTAGCAGGATAGGCAGACTAAATGCAGGGTATATGGTTGGTAATTCTTTACCTGGATGATCTTTAGAGATCTCTCAGAGCTTTGACTCTATGTTCCATTGAGTGCTAGGGAGCTACTGAGTGCTCTGGAGTGAGGGAGTGACATGATCAAAGCGGGGTTCTCAGTAATGAGTTGGTTGGGGCAGTCTGCAGATTGGAGCAGTGCTGAAGAATGCTGGTGGGTGAGGGCTCTTGGGAAGGATGGTAAGTGACCCTAGTTGTCCTAAGAGGTACCACCATATGGCAAGGAGCCCAGCCTTAGAACAGATCTGAGTGCTGGCTCTGCCATTCTTCCGTGGCCTGACTTCTTTCTACTCCTTGGTTTCCACCTGTGAGACCTGATGGCAAATGTGAGGTACAGAGCCTGCAGCGTAAGGCTCAGTGTTTGGAACTGTCTTGATTATTTTAGCAGCTAAGGCCCAGGGAGGAAAGGGCACTTTGGCCCACAGCCATTTATGACCCCTGGGAGGTGGGGGGGAGTGGGAGGCGGGTAGTCAGGAGTCCTGGAGAAAGTGGCTGGGTAGGAGGAGAGAGGCAAGATCGTCCTCAGTATTTTCAGCAAAAGCCCAGCCTCCCTCCTGTTCCCCACCTCCACTAGCAGCCAGGGCCAAGGGGACAGATCCCAGGGATCCCTGCCAGCTTTGGGCTCCAGGGAACTCTCAGACGAAGCCCTGTCAGGTCAGAGAATCGGGGTGGGTTTTCAAGTCATGCAAATGTAGGTTGACATCTCAGCCCTTGCCGCAGTGCAGCCGGGTGACCCAGAAGCCTCGGCTTCCCCCTCTGCAGAATGGGAGTAATGGCATCGTCTCTCTTGAGCTGGGCTGCTGCAAGGGTATAAGGGTGGACATGCCCGGAACAGGAGCCGTGAGCCTGCTGGAGGGCTCAGCCCAGTAAATGTGGTAGGTTCTGTTTATTTCTTCCCTCTCTTGCCTGGAGCCAGGCCTCGCTGCTGGAAAGCATGGTTAAGACAGTGCCAAAGACTTCCCGGAGATCTGTTTTCTGGTGGTTGAGTTTTTTCATTTCGTTTTGTTTGGGGTCTTATTTTTCTTACCCTTATGCCTCCTAGCAACATGCTGCCTGTTTGAAACACAGGAGTGGTCAGCAGCCGGCCCCTCGTCCTCCCTCCATTCCTCTTCCTTTCCCTTCCCAGGAAAGCCCCCATTCCCAGTGCCTCTCCAGGCTGGGGCCAGGGGAGGCGTTCCTGGGTCCCGCAGCCGGCCCCGTGGCACTGCCTGGGTCTCACTGGGCCGGTGAGGCCGTGGCTTCCTGATATTTGATTGCATTCTCAGCAGGTGGCCAGAAATGGGATCTGGGGTTATAGACTCGGAGCCAGGGAGGTTCCCAAAACACGTGCTCTGGTGCGTCCTGCAGCCCAAAGCACGTGGAGAACCTGGTCCCAGAGCTGCCTCCTCCCAGTCCTCCGGTTCAGATTGCCCGTCTGCAAACAAAGAAAAGCAAACCCGTCCTGTAGGGGCGTTGAGGGCAGGGTAACCGAGGTTATGCACCCTGCCGGCACAGTCAGAACTCAGTACAGGTCGAGGTAACCATTTCTTATTCATCTTGAGCCCCTAGGAGTCCCCTCAGAGCCCCGGTCTTGCCAGCCTCCCACCAAATCTTCCTCTGCCTCTGGGCTGTCTCCGCCAACCACCGGCCTTAGACACAGCCTTCTTCCCACTGGAGTTCATTCTCCTTGTCTCTGAAATCGGGGCTGCTATACTGGGTCCCTGAAATCAGGGCTGCTATATTGGATCATTGCTGCCCAATGGAAATATACCACATGTGGAAGGTACGTTTTCCTAGTAATCACGCGAGAAAACAGTGAAAAGAAACAGGAGAAATGAATTTGAACATACTCTAACCGATATATTCAAAAGGTTGTCATTTCAACATGTAATCAGCACGAAAGTTAGTGAGGAATTATTTTACATTGTTGGGTGTTGTTTGTTTTTTTTTTTAATTTTGTGTTAAATCTTCGAAAGCCCCTGTGTCTAACTCTTACACATCGCGATCCCAGCCAGCTGCGTTTCAGTGGCTCAGTAGCAAAGCCTAGAGAGTAGCCACCACTCTGGACGGTGCAGGGATAGATGCTCCCCAAGGACCTTACCAAGTTCTCCCCTGGGAGGTTCCTTGGGGAGCCCTGGAGTCAGCCCCCTGGGACTGATGAGGTGGGCCACTGTCCTTTCTGTAGTCCTTGGAGATTCCCTGCCTATGTGGAGTCGACTCAGTTCCGCCCCAGCCCTGGGGTGATTCGTGGGGGACCTGGAGACCCATCCATGCAGGGCCCGGCAGCTCCCGGCAGCTTCCCCTTCCTGCTCTACCGGGAGATCCTGTAAACCACACATCACACCAAGTCCCTCTCCGGCTCAGAGCCCTCCACCTCACTGAGAGTGAAGGCCAAAGTCCTTACTGTGGCTGACAAGGCTGGCACGATCTGTCACTTTTCCCGACAATACCTCTCTGACCGGATCTTCCTTCTCAGCCACTTGGCCCCCACCACACTGTCCTCTGCTGTCCTCATACACGCCAGGCACAGAGCCTCAGGGACTTGGCCCTTGCTGTCCCCCATCTGGCCTTTTCCCCCCAGATAAGGATGACTCATGCCCCCACGCCCTTCAGGCCTCCACTCAAGTGCATGCTGCGGGAGTGCCCCTCCCTGGCCATCCCCTATCCAAACTGGCCCTGCCCACACCTCCATCTGCCCCCCACTGTTTCCCTTCACCGACAGGTCATGTAGTTACGTGTCTGCTTGTTCATAGACTGACACGCCCTTGGAATGGAAGCTCCTGAGAACAGGAGCCACATCTCTTTTGTTCCCTGCTATATTCCCAGCACCTGGCTCGGGGCCGCACAGGACAGACACTCAGTACAAATTTGTGGAAGGAAAGAATTAAAAGCTTGCTTCTTTCTCTCCTCTCACCTTTCTCCCCAGGGACCCACTGGGAAGAGAGATCTAGGAGTTAAATGGGTGACAGAGACCAGAGGGAAGTAATTTCTTCCTCCCTGCCTCCCTCCCCCCCTTCCTGCCTGCTTTCCTTCCTTCCTCCCTCCTTTCTCCCTCCCTCCTCCCTCCCTTCCTTCTTTCTTTCCTTCCTTACTTCCTCTCTACCCTCCTTCCTCCTTCCTTCCTTCCTTCCTCCTTCCTTCCTTCCTTCTTCCTTCCTTCCTTCCTTCCTCCTTCCTTCCTTCCTTCCTCCTTCCTTCCTCCTTCCTTCCTCCCTTCCTTCCTTCCTCTTTCCTTCCTTCCTTCCTCCTTCCTTTCTTCCTCCTTCCTTCCTCCTTCCTTCCTTCCTTCCTCCTTCCTTCCTTCCTCCTTCCTTCCTCCCTTCCTTCCTTCCTCTTTCCTTCCTTCCTTCCTCCTTCCTTTCTTCCTCCTTCCTTCCTCCCTTCCTTCCTTCCTCCTTCCTTCCTTCCTTCCTCCTTCCTTTCTTCCTCCTTCCTTCCTTCCTTCCTTCCTTCCTTCCTCCTTCCTTCCTTCCTTCCTCCTTCCTTCCTCCCTCCCTCCCTTCCTTCCTTCCCTTCCTTCCTTCCTTCCCACACTCATCTGCCACATCCTAACTTGGTGGTCTTACAAAAATTACTTCACTGCACTGTGGCTCAGTTTCCACGTCTATAAAATGGGAGAATAAGGGCACTGGTCCCATAGGGTTGTTGGGGTGAATAAACACCTTAATGCCAGTAATGTGCTCAGAGCAGTGCCTGGCTCGTAGTAAGTGCTCAGTAAATGGTAGCTCCAGTTTTACTCTGCACACATTTTTGAGCACCTACTCCACGTCTACTGTGACAAGCAGTGGTCATGCGCAGGGAAGACGTGTTCGCCAGCTGATGTGGGACAAGGGCGGAAACCTCCAGTGCAGCAGAATCAGTGCCAGGGCGGTAGAGGCGCCGGTGACTTTGGAGACGCGCAGGGTGTGGCTTCCCGTCATTTTGCAACAACCACTCTCAAAGGCTCTGTGAACTGGTGACTTGAGCTCCGGTAACAACAACTGGGGCAGCCATTCTGTGCAGAGTCTTGCCCGCCCAGTGACTGTGGCATGCTCGAGAGAGTACAGCAGAGCGGTTCGAGAACCCCGTTATGAACAACACCCACCTCTTAGATCATGGGGTCCGATGGGCTCGTGTACGTAAAGTAGCCAGCACTGCCTGGATGCAGAGTGTAGACCAGAGAGACCAGACCTATTATTACCCTGGCTATTGATGTACTGGCCAGAGGGAAGGCAGACAGTGTGAATCTCCCTGCACACGGCGCCCTGCCTGCAGCTGGCACTCTGTCAGTGCGTGTTGAATACACGGAAAGCAGGTGTCCTCTGATGTCCTACCTGCACCGTGGCACAGAAGGGCCGCTCAGTGGGGTGAGATACTTAAGGTCAGAGAAGCTTGGGTCAGGGAAACTATATGGGAGCTAAGTGCCCCTCTCATGCCTCCCATCCATATTTGAAAGATAGGGACACTAAGGTCCAGAAAGGGACAGATCTTGGCCCAGCTCACACAGCGGTCTGTGATAGCAAAGCCACACCTAAGACCCAGGTCCCTGATGCCCAGCCCAGTGGGCTTGCCAGGGTGTCTTCAGAGGTTTTGCATGAGGGCATTAGAGGCGAGGGCGTGGCCAGCAATCACTGGAGGAAGCCGGTTGGTCAATCGCAGATCAGGGTAACCCCGCCATCTCCGGCTTCCCCCACGGCTGTATCTGGGGGGTAGGTCTCAGCGGGCATGGTGTTTACACCGAGTAACCAGATTCCATCTGCAATAATCACATCACAAACAGCATGAAATGCGAACTGTGGGGAAGGCTTTGCTAAATGTGCAACCGGTTTTCTGATTTTCCCTCCGCTCGCTCCCCGCCCCCACTTCTCTCGCCGCCGAATCGCACGCCCGCACATGGATGCACACATACGTGACCTGCATTCTCCAGACATCCAATTCAGGCCTCTGATCCCAGCCCAGCCAAGGTCACTTAGGTCCTTGTTCGGGAGAGCAGTTTCCCCTGTCTGGGGGGCTGGGCAGGAGGAGGGAGTGTTTGAAGATCAGGTTCTCATCCCTCAAGTTCGCCACCGTTTCCTACCGAGACCAAGAGTGTGGTACCCTGGGCAGTTCAAAAGTGGCTACCACACACTTTATCACCTCATCACAGGTAAGCCCAGCTTGTGAAATTGGCAATCCTGATCCCCATTGTATGGACGAGGAAACTGAGGCTCAGAGAAGGGAAGTGACTGGTCCAGGTCATAGAAGGGGAAGGCTGCCTTTGCCTCTTGAGAACTGTCGTCTGCTCCCCCTGGGCCCTATCTCCTGAGTCTGTTGGTCCAGGCCCAAGGCTCCTCCTCTTGCCCCAATATCAGAGGAAGAGTCACACCCGTTCAGCTTGGTCCCAGAGCCATCAACTCACCCATGCAGGTGCCCCAGTTACAAAAGGGGAAACCAAGGCATACATCCACTGGTGCCGGCTCCCCTCCTCATGTGTCACATCTCTTCGCCCACCATATACTCCCCATCCATCCATTTCCTGGGTCCCTGGCTGCTGCTACCCCAGCCTTGAGAGATTTGTCAGAGCGGGACCCTGCAGGCCCCCTCCCCCTCCCCACACCCCTCAGAATCCAGATTCTCCTTCTTGGCAACCCTGCAAAGCTGATCTGCATAAAACCATCCCTGGGCCCTGCCTTTAAAAGTCTTCATCTTTTCTCTTCTCCCTAAACGGCCCCTAAATGATTTCTGTAAATTGCTCTAAGTAGCTCAAAAAAAAAAAAAAAAAAAAAGAAATAATAATAACTCAGCGAGTGGCTGCCTGACCAGAATGTGGATGGCTCTCCTGTCTGGCCGCAGCTCCCAGGTCCTTCAGGCCCAGCACCCACGCACAGGGTCCTCTGCTCCTTAACCCAGGAAGGGGCGGCACTGCCTCTGAGACCCCACCTTGCCTCCTCCCTCAGGCAGGAGCATCCCCCATCAGACAGGAAGATCTCTGGGACACTGACATTCTCCCTTCCCCCTCCCCCACCCCTCCAGCCTGTGGACCCGCCAAAGGTAGGGCTGTGCCTCCCTTCTCAGTCTGGGGCTCCTCCCCCATTAGACATGAGGCTTTCCCAGGAGAGACTGCACCTGCCCGGTCAGGCAGGGGGTTCTCTCTGGGCAGGACTAACTCTCCTTGTTCTGCAACCAGCTGCCCTGTACAGCCTCATTTCCTTCACCCATGTTAGAAGCTTGGGCCCTGATTCCTAGACTGGGCTCCATTTCTATGACTCAGTCAAGCATGCACACATTCATTCATTCATTCTACGAAGCTTTCCTAAATACCTCCTTTGTGCCAGACACTGACTGGGCAGGTGTCCTTCTGCAGAGTTGACTCCTTTATGGTGCTCCTATAAGCAGGGCCCTCAGACATAGGCCTACTTCTCCTGGGGATAGGGTATCTAGCCAGAGGGCCAGCCGGGACGGCATCCCTCATGGACATGAGCCCAGCCTCACCACTTAGCCACCGTGATGACCTCTTGGCCAAGGTGGACCAGAGAGGGGCCCCTCTTGGGGAGCAGAGGCCAGGGGTGGGAGGGAGTTACTTCCAAGGAGACCCTGGCCTGCCCCCCGCTTCCTTCCATAAACTCTCCCCAAGCCCCCCACCCCCACCATCTCCTGGCCACAAGGGGCTGAGATCAGGGCCAGGAGACCTTGATCCTAGCAACCTAAGTCCTAAAATGGTGGCATGGACTTAAACAAGTCTCTTCTCCCTTCCGGCATCAGTTTCCCTTTCTAAGAGATGACAGAATTGGACTCCATCAGTAATTTTTTTTTTCTGACCAGGGAAATACATAATCCATAATATAATATGTAATATATATTGCCAGGGATATACATAATCTATAATGTATCATATACTATATATTACATATGATACGATTACTATAGGATGCAGTCAAAGCAGAGCTACTCTTTAAATGGAGAAGAGAGGTGTCCCCCACTGAGGGCTCATCTGCCCCACCCTCCCCTGCCACCCCAGAGCAGCCCTGGAGACACCCGAGGGAGCCCAGCTGGCAAGCTCTGGGTCTACTTAATCCATCCCTGAGGCCCCATCCACTCTGCCTTTGGGGGGGTCTGGCTAGAGCTGCCTGATTAGGGGCAGTCCTTCCACCTCTCTGGCCCCAGTTACCTGGGGCCACACTCAGTTCCCCTGTGGGGTGAAGCCCATGAGAAGACTTTGGCTTTTGCCTGGACCCCCAGCACCCCCTAGGGTCCCTGAATGGGTCCAGCCTCCGGTTAGAAGTGCTGGCATGAGAGCTACTCAGAAGGTGGCAGGTGGGACCGGCCCCAGGACAGCCCTGTCCATCCCTGACAGGAGGTAGATTGTTCTAGATGGGATGAATCCCATTTGTCACCCTCCCTGCACTCCCAGTGATGCACAGAAGTTGAAAGGGGGAGAATAAACAGACACAGCCCTCCGCTTCCTCTCCGATTTAATTGGAACCCAATTAAGTGAATAACTGTTACAAATGTGAAATCACCTTCCACCAACTTGGGGACGTGAGCCTATGCTCAGCCTGACCCTGTGGGACCCAGGCAGGGACCCAGCCCTGGCCCAGCAGTGCAGGCTTTCCAGGGGCTGGGGAAGTGGTGACTCACAGAACTCCGGACCACGCCCCCCAAAGCTGGGAGAGATGCAAGGGATCCCGTCCAGCCCCTGCTGCCCAAGCACAGCCTCTGGCCTCCACCCTCTGGTGTCACATTTGGCTGCCAAACTTGATTGACCCAGGATGTGGACTCCTCGCCCCAGGTCTCACAGACACTTGCTTGGTCCGAATGCAGGTGCTTGGAAGTGTCACCGTCGAGGCAGGGACGAAGGTCCCCAGAAGAATGGGGGTGAGGAGGGGTGAGGAGCAGGTGTGATGACAGTGTCTGTGGATTCAGGGGCAGGGAAAAAAATAGAACAACTCAGTTAGCAGTTCTGAATCTTGGCTGCACATTCAGGAGTTTGTAGATAACTCCTGGTGTCTAGGGTCCCAACCCTAGTGATTCTGAGGCCACCAGCTTGGGGTGTGGCATGGGCTCCCAGGTGATTCTTCAGACTCGCTACTGGGGCAAAAGGGGTCGGGGAGGAGTGAGACAACTGTCCCCTTCCAGGACCCACCCAGACCCGCCCGCCTGGCGTGGCTGGGGAGGGGTCTGGGAACCTGCATCTTACAAAGCTTCCTAGAACCTGGATGATCCCGGTGGGAATGTCCCCATGCTGGGGTCCTCTGGGGAGGGGACACTTGGAGGGCCTGGGGGCCAGAGGCGCTGGGGTCCCTGGGGAAGAGGAGGAGGCTAGAAAAGGTGTTAAGGATGGGCCTGTCTATTTTTAAGTGATTTGAAGAGAAACTTTCTCTGGTTTTCTCTCTTCTCTTTCTCTCTCTCGCGTGATCCTGTTTCAGGACCCAGAACTCAAGATGACACTCTTAGAACTGCTGTTCAGTTTCATTACACACATAGTAGGTACCCAATAAATATTTATTGAGAGGCGCTTGAGTGGCTCAGTCGGCTAAGCTTCCGACTCTTGATTTCGGCTCGGGTCATGATCTCACAGTTCGTGAGTTTGAGCCCCCATCGGGCTCTGTGCTGACAGCATGGAGCCTGCTTGAGATTCTTTCTCTCTCCCTCTCTGTCTCTGCCCGTCCCCCATGCTTGCTCATGCTCACTCGCTCTCTGTCTCTCTCTCAAATAAAATTTTAAAAATATTTAATATTTAATAAACACTTTATAGGCAAAATCTGTTGGGTGGGCTAGCCTGGGAATGTAACTGCTGTCAATGATACTGGCTCTGTGGAAGAAGGCATTGAAATGTGTTTCTAATACCCAATTTCCAGCAAACTTTTGATGAGCAGCCATGTAGAAGCTGGGATGTGTGTGTGTGTGTGTGTGTGTGAGGGAGAGAGAATATTCTGCTCCCAGTCAGCCCAGCATGGACCTCACCCACCTTGGAGCCCACAGTGAGATGTGATATGGGTACCCGGATTGAACTCAGTGGGCATTTATGGAGATGGCAGAGAGGAATGTGGTCAGAGGGAGGAGGGCCTGAGTGGTGGTTGAGGAGAAGGTCAGAGAAGGGCTGAGGCATCCAGGACAGGCAGACGGGCAGGGGTTAGAGTGGCCAGCGCTGAGCTGGGGCCCAGGATGTGGCTGTGAAGGACACAGATGTCAGGGTCCTTTGCACACGGCCTCCTCCACCGGGGCGGGGGGGGGGGGGCGGGGTACAAAGACAGATCAAAGATTCCAAGTAGAAAAAATGGCTGGAGATGGGGAGCTGTGAAGGGGAGGCCATGAGGTCACGGGACCCCCTGACCTGGAGCTTTAGCCCAGGTCCAGCTCACTGTGGGTCTCTAACAGTGTTTGCTGTGGGAAGAGAGAAGGGACAGTCCCCACCAGGGAGCAGGCAGAACCCAGGAAAGTTTGGAGTGGGGAAGAGTCTCCTTACTGCCTTCTCATGACACAGGATTTGGGCAGTGACAGCTGACCAGAGTCCTGGGAAGAGTGTCACCAAAGACCAAGGAGGGCTCTGGCTCACAACCTTCTAGGGTTTGTAGGAGACCCCAACTTGACCATCACCCCAGCGTCGTTAAGGAATATGGTGGAAAGAAGAGAGAAGCAGAGCCTGGTCCAGAGGCCTGGCCAACAGTGTCCCTTCCCGGAGCCTCTAAAGTGCAAGAATCAGGTAGCATCTCCAAGGAGGAATGACAGTCAGCCTACTGGCCATTGGTCCCCAGGGCATCGCTGTCACTCCAAGGGGCAGCCATTAAACTCAGAATGAGGGGCTTGGGAGAGCCCCCCAGCTCTCTAGGCTGCCTTATATCTGGGACCAGGCTGTCTTTCCTACAGCCAGGCTCAGCCCGGCAGGGTGCTCCGACCTCTGGCCCAAGGCTGTCTTTGTCCCCAAAGTCCCAACCCTACTTCCTGCTGACAGAGGACTCCAGAGAGGCGGCCATTCACAGGAGAGGTGACCCTGATGGCCTTGGGGGAGGGGGCTATCCCTGACCACACAGGGTGACAGTGATTAAATGTACCAGCAGCTGGGCCATCCGGGCCCTCCCTGCTGCTAATTTGGGTCAATTAAGCCAATTTGTCTTTGTCGACTTGAAGTCCCTTCTCTGTAATGGCTGCGGTCCCTCTGGGGCTTCCAAGGGAGGAGGGAGCGGGAAGGGAAGGAGGAGGCAGTGCCCTGGCCTCCGTGGCCATTCTCCCATCCCCATCCCAAAGCCCCAGGCTCAGGGACATTCCTGAACCTTGTGACCCCTCCCATTGCACTGCCCAAGGGCCTCTGCGGCTGTCACCCCTGCAGGGGCCCCATAAGGTAAGTCAGGCAGGTTAATCCCTGTCCCACAGATGAGCAATTAGAGGTCCTCCAGGGAGGAGATGACTCCAGGTTAGCGGAATAGAAAGATCTGAGCCAGGCATTCAAAGCCCAGTCCAGCGCTCCTCTCCCCAGGCCATTTGGACTTAACAATTTCCTGAAGGCGCTCAGTCTGTGCTCCTGGGGCCCAGAGGAGCCCCGCTGCCATGGTCCCTGAGAGGCTCCAAGGAACACAGTTTGGAAATCACTTCCCCACTCTCTCAGGTTCCACCTTCCACAAGAAAAGAGAGGCAAGGACAAAAATCAGTGTCTCCAAAGCAAAGCCAGCTGCCTCTGCTTGGCCTCCCGGCCAAGGAGAGAACGGCCATCTTCTGGAAAGGGCGATAGTGCTGCCTGGAAGCTGGTCCCTGGGAGCGTCTGGACCTGGCCTCACCCACAAGAGGGGTGGGAGCAGCAGCACTTTAGGCAAGCACGGGGTCAGAGGCCAGATCCCCAGCCCGACATGCAGCTCCAGCTACCTGGAGTCTCGTGAGGCCCCTTCGCTCCTCTGGGCCTTAGTTTACCCATCTGTAGCATTGCCGGACCCGAAGAGGAAATTGGGCTAGGACCCTACGGCTCTCACATTTGACAAGTCCTCCTAGAGGGAGTGGAGGTCGAGGGGAAGGAAATGGAGTGCTCCCTCTCTGCCTCCGTTCTGTCGAGGTGAGAGCAGGCGCAAGAGGTGAGAGCAGTCCTGGAGGACTGGCAGGGAGGAGGGGGATCCAGAACTTCACAGTGTCCCCTGAGGGCAGCGGCTGCTCAGATTTCATCCCCAGGGACCCAATCTGGGGCTAACACTCAGGGCAGAGGGAGGGCATCGGCCGGAGCAGTGGTTTCCGGGGGAGGTGGGCAGGAGAAGAGAATCTGGAAGGCGCCACAGGCAGGGTCAGCGTCCGGCACGCAATGAGTCGAGCTCCCCGTTAAGCCCCTACCAGGTGGCTTCCTCAACCCATCTCATGACCAGGGTCACTTGCACCAAGGGCAGAGGGTGGGGGAGCACGTCCAAGTGGGATGGGGTAAGTGCACCGTCTGCAGAGAGATGAGAGTCCCCTCTCGGGAGACCTCCAGCTGCACAGGGCCACACAGTGGCTCGGCCTCCTTGGGAGTTCGTCCTGTAAGAGGCGTCCCAGCCTAGGCCGGGCTCCCAGGAGAGGAGGAGGGCCAGATGGCCGGGGCGGGGCCCAGAGGTAGTTTGTTGGTGCTAAGTTCTTACGTGAAGTCATCTTTGTGGCTGCGTCTTGGCCGACGGGAGACGGGATGGGTGAGGGTCAGGTGCAGGAGTGTGGCAAATGCAGGAGAGCCTCACCTCCCCGGCATCTTCTCCCGGGTCATTCCCTTTGAGGGAAAGCCAGTGTTCCGTCTCAGATGTGCGTGACCTCAGAGTCTATGGTATCGGGGCCCCCAGGACAGGAGGCTAGGGCGACAGACACACAGACCACCTGGAGCCTCGGGGCAGAGGCTTCAGGGTGGGAAGGGACCCAGGGAGGGGCCAGCTTAGCCTCTTCCTGTTGTTACTGATGGGGAGACTGAGGCCCAGAGAGGTCACAGGGCTGGCACGCTGTGCAGACGTGCTCCGTGAAAGCCAGCCGACGACTCCCAACCTTGGCCAAGTTGTTGCCTTCGGGGTCCTATTTAATAAACCTCCACGCCATGGTAGGTGGGAAGAAGGGACATATGCCATGCCCACTCCTGCACAGGCATCCATTTGACAGGGGACACACGGGACAAGGTGGATGGCGGAGCTGAGCAGGCTTTGGCCTGGACCTTGGAGGGAGCCCTCAGGGGCCGTTCCTTCCCTGGGTGTGATCGGTGGCACTGTCCTCCTCCAGCCAGCTCTTTCCCCCGGGTGTCCCCATGTCCCCCGACCCTGCTTTCTCAGCCTCCTTGCAGCTTCTGTCCGTGCCCGCCACTCTCAGCCATGTGCCCTGGTGGGCAGCCCTCCCCCTCGGCTGTCTCGGCCACGCTCAGATCCCTGGGCGCCGGACCCAGCCATCATCCGTGTCTCCTCACACGGCTTCCTCACTCTGGTCACCCACTGAGCCTGGTCACCCCTGAGCCCTCCGTCATTCACTGCAACTGCCCTCCTTCCACCCAGAAGCCCAAGTGGGCAAACTGCCCACCATCTAGACCTCTCCCCCTCCTCCTCCTCCTCCCTCCCTCTCCTGGCCTTGGGTCTGGTTGACCGAGTTGCTTTAAAGTGACAGCAACAAACACTATATGTTAACCAGCTTGGGTTTAAACAAAATTTTTTAAACAATAAGAAAAGAAGAGAAGAGAGAGAAGAGAAGAGAAGAGAAGAGAAGAGAAGAGAAGAGAAGAGAAAAGAGAAGAGAAGAGAAGAGAAGAGAAGAGAAGAGAAGAGAAGAGAAGAGAAGAGAAGAGAAGAGAAGGAAGAGGAGAGGTGAACGTGAAGCCAGGACCAGGCGCACATATGCCCTCGAGCCTGCGCTTCACAGTGACTTCTCTGGAAAGGGCCTCTGCTTCCTCGCTGTCACCACCCTGCTCGGGGCTCCACGTCTCTCTGCTGGACGACTGCACCTGCATCCGGTGTCCGGGGAGGACTTTCAAAATGAAAGTCTGACCGTGTCACCACAACCCTCCCACCTTTCCTAGTTGCCTATGTATGGGGTGGAGGTAATATAGGGTGGCACCAGAGGCCCTGATCTGGACTTGCTCTTTCTCCTGTGCCATCACCCACCTCTCTGCTCTCTCCCCCTGAACACATGCCCTCAGGCTGCCCCCCCACCCAGATGGCCACTGGTGCCTGAACTCCCCAACCCCACAGGTCCCACAGCGCCTCGCTGACCCGCCCATCCCTGGCTCTTCCTGGCAAAATCCCGCTCACGGGCCCCAGCTGAGGGCCCTGCTGAGTCCCCATCAGACTCCATCATTCCCTGCTCTGTGCACCCTCGGCAGCTTAGTTAGCTGCCTGTGAGTCTGTCCCTCTTGGAATCCAGTTATGACCTCTCTGGGCCTCACCTGCACATGGAAAGCCTTTGAAGGACCAAATAAAGGAATGGATGTGTTTTCAGGAAGATCAAGTCCTGAGCCTAATGAGAGTGGTTTATTATTAATAACCATTGCGAGCCTTTATTACTGAGCACGTATCTGTACCAGGCACCACACGCGGAGTTTGCTTCGTATCCTCACGGCACCCCCTTGAAGCATCCACTTTAATGGAGAGGTGGCTGAGGCTCAGCGAGGTTGAGTCGCTCGCTCAAGGTCACACAGCTGGAAAGAGGCAGGGCTGGGATTCAAAGCCAGGTTTCTCCGAGTCCGAACTTGAGCTGCAGACCCTCCCACCCCCACCACTGCTTGCACTCCCGCTGCCCAGAACAGCCCAGAATAATGGGGCAAGCCTGGAGGGGCCGTGCCTACATGGGCAGCACTGAGCGGGACGTGCCTGTCCTCTGCTGCCTGAAGAGCGGCTTGCATTTCCGTATGTAATCAGCCATGAAGTCCTAAGTGAGCAGACTCAGGTCCCTTGTCCCTGACTGTCACACGGGCAATTGGGGCCCTCAGAGCATGAACCATATGATGACTGAGGGCTCAGCCCAGCTCCAGAACCACGTGGTTCTTCACAGCGGAGCCCAGCGAAGGTATCTCTTTTTAGAATAAGGGGTCGGGTCAGCTGTGCTTGGCACCCCCATCTCCGTAGCTACGTGGGACAGGAGGGGCTGCCCCTTTTAGGCAAGTTCCTACGGAGACCCTTCCTCGGTCATCTAGAGCCAGCCTGGAGGAGGTGCCAGTAGCCCCCAAATATACCCCCAGCATCAGAACGGCCTGACCCCGTCCCGCTCTCCCACCTGGGCTGCAGACAGACAGGGAACTGCGCTGTGACTCCAATAAGCCATGGTCTCGTCCACTGGCAGAAGAAGGGCTGAGACGATCTTTCAAAGTCCCTCATCAGCACCAGGATTCCACACATCCAGGAAAGGCTATCAGTCAGCTATTGCCGTGACAATGCCGCGTAACAGACTTCCCCATCTGTCTTAAGGTGTGCCTATTTCTTGTGAGTCTGTCTGGCGTCTGGGGTTTGGCTATTCTAGACCGGGTTTGGCTGGCTGGACTCCAAGCCACTGTTTGGACCCCAGTCTCTCCATGTCTCCCAACACCCTCTTTGGACCAGGTGCTACTTGAGGGCTTACTCTTCTTGTGATGGAAAGTCTCAGTCGTGCAAGCACATCTCAAGCGTCTACGTGCATTTCCTTTGTTCAAATCTCACTAGCTAAAGCAAGTCCCGTGGCCAAGCTCCAGATCAGGAGCTGGGGAGGTATACCCCACCTACCACAAGGCCACGGCCAGGGCACAGCTGCACCGTACGGCTGCAGGACGTTGAAGAACTGAGACCAATAATTCCATCTGCCACCCAGGGAGAAAGTGAGGCAAGTCAGAGCCGGAAAGGGACCAAGAGATCACAGGCATAGAAACTGAGGCCCAGGGAGGGGATAGGACATGCCCAGGGAGGTGCAGGACCCAGTCTCATGCCCTTAGTTTGTGCTTGTGTTGGATGGACCGGACCACCTGGAGTGGGGAGCAGTGTGCACCCCAATCCCATGACCTCTCCTACCAAGCAGAGACATGACTTCTTCAGTTTCTCCAGCTGCAGTCCTATCTGCCCTCCCTGCCCGCGCCTGGACTGCTGAAAAGACAGCGCTGGGCCTCTTATCCCCTCTCTGCATCTCGCACTCACCCCTTCCCCCCCTCCTCCTTTCCTTTCCTCCGCCCTTCCACAGCAGACAGCAGTTCCTAAGAACGGTAGCCTCCCAGAATCTCATGGTTGGAAGGTCATCCAGGCCAACCCTCTGCCTGTGCGGTATCACCGATGGAGATCGTCAGCCTCAGGTGGTTGGGATCCTTCTGGGAATGGGGAGCTCACTACCCCCACAAGGCAGTCCTTTCTGTTGTTGGGCAGCTCCGACCCCAAGAAATTCCCAACTCATTTTTAGTTCCAAGTCTTCCTCGCCCCCCCACCCCAAATTCCATTCACTGATCTTAGTTCAATATGTAGGAAAACATACATGCCAGCCGGGATCTGGGGATACAGAGATGAGAGTCTGCCCACATGTCCAAGGGGCTGCAGTCCACATGGGAGGCAGACAAGGGTACAGGGTGACAGGCATTTGGGTGGGAGGAATCATGGTTGTCCTTGCGAGACGTCCTCACCTTCTTGGAGCGTCAGGACATCTTGTCCTCTTCCCCAGGGCATCTTGAGACGCTCTGGTGTGAGCAAAGACTGTTGAGAATGTGACTCTGTTATCTCCCTTCTGGTTGCTTCCTCTCAGAAATGAGCAGTGTCGTGGGGCCCTGAGAACGACCAGGGGGCATTAGGCCCACAGAGGAGTTTGAGCAGATCTCTTTAGCAGAGATCGGGGAGCAGGTGGCCTTAGCATGGAAGAGAATGTCATCTGCTCTTATATGGCCCCTCCCAGAATCTGAGGGCTGCAGGGAACCTCAAAAATGTCTAGTTGAATATCCATCTGGGTGCTTGGCGTCAGGAGGGGTAGGCACACTACAGACGGACACAGAAGCCACTGTTCCCCCATCCGGCCCTCACAGAAGACATTGTTCATCACGTGTGGCTCTCTTCTTCCCTTGAATGTGGGCTCAGATTCAAGCCACTCTCAACTCCGGCTCCTCTGCAGGAGGGATAAGAATTTCTTGACCAGTCTTGCTTTACAGCAGCCCACACAGGCTTCCTAGAGGAGGCGGGATTTGGGGATTGAAATGAGCAGACATGGGGCGAGCACGTTCCAGATGTGGAGTTGGGGGGACGTCTGGGGAGGGCCCTGTGCTCAGTTCTCCTGCCTTCCCGGCAGGTGCCTGTGAGATCTCTCTCAGAGAGCCTCTGGGAGGCGCTGGTGTGGAGTGGGGCAGGGACAGGGACAGGATGGGAGAGGAGGGAGAAGAAGGCAGTTGTGAGCGGAGGGGGCCATGGGGTGAGGTGAGGGGCTAGGACAGGTGCCCGCCACGGGGTCTGGCCCCTTCACCTCAGGATGCCTGGAGCCCAGGCTGACCTGACAGGTTGTTGCAATAACATAAGCTCAGGAAATTCTTTGTAATTATGGCACTTACTTCCCATGCCCTGTATCAGCCCCTCTGAACAGCAGTTTTATCCGTGTCTCCTGCTTTTGCCTGCTGTCTTGAGTGTATGTTGGGGGTGGGGTGCCTGGGAGGCGCTGGGAGACAAGGCAGGGCCCCACCTCTGGCCTCCCTGCCTTGCTCCAAATCCCTAGGGGCTCCCCATCACCCGCAGCATGATGGCCCAAACTTTTAAAGGCAATTATTCACGTGAAAGCCTTTGTGAAAATCCCTATCTACAAAACCTGCCGAGGACCTCTGTGGCACCCCCCTTGCATCACCCCCAGGCCTTGTAGGGTCTGGGACCCTTCTGCCGGGCCCCAGGGCCCCTGGGAATACAGTCTGAAAACCATTGGGATAAAATCCCCAGACTCATCCGTCCAGCACCAAAGCCTTTCCCACGCCCTCGCTGCCACCTGCTGTCCACCTCAGCTCCCTATGCCACCCAGCCCAGAGCTGCCTTCACCCCTGGCCCCGTTGCCCACCCCCGCTCACTCCGCCTGAAAGCCCCCCACCTCCCGGGTCTCGTCACACTCCTCGGTTTATGTATTTCTTCTACCCTCCTCCAAGGCCCGCCACTCAGTCCCTCCTCCCCCTCCCGGCGTTTCTTGTGTGGGCATCTGGCTCCTCCTAGAACACCCAGCGTACCCTGCACTCCTCCTGAGCCTTGCAGCATTCTACCTTTTAGCGTGGTTATTTATGTACCTTTCTGGTCTCCCTGTTAGCCTGCAAATTCCTTCCAGGCAGAAACTATCTTCTTTATCTCTGGCTCCCTGGCAGCTCCCAGCAGGGTCTTGAGCAGAGAAGGGGCTGAGTAAATATTTATGTGTTGAATATCTTTATTGAGGACTGTTGTACTGGGTGGTCAGGTTGCAAGGTGAAAGGCCCAGCCCCTGCCCTCAGCAAGGCTTCGGTCTAAGAGGAAGCAAAACCTGTACAGAGAAAAATGCAGAATGGTGAATGCGAGTGGCTCAGAAGTGACTAACCAGGTCTTGGGGGCGGTCAAGGAGGGCATCATCGAGGAGGTGACCCTTGGGAGGAGTCAAAGGTCAAGGAGCACCCACCAGGCGGAGCGTGTGGGCAACAGCACCACAGGCATAGGGAACAGCATGTGCAAAGGCACAGAGGCAGAGGGCATGGCTGGAGTGGCCCAGACCCAGGTGTGTGGGCTAGGGAGTGGAAGGAGGTGACTCGAGAGCAAGTAAGGACCCACGACCGGGGCACTGTGGGAATGAAACACTCGTGGGGACGTGGGACCGGGAGGAGGAAAGAAAGCATCCCATAAGGAAGAGGAATGGGTTGCACTGAGGTAGAGCAGAGGAGGAGGAGCAGGGTGTCTATGTTCTCCAAACCTCAGTCTTCTCATCCGTAAAGTGGGTGGTTACAATCAGAGTCTTGAAGACCCCAGCCCTGGATCAGAAACGCCCATGGCGCATCAGGTAGATGACTGACCGTCAATCATTGTGGTGCCAAGAGAAACCAGGCACACGAGGGCCTAGGCTTCGAGGGGCAGTTAGGGTAGGGCAGAGCAGATCCGGAAGGCTCCATGGGGCCGAAGGGGGACACCCGTGAGCCAGAGTCTGTGAGAGCACTCAGTAGGGATTCCCACACCTGTTCTTTATAACACCCGTATAGAGGTGGCTTTCCTTGGCCCCATTTCGTGGGTGAGGGAGCTGAGGCTCAAAGAGTAAGTGGCTTGAATCCAAGGTTGTGACACTGACCCTCTGTTCTCTTCCCAGCTGGCAGGCGAATCTCATCATCCAGGGCTCCCCGCCTCCACCCCCAGGAAACCAGCCCATGTCCTACAGTCACCCTGCGGGACACTTCCTAGTTCTTTTTAACACCCTTTGACAACCCTGTGGGGCAGACAGAGAAAGGATGGTTAGCCTCCTTCTTAAAGTGACCAACTGTGTTTTGCCCAGGACGGGGGGGGGGTGGTGGGGGGGGAGGTGGGGACTGTCAGTATCAGATTGGTCGCACTACTCATTCTGCAGGCCCAGGTCACTCCAGGGGGCAATGCCCTCGTCCCCAAACTCGCCCTCACACACACATATTCCAGCCCAGGGGCCAGCGCAAGAAGGGGCCTCCCTCCCCAGCTACCCAGTTCCCAAGGCCCCAAGCTGGGGGCCACAGAAGACTCTCTAGTGAAGACACTAGACAGCTTGTAAGTGAGTCAGGAAGACCAAGGCAAGGCTCAATGCCGAAGGACAATCATGGGTTCCTCCTCCAGGTCCGGATGCCCAGACCAGCTTGGAGTGCGCTCTCTTCCTTCCTGGGTGGCTCTCTCTTCCCCAGCTGGAAACTCCCCAGATGGGGCTTTGGCTGTGCAGCCCCAGCAGACCACCCCCCCTACCGCCACCCTGCTGACCTGTCCCAGGGGCCAGGAGTCTGAGTTCCAAACCCTGCTCTGCCACAGAACCCCTGAGATCTTGGACAGATACCCTCCTGTCTCTAGGCCTCAGTTAAAACGGGCTCAGAGGAAGGCCCACCTCTCGGACCGTTGTCAGAACGTCAGACCTGGGCTGTGGACGGGCTGAAAAGCCCTGTGTTCGTAATAGCGTCAGCCGCCGGAGCTGTTCTGGAAACACAGCTCAGTTGGTCCAGCATGCCAGGTCTCCTGCTTCCATTGCTTCCAGGAAATGAGCCCAGGGCTAGGGAAATCAGGAGGACTGAAGGAGCCTAACCCCAGCTGTGTGGCCTTGGGCAAGCCTCTTAGCGTCTCTGAGCTTTGGTTCCCTCATAGGCAGAAATAGGGATGTTATTTATTTCCTGGAGTTATCGTGGGGACAGGAGTCTAGCCTAGTGCCTGCGGTCCGTAGGCAGCCTCTAAATATGAGCTGGGCCCCCCCACGGGCTTGCTCGGCCCTTTGGGGCCACTCTGTTCACTGCAGCCCTGACCCCCAGACTGGGCTGGGCTGGGCTGCGGGGGTGAGGTGGTTCCCCAACTGTCCCCAGAGCCTCCCTTCCCAAGGCCCAGCTCCAAACCCCACCCCCACCCCCACGGGCAGACACACACACACACATTCTCTCTCTCTCTCTCTCTCTTTCTGTTGTTTGCGGCTAATTGTTTATTAGGAGATGCGGGGCGGCTGCGCCAGTGGGAAGGCTCAGCTTGCTCCGCTATAATTAGGATAATGCCCACTAGTCATTTAGTGAAACTCAGAGAGCAGCCCCTCCCCCGCGGCTCCTGCTGCAGCTCCCAGGCCCGGCTGCCCAGCGTGCTCCAGTGCCAGGCCGCCCCACCCCTGCCCTCGGCCCACCTCCTTACCCCTCCATCCCCCTGGGCACCCGCCAGGCTGAGGTTTTCCTCCCTCCCTCTCCTGGTTTCTTTCTCTCTGTCCTCTTCCTCTACCTCCCCCCTGCTCTCCTGACTCTAGCTTCCTCTCTCCTTTTCTCAACACCAACCCCCACCCCACCCCCCCACCCAGTTCCTTCATCCTTGCCTCATGTCTGCTCTCCCCCTCCCCTTGCCCTCCTGGGAGCCTGAACCAGAAGCTGGGTTGGGAGGGTCAGCAGAGTAGGTCAAGCCTGGGTTTCCAGGCCCCAGGCGGGGGCAGTTCTAGTGGAGGCTGTGACCTCCTGGGGGACCCGCCTCCCTCAGGCCTGCTCCCTTGGAGGGGCCCTCCTTGCAGCTGCCCTCCCCTCTTCCCTGCCCGAGGCTGGAGGACTGGACTGGTAGAGCAGGGCTTGATCTCCAAAAGCCCCCTCCCAGGAGCACAGCAGTATGACTCTATTGCCCTATCCCCCATGCCCTTAGGGTCTTCCTGAAATCCCAGAAACAGGGGTGTTTGGGGGGTTAGGGGCTTAGGGTTCTGGGTGTGAAAGTGGGGACCACCACAGGAATGGCCAAGCAGGGAGCCGTCCGCCTCACGTGGCCCGAGGTTGGGAGGGGCAGCGGGCTGCTGAAGAGTATCCATTAGTTCACCAGCAACCAGGGGCTCTTCCAGCAGCTTCCTTTTGTTCTGAGCCCCACAGCCACCAGTGGAAACCAGACCTGACCACATATGAACCCCAACCCCTCTTCCTCCACCCTGGACCCCACCCCCCACCCCCGCTCAGCCCTTTCCACCACAAAAGAGACCTCACATCAGACCCATTACAGCTGGGCAGACTGAGGGTTTCACTCGCCCTGATAGTTGTTGCAGGGGGCAGAGGTGAGGACGGGGTCCCTTCCAGCTTTTCAGAAGTCAATAAAAGAGCTATTCCCCAGGGGTGAGAGATGCTTGCCTGGAAATACAAGGCCTCCTTGTCCTCACAAGCCTGTCTGAGCCTCTGGTCCCCATCCTGGGATCACAGATGCAGACAGACTAACAGACAGACACACACTCACGACTCATAAGGGCAGGCTCACAGAGCAGGCACTGGGAGGGGGGCCTGGGACACTGGGCATCTGGAAGGGGCCGGGCTTCTGTCCCTCCTCTCCTGGGCTCCCCCAGCCCAGGAACCCTGTCTCTGGGCTCAGGCTCCTCCAGCCCAAGGTCACCGTCCCACATCTTCAAGTCCTTGCCCCCAAGAGGTCTGTATCACCCTCTCTAGGGCTAACGCTTCTCACCCTCCCTCTCTTCATGGGCCCCAAGGCTCTGGACCCCCGGGCCATCTGTAGCTTACAGCATCCCACAGAGAGAGCAGAAGCTGGAAGGGAAGGGAGTGAGCCTGGCTCAACCAGTCCCTCAGGACCAGGCTTGGTCTTGCCCTGGGACTGCTTCCCTCTGGCTGCAAGGCTCTGGGGCCAGCAAAGATAGTGCCCCTGGGACCAGCAGGGAGCCGGGGAACAAGAGCCCTGGCTCCAGCGGGTCTCCCATCTGCCTTGCTGTGCACCCAGGATGTCCTCCCTGCCTGGGCCTCAGGCCCCCTGCCAGGTGCCCAGGAGCAGGACTGGATAGATGGTCAGCGCCAGCACGCAGGGGCCACAGCAGCTCCCTGGGGGGCACGGCTACCCGAACTTCCGGTGCCCTGGCCCTCCTTTGGGCCCCTGAGAAGCACTCCCAGCCCCCAAGTTAGCGGAGCTTGATACTGTCTCTCATTCACCAATACTCTCCTCCTCCCCTCTGTTTCTGCCTGCATTGGATTTCTCCCCTTGTTCTCAAAGATGACCGGTCACAGCTGAGCGGCAGGCAGCCGCTGGTCTCATGGAGCAAGAATGGCCAGGTCAGAATGCCAGCCCGGGATAGGGCTGGAGCAGGGGGCCTGGAAGCGGGAGACTGGCCCAGACTGCGTGTGTGCACGCGCATGCGGGCGTGCGTGGCTGTGAATCAGCACACACAACCTCCCAGGGCCCCCCCCCCCCACCCCGGTCGTTCATTTGTTCATGGCTCTGTGCAAAGCACCAGAAGGCTCAGACATAGTGAGGAGGGGGAACAGTCACTGGGTTTCAGAGGCTCTCTGGGCCCTGACTCAGGAGGCTGTGTGGGTTCCCTTCAGTGATGGGGACAATGACTGCCAAACCATAGCTGACATTAAAAGAGGCTGACTGTTGGGGCGCCTGGGTGGCTCAGTCGGTTGAGCCTCCGACTTTGGCTCGGGTCATGATCTCATGGCTTGTGGGTTCGAGCCCCGTGTCGGGCTCTGTGCTGACAGCTCAGAGCCTGGAGCCTGCTTTGGATTCTGTGTCTCCCTCTCTCTCTGCCTTCCCCCACTTCCCCTGTCTCTCCCTCTCTCAGAAAAAATAAACATTAAAAAAAATTTTTTTAAATAAAGAGGCTGACTGTGCACCAGGCATGGGTGAAGTACTTTATAGGTCATCTTATAACATGTGCATTTCCTTCTCAGAGCAGCCCAGCGAAAGAGAGACTATCGCCCCCTTGGACACTTTAGGAAACTGAGGTAGAGGGATGCTAAGCCGTTTGCCCAAACTCACACAGCTAATTGATGGCACAGCCAATCTGAGGGGAGCCTTCCTGACCCTCAGTTTCCTCATCTGTAAATGCAGGGTAGGGATCCTGACATCGCTACAGCTAAGGGACCAGGAGTTCTCCGGTAGATGCAGGAAGAGACCTGGCCAATCATCAGTGCCGCAGGCAGCAGGCAATTTGGGTGGAGTGGACAGGTGCCCCTTCTACTGGCCCCTTCCCTCAGCTTGTTCCATCCCGTGTGGCAGGGGGTGTGACAGCATGGGGAGGCTGCCTCCCCAGGATTTGCAGCCTCCTGGGGGCTGTGGGATACTGGAGGCTTGGCTTGCCATGGGTCCTCTCCCTGGAGCTCCTACTCCACTCAGCCCAGCCAGGGCTACAGGCCCACAGGGGTCCTCAGTGCTGGGGGCACAGGAGTCAGGTTCATGGTGAGAGAGCCTCACCTTGAGGGAACCGCTTTGGGAAGAGGCAGAGCGAAGCTGGGGAGGCAGGGATAGTGGGGCTCAGGGTGGGGACAGACATCTCAGGACCCAGACCTCAGGGAGGCACCCATTTCTCCGCTGGGCTCCTCCTCAAAGAGGTGGTTCACCACAGCCCCAGCCTTGGGTGGGGACATACCTATATCGACCAGCCCAGATGGCATCACATAGGGAAAAGGCAGAAGCATTTCTGCATCAGGCTCTGGGCTTGGTGAGCAGAGCCCGGGGCTGGGTTTAATTTCCTGCTGGCTCCCTGGACCCAGCATCTTTGTACAAGACCCAAACTGTTTAACAGTATATAGAGGCCCTGCCTTAGGGGATACGGGAGGGCATTGTTTGGGGCCCACGGGCCCAGCTGTCACCTCTCCTTTATCCGGCTGACCCCTGCCTGGCCCAGAACCCACCAGACTCCCTGCACACATGGCCCCTGCCCACCCCCACATCCCCCATGTGGCAGGCAGCTCAGGGACTGTCTGCTTCTTCCTGATGAGGTCCAGACGGGGGAGGAAACTGCCCCAGTTCACTCAGCAGGCCACCGGCAGATCTTCCTGAGCTGGATTCCAGGGGCCCCCAAAACTAGTAATCCTTTCAGCCTCGGTGACACTTTCGAGCTCCTTGGGACACTGTGCTTCATGTGCCTGTCATCTCTGTACTTGTCCTTTTTAACTCAACAGACATTGACAGAGGGCCTGCTGTGAGCTAAACAATGCATCCAGTGCTGGAGAAAAGCAGATCAGCACTTCTCCCTTCTCACAATGAAATAACCAATACGTGTTGAGTGAATAAATGAATAAACACTGAACGCTGAACACTGACTCTGTGCCAGGAATTACACCAGGCAATTTGTTTATTTAGTCATGGCAACCCTATGAAATAGGTTCTATTATCCTCATTTCCCAGGTGTGGCAATCGAGGCTCAGAGAGGTTAAGTAACTTGCCTAAGGTCACACAGCTAAGGAAGTGTCAAAACTGGGATTTGAACGTGAGTTTGTGTGGCTCCCAAACCACACGGGTTCTTTCTTCCTTTTCTTTCTTTCTTTTTTTTTATTTTCCTTTTTAAAAAAAATCTCGGAATAGCTTCAAACACTTTCCTTCATTTTTAATGACATTTATTGTTTTCTTTCTAATTTTACAAGCAGTACATGTTCATCGCAGACAACTGGAAAATACATAAAAGCATAAAGTAAAAAATAACAATCACCCGTAATCCTCACCCCCCAGAGATAACCACTATTAGCATTTTGATGTATTTCCTCCCGGTGTCTACATCTTTTTATGTAAAATTGGTATCATGCCATAGAGCCAATTTTACACCCTTCTTTGTTTAGTTCAAACTATTTTGTGAGCATTTTCCCATCTGAGTAAATATTTTTTTGAAAACTTGATTTGTAATGCTTGCACACATCCATTCTTAAGCATTTGCTTTTATTTAACCATGGCTTGCTTTTGGACACTTACGTGTTCCATATTTTTTACTTATAAACGTAACATCGCAGTGAATATCTTTTTACATAAATCTCTGAGCCGATATCTATGGACGAGATTCCCCAAGGGGAGTTCCTGGGGCAAAGAGCATGAGCATCGCCAAAACCTTTAAAACGTATCTTGAAAGTGCGTTCTAGAAAATTGTCTACGGTACCCTCCGACAGTAGGGCGTGCAGATGCCCCGTTTCTTAAAACCCTTGCTAATACTGGATCTCACTAATGAAAACAACCACAAATGAAAACCAAAAACCTTCTTCAAGACAGGTTTTTCCCACTTCAGCACCTCACTCCGTGGTTCCTGGCATATGGGTTGATGATTGATTCTCCGTGTTACTGATATGGGGAAATGGGTCCTCAGAAATGGCATGCTTGCCCTGGGTGGGAGCTACTCGTTAGCCAAGGAAGAGCAGGACTGGAACCGGGGCACCCCTCCTCCCGGCCAGAGCCCTCTTCCAGGCACCCTCAGAGGGGAGCTTCCTCCCCTGCAGCTCTCCTGGGCCAGGGGTGTTTCACACCTCTGCTGTGGGCCTGGAGGTTTGAGCTTGGGGGGGGGGGGGCCACTGTGCAAACCCATCCCTGGCCTCTTGATAGTGGACCCATAGACCCCAGGATCCTCACCACCTACAGCAATCATATCTCTTGCTCCCATTCATTCATTCATTCATTCATCTCTTCACAGATTTGGCACCTGTATGTGCCAGGCACCTTTCTAGGCTCTGGGTACTTCATCATCCACTGTCAGCATCACCAAATTATGTCATACAAGTCACTTCAGTGTCTCCCAACCTTTCCCGCTCGGCGCCATGTTTTCCAAACTTCTGTGATAACAGCGCCTGGGGTGCTTGATAAACACACATCATCAGGTCTCTCCCCTGGAAACTCCGATTGTGTTAAGCCTGGGTCCAGCCCTAGAATCTGTTTGCTTTTGTTTTGTTTGCTTCCGCTGATTCTTACATTCAGGCAAGTTCAGGAGCAAGTGCCAAAGGCTCCCCAAACATTGACATCTGGTGTGGCACCTGTGTGTGTGTGTGTGTGTGTGCGTGTGTGTGTGTGCACACACAGGTGAGTAGCCAAGCGGCTCCCAGCGCAGCCCAGCACCCTCAGGCCCTGCTAGGACACCCTGCTGTGTCCCTCAGCCTCAAACTCACCAGAGCTAATGACAATCTTTTTTTTCTGATTTGCAAGCGATTAGTTTTAATTTGGGGACAATTAGAGGTAGAAGCAGGAGGCATCTGATCTTGATTAGAAGCCGGGAAATGGCCAGAGGCACCCCCATCCCCAGCCTGCTTGGCTGTAGCCTCTGTGTAGATTAATTTATATTTTCAGTAGGTTTGTGGGGGTGGCAGGCTGGCCTGTGTGTCTGGGGAGAAAGTGGGAAGGTTTTGTGGGGGTGGCCAGAGGCCCCTGCTGTGCTCCCAGACCACAAAAGCCAGAGCGAGTTGAAGAGGGAGGGCCTCTGTGGGGCACCTGGGTGGCTCAGTCATTTGAGCGCCAGACTCTTGATTTCAGTTCAGGTCATGATCTCACAGTTTTGTGGGTTCGAGCCCTGCATCGGGCTCTGTGCTGGCAGCTTGGTGCCTGCTTGAGATTCTCCCCGACTTCCTGCCCCTCCCCCATTCATACCCTCTCCGTCTCTCAAAATAAATAAACCTATAATCTTAAAAACAAGGAGGGGGGAGGGCCTCTGTCCAGCCACTGGCCCTGCGCAGGTGTCTCATAAGAGGGTAGAACTGAGATTTGTTAAGCACCCCAAGTGCCACCCTTTGCGCTGCGCAAAGCTGGTCCAGGCCCCGTGTCTGCCTGTATCGCCATTGAGCTGGAAAAGCAAAAGCATAAATAAGTAGGTGCCTTCTGGTGTCGGGGGTGGCTTGGGAGACTTCTGCACAGGTGAAGGGGCGCGTAGGCCAGCGTCCTGCCTGCGGGGAGCATTCACTGAAGTGACTAACGAAGCAGTTCGATGGTAATTTGCATGTTACACCCAGACCAAGGCCAAGCTCCAGATCAGTCGGACCCAGAGCTGGACAGAGCAAAGCAGCACCCACGGGTCCTAGTGAGAGGCGTGGGGGAGTGCTTCAGGAGGAGGCAGAGCCGGGGCGGGCGTGGAAAGAAGATGGGACCCCCACACCCCATCCCAGCTGAGCATAACCCCAAAGTGGCCCCGGGTCGGTGCTCCCCAAGGGACTGGGCAGATTCAGTGCCCAGGGAAGCTGGGTGGGGGGAGAAGATTCGAGGAGGATGGGAGTTCAGGCCTGTTGCATCCACAGACACCCCATTCTTCGTTACCAAGCTGTAAAGAGCTGTATCTGCCTTCTGGGGCTGTGGGAAGAAGGAGCTGGCTCAGCTGAGTTGGGAAGGGTCACACTCTGGGTCTAGTCTCGGGGAAAAGCTGGGTCTGCCTCAGCCGCCATCATTATCCCTGAGCACAAAACCAGCATGATCCCCGCCCAGCTTCTTCCCCTGGATGGTGTCTCCGCTCCTGACTGGGGAAACTGAGGCTGTTGGGGGGCAGAAACAGCCAATCCCCATGTGTTCATCTGCTTGGGCAGCCCTAACAAAGCACCACGGACTGCATGACTAAAACAACAGATTTTGGCTTCTCGGTTCTGGAGGCCAGAAGTGCAAGGTCAGAGTGGCAGCAGGGTGGGTTTCTCCTGCGGCCTCTCTCCTTGGCTTGCAAAGGGCCATCTTCTCCCTGTGTGTTCACGTGCTCTTCACTCTGTGTGTCCGTGTCCTCATCTCCCTACTTGTTGGGACACCAGGCATATTGGATCGATGACCTCGTTTTACCCTGGTGACCTCATCTTACCCGGATCACCTCTTTGCAGACCCTGTCTCCAAACACGGCCACATTCTGAGGTCCTGGAGGTCAGGTCTTCCACGTATGAATTGGGGTGGGGGTCACAATTCAACTCCTAACACCCATCATGCGCCCGAGAAGATGTGGAGAAGCCCTCTCTATCAGAAGGCGGCTCAGTCGGTTGAGCGTCCAACTTCTGCTCAGGTCATGATCCCACAGCTCGTGAGTTCGAGCCCCATGTCAGGCTGTGTGCTGAGCTCAGAGCCTGGATCCTGCTTTATACTCTGTGTCTCCCTCTCTTTCTGCCCCTACCCTGCTTGTACTCTGACTCCCAGGGCTGCACCCAAATGCCTCCGGAGGCCCAAAGCTGTTTACACAGAGGGAAACCTAGCTGCTGCTCCGGGGGAGAGTCAAGGCCACTGACAGGAACACAGTGCAAAGGGTGGTCCGCAGGGTGAGCTGGGCCCAGACACAAAAGCAGGAGTTGGGAGCCTGGAGGCCAATGCTCTGGGGAGCAAGTGAGAGGGTGAGGGGCAAAGAGTGGCCAGGGTTCAAAGCCAAGCCTGAAGAACCCTGTGAGGTGCCTGATGTGGGGCCCGAGGGGCGGATGTGCGCCAGCCCGTGAGATCAGCCCCCCTGTGTTGGGGGGGGGGGTCCAGGCTGTCATGTCCACCCCAGCCACACCCCTTCAGCACCTCTCCCCCACCTCTGGGCCCAACCAACCCCAGTTCTGTGTAGATCCTCCCCTCCCCCGACTGTTGTCATTCAGGGAACCTGCCAGCAGCTCTTTCCTCCCAAGGCCAGGCCCTGCTTTATGCTGAGATAACAGGCCAGCACGCACATTAGCACACACACACCTTCCCAGATAGCCTTCCAGAAAACCTGACCTGTCTGCTGACAACTCCACGGGCTTCAACTTCCTCCCCTCCAGCCCCCCACCCACCCCAGACCACCTCCAGGGCCTCTCCCACCTCCCTGGGGAAACTGAGGTCCAGAGAGATCAAGCAGCTTCCTTTATGCTCCAGAGTAAGTGGGCAGGAGAGCAGAGGTTATAGTGCTGGGGCCTCAGAAACACTCACCTCCACCACAGAGGAGGCCTCAGGGCCTCAGAGGATAGAATGACTCACAGTGGTGACTGGAGGGGGTGTCGTGTGTCACGATGACACAAATACGAAAATTGCACCACCCTAATACTGTCTTTTCTGGCTCTCCTTTCTGAAAGCGAGCTGTTTTCTTAGCACAAGTCGCTTCCCCTTTCAGAAACCCAGACTCTTTATCTGCAAGGTTGCTGCCTGCCACTGAGAACCGTCCCCCTCAGCGGCCATCCGGTCTTCTCTTGGATGCCTCGTGGAGGAGGCCCTTGTACCCCACAGAGCATCCCAGTCATCGGGTTCTGAGAATCCCACTCATTCCACAAAAATCTATGGAGGGCAGAGGGGTGCATGCGGACATGGCCTCCAGGCCCCTCCCCCGTGCCCCTCTGAGTCTTCTCCCCATCTGGTGGCTCCTGCCTCCACTGTGCCTCCAAGGGGTCCAGATGGCCAACTGTGGGGTGGGGACAATGAGAGTGTCGTCAAAGGGGACTAAGTGCTTATTTAGCAGCCTTTGGGATCTCCTGAGGACAGTAAGCAAGGCAGGGTCAGTGGTTATGAGTTCTGTGTCCCCAGCCTGTCCACCCCGGATGCTGAGCACTTACTGCTATGACAGCTGCCCTTCCCCAACCCCAGCGGGACAAGCACGGTGGCCCCTCCCCGCCTTGGCCCAATGCCCACAAGCCCTGGACATCCCACCACACGGAGCAGTGCCCCCCTCCTCCTCTCCCTTGGCCTTTTAGCCACTCTCCACATCCTCGTGGAGGGGCTGATGTCACCATCTCAATTTTAGATATGGGAACCAAGGGAAGTATCTTGCCCATGAGTGTCACGGGGAGAACCTTGCACCTGAGTCCTGGATTCTTTGTTTGCCTGCTTCCTGCCGCTTCCAAAGCAGTTTGGGTGGTTTCTGAGCTCTGGCTCGGGCTGTTCCCCTGGACTCCAACATGTGTCACTTGGACCAGCCTCCCCCTGATGGCAAGGACAGCATCTCAGAGACTCCAGGGGTAACTGTGGGGCAGGGACTGTGGCCAGGAAGGCTCTTCCCATCTCTCCAGACATCTTCCTGTCCTCATGTTGGACCTAGCTGTCCGCCCCGCCACTGCAGCCAGCATACCTTGCAGGGTTCAGAGCATCTAGTGGGGAAGGTGGCCTGGGAGCAGAGTTCTCTGGGGAATGGGAGGAGCAGTCTGGTGATTAAAGCATGGGCTGCCCGCCGCACGGGCCTATGCCCTGCCCCAAGCCAAATGCCTCTTTTTTTTGAATGAGGAAATTAAACCACAGATTAAAAAAAAAAAAAAAATAGGCCATAGGTGCCAGATCCTCAAGAGCGGGGAATTTTTAGTTCATTGCCTTTATGAGGAATTGGATGTGAAGGTCTGTAGAATTATCAAGGTTTCATTGATGGTGGCAAAATAATAAATGGGCATAAACTGCAAGGAACCACTAAAGCGTTGCTTAGAAGGCTCTTCCTTGGGACACAGGTCTCTGCAAATCACTCTGTGTCAATCAGGAATGATTTGTCAGAGGCTTGCTCAGTGCACGGCCTCCTAGATAACTAACTTCCATACAAGACAGGATGCGAAGTCCCCTCCGAGAAGGAGAGTCCCAGGGATTTGAGGTCATACCTTGGAAGGCTTCCTGGAGGAGGTGGCATTGGAGCTGGACCTCGGAGGAGGATTCCGATGTGGATGCGTGCAGTTAGGAAAGGGGAGAATTTGATGCAGAAGGCACAGCATGAGCAAAGAGGGCAGATGGGGCAGAATCAGCAAGTGCTACAGGCAGAGATGGTCCAGTCATGCTGGCAGCGCAGGTTTGGGAGGGGGAGTCCTGGGGCAAAGGGGAGCCTGGAACCCCACAGTAGAGGACCCTGAATGCCACACTCAGGCCCAAAGTGAGTCTGGATTTTGTCCTGTAAGCAGAAGGGAGAGAGTCTATAAAAATGCTTACAGACACTGGCATTGCGATGCACAATTTATAGAGTTCTTTCTTATTTGATTCTCGAAAACAGAGCAAGTGACAGCACAACATCCTTTAAGACCGGTATTATTATTATTATTATTATTATTATCAATTATTATTATTAACTTGATTTTAAAGGTGAGGAAAGTGACTCAGCACCGATGGGAAGATGGGAAGAGAACTGCTTCTCAAACCTCAAACCCCCACAGCTTGGTCCTTCCTATTCCAGAACAGTGTCCAAAGGGAATTGAGCTGGTGGTGAGGGGCCAGCAAGGTCTCATTTGTGTCCAGGAGAAACAAATCTCTCTGCTGCTGTGGGGGGGAGTGGATGCCAGGGAGGTGGTTAGAGGGAGAAGGGAGACCCAGTCAGGCCGTGTTATGTTGTCATAGCAGCGGGATCAAGGCAGGGTTCTGGGGATGGAGGACAGGGGGCAGCTCAGGACACCTCACAGAGTCAAGAGGTAGAATTGCTTTGGGCAGGGTCCTGCTCAGATGTGGGGAGGGGACCAGAGATGGCAGACCCAAGGCTTGAGTTGGGTTTGGGAGAGTGGGGTCCCATTCCCTGTGTATACAGTGCATGGGGAGAGGGCGTGGGGGTGGGGGGAGACAAGGGATCTCTGGGGGCCCTGCACCGTCTGAGGCAGCGGGAGCAGGAAAGGGCTTGGGTTTGAGAGTCAGGTGGCCCTGGGTTCGAAGCCTACTGCTGGCCCCTTTGGCTCATGTGGCTCGGGCAAGTTGCTTAAGCATTCTGCACCTTTACCTGTAACATGTGAGAATAAGCTCTCAAAAAAGAGAAGTTGTTGACAGAACACGATTGAATCCGTGGAAAAGGTAGACTGTGTAGCTCAGAGGATCCATCTGAGGATCAAATAAGCTAATGCCGGTGGCGTCAGCGTGGAAGCAGGTTGGAATGGTAAGAGCGCTTTCTGGGGGCCCCCTCTCCGCTCTGGGCCCTTTACCCGCACACACTACTCGGGAAGTCTTAAGCAACCGCACCTGGAGGCAGAAAGCAATTTTATCCTCATTTTACAGATGAGGATGTGGGGGGATAAACCCTCTTTAAAGCCTCACAGGGCTTTGCGCTAGTGTCCGGTTTACACGCACGCTGCAGCCAAAGAAACCAGGCAACGGTGAGCGGAAGGTTAACACAGCAGCACAGGGGGGCGCGCTTGGCGCGGACGCCCGCTGCGGGGTGGGAGGCTGGGGTGCCCTGCCGTGCCAGCACAGCCTCTGCTCACCCCTCTGGGCTCTTTCCCCTGTCTGTCCCCAGCCTCCGGCCGCTCGCACCCGGCCAGCCCCAGCCCACCCGGCCCGCAGGCCGGCCCAGTGCTGCCGGTCAGCTACCGCCTGTCGCGGACGCGGCTGGCCTTCTTCCTGCGGGACGCGCGGCCCCCGCCGCCTGCGGTGGCCAACGGCTCCCTGCAGCGCTCCGAGCCCTTCGTGGTGTTCCAGACCAAGGAGCTGCCCGTCCTCAACGTCTCCCTGGGGCCCTTCAGCACCAGCCAGGTGGTGGCCCGGGAGCTGCTGCAGCCGTCCAGCACCCTGGACATCCCCGAGCGCCTGACGGTCAACTGGAAGGTGCGGGCCTTCATCGTCCGCGCCCGCGTGCCTGCCTCGCAGCCCGAGGCCCAGGTGCTGTTCTACGTGGCCGGCCGCGACTGGGACGACTTCGGCGTCACAGAGCGGCTGCCGTGCGTCCGCCTGCACGCCTTCAGGGACGCGCGGGAGGTCAAGAGCTCCTGCCGCCTCAGCGGGGGCCTGGCCACCTGCCTGGTGCGGGCGGAGCTGCCCCTGGCCTGGTTCGGGCCCCCAGCCCCCGCCGCGCCGCCCGCCGCCCGCCGCAAGTCCCCGGATGGGCTGGAACCCGAGGCGGCCGGGGAGAGTCAGCAGGCTGAGCTCTACTACACCCTCCACGCCCCGGACGCGTCTGGGGGCTGCGGGGGCGCCCGTCGGGGGACCGGGTCCGGGGCAGGCGCCCGCGCGGAGAGCCCCACCCAGCACCCGCTGCTGCGCATCGGGAGCATCAGCCTGTTCCGCCCGCCCCCCAGGAGGACCCTGCAGGAGCACAGGCTGGACAGCAACCTGATGATCCGCCTGCCTGATCGGCCCCTCAAGCCTGGCGAGGTGCTCAGCGTCCTCCTCTACCTGGCCCCCAACTCCTCCTCTCCCTCCAGCCCCAGCGTGGAGCATTTCACACTCAGGTAGGGGGCATGTGGGGGGAGGGTCCGCCCGCATCCCAAGGTCAAATGCATACCTGGCCGCTTGCAGGGGTGAGCCAGCACCCTAATCCGACTTCTTCCGTTTCTCACTTGAGCTACTTCAGGAAGGCACCTTACTTATTTGAGCCTCAGTGTTCTCATCTGCCCAGTGACAACAAAAATTTCTGCCCTACCTCCCTAGCTCACAGACATGGGGAAGGAGAAATGTTCCTTTTCACAAGCATAGGTATCAAGAATGATAGAATGGGGTTGGAAGGGCCCTTGGGCCTTAGCTGGTGTAACTTAAAATGGTGTACCCATTTTGCAGATGAGGAGACCAAAGGCAAAGAGAAGAAATGGAGATCAGACAGCAGCCCGTTGGCTGGGAGTCAGAAATGAGCAGTAGTGTGCCCATGTGTCAGGACATTTGCCCAATCTTGGAATTAAGAGAAAAATTTTCAGGACTCCCAGGCTTTTCTGTACCCTGAACAGGATACAGTCCACAAATTCAGAAATACCTTAAGCCATATCACATCCCCACAAAACAGAATGGAATTTAAACCATGTTGGATGATTCTGAGAATGTAGCAAAGGCCCCACCAAAATATTCCCCCCACCCCAGGCACTATGCATAGGACCCACAACATTGCCGTTAGCCTCCGACTTCTTTGAGTTAAGTATTACCCTCTCTCCTGAGTGTACCACCTTAAAGTTCAGATCTTCCTGGAAGGGATGAGACCTGATTCAATGATTGATACGTGAATGTGAATATGAGTTAAATCAGTCATCACAGATCTTGGGCTACATTAATAGGAGTAAACATGTAGAATTAGGGAGGTGATCACCATTCTGCTTTAGCCAGTATGAATTGGAGCATAGCTGAAGTGTTGTATTTGGTACAGGGCGCTACAGGGTACTTATGTGTGCAGTGTCCAGAGGACAGTGACCTGAACCTGTGGCAAAAAGTAACAATTGGAAGAGCTAGAGATTTTAGGCCTGGAGAAAAGAGAGACTCAGGGAACACCCGCTCCCCTCCGGCTGTCTGAAAACTGTTACAATTGAGACAAAGGAGGATTGTTCTCTCCTGCCCCAGCAGAACCCATGACTAAGTATAGGAATGGGGTTTCCAATCCTTAAGGGCTTTCTGAGAATGGAATGGGATGTGCACAGTAGTGAGTTCCCTGTCACTAAAGTATGCAAGTAGAGGTTTGGTAAAACTTGGCAGAGAGATGGGGTAGAAGCGATTGTAGCCTCCACTGAAGGTCAGCATTTTCAGTCACATGATACCAGATTCCCCAAGTTCATCTCAAGCATGAAGTCTAGGACTCAGGGTAATGTACTCACCTGCTCCCCCTACTCCCAGCCCCAGCCTGGGGGGTGGGGGTGGCCAGGTGGGCAGCCATTGGGCCCTAGGCTGACCCTCTCGCTCTTCTCCCTCCCACTTTGTCCCAGGGTGAAGGCCAAGAAGGGTGTGACCCTTCTGGGCACCAAGTCACGGAGTGGTCAGTGGCATGTGACCTCGGAACTGCTGACTGGGGCAAAGCACTCAACAGCCACTGTGGATGTGGCCTGGGCACAGGGCACACCCCTGCCCCCCTGGTAAGCTGAGGTGGTGCCTCTGCCCACCTCTTTGCAGGATAGCACCTGGGAGGGGTGGGGGAGTTCTTGATGGAGGAAGCCAGACCAACAGAAGGGCTGGGGCTCAGATTGTGGGGGCTCTGGGGTCCAGGTCCGGGCACCTCAGGTAGCTGGAAAAGGCTCAGAAAGCTCCAGGAGGCAGGATGCCAAGGAGGGCAGGGGTCCTCATCGGGGTCCTCATCCCGAGCTGCTCCCAGCTCTTCCTCCCGGGCTCTGCTTCCTTCCTCCCCCCTGCAGGGAAGGCCAGGGGCCCCTGGAGATCCTGCAGCTGGACTTTGAGATGGAGAACTTTACCAGCCAGTCGGTCAAGAGGAGGATCATGTGGCACATTGACTACCGCGGCCGCAGCCCCCTGCCTGACCTGGAGCGGGCGGTCACCGAGTTGACGGTCATCCAGCGGGATGTACAAGCCATCCTGCCCCTAGCCATGGTGAGCGGGGCAGGTGACTGGGCCAGTGGATGCATACATCTGTCACAGGCGCGTGTGTGTGACAGGCACGTGCACAGCTGAGCGTGTGTATAGATCAACACATGTCTGTGTGAGCCTGCGGCCAAGTGTGTGCCTGTGAGTAAAGGTGTGTGTGTGTGTGCGCGCGCGCTCACTGGAGGCAGGCGGTGCTCTGTGCCTGGTGCTCGAGTAGGACAGCAGAGGCTCACGGGGACAGAGGTGGGAGAAGTCACCCATGGAGAGGGCACTCAGGAGAGGCTTCCTGGAGGAGGCGGCCATGCAGTTGAACCTGGAAGGAAGGGCTTCTATAACCAGAGATGAGGAGGGTGCTCGAGGCTGAGGATCATGTGGGCAAAGGTGCGGTGATGGGAACGTGAGTAGTTTGTTCTAAGGAGCAATGGACTTGGGGGTGCCATGGCTGGAGTCACTGGGCCAGCCTGAGGGCACCTGGAATGGTCAGCAAATGTGTTGGATGTGATGCTGAGAAGCATGTCAGATGTTGAGAGAAGATGGTGGGGGACTGGCAAAGGGTTGTCTCCTGGTGGCACAGTGGCTTCCTGAAGGCTGTGGCAGGAGGCCAGGTGAGCAGAGCACCTGAGAAGGCAAGTGAGACTGGGCGGAGGCCCCTCTCTGCACATGCGTGCTGGTGTCCCCAGGGGAAGGACGTGCATCTGAGGAGCGGGGGCTCCAGGAGCCTGAGCCTTGGCTGGCCTGTCGTGGGAGAACAGATGACCACCATAAGCACCCCAGCTCATCACAGTCCCACCCTCCCTGCAGGACACAGAGATCATCAACACGGCTATCTTGACGGGCAGGACGGTGGCCATCCCTGTCAAGGTCATCGCCATCGAGGTGACTGGACTTGTCCTAGATGTCTCTGCCCTGGTGGAATGCGAGTCTGACAATGAGGACATCATCAAGGTGGGCGTCCTGGAGATGGGCCCCCCACACACAGGGAAAGAGGCCTCAGACCTTCAAGGGGAGCGGAGCCCCAAGCCAGTGGGGATTCACATCCCAGGCAGCTCCCCTTGGTAGGCAAGTGGAGGAGAAATGGGGATGGGGGAGAATAGCTTCGCATCCCATGTCTAGCCTGAGGGGGGTGAGGAAAAGCCTTGGGTACTGCTATCCTAGAGGGCTTCCTGCAGGAATTTGAAAGAGGCCATTTGGCAGGCAGAGGGGAGAAGGCAGTGTTGACAGCCTGAGCTCAGTCCAATCCAGCAAGTGATTATTGAGCCCTTGCCCATGACAGCCATCAGGGAAGGCAGTGGGGGTAGGGAGGGAGCCTACCCCTCAGGGACACGCCCTGAACCCAGATGCTGGTGACCTAACGGAGAAGCTTCAGCTCTGGGAGGAAGCCCCAGAAACATGCGAGTTAGTCCAAGGGTGAAGGTCGTGTAAGGAAGGACTCTCTCAGGGCACAGGCCCCCAAGTCCTCCAACTCCCGAAGCCCCCCACCCCCCACCCGCTAGAGCTCCTCCCCAGAGATCCACTCTGGGCCCCCGGTCCTCACAACCCAGCAAACAGGACATCGGTCTGACTCACATGTCCCAATTTGCCACCTCTCCAAGAGGGCCTCCAGATTTGCCCCTGCCCCTGGTTTTGGACGGTGGTCACAGGCCATGATGCACAAGGGTGCAGCCCCAGTATCTGTGTGGTGGGTGAGCTGTTTGTTGGGCCAGCCTCCAGCAGGTGCCAAAATCAGGTGATCAGACAACAGAATCTGTTCCCTGTGTCTGTAAATAGCTCAGCGTGAAGGAGAACGGGAGGAGTGGGCTGTGGGTGTCCTTCTCCCTCTGGCTAACTGGGGCTAGCCTGGAGTATGCTCGCTCTCTCTCCCCACATTCTGTCCCAGATCCCTCCAGGTCTGGGGAGCTGGAGCCTCACTTCACCCATTCCCCACCCAGGAAGAATGCCCCCTTCAAAGTCAGTCAGAGCAGATTGCTGGGTACCACAGCCCCATCCCCTGCAGAGCAAAAGCCTTGCCCAGGCCCTTGGGGCTTCCCGGTGCTGGCAGGCTGCATCAGGAAGAAATAGACCTGCTCTCAAAGGCTGTCACCCAGCACCTGCCCCTGCCCCCCACCTCCACGCTCCCCGACCCTGGCCGCAGAATGGACCAGAACAAAGTCTTGACGGCTTAGATACCAAAGGGGAATTCGCAAAGATGTTAAGTGGAATCTGTTTCTGTTCTCAATGAAATACATTCAGGTTCTTTATGGAGTTGGACTCTGAATGGACTTTGCCAGCCTTCTGAAGTGGGAAATGAACATTTCTGGCAGGGCTGCTGTCCCACGTCCCACCACCCCCATCTGAGATGACTAAGGGAGCTGGCAAGAGTTTGGGACGAGCCAGGGGCTCATCACAGATGAACCACAGCCCCGGCCCCCTCCCCACCCCCACCAGAGCCTCCAGAGTGTCCTACGCCCGCAAATCGCATGATTAGACCCTCCTCGCACGTGCACGCGAGGGTGGGCACCCAGTGGCCTGTAGCGGCAGGAACACTTAAATGCGTTGCACACAAGATTCACTGCTGCGTGCGCCGGGTACATACTGGGCACACTTGACGTGCACACCCACCTACATCTGCCCTGAAGTACCGGCACAGGTGTCCACCAGGATGTGTTCAGCAGGCATGTGCCCACCCAGCGAACCTCTAGGAGTATAAGCCGGTGTCCTGGTGGGCATGCATCCGTAAAAGCTGCACCCACTGGTGGCAACCATCCACCTGTCTGTCCTGATTTTTCCTCTCCCCGTCCCCCACCTCCACCCCAGGGCTAGAGCAGTCCCGGCGCCTGAAATTAACTAGCGGCTCATTTTCCTGGGGCCGCAGGGCCAGATGGGCCATTGAGGAGTCGTGGGCTCAGGACAGGCTCCCTGCCCCCTCTGCACTGTGGAGGGTCCTACCAAGTGACACCTGCACCAGAGCGCAGGCAGTCATGCGGGGGAGGGGAGCCAGCCCGGCCGGGGGCGGGGGGGGGGGGGGGGGGTCGTCTACCGGAAGTCTCCTCTGAGGGGTGGTCTGTGTAAAATCACGGGCACGCTGGCTCCTTGCCAGGGAGCAAAAACCTCCCATAGTAGCCACTGAGAGATGATGCTTGGTGGAGAAACAGTGGGAACAGGGACACCAGAGGCTGACGTCTCCCGGAGGAAATAAATTCGTCACCTCCCCTCCAGCCCACAGGATGCCCCCTGTAGGGCAAGACAGGCCAACCAACCTCCCTCCCCCTCCCCAGGTATCCAGCAGCTGTGACTACGTGTTTGTGAGTGGAAAGGAGTCTCGCGGGTCCATGAACGCCAGGGTCACCTTCCGCTATGACATCCTCAACGCCCCCCTGGAAATGACAGTCTGGGTCCCCAAGCTGCCCCTGCACATCGAACTCTCGGACGCACGCCTCAGCCAAGTGAAGGGCTGGAGGGTACCTATCCTCCCCGACCGGAGGTACAGCCCCTCCACACACAGTGGACACTCGGGATACTCACAGGTGGACACAGCCTTGGCACATAGTCTGATCCACGCATGTGTGTAAGACCCCAGGTGTATACAGTCTGCAGGTCGGTGATGCAGTCAGCAAACTTATATTGAGCAGCTTCCTGTGTGCCAGGCACTGATGGGTGCTTGAGACATGGGGTGGGTGTGGCCAGTGCCTGACCCGGCCATGCCACGAACATGGTAGACACGGGAAGCCCTGTGCGCAGGGAATCGAGTGGCACTAAAGGAGACAGCCACCTCTTCCTCCAGGAGAAGTCCAAGCAGGCTTCCTAGAAGAGGTGACTCTGGGTATGCCTCTCTGGGGCACGTCCTCCACTCACCCCTCATTGCTGCTGGAGAGGAAAGCCAGCAGGGCAGAGAGAGAAAGAGTGGCAGGCAGCTAAGAGGGGAGGGGAGGGGCTGGGGGAGAAGCAGGCAGCCAAGGGAGAGCTGGGCTCAGCTCAGTTCTGTAGAGATTGGGAAAAGCAAGGCCCGGTGGGGTGGATCAGTGGATAGGAGCCTCTCAAATTTGAATGTGCACATGAATCCCCTGAGGGCCTGTTCAAATGCAGATTCTGACCCAGTAGGTCTGGGAGGGGGCCTTCTGCAGGGGAACCAGCCCCTGCCCTGCCCCCCCCCCCACCAGGTGCTGCTTTGAGTCATGACGGGGGAGTGAACTCTGCAGCCAGACTGGCTGGGTTTAAATCCTGACTGCTGTTTACTAGCTGGGCCACCTTGGACTACTTACATAACCTCTCTGTGCCCCCGTTTCTTCGTCCACAAAACGGGCACGTTAACACTTACCTCATAGAATGGTTGTGAGGATTCATTAACACGGGCACAAGAGACCTGTGTGAAGGGATATTCTGGTTGCTGGATGCGTCCAGAGCAGTAGCAAAGCACGAGCCACGCCTTCTGCTCTCTCTCCAGAGCACGCTTCCCTGACAGTGAAATCTTCTGGTTTTAGCCTCTTAGGCAATCTGGATAGGCTGAATTTCCCAAATCCTCAAGTCCTGGCGCCCTTTTGCTTACTAGTGCCTCCCTCGGCTCACCTCTCTGCTCTCAAGTTTCACGATGAGCAGCAAGGGGAACCAGGCCACACATTCCACACGCTGCTTGGAAATCGAAATCGCACCAGCTAAACCTCCGAGTTCATCTGCTTGCCGCACGGCTGTAAGGATACAATCTGGCCGAGCATTCTGGCAGTCTGTAACAAGGCTGCCTTCGCTCCAGTTTAGAGCTGAGAACAGGGCCAGGCGCATGCCTGGCGCCTAGAGAGAGAGACAGCACTTGTCAGGATTTGACATCAGCTTCTCCCGGGCGTGCCCAGCAGAGGCCGGGAGGCACAAGGGAGGGTCAAGGAGGTGCCTTTCTAGGAGAGGAAAGGCTGGGGACTCTGGGCTCCAAGCTTGTCAGAGACAGAAGGAACGGGGCAGGGAGGGGGCTTGCCCCTTTGCACGGCTCCCACCCACAGCGCAAGGATGAGGGAGTGACCCCCCTGTGCCCCACCCCCCCAGGTCGGCCCGGGAGAGCGAGGACGAGGACGAGGAGGAAGAGGAGCGTAGGCAGAGCGCCAGCCGCGGCTGCACCCTACAGTACCAGCACGCCACTCTGCAGGTGTTCACCCAGTTCCACACAACATCGTCCGAGGGCACCGACCAGGTGGTCACCATGCTGGGCCCGGACTGGCTGGTGGAGGTCACTGACCTGGTCAGCGACTTTATGCGGGTGGGCGACCCCCGCGTGGCACGCATGGTGGACAGCAGCACGCTGGCGGGCCTAGAGCCAGGCACCACGCCCTTCAAGGTAGGCACACGGCCAAGGCCAGCAGCTCTGTGGATCTGTGGGCAGAGAACACAGATGTTCCCGGGACGGGATCTCTAGGGCCTCTGGGGTCCACCCCAGCCGGCCCCCAAAACACACTCTCTTCCCCTCACCCTGCCCCTGCCCGCCCCCCCTCACCACCAGAGGTGAGCTCCTTCACTGCCCCCTTGGTGAAGGCTCTCCCTGCAAGCCCTATCAACCTTTACCCATCCGTGTAGATCGCTCAGTGTGTTCCCTGAGAGCAGGTGTGGATGCGGAGAGGCGGCAGAGGAGAGGGCCCAGGGAGGGGAATTCAGGGACCTTAGGAATTCAACTCTGACCCTCCTACAGCGGGGTGCCTGGGCAGAAACCATCCATCTAAGAGGTTGTGAATAATGGCCCCTGGGCTAGGATCTGCCCGCAGACGTGATTTATCTGTAAAGCAGTGGATTCAGTGTTGAAATCTTGGGAGGTTTCTCATTTTTCAAAATCTAGATTTCTGGTTTTACAAAATACCAGGCCCACAATCCCACCTGGCAATCATCAGCTGGTCGGTACTGGTGCCTCCTTGACATGAGCGTGAGTTCTATCTGCCAAGGTCCCTACCTTCCCCCTTTGTCTCTCTGACATCGAGGCCAAACATCAATGGCTATTTATCGCTGTGGGGGGCTGTTGTTGACCTTAACATCTGCCCACCTGTCTCATCCGTGTTCCTGCCTGGCTCTGGCAAGCCCCTGACCCTCACCTGGCCTCTGGACCCTGGTTTCCTGTTGCAGCCCTAAGGCAGAGCCCAAGAGTCTTGCTCCCCCCAGCCTGCCTCCAGGGGTGGGCCTCTCTTGCAGCACTGGCTTTTCTTCCCAGGCTGGGAATTGGGGGGATGCTCTCCTGGCCTTCGCCCATCCCTGCCCCACTCTGCCTCAGGTGGTGTCCCCGCTGACGGAGTCTGTGCTTGGGGAGACGCTGTTAACAGTGACAGAGGAGAAGGTCAGCATCACACAGCTGCAAGCCCAGGTGGTGGCCAGCCTTGCCCTCTCCCTGCGGCCCAGCCCAGGGAGCAGCCACACCATCCTGGCCACCACGGCCGCCCAGCAGACCCTCAGCTTCCTCAAGCAGGTAACTGGATGCCCAGCCGGCCAATCTGGGGGCTTTCGGTGTGGAAGGAAGAAGGAAACTCCACTTTTCCCTGGGGCCATGAGTCCCCAGGTTAGGGCTCGAATGGAAGATCTGTCTGCCCTTTGTGCCCTACACACCCGACCCACCCCATTCCCCTGCCATCTGCACCGGGAGTCTGGCCAAGGTCCCGCTTCTTGCATCTGCCACCAAAGATGCTCCTGCTGAGGGTTCCCCCTCCCAGATTCTCAGAGAACCCCCGTCAGCTGTGCCTCCACCCCCAGGAATTACCCTCAGTCATCTCTGGAGCCTCAGTTACAGCCGCACCCCCCCCCCCCCGCCCGACAGATCCACCAGGGCATAGGCTACAGGACAGAGGTACAAAGGTGACAGGCAGGAGCACAGGGAGCCAGAAGGCTGCTGTTGAGCACCGGGCCAACGGTCCCCTGCCCCTAACCTGCTCCATGACCCCAGGCCAATCCCTTCTCCCTGGGCCCTGCTTCCTCATCTGCAGGAGGGGCAGTGCTCAGAATGTTTTAACAGAGGACAAGGGTGGGGTGGGGTGTGTGTTCTCAATGTCCACGTGTCTCATGGGGATGATCCCAAGGTCAGGCATGGAGATATGGGGTTGCTCTTGCAGCAAAAGGGACTTGAGGTAGACCCAAGGCAGAGCATACGTTCAGCCCATCGAGAGGCGAAGGATAAAGTGGGCGAGGAAATTCTCAGGGCCGTATGAGGCCATACTGAGCCCCTGACACTCCCCACAACCTCCAGAGGAAGACTTCCTGCTCCAACAATTCCTCCTAAGCACCTGCCACCCGTCAGGCACAGTTCCAGGGCTGGGAGTGACAGCAGGGAGGCAGAGTACCCCAGTCCCTGTCCTCATAGAGCTCAGCATCTGCTCGGCATCTCCCAGTGAAGCCAGCCAGGACTAGCTCTCTGACTCCTGTCCCCTTCTCCTCCTCCTCCTCCTCTTCCAGGAAGCCCTCCTGAGCCTCTGGCTCTCCTACAGCGATGGCACCACAGCCCCACTCTCCCTGTACAGCCCCCGGGACTACGGGCTGCTGGTGAACAGCCTGGATGAGCGGGTGGCCACGGTGACCCAGGACCGGGCCTTCCCGCTGGTGGTGGCCCAGGCCGAGGGGGCAGGGGAACTGCTTCGTGCAGAGCTCACCATCGCTGAGAGCTGCCAGAAAACCAAGCGCAAGAGTGTGCTGGCCACGACCCCCGTGGGCCTGCGGGTGCACTTTGGGCGGGATGAGGAGGACCCCACGTACGACTACCCCGGGCCCAGCCAGCCGGGCCCCGGCGGGGGCGAGGACGAGGCCCGGGGAGCCGGCCCACCGGGCACCGCGCTGCCCCCAGCCGAGGCCCCGGGCCCAGGCACCACCAGCCCCGCGGTGCCGCCCACAGAAGACTTCCTGCCGCTGCCCACCGGCTTCCTGCAGATGCCGCGCGGGCTCACGGACCTGGAGATCGGCATGTACGCGCTGCTGGGCGTCTTCTGCCTCGCCATCCTCGTCTTCCTCATCAACTGCATCGTCTTCGTGCTGCGCTACCGGCACAAGCGCATCCCGCCCGAGGGCCAGACCAGCATGGACCACTCTCACCACTGGGTGTTCCTGGGCAACGGGCAGCCGCTGCGGGGGCAGGCGGAGCTGTCGCCGCCCGCGGGCAACCCGCTGGAGACCGTGCCCGCCTGCTGCCACGGCGACCACCACAGCAGCGGCAGCTCACAGACCAGCGTGCAGAGCCAGGTGCACGGGCGGGGCGACGGCTCGTCGGGCGGCTCGGCCCGGGACCAGGCCGAGGACCCCGCCAGCTCGCCCACCTCCAAGCGCAAGCGGGTCAAGTTCACCACCTTCGCCACGCTGCCCACGGAGGAGCTGGCCTATGACTCGGTGCCTGCCGGCGAAGAGGACGAGGAGGACGAAGAGGACCTGGGTTGGGGCTGCCCGGATGTGGCGGGCACCACGCGGCCCACCGCGCCCCCAGATCTGCACAATTACATGCGCAGAATCAAAGATATGGCGTAGAGGCGCCGTCCCGCCCCCTCCCCCCGGGGGGGTGGGCTCTGTGTGGGATGCGACCGGGACCCCTGCTCACACTGACGCAGGCGGGCCGAAGCGGATGTCGTACTCCCTGCCCCTGCAGCTTTGCTCTGTGCTGGGCGGCCGCCTGCCCCAGCTGGGCCTTCCCCGCGGCCACCTCGCACCATACCCAATTGTGCCACCGAAAGCGGAGGGCTCCTTCCTCAGGAGCTTGCTAGGAGGAAAGCAATCCTTGTTCGACTCTTTCCAAACCTCCTCCCATCTTAGACAACCCCCTGCCCCAAAAGTGAGGCATGGAGGCCAAGCTTGGGGTGAGGTGGGCCCACACTGTGCCCCGCCCCTGCCCCCCCACGTCCCCTGTCTTCCCCCTGTGTGGGGGAGCTTTGGGGGGGGGTCTTGTGTCACAAGCTGCACAAAGACTTTTCTCAAACCAATATTCAGGGATTTCTGTCCTGCAGGGTGGGGAGACGGCGGCTGCCCGCCCTGCGGAGGATCTTGCTGTGGACAAAACATGTGGGGAATGGGGGAGACACTTGTAGCATCTGCTGACTTCCGGGTGCCCCCTCCCCCTCCAGTCCCTTCCCAGGACCTGGGAGTTGACCCTACAGAGGGGTCTGGGACCAAGCCAGGCACCTTCCTGAGATCTCAGGACTCCCTCCCCTATCCCAACCGGCTGTGGGCGGAGCCTAGAGGGGGAGGAGCCCTGGGCCGGCCCTGAGCAAGCCACACCCCAGCACTGTGGTCTGAGCAGTCCAGGGGAGGCCCGGTCCCCCTGCTAAGCCCACAGCAAGGTCAACACTACGCCTTAGCCGCTCCTCTCACTCTGCTGACCACTCCTCCCTCTCTGCAGGGGCAGCCACCCATCCCCCCCAGGGAACGGAATCGGTGGGAGGGGGAGGAGGCACCAGGGGATGCTGTGGAGGACCTCGGGATGGGCAAAGGCAGTGGGGAGCCGGGCGTCTCCCTTACCCCTCCCAGCCCACAGCCACTTCTCTCTTGGGTTCTACCCACCACTGTGTCGGATTTTCTTAAATAAATGGGGGTGACCAGACTGGAGCGGGGCAGCAGCTCCCGGAGAACAGAAAGCGCATGGTGGCTGGCTCTGCGTCTGGTCCTTGTGCGTGCGTGCACATACACACACACACACACACACACACACACACACACACATATACACACACACACGCATGCGCACTGTGGACACACTAAATGACAGAGATCGACGCCCGGCTGAACCCCGTTGCCCCTTCCTCCAACATCCACATCCCTTCGGGCCCTGTCTTGCCGAAGCGGGTGCCCACGTCCGGTGTGAAGGATTTGCTGGCCCAGAAATGTGCCCTTACAGAGAGGTAGCTCCCCTAGGAAATGCCAAGGTTGCCTCGGGAGGGTGGGGCAAGCCTCAGGGCCTCGCTTCGGGAGAAAAGGCTTGGGGAGTGAGGGGGCACAGAAGAGTAAGGAGAGGGGTGAGAGCAGGTTGGTGTGCACACCTGAGCTGCTTCTGGATTCCCTCTCCACCTGTAGTCCACCTTCCAGAGACGGTCCCTCCCCGTCACTGTCACTGTCACCACCTCCCAGGGAGGCCTCTCTTCTGCATGGATTGATGAGGAAAGCCTGGGGTGGGGTCTCCATGTCCAAGCTGTAGGCAAGAGAGAGCGAGGGCTGTTGGGTGAGCACATGGCCTCCGACGGCCCTGGGGCACTGCTCCCCAGAGGGGCACAGGGGACCTGGCCAGAGCAAGAGCCCAGCCGAGGCTGCCTGGCCAGCCTGCAGCACCCTGGACGGGTGACTACAGCCACCAACATCTGTTCCAGAAGGGACCAGGGAGGAGGCCCGGACCTCCCTCCTGGCTCAGAACCAGGGCTGCATTGGCACCCGTGCCCAACATGCTGTTGCCCACCACAAAAGGAAGCCTGCTTTCCTCAGTCCTCTGCTCAACAGATCATGGTGGCCCTGGGGTTGTTGTGAGGACCAAATGACACCACATATGCCCGGCAGGAGATTAAGCTCCTAGCGCACACCTGCTCCTAGAGGTTCCCAACAATTGGAGTTTCTCAGGCCTCAATGTTCAGGATCCATTTGTTTATGCAACACATTAAGCTCCTGCCGAGCACTGGGCCCTCCTGGGGAGCGTGGAGGCAAGATCATGGGCCTGTCCCCCAAGGAGCCCCAGCCCCGCTGGGAAGATGGACGCGTCAACTGACCACGGTTATCTGGAATGATTGATGCTATGATAGCTTTACCCTGGGTTGGTGGGACGCAGGGGAGGGGGGAGGAGACATTCTCAAACTGAGTTTGCTGAGGATGGGGCCAAGGGCATTCCAAGAAGGGAAGGGAGCGGGTATAAAGGCCCAGACGCCGCCTACTCAATACCCTGTACTTTCTTTTGCTGCCGTGTCTTTACGCATGTTTTCTTTGTCTCTCTATGCGCATGCTTCTGGAATATGAGTCCCAGGTGGTAGGGGGAACACAACAAACATACGCAAAGTTGTGGAGGCTAGAGGCAGTGCGGTGGGTTCAGCATGGACTGGGGAGTCAGGCTCAGACTAGAGGTTCAGACGGTCTCTGACTGGGTGCCTACAGGGGCACCCAGCTGCGGAATTGTCAACTGCGTCGTCCTACCTGGGGATGAGGGGGAGGAGACACGAGCCACTGCTTGCCACAGAGACCTCCTTCCCTAATGAACCTCAGAGACCAGGCTGCCCCAGAAAACAAGGTGGAAGCTTCCACAGAGGTGTCTGTCAGCATCCAGGCTTTCACAGACAGGGAAACCAGGACCCAGAGAAGGGGAGCCGTTGGCCAAAAGTCACACAGCAAACTTACTAACGGAGCCAGCGGCCTGCCTCCTGCTCTGTCCTATAATTTGTGTCCCTTTCTGTTCATCCCTCACCCCCTGTCCGGATGCAAGAACTCAGAAGCAATTGCTAGAAACAGCGAGCCCTGACCCTCGTGCAGTTCAAGAGGGAGCAGGCTTGGAGGGAACGAGACAGGACATTAAGTTAACAGCCCCTCTGGAATGGCCCTGGCACCGAACTTCTCTTTAAAAATTTGTCTTCAACCCCAAAAATGAATCGAGGGACCTTGTAAAGAATAGTTATTGACGGAGAGCTGCTCAGGGAGCACTGAGACACCAGGCCCATGAATCAGCTTGTGAGGGAAATGAGATTTCCCAGACAGCCAGGCCTGGCAAAGGCAGAGCCAGAGGTACAGAGAAGCCACCTCGAGCCTGTCCCCACCCTGGTGCTCAGCTCCTTGCCCCACCCCACACCGCTAGCTCCCCACCCCCACCAGCCCTGCATGTGTCTCCGTGCCTGCCTTCAACAAATATTGACGGGCACCTACTATGTGCCAGGCACTACGTTCCCCCTGAGAGAAGTCTTCAGGAGAAGAGGGAGAAGCCATGGAGCCTGTTGAGAAGGCTGAAAATAGAATGCATGGGTCGGAGAAAGGAAACTCTCAACTGAAAGGATGATTCTTCCCAAGACAGGTTGGCAAGGACTCCTGGGTCTGACAGTGCATTTGCTGTGTGGCCTTCAGCCAGTGTATCACCAGCTCTGGGCCCTCGTTTCCCCTTTTGTACAAACATGGAAATCACTACTGCTAGGCCATGTCCACTGACCTCCCTCACAAGGCCCCAACTGTTTCAACACCTGTATCACTACAAAGAGTCTAGAGAGGTAGGAATTACTACTCCCATTTCCAGGAGACCATAACACAGAGAGGGCAGGTAACTTGCCAGTGGTCTCCAGCTCAGAAGTGACCAGGCGGGCAGCTACAAATCTATCCTCCTTTTGCTACCTCCTTAAGCACCTTTGGCAACTGAAAGGGAAAGAGGTGGCAGAGATTTGGGGGAGGTTAAGAAGGGGGTCTCTAAAGATTTGATGGGCTGGGATGGGGGCAGCCTGTGGGGCCACCGTTCAAGGCATGGATAGATCACGGAAAGTGTCTGGGGACAGATGGAACATTATGAACACTATGACCTCTCTGCCATCGTCAGAGGGACAGTACTCACCTGCTGAGAGAATTCTATGACTTGCCTCGTGGCACATAACGGATAAACGGCAGAGTCCGGATGCAAACCCAGATTACGTGGTTCCGAGTTCCAGGTCTTTCCGCTGTCCCGCACCGCCCTCCTCAGCGGGCATCTGGACTCCAGAGGATCATTCTGATGAGGCCGAAAGAACAGCCAGGCTGGGAATCCAAGGGCTTGGTGCAAGTTCTCAGCCACAAGTCTGGCATGGCCATGTGTGGAACAAGCCAGGACCCTCAGCTAGAATCCAGGGGTCAGATGGTCCCTCCAGTCCCTTCAGTCTTGACGCTTTGTGTATCTTCAGGTGGGAATCCCTGGGCACCACCCAGCCCTGCCAGGCCACACCTCCCCCACCTTATAGAGATAGTTGCTGTGGGGTAGAAGGGAGAGTAATGGGCCTCAGCGGTCCTCAAAGCTCTGCCAGCCTCTACCCGACGCCAGCATGGGTTTGGATTGGCCGTGTTGGGGTGGGAAGAGCATGGTGAAGGAGCAAAGGGGGGTGGGAACGGTAGCTATCCCTGTGTGAGCCAAACAGGCAGTGGGTCTCGGGGCTGAGACAGAGCGTGAAGGGTCCCCTGCCCACAGGGAGCTCCCAATCTGATGGCAGAGACCAGAATCTGTTCCACGGGAGCTCCCGGTCTTGGGGGAGGGGGCGGGAAGCCACCTGCCTGTGATAAATGACCAATCTGATCAGGGCAGCAGGTCACACCCTGAAGAAAGGACATCATGCGTTCAGAGAGATATAAGCACTGAGCCCACAGAGCAGAGGGGATGAAGTGGACGTGGAAAGCAGACAGCTCATCCAGGAAGGCAGAGGGGAGTGTCAGGGGCGCTGAGGGGAGTTGTGAGGAAGGGTCTACCAGATGGCTGGGACTGGGAAATCGGGACCCAGCACTCAGAGGTTTGGGAGATGGGATGGATTTCTCCTGGAGGAAAGGGATGGAGTCCTGCGGGGTCCTGACCAAGAAGAGTGGGTATGGGGAGGCAGGATGTGACCCTCCCTCGGTGACCCTGGAGAAGCCCTGGGCTGCTGGGGAGAGAGCCGCTGTCCAGGCCTGGGAGAGGCAGGGGAGAGGGCCCCAACCTTTTACACCCTTAGGGGAGGAAAAGGAGACTGGTGCATAGTGGGGAGGCCTGGATGGGGGCCAACAGGCTTGGATTCCAGCCCCCTGGGCATCCCCATTGGCAACGGGCCCTGGCATGAATCTCTGGCCCTCCTCTGGCCCCCTCCTCTGGCCCAAGGGATCTGGACTGGATGGCATCAGAGGGCCCTCCCCGGACTGACCCTCCCATCAGGAGCCCCGTGGTGCCCCGTTTGCAGACACATATACATCAATTCGAGCACAGGGATCACTGTGCCAGGCAGCCCCTCCCTGGGCAGTAGGAGGGGACCTCAGGGAGGGGTACTGTGGCTGCTCCCCATAGCTCTCCCACTCCCTCCTGGAGTGGCCCCGTCAGCCAAGAGAACTGATGGCGAGCAGAGCAGGGCTAGGCACGGATCTCTGCGCCCTGCCACCCAGCACTTGCCCTGAAAGTGGCCTCCACCCACAGACCTATCCGGGAGGGGGGTGGGAGAAAGCCACAGCCAATGGAAGGAGGCAAGCAAAGGGTCACCTAGGCACCCCCTCTCTGCCCTCCTTATTATTTACTCCCCACAACCACCTGCACAAGACAGAGTGGAGCCCACCCCAGGGATGCACTTCATCAGCGCTGACTGAGCTAGAACGCCTCTTCCAGGCCCTCCTCCCTCTCACACTTTTGCCCACGGGGTCCTGCCTCTGCCCCTCTCCTCCCGGGTGCTCTGGTCCCAGTCCCTTGGTGGGAAGACTCTCTACCCAGGGAAGGGGTGGGCCCAGAGGAGGGGAGCTAGACTGTGGTTGGCCCTCGGGTCGGGGACCACTTCCTCCAGGGAGGGAAGAGGGGAGGAGGGAGAGCGCAGACCACTCCAGCCGCTGCAGCTCAGCCAAGGAAACCTCCAGAGACGCCAGAGTCACGAGGCGACCCCTCCACCCCAGCAAACCAGGCTCCAGGAACAGACACAACAAAGCACCAGAAGCATCCAGTGATTAGAGAACTGCCTTTGTCAAAAGATGAGGAGCCAGGCTCTGGTGAGTGGTGTGGGGCAAGCAGATCACACGTACACACGCTCCCCACACGCGTGCAGAGCACACATAAACGCACGCTCTCTGAGCACCGCTGCGCATCCACACACCTGCCGAACTCGCTGCCCCCCAACACGCATGCACACACAATAAACACATGCACACATGCACACACAGGGCGCGTGCACACTATAGCCCCAGCGCAGTAATAAGCAGAGGCAGCCAATGTTTTTTTCACTATTTTTTTAATGGTTGTTCATTTTTGAGAGACAGAGACAGAGCGCAAACAGGGGAGGGGCAGAGAGAGAGGGAGACCCAGAATCAGAAGCAGGCTCCAGGCTCTGAGCTGTCAGCACAGAGCCCGACGCAGGGCTTGAACTCACAGACCAGGAGATCATGGCCTGAGCCGAAGTCGGAAGCTTAACCAACTGAGACAATGTTTGAGCACTTGAGGGGGCAGAACCCTCCAGGCCCTCCCCGCCCCCAGGCAGGAAGGCCCAGAGTTTGAGAGAAGGTCTGCAGGGGCCTCATGAAGAAGGGCTGGAATGAAGACAGGTGGCACACTCTGGGCTCCAGTTGTCCCCAAGGGGTCTCTGCGAAGGGGTGCTGTTGCCCCTCTGTGGAAGTACCCTGGGGTGGAGGGGGGAGTGTGGTCGACTGTAGAGCAGCTTGTCTGAGGGAGGGGCGGTCAGGAACATCTTTACCCCACACTTAAAACAATAAATAAATAGTCTCAGGCACTCAGAGGAATTTCCATTTACATGCAAGCCATAACTGAGTTAATTACAAAGATTCTTATCTGTTCATTAAAGCAGACTGGAGGGCCCTCTATTTGGAAACACTTTGCAGTTAAAGGGACCATGTTATTAACTCTAATGAAATGATTTATTTTGGACTCGTGCCTAGTGAGGTAGAACCTGGGACCAGAAGCCCTCATGGGGTGGGGAGGGTGTGCCCTGGTTCTCTGCGCTGACGTTCTTGGTCCCGGAAAACCTCTGTGGGAAAGGGGACAGGGATCCGCAGAGATTAACACCTCTCCTGTGGATGGAGGGAGCCCCGCTGAGGCTGGCTGGAGGGGAAGGGCACCCAAGGAGACTTGGGGGCCATGCTGGCCAGTCTGCCTTTGCCGCAGAAGGCAACCGAATTGATTCCTCCCTGAGCTCAGTTCCTTGTCTATGAAATGGGGGTAAAATAGCACTTAACCTCATTGGGTGCTCGTAAGGATAAAATAAGTTCTTGCATGTGAATAACAGAAAATGTCCAGCCTACAGCTCACCTGAGTAAATGCCAGCTATTATTTTATCATCTTCCAGGGAAAGATGAATTTTCTAAAGTGATGTGACACCTGATCTGATCCTCCCTATGATACTCCCAATTTTTTTTTTCCCAGCTTGGTGTTTAGATGTGGGACTTCCCTCTTAGGTTAAACCACCTCTCTGGGGTACCTGCACAATTTGGAGGGGAGGCTTGCAGTCCCTAAAAGGAAGATATCGATGTTTTGCTAATTTGGGGCAGGGGGAGTTCAGTCAATTCATCTGAGAGCCCAAAAGAGATCTGAATCCAGGCCGGCGTCAGAATACCTACATTCGAAATATTTTTCAGGACGGACTCTCTACTGATATTCCTTGGAGCCATTCTAACACTAGGAGGTATGAACTGAATCTTTTGCGTGTGCTGGGAGCAGAGGGGTGGAGTAACTCGATTCTCTTGGTCCAGGTGACCTCATCAGGAGTAGGAATGCTTCAGGAGAGCAGGCCCCTGGAGCTGAGGCCAGGTACAGTCGACTCAGAGAAGCAGGATCTCAGCTAAGGCGGGCCAGGGGGCAACTTGCCAGGCCACACAGATCCTGCTCCCTCTCCTCAAGCTGGCATGGAGCTCAGAGGACCACTGTGGGCCATAAGCAGGCAGCCAGGTGGAGATGTATATCTGCAGGGTGGAGATAAGGCCCAGCCCAACAGCAGGGGGCTTATCTCCCGCTGGCCTGTCTCTCATGGTGCTCACTGGCTGGTTGGCCTGCTACCATGGCTCCCCCCCATCCCCAATTCCCAGTTCCAATCCCCTCCTGAGGCTTGCATCTCAGTGAGCCCCCCAATGAGACCCTGCACCGGAGAGGGTGTGTGGTTCTGTCTGGGCCACTCTGTACTCCAGGCTGGGAGGGAATGAATGTATAGCGACTTTGTTTCTCGGCCACTGGGGCCCATGGGTTTGGAGACAGCCCCGGCTGGTCCCCAGGGACATGGTGGGCGGCTCCTGCCTTTCCTGGCCCACCCGGGACTGACAGCCCGTAGGAAGGCATGGCAGGAGCAATGCTCAAAGACCAGACTGGAAGAATCCCTCCCTTCGAGTCCTCAGGCTCAACCCTCCCTACCTGTGCTTCAGTCTCTTATAAAAACAGGCTCTACCTTGGGGTGCCTCAGGTCTACCTTCCGGAGGGTTTCCTGAGGGGTGCGGAGGGGAGTGACACAGAGTCCAATGGCCAAATAGAAAAGGCACTGAGAAGCTCAAAATTTCCTCCTGGAAACCACATTAGGAGAACTTTTGCTGGCAAGGGAGGAAACCCAGACTCCAAAGAGATCAGAAGTAAGAGGGAACCCAGGGATTTGGAAACACAGAAGCCTTCTCCCCTACCTCACCCCCACCCACCAGAGCTCAGCAAGCAAAGAGGCAGGTGAGGCTAGGAGTGTGGGCTATATCCTGGGGCCCACTGAGGCCTGAAGTTGCACTAGGTGTTACCTGAGTCTGGGAAAGGGAATGCTGTCCCCCAGAGCTCTCTCAAGGCTCCCAAATACCTCTTTTCCATTATTTAAAAAAAAATTTTAATGTTTTTTATTTATTCTTGAGAGAGAGAGAGAGAGAGAGAGAGAGAGAGCATGAGTGGAGGAGGGGCAGAGAGAAAGGGAGACACAGAATCAGAAGCAGGCTCCAGGCTCTGAACTGTCAGCACAGAGCCGGACGCGGGGCTCGAACTCACAAGCAGTGAGATCATGACCTGAGCCGAAGTCCGACGCTCAACCGACTGAGCCACCCAGGCACCCCACCCCCCCACCCGCTTTTCCATTATTTACTTCTCCGTGAAATTCCCTAAGTTCCAGGCCCCCAGGTGTCTCTGCACCCTGGGATGAGCACATCATTGAATAAAGACTGTGGAGCCAACAGGGCTGGGTTTGAGTCTTGGGTCTGCCATTCACTTCTCAAAAGTCCCTTCAAATCAGCATCTCAGTGATCCAAAGTGTAAACCAGGGCTAAAGTGCTCTTGTGAAGACCAGCCATCTTTTCCATACTGTCTAAGGCACACAGTAAGTGCTCAATAAGTGGTGGGACATTCATATCGGATCTTTCAATCACCAGTGCATCATCTGTCACCAGCCCTGGGAGGAATCCATTCCAGTTGTGGAAGAAAACAAGACCCAGAGCGGTAGAACGATTTGCCCCAAGTCCTAGAATTTCACTGATTCGAATCTGGAAGGAGCCGGATTCAGATCTGGGTCTCCAGACCACTGTTCCTTCTTCCCAGCTGCCCCATCCCCAGGCGGACCTGCCCTTCGGCGTTTCCGTGAAATGACTGCCCTGTGTCAAGTTTTAAGATTGGGTAAGGCTACCAGGCCCGAATGGAGGGCCTCATATCTCCTCTCCCCTGACCACAACCTCATCCTCTCTCTGTCTTCCGAGGCCCAGGGCGGGCCTCCAGCAGAGCGGGAGAGAAGGAGGAATGTTCCTCTTGTCTCTCACTCTCCCCTGGGCCCTAGAGCGGGGCTGAGGGATAGGCCAGTGCTCTGTCAGCAGCCCCGGTCCAAGATGGATGTGGAACCTGGTAGGATGGTGTCGGCAACACTTGGTGAGATTCATTTTCCCCGCTGCTAGGGGAGAAAAATGTGGCCTCCGCGCCATTTATCTGCTCTGCAGCGAAGTGGTAAACAGGCAAGCCTCTCGGAGAACAGCCTGGAGCGGAGCCCAGCTCAGCAGGCCTCCCACAGGGGCTGGGATGCTAGGAGAAAGCACTGGGACTCATTTCCCCGGGGCGCCCACGACTGGAAGGACTCCCAGGTGTAGACCCACGGGGTGGGACCCTCGGGGGAGCCACACACACCCTCAGGAAGCAGAAGTTAGGAAGTCAGATGGACCATCTGGCCACCGAGATGGATCCCGGAGAAAAATGGCTGGGTGCCCCCTGTCCCTGAAGCCCTGCCTTTGCCTGTGCTGTCCCCCGCATGGGGTGTTCTCTCCGCGTCCCTCCTGGGAATACCTGGGGCCAGCCCACAAGTCACCTCCTCCAAGGAGCCTTCCCAGATCCTAGCAGCTTTATTTCCCACTGCTCTTGGCATATATCCTATGAGCAAATTTGGCTTTAAATGGTTGAATAATTTTTATCCCACTTTGGCTCCCCGCAACTGTATCATTTCTGAGCTTGGTCCTCCCGCGCTTCCCCTGTAGTGAATTATCTGTATTCCAGGGCAGCCCAGGACTAGGCTAGAACATGCGTAAAATCAAAGTTCACTATTTCCTTCCTAGGTCAAAGGCTGCCTCCTTCCTGGCAGGCTCTGTCAGATGCCCTTGTCAATTCTATTGTGCTTCCGGGAAGGCAAGTAGACACGCTGAGTGGAGTTTGATGCTTCCTTCTCGGGCCCTCCCTCTCCCTTCCGCACTCCCCGCCCCCATCACTTCTTCTTATACAACAGTCCCACATCTGTTCTCCATAAGCATCAAAGTGCTTTCATGCCCACCCTCCTGTCTTCGGGCCTTGCTTGCAAAGAAGAGTTGCTACTATGATTCCCATTTAACAGATGAGAAAACTGAGGCCAACACATAGAGAAATCTTGCCTGGAGTGACAAGAAACCAAAGCACACACGAGGGCTAGATTTAATCTGAACCTTCAGAAGCAATTCCTTTCCACAGTTTTCAAGTTCCCAGCCCCAGCATGAGATCCGCCCCTCCCCACTTTGTCACCGGCAGGGACAGGGCTGGCTCCAATGCTCTTTCTCTCTGCCTTCCCACCTGCTAGGGCTCACCAGCACCACTAGAACACCCTCCTACCTGGCTTCCACCGCAGCCTGTGACCTCCACACCCCTCAGTGAAGCTGCGCTATGTCCCCTCCCCCTGCCCCACACAGGTGTCTTTTGGGGGAACCAAGATCGGCTGACCCAGGCGAAGGGTCCTCACAGGTTGCCAGCCCTAGGAACCTCGGTGGAAGCAGTCAGGGCAGCCCAAGCACACACCACACATCAGAGGCTTTGCTGGAGGCCCCTGGTCTCACTCCGCCTCCTCCCCACCCCCACCAGCCCCTTCACCCTGTGGTTCACAAGGAGAAAGGCATGCAGGGAGGCTCAAGAAACCAGGATTCTCTCACTCGGCACCCCTCTTTAGCAGAGATCATGCAGACGTGAAGATGAACACAACCCAGCCCAGCCTCCGGATCCATCCACACACGTGTCATAGGACATGGGACAAGCCCTTCTCCCTCCCCATCTGTTAAGCAAGAGGGCAGAATCTGAGAGATCTTGGGGTGGGGAGTATGAACCCTTTAGAGAAACCATGAACCCTTCCCAACCACACACACTTTTCTAAAATAAATTCCTCCTCATACAAAATTTCACCTGCCACTCCGTGGGGGTGGTGGACAGACCCCTGAGGACCCTGCTTAAAACTCCATGGAAGCTAGGGACACCTGGGTGGCTCGGTGGGTTGAGCATGTGACTCGATTTCAGCTCAGGTCATGAGTTTGGGCCCCGCGTCAGGCTCTGTGCTGACAGCATGGAGCCTGCTTGGGATTCTCTCTCTCCCTCCTTCTCTCTCTCTCTCTGACCCTCCCCTTCCCCCACTCATGCTTTTTCTCTCTCTCCAAAATAAATAAATAAACTAAAAAAAAAAAAAATACACGTTCACAGAGGCCACTTCGGAAGCTCTTGTAAGACAGTTCCTAAGAACATTTCCAGCTTCAGCTCTCTGACATGGTCTGCTTCCGCACGACCAGGAGGAGGCCAGGCGGACAGCAGTCTCTCCCTGGTCCCTGGCAGCAAGCCCCAGGAAAGGCTGGGGGCGGGGGGGGCCTTTCTCACCTCATCCCTCACCAGGGGTGTTAGCGGAGATGGCCATTACTCACTGAGCCAATCTCTCACTCCGACACAGGCCCGACCCTACCCCCTCCTCCAGAGAACAAAATTAAAAGAGATTTGTCCTCGAGCCGAGACAGCTCATCTCTCTCACCACAGCAGCGACAACTTTCCTGGGCCCACAGCTCTGCGCAGATTGCCGGGTGAGCCTGGGCAGGAGGCCTGAGAGCCCATCTCCTTGGCCTTGGTCCCCCCTGCTCCCCGAAGCCCCTCCCAGTTCAGCCCCCTCCCTCCAGGCCTCTCCTCTCATCCTAGTTTCAGCCCAGGAACCTCTTAAAAGGATCCAATTTAAAACTTCAGGAGGAATCCCTTCCCACATTTTTAAAGCTCACAGCTCCAGCATCAGGCCCTCATCTCTCATTTGTTCATGCGTTCGTTCAGCAAGTAGCCCAATTTGTCACCCTTTGCCCAAGCATTCCCATCCCTGCAAGCTGAATTAGGGTGTCCTACTTGGAGCTCTTAGAGTGAGTGCTTCCTTGAGGTTTGTGCCCTCAAAGTCAGGGCCCAAGCTGCTGGCCTCTCTGTCTCTCCCACAGGACAGTGAGCTACTTGGGGGCATGGACCCTTTGGATTCATTTTTGTACCTATGCCTGGCATAGGGCACATGCCAAGATGGCTGACCACATGTACTGACTGTGGAGCTCCCATGTGCGGGCCCTGAGTAGGCCCACAGGGGGCTGACCAAGGACGATGCATCCAGTAGAGGAGACAGATGCAGAATCAAACAAAATGCTTCTGTGACCAGTGCTGCGATAGGGGTGAGCAGCCCCCCGCCCCAACATTTTGCCCTCTACCTCTGGCCACATCGTCTCCACAGCTGAATCAGCCTTCCCCAGGCACGCAAGGCACTCGGCTCACCAGCATAGCTTGGTCATTACCACCACCATCCAGGACACTGGGGCCAGAAGACCGAGCTTAGTATCAGCTCTGCTCCTTGAGAAGGGAGTGGAGAATTGTGGGAAATTCCATCATGGCTCTTCTTATAAGGGATGGGGAGTGGCTGACAGAAGCAGGGAAGGAAGAGAACCGTTCTCTTGATCAGCCCCAACCACTTGGCCATGGGTACAGCAAATTCACTGCAGAGAACACCTGAGGCCCTCAGAATTTAATTTGGGGGACCTTCCTAGCCCCCCAGATCTCCTCCTTTAAGGGGCTCGCAACCACAGCAGAAGTCTAGACTGGATCTGGACTACACAGGAGATCTCAGTTCGAGGGCCACCAAGGAGAAGAACCACTCAGACCCAGGCAAGATCCTGCCCTGGATTGACACATTATCTTAAAGCACCAGATAACAAATATTTCAGGCTTGCTGGCCACACCGTGTGGGCTCTCTCATGGTACAAAAGCAGCTACAGACTATACCTGAGCAAATGGGGTAATTCTGTGCAGTACAAGCTTATTTATGAACCCAGGTAGTTGTCTGCTGGAACTCAAATATCACACACATGCAGGAACACACACACACACACACACACACACACACACAGGCACACAGACCCTTTAAACAACTCAAGGCCACCTCTTATCACTCAGGAATACTATACTATGCTCAGTGCCACCATGGTAAACCCCCTAATCCTAAAAACCCTCACGATTAACACTGTTCAGGCCCCAGGGATGTGCACCTCCACGTGGTTTGGTCCAGGTTTGCAAAATAAAAACCAGCAGATTGCTGAGAAGTTTTCTGGGACCCGCTGCGGCTGACATCACTCTCCACTTGATGGAATGGGGAACATGGAAAGCAGCAGAAGCCCTTAGGTAACCAAGAAGAAAAATTAATTAGCTTTTCAAAGCCTTGCTCTTAGATAGCAAGAATGCAATAGATTCTTGAAAAACAAACATCGCTTCCAAGTAATGCCAAGTGTCCTAGCTATCTGACTGCTCCAATTAATGGTTCTGGAAGTACCCACAATTACCAAGTTATTACTTGTAGCATTTGCTACAGTTGGCACAGCAGCTAAGGAACATTTTGCTACATTGAGCAATTCGTATTAATCACATGTTATATGTGTAGGGCTAGATGTAAAAAGCATGATACTGATTCATTTCATTAACCAAAAAATTGAACAGTTAATGCTGTTTTCTCATAAAAGTTTTTAGACAAATATTTAATAATATTTAAATATCTTTTCCAAAAAATTAGAATAAAATTTCAGCTTTGTGTAAATAATTTTGATTTAGAGTTTTGATCTTCTTTAGTTACAATAGGAATTACATTGTTTAATTTGGATAGACCATTTTGAATGCTTTTCAAAAAAGCATGAGAGAATTTAATTTCTGACTATCGGTTGAACTGAGGTATTTAATGAAAATATATCCAAATTTCGTACACCTTGGGTTAAGATTTCATCCCTTAGCTGAGCTGTCCCACAGAGTAGCCACTCTATATGTGATGACTGAACACTTGAAATGTGACCAGTTTGAACTGAGAGGTACTCCAAGTGTAAAATGCACACTAAATCCCAGAGCTCTAGTATGAAAAAAGGAACACGAAATATGTCGTTAATAACTTTTTATATTGATTGCCTATTGAAATCACATTTTGGATACCTTGGGCTGAATAACATGTATTCCTAAAATTAATTTCACCCATTTATTTTGACTTTTAAAAATGTGACTGCTAGAAAATTATACACGCGACTCCTATGGGACAGGGTTGCCTTAGCTCAGTCCTGTAAGTAGAACACGAATTATATAAAAATCCTGATTGTAACGACAAGATTGGCGATTTTGCTGACGTGATGGCAAGAAAAACTTTGGGGAGTGGATACGTGATAGTTGAAGCATTGTGCACAGCTATTTTTGTGTGATATTTTAACACTGAGTTGTTCTAAATTTCTCACGATTCTGATGTTCAGTTTTCTGTTATTATATTCGAGGCATAATTTACATATAGTGCAACGCCCTCGTTTTTAGTAGAGAGTTGGATGAGTTTGGATGGGTGTATACTCCCGTCTAGATACGAGACAACCCCACACCCCAGACTGGTCCCTCGTATTCCTTTTCCTTGAAACCCACCCCCTAGAAACAACGGATTTTCTGATTCCTATCACCACAGATTGATTTGACCTGTTCTTGAACCTCCTGTGAACAGAATCCCGTATTATCTACTCCTGTGTGTCCAGCTTCTTTTACACATTTTTATTTTATTCCTCATTCAGACATCAACCCACCAACAGGACTCCGGGACAGCCATGGCAGTAATTAAATTGTTTGATGTTTACCACAAAAGCCTTATACATTCTTTGCAATTTTGTCATTACGAAGGTATGTTTGCCGGTCTGCTAGCTGTCTCCGTGACATTGAGGTGCTTCGATGTGTGGTGTGTGGGCCCCCCTTTGCAAGGCTGCCCGGGGCCCCACAGATGGTAGGCATGGGTGGGTCAAGGAGGGAGAGAAGAGAGGCCAAAGCGGCAGGGGAGCCTCCTCCACCCTGCAGTGCAGGAGCCTGGCTGGGTGAGGAGACTCAGCCCTGAGTGGCTGTGTAGGGAAGGACCCTCCAGCTATCTGAGAGCCAGTAGAGAAATCCTTACCAAGGAGGCCGGGGTGGAAAGTTCAGGGTGGGTGGGAGGGAACAGATCATGGTGCTAGGCTAAAACAGGCACTACTTATTCAACTGATCAGTATCGAGCATCTCGTTATGCCCACAGTGTGCCAAGTTTGGGGAGGAGATATGAATAAAAGATGTGCCCCCTACCCTCCTGGAGCTTACAAATTGGTAAGAGAGATCTTAATCAAATAGTCACAAGCACAAGGGATAAAACCGACCGGATCCAGCCCAAACTTTCCAGACAGACATTCAAGCCTTTATCGCTGCCTCCCCTCTGCCGGAGAAGCCCCCTTCTGGTTCTTTCTTCTGCCTGCAGAAGTCCCTACCCATTCAGGAGGCCTGGCTCCAAATGCCTCCCCTGTAAGCGACCTTCCCTGCTGTCCCCATCTGAAGCTCGGGCCCCGCCCCCTGAGTTCCCAGGGCACCTTCTTCTCCCTCCCTGCATCATATTAGGTGGGGGTCGTTGGTCACCGCATCTGTACCTCCCACCACTGAGGGTTCTCTGGTGGGGGGCAGGAAGGGGGCGGTGTGATGAGCTTGAGGGTTGCCTTTGTCCAGGTGAATTGCTGTCTCTGAGTCTTGTTCCTGGTTTATACAATGGGAACAATGACTGTTACTTCCTAGGGTCTTTGTGAGGATTAATGATGTCTATAGGCACATACAGACCCTGAGTAAATGTTGGTGTTCGCCTACCCTCCCCCGTCCCTCCCCTCTTCCCTGTGGAAGAGGAGCTGACCCCCTCACCCGGCCATAGAACCCCTGCATAGCCTGGCAGCGCGGACAGGCAGCTAGAACACGGGACGCGAGGGGGGCAGAGGCAGGCTGGAGCTTCGGGGGCCCTGAGTTCCCCTGGGGGGCATTGGTTCCCATCTTTAATGTAGCTGAGGGTAGGGAAGAAGCTGCTTCTCCAGGCAGCATCCGAGCTTGGAGTCAGCTGCCAGGACGGGCCCTGTGTGGTGGCAGGACAGGCCCAGAGCAGCTGGGATCCAGGTGGGCAGGAGGCAGGCTCAGGATGCTGGCGGACTGCCCAGGGCTGCTTCCCCAACCCCATCTTCTCCCCACTCCCAGGGTGTGGCTGCCACACTGCCAACAAACCTGGCAGCGCCTGGCTCCTCCGTTTCCAGAGCAGCCTGGGAGGCTGGGACTCTGCCAAGCTAGTCGCCAGTGGGGTGAGGCGCCCCTGCCTGGGCCCCGTGGTTACAGCCCCTATCGGCCCGTCACTAAGCTCTGGGATCCAAACCTTGATTACAAGCAGCCCCGCCCAGGCCCGAGGACAGCCCCCCGACGCCACACAGAAGACTGGGGTCCCGAGCTGGAGCTCACGGCTCCGCTGCTGACTCATTTCTTGAATCCCGGCTTGTGCACGCCTCTTCCAAGTGTCCGTTTTCTCATCGGCTCCGTCCTCCCTAACCTCCGCCACTCTGTGGTTGTAAACGGAGATCGCGCAAGACGATGCATTTTACACATGGCTCAACCTACTGTGTGACCTTCACCCGCTCGCTGACTTTCTCTGTGCCTCAGTTCCTATGAGGCAGCGCTAGGCAAGAGGCTGGTAAGTGTATTCCCCCTCCCTGCCCACACCCCCACCTCAGGGAGAGAGGAGAGAACAGCTCCTAGCTGGAGCCGCCTGGGATGAGCCTCAGGTTTCTTTCCCCCTCCCCACCCCCACCTTCGAGAAAGCCAAGGCTTGATTCTCACACACACACCCGTCTCGGTCCATCCTTGGACACGTCCAAGGAAGCTCCTGTGTCCTGGAGAAAGTCCAGGGGGCTCCTGCCCTGCGAGATACGTCCCCAACCAGATGCCAGCTCTCCTACCAGCAGCCAGCCGTAGTTGGGCCCCACCCCTCCCTCCCGAGCTAATTATCACTGTCCCTGCCAGCTCCTCTTGGCAGCTCAGACCCCTACACCTCGTCCAGCCAGGCCTCTCCTCCTATCGGTCCTTCCCCGCCGCTCCACTTCCGCCATTTACTTCCAAAATCACTGCATCCAACTGGGATTCACTGCGAGCCTGCTAAGGTCCAGGCACCGGACCAGGCTTGGAGGCACACAAGAAAATGAGACACAGCCCCGCTCAGTAGGGCGGACGGATACCGCTGGCCCCAGCGACCAGAGGACGATGCGCCTTCTCACAGGTGTAGAATAAGAACAGTTCACATTGATTGGGTGCAGCCCAGGTCCCAGGGCCTGAAGGGCTGAAGGATTTACAGGCATTATCGCCGCCCGGTGAGGTGGGCGCCATTACTGGAATGCAATGGTCCCATTTTTAGGCACAGGATCACTGAGGCTCAGAAAGGGCACCTCCCTCCCCAAGGCGTGAGGTCGCAGGAATCATTCCACCGTTCCGTGCGGAGTGCTCAGGCCACACGCTGCTCACCAGCAGGTAGAACGCAGGTCTCCGATGGGCCCCTTGGCTCAGCCCGCTTCCAGGTTGCGCACAGGTGCGCGGCGCACTGCGTGTGCCGGGGAGCCCCGCCCACTGGGAGCGGGCCTGCGGAGCGCGGGGAGACTACCCTTTGCAAAGGAAAAGGCGGGGCCCTTCCCATCTCCTTCCCTGGACCCCCGCCCTGCTGTCATTCACGTCCCAAGTGATAATAATGCAAATACTGCTTGCCCATACAAATGCAAATTACTTTCGGAGGCATGCAATTGATTGTTGTTCTGCGGATACCGACTAGATTTGCCCGTGTTTGCATCTATTTGTAAATTCACTCTAGCAATACCTTCCAGGACTATAGATGTGAGGTACTTTGAATTCTCCTTTAAACAGGTGGTAACATCTCACGGGGTCCCTCGCTAATTATTGAGTTAAATACAATCTTGACACATGTTCATTTTATTTCTATACGGGAGTCATGATGGTCCTTTTTCAAAATAAATGATCCTTTATTAAAACTCCCAAGATGGCTGGCAATTTCTCATCCGGAAACTGGAATCGTGGGGGTTAGGGGCAGGGTGCACCCCAACAGTCCCAGTACTGCTCCCCGCTACTTGTTCCCCTGCCATGGGGCCTGGCCAAGGGGGTGGGGGGCTTCTAGTGATCTCTCCCAACATCTGTTCCACTACGTTTCTTGCTAACAGAAACGTGGAAAAGACATCAGTGTTCCCTCCTGATGGGAGGCCCCAGCCCCACATTCTGAGCAGAAAGGGGCCTCCCTCTTTCCGGTTGTGCCCAGTCTGTGAGCTTCACAGAAGGGGACTCTGGAAAGCAGGGAGCTCGGGATCTTTTGCTGGGCTCCTCGGTCCTTCATTCGAGCCGTGTTAACTGAGCACCTGCTATTGCCAAGTGCTCTGAGAGCAGAGCCAACCAGGAGGGCTCTCCCTTCAGGTCTCTTTCAACTTCCCTAGGCCTCAGCCCTGCTGTCATTCATGTTCCAAATGGCCCTGGCATCAGGTAGGCCCTTAAGGAACCAGAGAGACCCTATGTTCCAGTCCCCCACCCCTCCAAGAAAGCCTGGCCAAAATCCTCTTGTGGGAAGCAGGGCTCTCCAGACTCCAGGGCAGCTGGCCTGCCTCAGTGGCCACAGCTTCCACTTACAGGGGGGCCTCCTTCCCCAGAGAGGAAATTAGCACCTCTCTCCACCAAAGCTCCTGGGTCTCTAGAGCCCCCAGTGTGGTTCAGTGAAAAGTGTACAGGGCAGCACGTCAGATAGTGTTGGGGCCTCAGCCCCTCCACTAATTACTCGCTGTGTGACCTTGTGCCAGGGGCTTCACCTGTTTTCCCACATGGAGGATGGGGACCATATTAGCCCCTACTCATAAGGTTGTGAGCAGTAAATAGGACCATGCAACAAAGCTAAACTCCGAATAAACGCTGGCTGGTATTACTGCGGTTATTAATTATTCATCCACCCCCCATAAAAGGCTAAGTGGGGTCAGGGTTGTTAATTCCATCCTATAAACTGGCAAATTGAGGTCCAGATGATAAGGAGATTCAAAATGTCTCTAAATGTAAGTTCAAGTACAAAGTCAGAAAACGAGATTCAGGGACCCCCACCCCCCCCCACACACACACACCCCCGATTTGAATTCCCCTCATCAATTCCCCAGGAAGGAAAAAGGGCAGGACTATTTAATGAGCGGATCAGGCAGAATAATAAGGATGCCACACAGACCCAGGAGCCCTGTGCCCAGTGTGCCGTGTCCAGCTTGGCGTGGTGAAGGAGCTGGCTTGGAGCTCCAGACACCCCGGCCAGGGTGCATGGTGCGCGGGAATGTCTCCTCCACCTGGGGCTTCCCATCAGGATGCTCTACCCCAGTCCCCCCCACACCCCCTCTGGGCTGTTACCAGCCCACAGAGCAGCACGGGGGGGCCTCCTGGCCCCCATGGAGGCTCATTAAAGAGCTTTTGGGAGGCTCCAGCTGCGCGAGCCTGCATATGGACAGACGGATGAGCAGGAACGTGGAGAGAGGTCTTCCCAGGAGACCACAGCCCACCCCACCCCACCCACCATTCCCCCTCCTTCCAGTCATAGCAGATATGACAGGGATAAAGGGGAACTCCCAGAGTGGTATGGGAGGAAGCAGATCAGTGTCCACGGGGGGGCGGGGCATACATGGGACCACATCCTCCTGCAGGCCAGGCATTGTGCTAATAACAGGTGAGCCTCATGTGAGGCACATGCCTTACCAGGCAGCGGTCCAGACACTTTACAGGTGCTCCTTCGTTTCGTCCCCGCAACCACCGTGGGAGGTGAGTGCTATCACGATCCCCATTTTACAGGCTAGGAAACTGAGGCTCAAAGAGGTCCAGTGACTTGTCCTAGGTAAGCACGGTGCATGTAAAAATCTCACTGAACTGTTCTCACCAGTCAGTAGGGAAAGGGACTGTTTTGATCACTATTGTATAGAGCAAGAAACTGCCTAAAAAAAAACACGGAGAAAGAAACAATGTAACTTGCACAACACCACACAGCTAAGAAGTAGGGGAATATGGCCTAGGACACAGGCTTTTTAGTGATCCCCCACCCCAAGATTGGGCTTTTATCACCATGTGATTGCTATCAATCCAGAGATGTAGGTGTATTATCACCAAACCCATTTTCTAGAGGAAGAAAGCAGGCTTTCAAGGACCAAGTGACACGGCTAGTAATGTACCAATCAGCACTGGAGCCCAGCCTGTCTCCACACTCCAAAGACCGCTGTTTTCTGGGATACCACGGACTGGGGGTGGCTCGGTGTAGATAGAGATGATGCTTCCTCAGGCACAGCTGCCTGAAAAAGAGACTTGTGGGTTCACAGTAGGGCTTCCCATCCCTGAAGGTCCACATCAGACCTGAGGGAATGACTGGGGTGCACTTGGTGGGCTTAGTTTTGGATAGGAGCCTGTTTGGTGTGAACTTCAGTGGACCTGATCTCAGAGAAATTTCACAAAGTTCTGCCCAGTTCCTAAGAGCTTCCCCTGTTATCCTTGACCCTGGGGAGCCTCTCGTGCCCCCTTAGGACCTATCTTCTGTTCCCGTGAGTCTGAGCCTGAGGACAAGAGCTTGAGGGGTGCACTGGCTCCCAGCCTCGCCTCTCTCTGCTTGCGTACTTCTCCACTGAGTGACCTTGGCCAGGGGCAGCGGGGGAAGCCTCTTCCACGATGGGCCTTGTCTCTGCAGGGGAAGCAGAGGGCCCTGCCCTCAAGGCGCCACACGCATGGAGCCATAACATACTCCCGCCAGCAGAAGCAGCCAGCCCAGGACATTCAGGAAAGCACCCCAGCGGCCACTCACATGGTCTCACACTGTCCTAGGAGGCTCATGGAAAGGGGCCCTTGTAGAGAGGGGCTCACCACCACCACATGCAGCCAGACAAAACACACAGGGTACATACAGCAGGAGAATGGGAGGGAGAAGGGGAAAGGGAGAGAGGGGTAGAGATCGAGACATGGGGGAGAGAGGAAGGACAGAGAGACAGAGACAGAGAGGCAGAGATAAAGGAGAGATAGAGTGACACAGTGGGAGGAAAGGCAGAGAGACAGAGAGATGGGGGAGAGACAGTGAGGCAGCCAGAGACGCAGGCTTACCAAGACGGGAGCAGAGATGAGGAGAGCCAGCCATTCAGCATGACAGAGAACACAGAGAGAAACACCCAGAAAAGCAAATACAGAGCCCAAGAAGGCCCGGCGGCAGCGGGAAGCGGGGAGCAGCCAACTCAGGAAGAGAGGGGAAGGTGGAAGGCGGAGGGCGAGGCGGAGAAAGCTAAGGGGAAACTCGGCAAGGAAACCTGACAGGAGACGCGGAAGAGAAGGGCCGAGGCCGGGACCGTCGGAAGAGAGGCGCAGGGGCGGTGGGAGGAGGGCGGGGGCGCAGGGGCGCAGCCAGCAGGGAGCCGAGCGGAGGCGCCCCGCCCGCCGCGTGCCTGGGCATATGGCTCCCGGTTTCCTAAAGGCACGGGAACGATAACCATTCATCTCTATAAATAATTTTATCCGCCGAGCGTCCTAAATGGGTTCTGTGTGTCTGTGAAAGCTTTTAAAAACCATTTGCTTGGTAAACAGGCGGGCGGCGAACAAAGGCCTCTTCCTACCAGCGGGAGGGGAGGCTGGGAGACCAATTAGGCCGAGGGGGTAATTAAAAGGGAGAGTGAGCTCCACTAGGCCCCTGCCCGCCTCCTTCCCTCCCGGGGCCTCGGAGCCAGCTGAGGCTGCCAGTCCGTCTCAGACAGCGGGTTCCCCCCCCCCCCCCCCCCCGCTCTTCACCCCTGTCCCCTCCGGGTCCCTGGCGCAGTGGCCGGCCGCGCCCGGGGGACCGGGGCTGGAAAGGACACCCCCGCGGCACGTGGGCCGCCCACATACGGAGGGCATCTTAGTCGTCACAGAAGCCTGAGCCTGGTATTCCAAACGGTTTAGAAATGACTCTGTCTCTAGCCTGAGTCCCTCCTGCGTTTCCATGCCTTACAGAATTTACCCCTGAGGTTTTCTTGGTCACAGGGGTCTAAAAACAGACAGGGGGTGCGGTCACATAGGATGTTTCTTATCCCTAACTCTAAACCTCAATGTGTAGTGTCAGGCCCAAGACCCTAGGTGTTGGGGGGTGAGGGGGCAACCCTGGATACTGATATCCCACTTTGTCAATATCCTGTGCTGAGTATCTGTACCTCCCCCCAAAGGAATCATTGCTGCCTGCAGCAGGCCCTCTGAGTATTTGCTAAAGCCCCTAGGTCATCGTCACCCCTGCTGGGGCCCGTCTTGGCTCTTGGGACACCCAAAGCAGATGTCCCCTTTGTCCCTGTTAAGTTCGTCTTGTCCGATTCTGGTGTTTGTTCCAATCATCCAAGATCCTCTTGGACCCTGATTCTATCATCCAGTTTATTCCCCCAGTCCTTTCTGGCCTCTATTCCACCCCTGGGGGTGGGCTCCTGAGCTCTGCTGGGGACGCGCTAGGTGTTATTGGGCACAAGGCACCCATATCTCCACTTACTCCTCAGGGATGATCCATGTGTTGGCTGCTCTGGCTCCCTGGACTGCCCACTGCCATCACACCCTCCATTCATGCCACCCATGGTTGCCTAGACATGCCAGAGAGCCTCACTGGGGACCCTGGCTTCACAGGACACCCAAGGTGGTCCAGTGGTGCCAAGGCACCTCCAGCCAGCCCTCTCTGACCCCGGAGCACCCACAGTTCCCTGACTCTATGAACTTAGAACCCACACAGACTTTAAAGAGCACAGAGGGGCCTGAATACCACCACCCCCCTCCAAGCCGCAGCTCTGATTATGGGGAGCCTGCCCCTCCAATGCCAGAGACCTTGGTAAAAATGGCCAGGGAGGGGAGGGTGACGGATGACAGATCAGTTTCCCAGTGCTGGCATTTAAGAGCTCTCTGCACATGGCCACAGGTCATCCAGGGATGTGGTAGTTGTGGTTTCCCAAACTCTACCTGCTTCAAACTGGATGGAAACGGAGGAGCCCAGAACTCCACCCAGCCTTTCTCTGAACCCTGTGTCCAGCAGGAACAAAGGCGGGGGGGGGGGGGGGGGTGTGTGTGCAGGGCAGAAGTCACTGGATAGAATTCCTCCTGGATGGACTCTTGGAAGAATGAACCGCCTGACAATGAACATTCTAATTCAGTGCCTAAGGCCGTGAATTTTGTGCTTGAATGCAGCTCTGTTTCTTAGCTGCTAGGTGACCCTGGGAAAGTTACTTACCCATTCTGAGCCTCTGTTTTCTGATGCGTACAATGAGAACACCACCGCCTCCTTACAGGGGTCGTCTGAGCATCTGTTGAGTACCCACAGCATCCAAGGAGCTGCAGAAGGACCTCTTCACCTCAGCCCCATAGATGGATGCTGTGGGTCCAAATCCATTTTCAAAAACCCTTGGGGGCATCTGGGTGGCTCAGTCAGTTAAGCCTCTGACTCTTGGTTTTTGGTTCGGGTCATGATCTCGCGGTTTGTGGGATCAAGCCCCACTTGGGGTTCTCTAGCTTTCTCTCTCTCTGCCTCTCCCCCACTTGTGCTGTTCTCTCTCGTGCGCTCTCAAAATAAATAAACTTAAAAAAAAAACCTTGGAACCAGATGTTTTAAAAGTAATTCAGTGCATAAAATGTTTATTTTATAAAGCCTCCAGGGGTGCACCCCATAATCAAGTACATTAACGTATCTGCAGTGATACACGTGACTTTCCGCATCAAGCAAAGTAAGTAAACTCTAGGTTTACAGCCTCATGTCAATTCAAGTCAAGTCTGCCACCAAATGAGTTTTGAACAACAGTGTTGTTTTCAGGGATTGGTGGTTTCCTGAATTCCAGGTACGGAATGTGGGCCCGAGTTACGGTCCCTATTTTACGGATGCAGCAACTGAAACCAGAAGCCAAGAGGGCTCAGGCCATGGACGTGGCCGAGGACACCCGGAGAGCGTGAGTAGGGCCGGACGTGAGGCTGAGATCCGTGTCCACGGCCTGAGCCCTTACCCGGCCCCCACATTTGGAGGGGTCGCTACAGGCTTTTGCCTTGCGTCTCCTACCTGGCCATTCTGGGTCAGGTTTCTCCTTCCATCCTGGTAACCTCTGCCGGGCAGACTGGGAGGGTCTCAGACCCGAGAAGGAGACGTCAATGCCCCAGAGTGGCTGTTGCAGGGGCACAGGGCTTTTGTCTTTGCTGCTCTCCACTTCCCTTCTTAGCTGGCCTCTCTTTCCTTGGAGAGTGTCCATCCCCCAGGTTTCAGGGCGGGGTCAGAGGTCTTCCCCACTGGCTACCCACTGGTGTAGGTGTGTGCTTAATTGTGAGCCAAAGGCAAGTATGGAGGGGGAGGGAATAGGACAGAATGAAATGACGGAGGGACTGTGGGTCAGGGGCATGGCTTCATGGTGCTCTGGAAATCCTCTCCATCCTAGCCCCCACCGCAGCCACCAGGCCAAAGGCGCAGACTTGAGACTCCCTCCTGCCTGCCTCTCCCCTTCCCTACCCCCCCACCCCAGCCCACAGGACAGCCCCTTCCCCAGGGACTGCTCCCAAGCCCTGAGGGTCTCCGGTTTACTGAGGGCCTGTGTACTGTGCTGTCCCCAGGCTCAGGTACCGCTTCTGCTCAGCCTCCCACCCTGAGACCAGGCAGCTTCCAGGCATATAGTTAGGTTCCCGACTGCTGTAACAAATTATCACAAATCCGGTGACCTAACCAATATAGATTAATGTTCTACAGTTCTGGAGGTCAGAAATCTGCAAAGGGTCTCACTGGGTTGAAATCAAGATGTCAGCAGGGCCATGTTCCTTCCGGAGGTGCTTAGAAAGAATCCGTCTCCTTGCCTGTCCCAGCTTCTAGAGGCCTCCGGAGATTTCCAAGGGCTGGTGGAGCCTCCACATTGTTTCACTGCCACCACATCCTGTCTGCCTCCTGGCTCCTCCCCTTCTGTATTTAAAGACCCTCGTGATTACTTTGGGCCCACCTGGCTAACAGGGGAGGCTCCCCCTATCTTAAGGTCAGCTGATTCACAAACAATTCCATCTGCAACCTTAATTCCCCTTTGCTTTGAACCCAACACACTCAAAGCTCCGGAGGTTAGGATGTGAACCCTGGACATCTTTGGGAGGCCACTGTCTGCCTGCATTAGGCCAGGAGCCACAGAAGCCTGGGAAGCAGTGTAATGAGGGTAAAAGGTTCTGGGTTAGGGGGTGAAGAGGTCTGCCGCTTAATGCTGGGGTGACCCCAGGCAAGTAACTTAACCTCTCTGTGCTTCCCTGTGTCATTCATTCAACAACTATGCGTGGAATACCTGACTATATGCTGGTCTAAGTGCTTGGGATAAAGCAAGGGCTCTTCCTCTCATGGACATATGTTCTAGTAGGACGGAGATGGAAAAGAACCAAATCAGCATACAAGATGTCAGGTGGTGGGAATAATTGTTATGGAGGAAAATTAGCAGGGAAAGGGAATGAGGACTGAAGGGTGGGGTCGGGTGCTCTATTAGGAAAAGTGGTCAAGAAAGCCCTCTTGGATGAGGTGACATTTGAGCAAAATGGAGTGAGTTGATCAAGGCCTGTGAATGTCTAGGGGAAGCGTGTTCCAGGCGGGCAGAAACAGTAAGTGCAAAGGCCCTGAGGCAGGAGTGTGCCTATAGTGCTTGAGGAGCATCAGAGAGGCTAGGATAGTAGAAGGAAGCAAATTGTAGGTGGGGTCTTTGGAGAGGCCATGGGGGCCACAGTAGGTAGGGCCTGGTGAGCTATGGGCGATGGCCAAGTGGAGGGTAGTAACTTTTTGGGAATTAATGTGTAAAATCACCTTGCACAGGGTCTGACATATAACAGAGGTTTAATAAACTTAAATCTCTAACCTCCAGTGCAAGGAACCGTGTCTCCTCAAGTGAGTCTGGCAGCTCCCTTGAGCTGGGCTGGGCCCAAGGGGATCCCTCATGGATCAGGTTCAGACCAGACCCTCCCACCCCCCTCCACAGGGCCAGCAGCCCAGCGCCCAGCCCTCTCCTGACAGTCTCCGGCTTCCACTCCGTGGGTGTTTGCGTAGTGTTTCCTCCACAGCCCCCGCAGTTCTGTTAGTTTTCACTGCTCCTTTATTAATTGGCTTTTCTGTTCTTGGGATTATTTGATTTCCACTTAATTGCTTGATGACAGCAAGGTTTGTTTTTGTTCTTTGCTTTCCCAGAGGAGGGGCAGATGCTGGAGAGTGGGCCATGCTGACTGCTGAGGGCTGTGTGGTCTCCTCTGGAGCAGCCTTTCTCTTCCACCTGGGGCCTCAGTTTCCCTTCCTGTCACCCTACAGGGGACCGAGGTGGGAGACCAGAGGCCACCACATCTTGAAGCCTCAGACCAAGGCTGCAAGGGGGCAGAGGGGCAAGGCCACCCTCTGTGTTTATAGCCAGAATCTGGTGCCGGGGATCCAGCTAAACCCCTCGTTTGTGGAGCGTATCCTGAGCCAGCTGGGTTGGGCCTGGAACACACACATCACTCACTCTCCTCGGCCTGAAAGCAGGAGCCATTCAAATCCCAGCTGAGACAACAGAAGCTCCTAGAGAACTTGCCTGGGGCCACAGAGCCAGCCTGTGGCAGGAGGAGAGCCATCGGTGAGACACAAAAGGCAGACCCCTCCCCCTGGCGGGTGACAGACAAGTAAACCAACAGTGAGCACTGAGGTAGAAAATGGCCCTATCGTGGGGCTGGGTGAAAAAAAAAAAAATCCCTCCAGTATGTTCCCACTTTAGTTAAATGAACACCTATGTATACACATATACGTGGAAAGATTCATTCCTTCGACAGATGTTCACTAAGGCCTTGTGTGCTGTTTCTCATGTAGCTACTAGGGAATGCAGGCTGGCAAACAAAGTAAGGCCCCTCCCTCGAGGAACCTACGTTCCAGAGGGAGAGGTGGTTCATAAGTGACTAAATCAGCAATTGGTAATTTTAAATAATAATACACACTGTAAAAAAAAAAAAAAAAAAAAAACAGAGGAGAGAGAGCATCACTAGGGAAGACTTCTCCAAGAAGGTAGTGTTTTGCGGCAACTTTATGAGGAGCTGGTCATGTGACACTAAGGGCAAGATTGTTCCAGGCAGAAAGTACAGCCTGTGCAAAGGCCCTGAGGCAGGAATGAGCTTACTGTGTTTGAAAGCCAGACAAAAGCCTGGTGTGTGAGTGGTTGGGGGGGGGGAGGGGCGGGAGGGGGAGGCCAGAAAGGAAAGCAGAGGCCAGATCGGAAAAGGTTTTGTGAGCTGTGGTGTGGAGTGTGGATTTGATGTTAATGGAATGCTACAGAAGGATTGTAAGCCATGTATTTAAAAAGGTCTTGTTTATGTGGGCTGGGCCGGGCAGGGGTGAACCTATGGATAGCCGGTGGATGCTGGGTGTGTGGGTTTGGGGGCAGGTTACTCAAGACTGCCATTACTGGGGAGGGGGAGCATGCCAGGGAATCTGGCAGAAAGTGCCTCCTTCATCCACTGGGGATCTGGGCCCAGGCCTTGCAAGGAGCACCCAGCAAGGCTCTCTGAGCTGCCTCCTGCCCTTGAGGCTCCCTGTCTGGGGACACTCAGGGCCTTAACTTCGGGATCCATCCCCTTCCCTTCTACTACATTTGGGCTTCCAGGGCACTTGAAAACATCAGTGAGCCCACCCCCACACCCCACCCCTCCACATACTACCTACAAAGTTACAAGGGATCTGGAAGCCTGCCCAAACTGGCTCCAAATGCCTCAGGCACCGGTCCCTCCCCAGCACACCTGTTCCATCCTGTAACAAGCCAGGGGTCCTGGCCCAGGGGTCGCTGGTGGCCAGGAACATAAACCCACTGGTACTACCTCAGGGAGTTCCATGGAAACGCAACAGGATACCTCCTACGGGGTCTCCAGGGTATCTATCCGGCTTCTCTCTGCTCTCTGCCCCCTTCTCCTGCCCTCCGTTGTGGGCCTGCTTTCTCTGCTTACTCATGGCCCTATAACCCCATGCTGGCAGGTGGCTTTACTTTGCCTCCAATTCCCGCTCCCATGATGAGCTTTCCCGCCATCCATCTGACTAGTTCTCAGAGTCCAAGTTCCCAGTTCCCAGGAGCAGGGCTCTGATTGGCTCAGCATAGGCCAGGAGTCCACCTGATCCAATCAGCTGTGCTGGCAAGTGCGGGAGTTCCTTGCACATAAGGCCGTCCTGTCTGGGGGTCCCCGGTCTCTAGGCTGAGCAAGGGGCCTGGAAGCAGTGGTTGACATTGGGCCGCTTCCTGTTCCTCAAACAGACTATACTCGCCCGCCTCTGAGCCTTCACTCATGCCACACCTCCACCTGGAGCACTGCCCACAAATCTCGTCCTTCGTGGTCCACGCCAACTTCTGTGAATTCTCCAGTGTTCCAATCTGTTAACAGCCCTTGGCCTCCAAACACCTTGAGATGGCCCCATACACCATCCTTGCACCGTGGCCTGCCCAGGCCCTCCCCCCACACACTGAATGGGTCCTGCCTGGCCCCAGTTTGCATGGGGCACAACATCCTTCATGCCAGCCCTCACCCGGACCCCAGGACCCAGCGCTGATGTTCAAGCAAACTGAATAGGGGGAAGCAAATGCAAGTTCTGAAGACCCCATCAGGCCTGTGAGACTAGCTCACTGGGAAAGGCCATTTGCCAGGGTTTTCTTCAGCAAAACTCACCCATTCTCTACACTGAGCACATTTCTCACCAGCCCAGCCTCCAGGTCACCTCCGCCCTCTGACCAGACCTCTGTGGTCAGATTCCCCCAGCTGTCCCCCACACCTTCCCCAGTTTCCCATTCTGGGGCACACCGTCTGCCCTTCTAAGGCCTCATCTGCAACTTCTCCACCCCTCCCCACCCCTGAAAAACTTTTTTTAAATGTGTATTTATTTTTGAGAGAGAGAGAGAGACAGAGCATGAGCAGGGGAGGGGAGAGAGAGAGGGAGACACAGAATCCAAAGCAGGCTCCATGCTGTCGGCACAGAGCCCGATGCAAGGCTCAAACCTACAAACCACAAGATCACGACTGGAGCTGAAGTCAGACACTTAACAGACTGAGCCACCCAGGAGCCTCTGCTCCAAAAGCTCAGATGCTGAAGATAATAATCCTGCCCCGCCCCCACCCACCCTCTTTGCCTGCAGAGCAGGTTTTGCACTTGGACTTTCCATTCTAAGCCCCGTTAATTTTTTCCCTCTTTCTTCTTTTTTAAACACAGGGTAATTTAAACCCTCGTTTCACAGATGAGAGACTTTCAACTTTGGCACCAGAACTTGGGTTTGATTTTTTTTTTGTTTGTTTGATCCTCAGAATAGATTTTTCCCAGCCAGAGGGACCCCTGATCCTCTGGGCCAACCTGGAGCTTTTACAGAAATGATTGCTCAGACCCAGGGAAGAGAGGTGACCTGTCCAAGGCCACATAGCACAGGTAGGGTGAGAACCCAGGTTTCCAGAGGCCCCTTGTCTGGATTTCTCTCTCCTCTCTCTGCTGCAGATGGCTATTTTTTTATAACTTGCAGAAACTATGCACTTGAAGAGAAAAACAGGGGGTAACTGGACCAGCTAGTGTCACATGAGAGAAGGCAGAAGCCACACACAGGGTGTGTCCCTAAGTGACCCATAGTGCTAGAACCACAGCCACCTCCAGAGCCCCTTGGGCCCCAAGCAGGGCCAGGGGCACTGACAAATAGTGGCTCAGGTGCCTCTGTCTCCCTGGCACCCCCAGTGAAGTCAGGATCCCAGCATCTGCCCTTGTTCTGGCTGCTGCCGTAACAGAAGCCACGGTTTACTGAGGGCTTGCTATGTGCCAGGCCCTTTGCACGCATCATCACATCCAGCTCTCCCACAACCCCGGGAGACAGGCTCCATTCCACTATGCCCACTCTACAGATGAGGAAGCTGAGGCTCAGAGGAACTCAGCAACTTGCTCTAGATCACGCAGCCAGGCATATGGTAGATCTAGGATTGCAAGCCGTCTGGCCCCAGAGCCCACGCTCTTCCTAATACTACCCTCAGATTCAGTGTTTGAAAATCCCACAAGCTGGGAGGGAGCCAGGTGGAGAGGGTTGAGGTAGGGCTGGGGGATCATTTCATCCACTAAAAAAACAACGCTGTCGGTCACAAGTGCTAGGTCAGAGCAAGTCAGCAGACTTGGACCAGCCCGGGGTTGGGGGGGGGGGGGGGGAGGCGGGACCCCAGCCAGCAGCACAGGCAGATCATGTGCTCGCCTGGGATCTGGTCTTTCTTCTTTCCTTGCAGAGGCCTGCCCTGCCTGTGTGGACAGCCTGGCTGTTCCGAGACTGAGGCACCTGGACACCCCCAGAGCCCTGGGCCATGGGGTTAAGTGGCACCCGTGTAGACTGGATGGAAACGCTCTGTGCCAGGACCGTGGAAGGACCCACCCCCATCCCATAAAGTCCTGGATGAGTGGAGGAGGAGGGGGAGGAGGAGGAGGAGAAGACTCTTGATGGTAGAGCAATAACACTGCTCTCCTTCAGAGCTTGGGTCTTAGGAGCACTCCCCATGGGACTGGAGCTCAGCCAGAGTAAAAGCCTGCAGTCCTGCCCTGGCCGCCAGGGACCTGTTTGACCAAGACCCTGTGACCTTGCTGACCTCACGTCCTACTTCTGTCCCTGCTGCTTACCCCTCCCCAGCCGCATGGGCCCCCTCTCTGTTTCTCAAACACCACAGGCTCATTCCTGCCTCTGGCCCTTTGCAATTGTGGGTCCCTCTGCCCGCACGACCTTCAGACATCACATGGTTGGCTCACTTTCTTCTGGTCTTGACTGGAATATCATCGTCTCAGAGAGCCCCGCCCTCGGCAACACCATCTAAAGTTGCAAGTCAACCCCACCGTGGCCCAAACCCACTTTCTTGCCCTTTCTCCTTAATACCTCCGGCCATCTAGTGTAATGTGTTTCATCCTAATTTATGCATGTGTTCGTCCCTCTGTCCCACAGAAGCTCTGTGAGCACAGGGACTTTGGTCCATCTTGCTTTATCTCCAGAGTGTCTAATGCCTCCTGGCACACATGGGCACCGTCCCTGAATGAGGTCTTTAACCTTCTGAAGGTGGGAACCAGCAGCACCTGGGCCACAGTCTGGGTTGGTGTTTGGAAGTGACAAGAAGATGTCACATCCAGGCACCTGGAAGAACCACCCAACTGTGAAAACAAGTGTGCGTGAGCGAGGGCAGTGGGAGCCAGGCCAGGCCAGGCAGGAAATTTCCACTGGGTGGTCCCAATTATCACGGTAATTATAGCCAAACTTTTCTCCCCATGACAGCATAGGCTTCCGTGCTTCTGTTCAATCAGGAGGGTCCAGACCGGCACCGAAGGGGCGGGGAAGAGGGAGGGAATGAGAGGGGAAAATTTAGAAAAAGATATTCAGAGTCAACAGGCAGCCACAGACTGACGGGAAACCAGAGGGGGTGAGCCAGAGAGCTAGAGTTGCCTAGAATATCTCACAGTTGCTGGAACGCGACACCTCATGCTGTTGGGATTCTTGCCACACGGATCACATGTGTGGACTTGGATGCACTGAGCTCTCTTTCTCCCGCTGCAGCGCGGGCTCTTTGAGAGGAGCCCGCGTGCCTCTCACCTTGCCCTCCCGTGTGCCTAACTGGTGCCTGGGGGGCCCACACACCTGTGAGGGACTGACTCAGTTTTAAGTGGATTGAAGTGGCTGGGCTGGGGCAGGAGCAGTGGGGGGCGGGGGTCTCCTCCCTCTTTGCCCCTGACCAGCAAGGTGGCAATGGGATGGCTCTCCACCCCCTGCAGACCTCATTCTGGCACCTGTGACATAAAGGCAGGAGGTCATAAAGACATAAAGAGACCAGGTGATCTCTCCAACGGTCTCCAGCTCTAGCATTCTGTGGATTCGTGAGGGTTTTGTTCCAAATTCCGCCATCTACTTCCTGAGGGAGGCCGCTGCTCCCCTTCCTAAGAGGGAAAATGAGTAAGTGCCAAGAGAGACAGGGTGTGTCCCACCCCATTGCCCAGACCCTCCTCCTGATGATGTGTGCCAGCTCTCTGGAACCCGCACTTGGCTTTACGTGGCATCACTGTCCACTCTATTCCATGTGGCCTCGCACAGGCCGAGGAGACCCCACCACCTCTGCAGCGTCACCCCCTCCCCTCCCACTGTCACACCTCCACCAGGGAGACCACATCACAACACAGCTTGGATTACCCCTCCTACCGATCCTTCAAAGGCTCCCCACTGCCTACAGGATCAGGCACAATCCCTCACGGAATAATCAAGGCCCTCCATGATTTAGCACCACCTTCCCTTTCCCAGCTTCGACTCCCTTTCCCGTCCCTTTCTCGTCCTCTGTTCTCTAAATACTGTGCTTTCCCACCTCTGCACCTTTGCTCACCCTAGTGTCCCCTCCCGGAGTGCCCTCCCATCCCAGTGATAACTACTCATCCTCCGGTGACCCAGCCAAAGGCCATCCTCTCTCTCTGTCCATTAGACCTTTCCTGATTCTCCAAACAGTTGGAACATTTGCCCACTGCGCCTTGTCTGTATTTGCTGTGGACATCATGGAGGAGCATGACAGGGACTATCTCTGACTGATCTTTGCAGCCTTTGTGCACCAACCGGTGGCTTGCACACTCTGGGTGCTCCATATACTTGGTGGTGGGATGCCAGGGATCCTCCACCAGCGCTGGAGCGCATGTTCTGTTCCAGCCACCGCTCCAGCTCCTACGTGCATGGACTGATTTCACCCCACAACAGTCCTGTGAGGCAGGTACTGTTACTAGCCCTGTCTTACAGGTGAGGCCACTGAGGCTCAGGGAACTGAGCCCGAGGCCGCAGAGCTGGTGGCAAAGCTGAGATTAGAGCCCAGATGGTCCGGCAAGCAGCCTAGCCCACATTCTTAGCAGCTGTCCCTACCTCAGGCCCTCCCCCAAGCCCCTGGCCCAATGGAGCCCAGCTCCTGTGCCCTCCCAGCCCTGCCCCTCCTCTGTCAGGAGCATAGGAAACCCGGCCTTGTCTGGGGTTGGGCAAGGCAGGGCTGGTTTCTTGGAGTCCCTCCTGTAATAGGCAGTGGAGGGGAGAGCAGTGTGGATTATTGACCCTGAGCCCAGAAGAGAAGGAGAGCAGAGGGGATGAGGAGATGAGTGTGAGCGGAGGTCAGTGGCGACTGGCTGTAAGAGCTGGAAGGATTAGGGACGGCAGATGGGGCGGGTCCCCTCTAACTCCCCCTCAAACAACTCCAGCCATGACAGCCACATGGCTGGCCACGGTATTAGAAGAAACCTCCCCAAAGCCCCCAAAAGGAATGTGCCAGCAAGAGCAGCTGCATTCTCCTATTAAATTCCTCACGGGGTTGTGGGACCCCAAGTCAACAAGAGGGGGTTCTAAGAAAGTGCGATTAAGGGCCCCCACGACTGTCTTTATCTGACACCCAACATCTGGATGAAACGTGAAAAATCATCATTGTCAAGGTTTCTGTCTTTCTTTCTTTTCTTTTTTCTTTTCTTTTTTTTTTTCCCTGTACAAAGCTCTAGGTATTTAGAAACATCTGGGTGATGGGCTGGCTGGTTCTGCTTTTTGTCCAGATGTTCAGCGTTCCCTAGGTTCAGCCTGACGGTGGTTGCTGTAGAGACAGATTCAAATTGAGGAGGCCAGGGGATCGTGAGGGAGGAGAGGTGGCAGTTCTGCCCTGTGGAACCTTCTGCCCCTTGGCTCACTCTGTCCTCACCAGAAAATTTGTTCTCCCCAACCCCCGCCAGGTTGCATGGAGCTAAGAGACACTGCCTTTTATACAACATCTTCCACTGGGAATCGGCCTGGCCCAGCACAAAATTAGCTGGCGTCTTACGGCTCCTGGATTATCCAGGCAGAGATTTTGATTGAATCTGGCAACCAGATTTATGAATCAGTCGATATTTATTGCGGGGAACAATCCATCTTCATGTCTGGTCTGTGCACACAGAGCCCCACTCAGGGCACACCCGAGGCCTTGGTGCTAAATGTTGGAACGGTCTCCGTGAACACATCTGAGGGAGGGGGCAATGGAGAGGGGTCTGACACCAATCAAACAGGAGTCAGCGTATAATGAGGGGAAGTGTAACGGGGGGGCGGGGGGGGGGGAGGTGGGGAGGGCGAGAGAGAGCTACCATAGCTATCCCATGTTTGTTCCTGTCTGCTCTTCTGAACCTTCTCCCATTCCCCCACACCATCTAACAAAAGTCAACTAATATTACATTATTTGAAGTCAAACGTGATATAAAATTTTGATATAATGCATTCTAAAGTAAAACGAAATTGTGTGTGTGTGTGTGTGTGTGTGTGTGTGTGTGTACTTGCGTGTTCTAATGATCTACTCTTGGGTTCCCTCCCCTACCCACTGGTCCAGGTATTAAAGGAAATAACTGAGCCTGACCACCCAAGCTCAGTCTTCTGATGGACCAATCACAGAGCTGGGGGTGTGACTCGGCTGATGAATGGCCAGGGAAAAGGCTACTCAGGATTCGCTCATTTGCATGCCTGCGATGATTGGCTGAAGCACTGCCCCCTGTGGTGGAAAGCAAGTTCCCAGTCCAGGCAGAGGGAATCCAGGAGTCAATCCCCACCCCCCCACTCCCCCCAGGCATTCAGCTCACTCTGAGACCCAGGAAGGGTCCCTTACCCATCTGAGCTTCTTAGCCTGATTGTGGTAAGGGCAGAATTTAAGATGGGTGGGAAGGAAGAAAATAAGATGGTGTCCCCAAATCACCTTCCGCTGCCCCCTTTCCAGCTCTGACTCAGCCTCCTGTCCCACACACTCATTCCTCTGTCCTTGTCTGCCAAGGTGACCACCTTTTTGGAACCGTACCTGGCAGCCCACCCCTCTCCCAAACCCTTCCCCAAGTAACCCTAGTTACAAGGTAACTACGGGGCGTTGAGAAAGGACAAGGGAACTATTTGGAGGAGCAAGCTCCCCGCAAATTGTAGAACAGAGTCTCTCTAGCTGGGAAGAGAATGGGCAGCACCCAGAAGGGATAAAAGACAACTGCCCCCACTCAAGGGCCAGGACACCTGGGCTCTTAACTAGTTCTGGACCTCTGGTCAATTACTTCACCCCGGAGGCCCTTATAAGATGGGGAATCACCTCTTCTCAGACTTCCCCCAGAGCTGGTCGAACAAGACAACACCCATGAAGGGCTGGAATCTCCGTGGCTCCAAACGGACAGAATCGCATCCCATGGGTAAATTTACAGGCGGTCAGGCTTTCCCTTGGTGTGTAGAAGAACCTTTCTATATTCAAAGTGTCCAGTAATGGAAACGGTTAAGATAGTGATTGAGCACAATTCAAGCATCCAAGCAGTTTGGATGACCGTCTGTTGTAGAGTATAATTTCTGGACACTTTGATGCACTGGATGAGAATTTTGGCATAATCTGCTGGCTGCCTCCAACTCTTTATGATTCTATGACTCATTCATTTAGCAAATGTTTATTGGCTACCCGCTAGACCCAGCTCTGTGGCTCGTGTGCTGTGTGACTACCAGTTTCCTCTCTAGAGTCCGTTTCCCATACATAAAGTGAGGGTGTTGGGCCAGTGGACCTCTAAGGTCTAGAGCCAGCTCTGATAGGCTGCCTTGTTCTAAATGGAATCACAAGGAAGTGCAATAGCCCGCCTGCGCCCCCCTCCCCATCCCCTAAGACTCCTCTTTCTCCCACTTTTTCCTGCATTACCCATAACTTAGCAAAGTCGGGACAGAATGAACTTCTCCTGGCCCGGGATGCTGTGTGAAACAGATGGCCCTGTTGCCATGGAGACCAGGGGGCTACTTGTCCTGCGGGGCTGGGACTGGGTGGGGGGCTAAGTCAGGCACGGGTGATTTACTCCTGCAATAGCCCAGCCTGGAATCTACATGAATGTTAAAAAGGAGTGGCTCTAGGCAATCACTCAGCCAGACAGATCAGAAACCACTCAAGATGAAAGACCCAGAGCATCTCTTCCCAGGGTGCCAGCTACTTCCTGGCTCCCCACCCCCACTGTATAATCTTAGGCCATTCAGCCCCTCTCTGGCACAGGAGATTTGACCCCGAATCTAGAGGAACACACAGTCTGTTGTGAAGAGGGGAGATACAGGCAGTTCTGGAAGGGACATTCTGCTGACTCAGGAAGACTGACTTCCTGGGCTTGTTGGAAAAAGGAGTTCTCTGGCAATCAGCACTGTGCAACCACGGATGGGCTGCCCCAGGAGGCAGTGAGCTCCCCACCCCTGGGAGCATTCAGACTGGGCTGGGAAGATCCTCGGTCCGAGATTATCAGAACAACTTCCCCCATCAAGTAAGGAGATACTAAAGGCAGCTCTTCCAATTCTGAGATCTTGTGATAGCAGAGGCAGCGAGATGTGATGGTTCTGAACATGCACTTTGGAGTCAGACAGACCTGGGCTCAGGTCCCAGCTCTGCATCCAACTTGCTGTGTGACCTTGAGCAAGTTAATTTTCTCTGAACATCTATTTCCTCACCTGTGAAAAGTGAGTCATAATACCAGCCTTACAGGATTTTTTGGGAAAGGATTAAATCGAAACACAGCATCTGAAGTGCTTAGTATAATATCTTGCACATGTTAAGTACCCAGTAAGTGGCAGGTATCATTATTAGTTTATAATGAGTAAACTTACACAGGAATGGAAAGTTCCCCAGCTGTTTGGATTGGACGCCTGGCTCCTCATCTGCCATTCACTGTGTGAGCGTAGGCAGATTCCTTTTTTTTTTTTTTTTTTTTTTTTTTTTGTATAGTTGACACACAATGTTACATTAGTTTCAAATGTACGACATAGTGATTCAACATCTCTGTAGGACATTGTGATTCAACGCCACTATACATTAAGTGGTGCTCACTACACATGTAGCTACATGGAGAGAATTTCCTTACAAAAAAAAAAATCTCTGGGGGCGCCTGGGGTGGCTCAGTAAGTTGAGTGCCTGACTTCGGCTCAGGTCACCATCTCGAGGTTCGTGAGTTGTGAGCTCCCCACATCAGGCTCACTGCTGTCAGCAGAGAGCCTGCCTTGCAAGGATCCTCTGTCGCCCCCTCTATCTACCCCTCCCCCATTTGTGCCCTCTCAAAAATACACATTAAAAAATAAATAAATAAATAAATAATCTCTGCGCCTCAGTTTCTTCGTCTTGTAAAATGAGGCTAATAATAGCTCTTACCTCATGGGCATATTGTGAGGGTTGAATTCTATAATCCATGTAAAGTGTTTGGAACAGAACGTAGCACAAAGCAAGGGTCTAGTAGCCATGTGCTAACGTCACTGTCACTGTCATGACCATCACCAGCCTCAGCCTCAGCTCTAGCTTACCTCCCCAGTGACTGGTTCTTGTTAGGACTTATCCAAGATCAAAGTGGGATTTTTTTGTTGTTGTTGGAGATTTTATTTTTTTGTTGTTGGGAGGGAGAAAACATTTAAATTCTACTGTTAGCAAGTTTCAATTACACAACACAGTATTATCAACTGTAGTCACCATGTTATACATTAGATCCTCAGACCTTATGGATCTTATAACTTCTACCAGCCTCTTTCTATTTCTGCAACCCCCCCCCCCCGTCAGTCTCTGCCAACCACCTTTTTACTCTTTATTTCTAGGAGTCTGACTTTTTATTTTAGATTCCACACATGAATGAGAGCATACAGTATTTGGACTTACTTCACTTAGCATAGTGTCTAGGTGAGGTGATGGATGTGTTACTTAACTTGATGGGGGAAATCCCTTCACAATGAATACATATATCAAGTCATTACGCGTACACTTTAAATATCTTACAATTTTGTCATTTACACATCAATAAAGCTGGGGTGGTGGGGAAAGACAAGACAAAACAAATGCTGGCAAGGATGTGTAGAAAAGGGAACCTTTGTACACTGTTGGTGGGAATATGAATCGGTGCGGCCATTATGGAAAACAGTAGGGAGGTTTCTCACAAAATTAAGAGTAAGACCACCCTACGATCCAGCAATCCCACTTCTGGGTATATAGCCAAAGAAAATGAAGTCAGAATCTTGAAGAGATATTTGTACTCCCATGGTCACTGAAGCATTATTCACAGTAAGCCAAGACATGGAAACGACGTAAGTGTCCACCAATGGGTGAATGGATAAAGGAGATGTAGTATATGTACACAATGGAATATTACTCAGCCATAAAAAGAAGGAAATCTTGTGGAAACACGGATGGCATTTGAGGACATTATCCTAAGTTAAATGAGTCAGAGAAAGACAGACTATGATATCACTTACGTGTGGAATTTTTAAAAGCCCAAATTTGTAGAAACAGATTGTGGAATGATGATTGCCAGGGGCTGGGAGGTGGGGAAATGGGGACATGCCAGTCAAGGGCACAAACTTCCCGTTACAAGGAGACTAAGTTCTGGGGACATAATGTACAACATGGTGACTATAATTAATGATACTGTACTATATACTTGAAAGTTGCAAAAAGGGTAGATCTTTTTTTTTTTTTGATGTTTATTTAGTTTTAAGAGAGAGAGCAGGAGCATAAGTGGGAGAGGGGCAGAGAGAGAGAGAGAGAGAGAGAGAGAATCTAAGCAGACTCTGTGCTGTCAGCACAGAGCCCGACTCAGGGCTCGATCCCACGAATCATGAGATTATGAACTGAGCCAAAACCAAGAGTCGGACACTTAACCAACTGAGCCACTCAGGTGCCCCAAGAGTGGATCTTAAATGCTCTCACCATGAAAAGGAAATGGTAACTATGTGAGGTTATCCAGGTGTTTACTAACTCTACTGTGGTGACCTCTTCGGAATATATACATGTATCAAATCTTCACATTATACACCTTAAACGTGCACAATATTCTATGTTGGTTAAATCTCAGTAAAGCTGGGGGGCGGGGGGGGGACAAAGATCAAAGGAGTGAATGAGCCAGACATGAGGTGAACGGGAAACCCGCATCAACAAGAAGCATTTGTAAGGACTTGCGGTGTTTGCTGCCCTAGGCTAGCTGGAAGGATGCAGAGGACCTGCCCTTGCAGAGCTTACACTGAGTTTAGACAACCAGCACCTTCAGGAAGAAACAATCAAAGGGTCATGATATCCCAGATGGTAAAACCAGTCATGCTTCCTGGAAGAAGTGAGAGTTGCATGAGGCTGGAAGGAGGGGCAGGAATCTGGCAAGTATCCAGACATGGGGGTGGGGGCTGGGATGGAAGCATTCTGGAAAGGGGGCCAGTGAAGGCAAAGACCCAGGGTGGCAGCACATGGCCTTTCTGGAAGACAGTGAAGGATACACAAGGATAGGCCCCAGAGTTTCTCTACATTCTCTACAGGGCCTTTTTATTTAATTTAGTTTGTGTGTGTGTGTGAGGTCTCAACCTAGAAGTGGCAATGGAATGGGCTAGAAATGCCCAGGAGCAACTCACCTGGGCCCTGGTGAACTTCCCACAGATATCTCCCCTTTCCAAACCAGCGTTATGACTGGATTGGCCCTTGTGGTTTTTGTTACAATTTCAACAACCACCCTTCAGCAACAATTGTCAGGAACCTTTTTAAAAATAAAGGTTTTATTACTTACAAGACCTGGAAATTACACAGCACACCTGGGGCCACACAGCGAGGTCACCGGTGGAGACAGAGCCCATCTGGATGGGGCTCCTGTTTTTATTGGGGTCAAGGTTGGAGGCCACAGGTGTCTCAGGCTCACTCTTTATTGGTAAATTTAAAATATAAAGGTGGGGGCACCTGGGTGGCACAGTCGGTTAAGCGTCTAACTTCAGCTCAGGTCATGATCTCACCGTTAGTAAGTTGGAGCCCCATATCAGTCTTGCTGCTGTCTACCTGTCAGCACAGAGGCTGCTTCGGATCTTCTGTCACCCTCTCTGCCCTCATCCACGCTTGCACTCTCTCAAAAGTAAATTAACATTAAAAAATAATAATAATAAAATAAATAAATATGGGGCACCTGGGTGGCTCAGTCAGTTAGATGTCCGACTTTGACTCAGGTCATGATCTAACGGTTTGTGAGTTCAAGCCCTGCGTCAGGCTCTGTGCTGACAGCCCAGAACCTGGAGCCTGCTTCAGATTCTGTCTCCCTCTCTCTCGCCCTGCCCCTCCCCACTTGCACTCTCTCACTCTCTCAAAATTAAATAAAACATTAAAAAAATTTTAAAACTAAATCAATAAAATATACAGATGGGAATGTAAAGCACAGGGAAGGGGGGTGCCTGGGTGGCTCAATTAAGTGCCCAACTTTGGCTCAGGTCATGATCTCTGGTTTGTGCATTCAAGCCCCTCGTCGGGCTCTGTGCTGACAGCTCAGAGCCTGGAGCCTGCTTCAGATTCTGTGTCTCCCTCTCTCTCTCTCTGCCCCTCCCCCACTCATGCTCTGTCTTTCTCTCAAAAATAAGTAAACATTAAAAATTAAGAAAAAAAAAAGCACAAGAAAGAGAAAAGACAAGTGGCCCAAATGGTGAGTTATCAAAATGAGCTAGGATCTCTAAAACAAAGGAGCCTCAGCTAGAGGAAGTGGCCTGGGTCTTTACCCAGTCTGTGGCCAGCTAAGTGCTTATTCCAGATAGTGAGGTCACAGTCTTTGGAGTAGATCTCTTGGCAAAGCGTAAGCCAGCCCTTGCGTCACAAAAAAAGAAAAACTGTCAGGGCTTACGCTCTAGGCATCTTTGCCTGAAGATGAGGGAGAAGAGAATTAGGAAACAAGATTCCAGCTTCCCCGGGGAAGGCAGAGACCCAGGTCCGTTTCCTCCTAGTACTTGAGTGACCTTGAGCAAGTTACGGTTCTAAAGCCTCAGTTTTCCTATCCTTACCAGGACACTAATACGCGCCCCTAAAAAGTAACTCTAAGCTAACATTTATGCAGCACCTGGAAAGCAGTGGTACTCAATCAATAGTAGCTATGGTTTGTCCTGGGAGTGGTAAAGAACAAGGGAAGCTTTTTCCTGATATCTATCTATCATCTATCTATCTATCTATCTATCTATCTATTTATCTATCTATCTATCTATCTATCATCTATCTATCTATCTATCATCTATCTATCTATCTATCTATCATCTATCTATCTATCATCTATCTATCTATCTATCTATCATCTATCTATCATGTATCTATCATCTTTCCTGATAGATAGATATATTCTTTTAAATTCCAGTACAGTCAACACACAGTGTTATATCAGTTTCAGGTGTACAATAGAGTGATTCAACAATTTCATACATTGCTCAGCGCTCATCACAATAAGTGTGCTCTTAATCCCGTCCACCCGTTTTACCCATTGCCCCCCCCCCGCCCCCACTCTGGTAACCATCAATTTTTTCTCTGTAGTTGAGAGGCTGTTTCTTGGTTTGTCTCCTTTTTTCTTTGTTCATTTGTTTTGTTTCTTAAATTCCACATATGAGTGAAATCATCTGGTACTTGTCTTTCTGTGACTGACTTGTTTTACTTAGTGTTATACCTTCTAGATCTGTCTATGTTGTTGCAAATGGCAAGATTTCATTCTTTTTTTACAGCTGAGAAATATTCCATTGTGTGTGTGTGTGTGTGTGTCCATTCATCTACCAGTGGGCATTTGGGCTGCTTCCATAATTTGACTATTGTAAATAATGCTTCAATAAACAAGGGTGCATATATCCTTTCAAACTGGTGTTTTCATATCCTTCAGTTAAATACCCAGTAGTGGAATTACTGGGTCATATGGTAATTCTATTTTTAATTTTTTGAGGAACCTCCATACTGTTTTCCACAGCGGCTGCACCAGTTTGCATTCCCACCAGCCGTGCACGAGGGTTCCTTTTTCTCCACATCCTCACCAACACTTGTTGTTTCTTGTGTTTTTTAGTTTAGCCATTCTGACAGGTGTGAGGTGGTATCCCACTGTGGTTTTGATTTGTATTTCCCTGATGACAAGTGATGTTGAGCATCTTTTCATGTGTCTATTGGCCACCTCTAATGTCTTCTTTGGAGAAACGTCTGTCCATGTCTTCTGTCCATTTTTATTGACTTATTTGTTTTTTTTTCAGTGTTGAGAGTTAGAAGTTCTGTAAATATTCTGAATACTAACACTTTATCAGATATGTCATTTGCAAATATCTTCCCCCATTCAGTAGGTTGTCTTTTTGTTTTGTTGATGGTTTCCTTTGCTATGCAGAAGCTTTTTATTTTGATGTAGTCCCATTTTTCCTGCTATGTTTTAATGAAATTAATCATTGCATGGTAGGAAAGATGGATTGGAGTGGGGCAAGGGGAAAGGCCAAGAGATAGATTTAGAGATGTGTCATTCAGGAGTAATGTAAATTCTGCTTCAAAATTTAGTGGAGACAACAGAGACTGAAAGGAAGAAAACGAAAAGGACCCAGCAGAGCAGATGTTGGTAAATAATGGAGAAGAGCAAGGACTCACTGGTGACTTCACACTTTTAGGAAAGGGAGGAGAACCGAGAGAACAGGAGAAGAAGGGATTGATGGAGAAAAGGGTGAGTGGTTCCGCATGAAAACCCTGATCTTCACAAAATGGTTCTATATTCAGTCAACAAACATATGTTGAGCCTAAATGGTGTCAGGCACTAAGAATATAAATATGAACAGACATGGTTCCTGCCCCCCAGGGACTTTATGGTATCAGTAGGGGAAGCAAAGACATCAACCAATGCATGCAGTGAAGTATAACAGATGCTTTTATCCACAATGTCAGTCCAATTAGACCGCAGAACAAGGAGGTGATTGATTTCACTAGATTTCAAGGAGGAAGTTACTCAAGAACTGTGTAAATGTTCTCCAGGAAGACTTTGAGGGAAAACATACTCCATATGGAGGGACAGCATGAGAAAAATACCAGTGAGTGAAACATGACATATTCTAGACTTATAAGTTGGTCTGATACTTGGGACTATCAGATCCAGAGCTGAGGCTAGAGATGCCTAAAGATACCATGGCATGGACAGTAGTGTGGGCCATAATACAGAAAGAGGGAAGGATCAAGACGAATGTTGTGTTGGGGGTGTTAGAACCCTAATGGGAATTCAGGACCCATGGGTTTGATGTCAGAGGAGAGTTCAAATGGGAAGAATCAAGGACAATTCTTCCTTTAAGGTAGGAGGGAAGGAAGAAAGAGAAGGTAGAGGCATGTTGAAATAGGGAGGGGGAACTGACTGGCCTAGGAGGTCCACCCTTGACCTTCCAGAAAAGTCAGAGGCAAGAGCATTAGTTCAAACACGTTCCTTGAAAAATGAAAGTTACTAAAAATGACAGGAGATAAAATAGGAAAATCTAAATAGCCTTATATCTATTAAATAAAGCTAATTTGTTATCAAAAACTTGCCCACAAGGAAAACTTCATAATGATGGTTTCACTATGAATTTGATCAAACATTTAAGAAAGAAATAGTATCAACCCTCTATAAACTCAGAAAATAGAGGAAGATGAACATTCCCAACTTGTTTTACAATGCCAGATTAACCCTGATACTAAATCCTGACAAAAACATTACAAAAAAGAAGAAAAGACAACAAATATCCCTCATGAACATAGATCCTTAACAAATTGTTAGCAAATAAAACCAGCAAGACACAAAAATATACATTATGACCAAAGAGGTTAATCCTAGGAATGCAAGATTATTTGAACACTCCAACTCATTAATGTAATTCACTACATTAACAGAATAAAGAAGAAAAAACATGACTGTTTTTATCAATTCCAACACCTGTTCATCATTTTTTTTTAATCTGAGCAAATTAGGAAAAGAAGGAATTTCTTTAACCTGATAAAGTACATCTATGAAAAACCTACAGCTAACGTCATATTTAGTATGATTTTTAATACACATTCTCCCTAAGATTTGGAACAAAACAAGGATGTCCAGTCTTACTACATTTATTTAATATTTTGTTGGAGGTTTTGGCCAGGAGCCAAATTGCTTAATTAGGCAAAATAAAGGAATAAAAGGCACAGAGATCAGAAAGAAAGAACTAAAACTTTATGCACAGATGACATGACTTTTTATGTAAAAAAATCCTAAGTAACCTACAAAATAGCAACTAGAACAAGTAAATGAACATCGCAAAGTCACAAGATAAAAGAATAACACTCACAGATCAACCACATTCCCATATACTAGCAGCAAACCACTGGAAAAAGAAATTTTAAAAAACCTCATTTACAATAAGGCCAAAAAACATAAAAAATACTTAGGAATGGATTTAACAAAAGATGTACAAGAACTATACCCTGGAGATGGCTTAAAAGACGCTGAGATAAGTTAAGGAAGACATTTTTGTTTTTGTAGGCAAAGACTCAATATTGTTCAAATGTCAATTCTTTCCAGTTTGATCTACAGATACAACACAATCCCAATCCCAGTTTCCAGCAGGCTTTGTTTTTGTTTGTTTGTTTTTGTTTATTTGTTTGTTTCTAAGTAAGCTTCACACTCAGCCCAGGGCCCAATGTAGGGCTTGAATTCACAACCCCTGAGATCAAGAGTCAATGTTCAAGTGACTGAGCCACTCAGACACCCCCAGCAGACTTTATTTGTGGAAAATGATGGGCTTATTCTAAAATTTATGTGGAAATGCAAAGGATCTAGAATATCCAAAGCAATCTTGACAAAGGAAAACAAAGTTAGAGAACTTAACATTACCTAATTTCAAGGCTTGCAACAAAGCTGGTATGCTATCTTCCAAACAGTATGGAAGTATAAAGAGACACATATAGTTCAATGGAACAGAATAGAGAGCCCAGAAACAATGAGGAACCAAGCAATCTTATGAATAAAGCAATCTTTTAACAGGTATGGCTGGCAAAACTGGCTCTCAATATGGAGAAACGTGAACACTGATTCTTATCTAGCAAATACACAAAATTTAATTTGAGATGAATTATAGATCTAAATCTAAAAGCTAAAATTATCAAGTTTCTAGAATAAAACTTAAGAGAATATCTTCATGATCTGCAGATGGGCAAGGTTTCTTAGGTAGGAGGCAAACAATAGAAGAAAAAATAATTGTCATCCAGATTTTATAAAAATTAAAAACTTCTGCCCATCAAAACTACAGTTAAGAAAATAATGGTGTGCAATGGCTGCAAACAGTGGCTTCCTCAGTAATATATGCAGTCTGTTGCTTGTGTGGGTTGTCCTAAGGGACCTTAGAGACCACACTTGCCAGTGAATATGCATGTCTGAACTCATGCTGTCCCCAGTCTAGGCTCCAGACAGTATTCAGAGTGTCTTTGGAAAGTCCCAGGGCACAGTGGTCATGGTCCACATTGGCCAAGTTGTCATGTCCTTCCACGCCAAGTTGCAGAACAAGAAGCATGTGATTGAAGCCCTCCATAGTGCCAAGTTCAAGTTCCCTGGTGGCCAGGTGGTCCACATCTCCAAGAAGTGGGGCTTTACCAAGTTTAATACAGATGAATTTGAAGACACGGTGGCTGAAAAACAGTTTATCCTGGATGGCTGTGGGGTCAGATACATCCCTAACTGAGGCTCCCCAGGGCAAATGGTGAGCTCTGCACTCCTGAGAGCTTCTGCACTGCCCCTCCTTAGGCCCACCAATAAATCCTAATTGCTACCCAAGAAAGAAAATGATGACAAGTCACAGACTACGAGAAAATATTTGTAAAACATTTCCATTAAAGGAATTGTATCAAATATATACAAGGAACTAAAACACAAGAATAAAAACACAAACAACCCGATAAAGAGAAGGGCAAGAGAATTGAGCAGACATTTCAAAATAAGGTGGATGAACTAAATGTATGCCTACCCTATGACCCAGTAACTCCACTTCTAGGTATTCACCTAAAAGAGAAGAAAACATACAACCACAAAAATACTTGTACAAGAACATCCCTAGCAGTTTCATTCACGGTAGCCTCTAACTAGAAACAACTCCATGTAATGGGAAAAATGGATAAACAAATTCTAACCGTTAATGGGTGATACAAAAGGAACACAGCACTAACACATGCAACAAAATGGATGGATCCCCAAAACATGATGATACTAGTCGGTTCCATTCACATGAAATTCTAAAAAGGTCTGTCTAAAAATGAAAACTGATTGCTTCTGCAAGATGAGAACAGTGATTGACTGGAAATGGGCATGAACAGACTTCCTACATGATAGAAATGTTCCATATCTTGATAGGGATTTGGGTTACACATGTGTAAGCATTTGTCAAATCTCCTGGAAGAATATACTCTGTGCATTTTACCATTTCACTGATATAAATTTAACACCCCAACACACACACACACACAAACCACAAGCAAATATTGAATTCTGCTTAATGATATGCATGCTGAAGTATTTGAAGTGAGGTATGCTGATGATCTACATCTTATTTAAAAATATACCAAAAATAAGATGTATTGAAGGATAGATATATGGATAGATGTTTGAAGAAGGGAGATAGAGCAAAATGTTCACATTTGAAGAGTCTACCTGCTGAGTAGCCAATTGTGAGTACTCACAATTCTTTTCATGTTTAAAATTTCGCAATAAACCTTTGGGGAAAGGGGAGTCAAAAGATGGGATGCAAAGCTGATCAAGAATGGAAAAATCTCACAATAGCCTTGAGGTGAACCAGGAAGGAGTGGTCAGAATTTCCTGGGGTGAAAGAAGGGTTCAGCTAGGTTTCTATAGCCCTTGTGTGTCAGAAAGTCAGTCAGCCTGTGTCCCAGCCGTTCTTTTTCAACAGTCACACCCAGTCTGCCTGATCACACCTATCCAATAGGACATCTGAGAGACAGCATGGTGACATTACATTTTCCATCTCCCCATGAGAGAGTGTCCTCCCCACAGGAGACCGGAGATTATCCCAGGACAGGGACTAGGTATCCCCCAACAGACTAAATGCTTACTTTATTTTTTTAAGTTTATTTTGAGAGAGAGACAGAGAGAGTGGCAGAGAAAGAGGGAGAGAGAAAATCCCAAGCAGGCTCTACATTGTTAGTACAGAGCCTGACGCGGGGCTTGATCTCACAACCACCAAATCATGACCTGAGCCGAAACCAAGAGTCAGACGCTTAACCAACTGAGCCACACAGGTGCCCCTAAGCACTTACTTTAATTTTTTAAATGTTTATTTATTTTTGACAGAGAGAGAGAGAGAGAGAGACAGAGCATGAGTGGGGGAGGGGCAGAGAGAGAGAGGGAGAGAGAGAATCCTAAGCAGGCTCCAGGCTCTGAGCTGTCAGCACAGAGCCCGCCATGGGGCTCGAACTCACGGACCACGAGATCATGACCTGAGCTGAAGTCAGACGCTCAACCGACTGAGCCACCCAGGCGCCGCCCCCCCCCCCCAAGTACTTACTTTATTTTTTTATTTTTTTATTTTTTTAAATTTTTTTTTCAACGTTTTTTATTTATTTTTGGGACAGAGAGAGACAGAGCATGAACGGGGGAGGGGCAGAGAGAGGGAGACACAGAATCGGAAACAGGCTCCAGGCTCCGAGCCATCAGCCCAGAGCCTGAGGCGGGGCTCGAACTCACGGACCGCGAGATCGTGACCTGGCTGAAGTCGGACGCTTAACCGACTGCGCCACCCAGGCGCCCCCCAAGTACTTACTTTAAATAAGACCTGGGTCTTCCCCATCACACCGTGAGCTTCCTCAGGCTAGAAGTTAGCTCTTCCATCAGTTTGGGAACTCTGTTAGGATGGAAACTAACTCTACCACCAGAAGGCTGCCCTGGATGTATCTGCCATTTGACAGGGGCCTTTCAGAGAGCTGTCAATTGTTTCCTGTGTTTCTCCCATGATTCCCACTTGAGCTGTGCAGGTTGAGTGCACTCAGCAGAGAGTGAGAGAGGAGTTACTGACAGTTTCCAAGCAGGAATGCTCCAACTTCAATCATCCCAGAAGCTGACACTCTTTTACATTTAGCTAGGGAAAAGCAATATGAATTCACTGTAGTGATTGAGACTTTACACGCCCTAAAGTGAAGAAATTCTAACTTGAGGTTCCCTCAGCAACTGTAGCTGGGCAACGTCACCCCCAGGCATTGGCAACAGGTCACAATGCTCAACAGCTCATTGGGCAGGTGGAAGCACATCCGCCTTCACACACCTGGGCTCACAGGAACTAAGGGTGGGGTGTACCCAGATATCCAGAGAAAGGGGGAGGGTGCTGAGGCTCCAGGAAGAACAGACAGGAAAAGAGAGAGGGGGAAGAGCAGAAGTGTTTTCTCTGCTTCTCTTCTTTAGAGAACCCTATGAGACAACTAGTATATCTCCCCCTTATCTCATTCTCTCTCTCTCTCCCTCCCTCTCTCTCTCCCGCCCTCATGAGTACACAGATGCACAGCTTAAAGTATGATTCATGTTCTCAAGGGTAGGTTCCCTAGCAACTCATGACACTTTTTCAAGGGGTTGCATGATTGGACGCTAGACACCTGGCTGAGAAATGGAACAAACTTGGTTATTCTATGGGATACAAGATCTACTCATCTCCCATCCTTCATGCCAGTTTCCCTAGAGCTTCCCCCAACCTCTGACCCCTATAAGTTTGATTACTTTCCAGATTTTCTTTGGGACTCGGCTTCTAACATGATAATACAGTTTGTTTTTATTATTCTGGGTGACATGGAGAGAGAGACATTGAGCCAGGCCATGAGAACTAATCTCCCATTTTCTATGCCAAAATTTTTCAAAGTGTCACCCTGTGCTTCTTCCAGTGATAGTAAACAAAATGACTTGAAAGGTCTTTCACTACAAAATAACTAGCTCCTGCAAAAACAGACTTAAGTGCATTTCTGGGGTCAACATAAGTAAGAGAAATATGTATAATCCCATCCATCCCCCAAATTTACTGAAACTAGGGCAACAAGTAATAAGCAGCAAGGAAACGCAAAAGACAAATGTTGGAGCAGATAAAGATACTTACATTCACCACTGCTATTTAACATTGTGTTACTAGAACAATTAGACAAGAAAAAGAAATAAAAGGCTTCTACGTTGGAAAGCATGAGGTAAAACTACCTTTGCTCATAGATGACATGATCCCATATGTACAAAACCCCAAATAATTCACAAGAAACTGCTAGAGCATTCAGTTCAGCAGAGTTGTAGGGTATAAGATCAGTTGTGTTTCTATACACCTGCAATACAGAAAGGGAAGTTAAGGGAACAAAATCATTCATTATAGCATCTAAAAGGTTAAAAATATTTAGGAATAAACTTAACCAGGGGCACGAAAGACTCATATACTGAAGACCACAAAATTGCCAAAAGAAATCAAAGAAAACCTAATGAAACGGAAACTTCGGGGAGCAAAATTTACCATGCATCTCTTTGCATGTGGGTTATTTTAAGCTGATTATTTTTAAGAAATAGAAGACTCAGAAGTTTTTCTTTATTGCCTCCCTACTAACTGCCTATCTAAAAGAATTTAGACAGAGGACCTGTTCCTGGAAGGGAACGATCACCATAGATGACTACAGTATAATATGAACTAGGTGTCATAGACAGAAAGGAACCCAACAGAGTAATGTTAAAATTCCTCTGTGTCCCATTGTTTCTGCATGGCCCAGAAAATATTTGTTTACCAAACCTTTACTCTTTTTCAACCTCCTGTGAATTGTCTTCCTTCCCTTTGAAGTCCCAGACCCCTACCCCCTTCTCCTTAGCTCTAGATGGTATATAAGCCTCAACTGTCTGACTGCCTAGAGGTCTCATATTTTTATGAAGCTCCCATAGGTGCATGATTAAACTTGATTTCCCCCTGTAATCTATGTCAATATAAGTCTTAGACCAGTCAAAAGAACCTCAAAGGGTAGAGAAAAATTTTTCTCCCCAACAAAGCACAGCTCACATTCATAGGTAGGAAGACCATATTGTTAAGATGCCTATACTACCCAAAGTGATCCACAGATTCAATGCAATCCTTATCAAAATTCCAAAAGCCTTTTATTTCTGAAATGGAGAAGCCAAACATCAAATTCATATGGAGTTATAAGGGGACCCTAAATAGCCCAAACAATCTTGATAAACAATAACAAAGTCAGAGTCACTTTTCCCCAATATCAAAACTTACTACAAAGCCATAGTAATTAAGAGTGTGGTACTGGCATCAAAAGGAATTATCAAACAATTGAAAAGACAACCCACAGAATGAGAGAAATTACTTGCAAATCATTTGACCTCAGACATTGGAATTAACCCACTAGAGTCTCAGCTGCATGAAAGCAGGTATTTTTATGTGTTTTGTTTACTGCTGAATCCCCAGCTTCTACACTAGAAACTGGCACATAGTGGGCACTAAATAAATACCTGATGGATAGTCAGATATAAAAAATAAAATGAATACATAGAAAATGTTTAGAGAAAACTTGCATATTTGAAGGTCTTTTAGGACACTTACCCAAAGTCACACAGCTAGAAAGTGGCAGGATTCAGGACTCAATCCAAGAGTATCTGACGTCAACACCTGGGTCTTTAACCTTTATATTATTATGCTGCTTCCCCAGTAACCCAAGGTAAACCAAGGTTTGGTTTTCAAGAGGAGACAGCAGAGTGGAAGTTTTCAGACCATGTCCAATCTGAGTTATTTCTCAGGACTCCATCTGGATTCCTTCTCAACACCTACTTGCCTTTCGAAGAAAACATTTCCCAGGAAATGGGCACTCCGTGTCTTTCCCTACATATGAATAGAGTGGGAGGAAGGGAGGGTTGTTGAGGGTTTTTTCTTTATTTCTTTTTTCTCCCTTTTTTTTTTTTTTTTTTTTTTGGAAACTGTCCGGGGGACGTGGTGCTGCTACTGGTGGTGGCAACTGCTACAATCAGAGCTGTTTCGAAGCAAAGAACTAATTTACTGCATGAATGACTTTAGCTCAAAAGAAGAAATAAGGACGATCAGGAGTCCTAAGGGAGCAGAATAATAGGGTAATTTACACGGGGAGATGAGGGAGATGGGAGAAACATGCAGGGTAATTCTTCTGTATAATCTTTATTTTATATTTTTGCCCTTTTTCCCTTTGCCTCTCTGGGGACAAAGCCTCAGCTCAGAGATGATTCCTGGCCATCCCCAGGGTTGATGTCTGAAAAAAAAATGAAAGGGCAAGGAAGAGGAGGCTTCTCAGGCTGAGGAAGAGAAGGTCGAGAGGTGGTTTCACGGCAGTTTTCTAAAGCTAGCTTCTACTGGGAGGATGGTCTGTGGGAGGCCCCTATTAAACCTTGTGATTGGTGAGGGATTGCAAAGGGTAGCTTCAGATGTCTGAGTGCTGTGTACAAAGGAGCTGTTATCTGTACCACCAGCTTGGGCTGGCCCCAAGCAAAGAGCTCACTATTGCCCCTGTTATGGACTGAGTATTTGTGTCCCCCCCCCTAAATTCATATGTTGAGGGGCACCTGGGTGGCTCAGTTAGTTAAGCATCTGACTTCGGCTCAGGTCATGATCTCTCGGTTCTTGAGTTTAAACCCCGTGTCAGGCTCTGTGCTGACAGCTCAGAGCCTGGAGCCTGCTTCGGATTCTGTGTCTCCCCCTCTCTCTGCCCCTCCTCCACTCTCAAAAATAAGTAAACATTTTTTTAAAAATTAAGTAAGTAAATAAATAAATAGATAAATAAATTCCTATGTTGAAATCCTAAACTCCAGCCTAATGGTATTAGGAGGTGGGGTCTTTGGGATGTGATTAAGCCATGAGGGTCGAACCCTCATGAATGAGATTACTGCTCTTATAAAGGAGGTGCAAGAGATCTCCCTCACTCTCTTTCCACTATGTGAGGACACAACACATAGGGGTTGTGTCTACATCCCCAAGGGGGGGTCTCACCAGAACCCAACCAAGCTGGCATTCTGAGCTCAGACATCCAGCCTCCAAAACTGTGAGAAATAAATTTCTGTTGTTTATAAGTCATCCTGATCTTTGGAAATTTACTGTAGCAACCCAAATTGACTAGACCACCCCAGATTCTTAATTTCCCAGCACAGAAAAGATATGGGCTGGCAGGACTCTTGTATAACATTTAGTCCAAGACACGCATAACAAAACCACCAAGTCTTGGGTTCCAATGCATCCAGTTCTTACTTCAGTGCATACTAGCTATGTAACCTTGGCCAGACCCTGGAGCCATGGGTTTTCTCCTCCGCAAAGTCAAGATTATCATCTTCACTGTCATTTGTGAGGATCAAATGAGATGGCACCTGACAAAGCACTTTGTAAACTGAAAATTACCATATGAGTGTGAGTTATTATTGTTATTTGTCAATGAAGGAAACTGAGTCCCACAGGGGTCAAGTGACTCATCCAAAGTCACCACACCACACCACAGAGACAGCATAGTGCAGTGGTTAACAGTACAGACTTTGGAGCAGGCTGCCTGGTCTGCCATTTGCCACCTGTGAGACTTTGGGTAAGTTAGTTAATGTCTCTGTGCTTCAATTACCCCCATCTGTCAACTGGGGATAATAATAGTACATACCTCATAGAGTTGTGTGACTATAACATATCCAAGAATTTAGAACAATGCCTGCAAATGGCATTTAATAAATGCTAGCTATCACTATTATTCAGGAAATATGGACTAAGCCCAGGAGATTTCAAATCAGGTGGGGATCCCCCTTGTGGAACCTTTCAAAGACCAAGAATGAAGAAATGAGAGTCATGTTCAGCAATAGGAATTCAGGTTAGGCTGAGGTAGAGCTCCAAGTCTGGTAGAACTAAAAGGTCCTGCCTAGGAGTCAGGAAACCTGCGTTCTGGACCCAGCTCTGCCACCTAATTCAATCTCTCTGAGGCCCAAGCTCTTTGTCTATAAAATGAAACTGACAATCTTTCCCAACTTGTCCGTACCACAAGGCTTTGATTACACCCAAGTGGAAAGCCTCATAAACTATAAAGTTCTGTGAATGTATTAAGATTATTCCTGGAAGTATAGATCACTGAAATGACTTTTGCAGGAAAGAGCAGAACTGGGAAGGGTATGACATTTCCTGATTCTGAAAAAATGCAAACAAGAGCCAACTTACAGAATTTTGGGTTGCAGTCCTTTCTGACAGTTGAAGTATGTTCAGGGTCCTTTATGGCATAAGCTTGGCCAAGGACCTCCCCAGAGTAGACATAGGGAAATGGAACAGAGTAAGTCAGCTACTTACTCCACACTAGCCTCTACATCCTACAACACTCATACAGGTGAAACCAAGATAATTATATATCTCTACATTTTTCAAAGTCCCATATCAGACATCTCCCCTCCTTCAGAAAGACTGCCTGAAGTCTTCCAGCAAAAGATGCTCACTACTTCCTCAGGATTCTTATGCTGCTTGCATAAATAGCTAAATTTCAGTTAAATAGAGTAATGGGACCCAGGGGCATGGAAAGAAGCCACAGACATACCTGAGTCACAAATAAAACAAAAGTGTCATCAACTGTCCATCACATGTTATCAGATCACTGTGGGTAAAGGGCACTGGACCCAGAGGTACTCACTTCTCCAAAGGGACTTGGAATTTGGGCAGGGGGTAATGCATGTATATGCAGAAAGGAGTTAACCTTAGGATCAGAAAGCTTGGAGTGGGGATGAAGAAGTTGAGGTGGGCTGTTCCAGTTGGGGCACAGGTAGAGGCTCACATATGATCCTCTAACATGGAATCACAGACATTCTCCCTTCGCAAAAGAGATCTCAATATACACTAATCACCTCTTATGTGTCCCCTTGGGGGAATGAATCACATCCCACTTTCTAAAGTATTTTATCCACAGGCAATGCATTAATTAGCCCCCAGATAATGACATGACAATAATTTTATTTTTCACTTCCCTTACTATATTATCATTTATTTGTTACTTTCACAACTCCCCTACCATCCTGGGAACTCTTTGAAGGAAAAGATTGTGTCTAATTCACTTTACACCCCTTGTGTCCAGAGCCTGGCATACCAGATGCTCAACAAAATTTTGTCCAACAACTGTTTGTTAAATTTAGAGATTAGAACGTGTCACTTGTCGTTAGAGACATTTCTGGATAGCTGTCAGCTGCACCTCTTTGCCTCTTCTAGACCTTTGGGAACAAAAAGATCTTTACTCTACAAATCCACCTTTTGCCTTGTGACCCTGACAGATAAGGGGAGGCCATAGAAACCCTTAGTAGATGGAAAGAGAGGAGCCTAAGCTCAAAGACCAGACCCAGAGCTGAGTTCTGAGTGTTGACAGTTGCTGTGACTCACTGAAGAAAAATTGGGTGGCTGGGGGAAGAAAATCCAAGGAATACTTCAAAACATTCTGCTTCCATGTGGCAAGCTGAGCCTGGGCAATTGGAAGAGCCCAGGCTGGCATTGTCTTTGGAGCTAGCAGAGAGAGTTACTCTAGTGATGAGGCTGGAGCCAGGAAAAACAGAAGGACTAGGAGGAAAAATAACCTGCCTCCAGTCCTACGGAAAAGCAGTATCACATTTGATGAGAGTTCACAAAACACAACAGGACTTTCATTATTCATTGTGTTTCAAGACAAAAGATCTTTCTGTTTCTGCTTTACACTGAAACAATTTTTAAATTACCTAGAAATGGAAACCAGTTTGAGAGTCCCAGGAATATCCTCTGTTGGCAATTTGCATCCACCCTTAAGGAGGGCCTGGCACTTTAGCCAAGACCCCAACAAATGATCCAAGTATATCATAAAACATTGGCAAATGAAGCCAATTTTACTGAAGATTTAATCAAAAGATGGAAGAGATGGTTGCATTGCATACCACAGAGCAAAACTTAATACAAGTGATGATTAGGAAAAAAACACCAAACAACATCCTGCTTCCTATATCCCAAAGTGAGCATTACCAATCTGACCTGAACACTGGGCTCGTGCTTCTTGGGGGCTTCTTTGGTCATGAAAGTCAATACTGGCCACACTTTTATATACACTGACCTAGCCCATCCCAGACTTCATTGTCCATTCACCAGTAAGCAGCCACAAGAACTCCGTAATGGGCCAGTCATTGCCACAAAGTTGTTCTCTATTACCTGTACATAAGTGTTCCTACTTAATGTGTAGGAACGAATGGGCTCTATATTTATGGTTGTAGCTGTTGCATTGCTGTAGCCTGTGGTTTTATGGCCCTAATTTCATAATCAACCGTAGTTTTAATTTTTCTCCTTCTACCCTGCAGCCAGAGTCTCCTGGATGTGGGGGAAGGGAGAGAGTTCCTGTCCAATCGCTCTAGGCCACCTGTCACAGCAAAAATCCTCACTAGAGCCAAACCAACCCACCTGCTCCTTCATCAAAGAAGAAGGTCACCTACCCTGTGGGGAGGAGGCCTGAGCAGCCCAGATGCCCTCCGTGTCGGAGGCCTGAGCTTTGAAAAGTAGCAAGTTCATCCTGTAAATGTGCCAGGACAGTGCCAGCTGTTCAGAGCCCTCTGGAGATGCCCCAGCTAGGGCAAAGGGAAGGCAGGGGTCAGGAGAAGGAGGCCTGCCAGTTGGAGGACCTGACCCTAGCCGTAGGCACAACATCATTAAGCAGAGAGAAGAGAGGAGTGTGGGTAACAAACTCTGTCTCTGTCCGTGGTTCTGACTCATGCTTGTAAACTTGATCCTGAATGTTTTCTCCAAAACCCAGGATTCTGGTGACTTTGGTCCAGATTCCTTTGCTTTTACTTCCCTTCTTGATGACATTACCAATTGTTTTACACTGATGCAAAACAAACAGAATCAGGACTTGCATTCCACAACTGATGCAATTGGTTTCGCGTAATGTTGACAATTCTATCACATTTCCAATATTTACAAGTGTTTTCCTTTGGGTATTTGAGGGGCTCCTCTCCCTTAATGCACTGTTGCTACTCACGTATTCCCCACACACAATGTAGAGGTGAGAAGTGGAGAGAGAATGGCATCAGCAGGATGTATTGGATGAGTAAAGTTGGTCCCAGCAGGACACATCCCACCTGCAGATTTATTATTCTAGGGAGCCACCATACGACCCTTGTGGAGGAGAGCGGGCTGTTTGAACATTTCTAATCTTGCAAAGCCACTCAGTGTGACAAAAACTCTCCCAAGGGGCATATTTGAGACCCGGAGGGCAAGGACAAAGAGGGAGAAACCCCACGCAGCTTCACTCTCCAGAGAAGGGAGAAGGAGGACTCACTCTGAGAAGAAATCTGGTATCTTACCTGCCACAACCAAGGCAGGGGTGCAGATGGAAAGAGATGAGCAATTTGAAAGGACTTATTAAGAGATTCTTATAGGCCCATTCTGTTCCTACCCTTGGCCTGCCATTCATTTTGGAGTAGAAGAAGTATGGGTTCTGTACTGGAGACTAAGACCTACCTCTTGCTAGCTGGTCAGTTTGGATGAAATGTTTCATCTCTCTGGACTTCTGCTTCTGCATCTGTAAAACTAGTATGATAATAACAATCCCTCCTCACAGGATGCTCCTGAGGACTGGATGAAATAACAAATGTAAAACACTCAAAGCTTGAGGAGGACCCAAGGAATGGCAGGTTCTCTTCTGCTGAGAGATTTTCTAAATTCAGTCCACCAGAGTGAGACCTAGAGTGGGGGAAGGAGTCTTCTGAAGTCATTCGGTAACCAGGTGTGCTCCTATGACTTCCAGACCTTTTCTCACAACTCAACAAAGAGCACACAGTGCAACAACTTCAACTTGGTAGAAGGAGGCATGATACTTACATGCGTGTTTCCAATTTGAGCTTTTCTGCTCCGGATGAGGAGGACAGGACAAGAGAATCTTTTTCTTGAGGTTTCCTTGTCACAGTTTCTGTCAAACAAAATTAGAAAGAAGGTGTGCCTGTCCTGGACATGTGATTGCATGTGTGCATGCGCACAAGTGGACACACATGCGTGCACATGCACACACACACCTCAACTTTATCACTGGGCTTCCTGAGGTTGATTTACCTCTCTCCCTCTTCCCTCCAGCATCAAGCTGAATGCTTTTTCCATCATTTCTTCTCTTTGCATTTGAAATTTATATTTTCCCCTTTCAGTCCCCTTAGCTCCTTCAGACCCGCTCCCCGCTAGGCAAAGACACTGTCTTCCCCACCAACCCAAACATGCCCTAAGGGAGGCAGCCATCATACCTGGTTAGTTGGACACCCCTCCTCACTGGGAGCTATGCCTCCCTCACTGGATTCATATTCCCAAGGGACAAGGGCTGGTCTTTCCCAGGAGGAGGTAGAGGCCTCTCTCTTTCTCTCCTCAAAACTTACGATGATAGTGTGAGCTCAGAGGAATGGAGTAATTACAAGAAAATTATACTTGGGCCAGGAGTCCTTCTAGGAACCAGACACCTTCTTAAAAGTGTGAAGGAAGTGCAACACCCAGGAGTCTGCAATCTCTCTTGCTACATTTTTATGGGTTCACATCCTACTCCCATCTTCCCCATCCCAGCCCCAGAAACATCTCCATTATTCAGTGTATACAAAGGCAGGAAAGCATCTTGGGAACTTTGGTGCTAAGCTGAAAATTGGGGTTTGTGGCTTGGAGAGGTGGGTTCTTGTGCCACAGAGAAAGTGTTCATGTGTCCTTGCCCACTGGAGCCCTGAAATGGGGCTGTTTCTTGACACCCCCCCCTTCCTGTGGGCAGCCATATGTCTATAAAGCTAGAAGCTGTAGCCAAAGTACTATGTGTCTGTGGTGGTAATGACCAAGTCCTGAGAGGCAGAAAGACCCCATTCTAGTTCACTGATGACAAAGGTCAGCCCTGATGGCCTGATGTCACTCCAAGCCATTTATGGTTCTCAACTCTGATTTGGGGGAACTTGAAAACTCTCACCTCTTAAGCACACAAAGACAGCACTCAGAGACTTTAGAAATCATTTGGTCTAATCTTTCATTTTACAGATGGGTAAATATAGTCCCAGAGAGACTTTCATAGTGATAGAACATTCATTCCATCTCTAAAACTCAAAACTCCCACCTCTCAAGCAAGAGAGAGGCATCATGGGAGAGTGGAAATGGCTCTGGTGTCTGAGTTTGAATCTGGACCAGATTCAGACCAGCCTGGAGTTTGAATCTTTACACTGTCCTCTGAGATGATCTGTGTTCTTGGGCAAATCACTTAACCTCTCTGAGTCTGTTTCAGTGTTTAGAATGGGCTGGTGACGGGTATTGTGGGGATTTAATGAGGCAGCACACATGGAAGAGCTTCATACACAACAGATGACCCAAAAAGTGAATTCTCTCTCCCTAGTGTGGATTTCCCCTTCACCTGCAGTCCACCCCCAGCACCTTCTCAACCCCATCAGCAAATTTGCTCTCCCTATAGGGCCTCCCCCCTTACTTTTCCTGCCATCATCTAAGTGCTCCTGACCCCCTCCCCACCAGAGTGAGCTGGGGAAGGAGGGATTGATGAGAGGACTTGGAGGCCCTCGTGAGCTCTCTGCTCCGAGCGCAGAGGCAGGGAACAGAGCAAAGGTGGGAGGAAGCAGGCAGGGTCAGTGAACTGGCCTCTTTGTTCCTGGAAAATGAGCACAATTGCCATTCTTTTCCGCAGGAAGCTGGGTCCGGCGAGCCAGCAGCAGCGAGGTGTTGCCTTGGTGAGTAATGGTCCAGCAATGGCTCTGCCCTCCACTTATACCTCGTGCCCCAAAGATGAACTTAGGGCCCATGAACCAGGGAAAGTGACACTTCAGTTCAGCCATACCAGCGTCCCCTCACCAGCCCCTCAACACTCTGCGTTATTTCTCTCCTCCATGGGGGTCCTCCAGACCTGGTCTCAGGAGAAGCTGCCAGAGGGTGATGGAGGCCCAGAGAGGGGAAGGGCCTCATCTGAAGGCACACAGCCGCTCAGAGCCCTACCACCTCAGAGCCACCGGTGCCCCGTCACACAGAGCCTGTGGGACAGTCTGACACTCCCAGGGCTCTGCCACTAGCCTACGTGCTTATCTACAAAGGAAAGACTAAAACTAGAGGGACCTCGATTCGAATGACAGCTCACTAGCTAGGTGACCTTAGGAAAATGATGTAACCTCAGGGTTCCCATCTGCAAAAAGGTGATACTGATGGTATCCCTGGGGCGGTTAAAGAATTAAATGGGTCAGCATAGGCAAAGTGCTGCACACAGTGGCCAGAATACAGTAGGTGCTTAATATGCATGATTTCCCTCCCTCACCCATTCACGAAGCCTGGGCACTTTTCTTTTCTCCATTTCCTCCCCAAACATGGCCGGGGGAGCAAGAATATCCAAGAATATCCAGGGTGAGACTCAGAGCCAGTGCTGAATGGCTTCTAGAGGGAACTGACGACCAGAAACAGACAAGACGTTCCCAGAGTGGCCTACAGGGTCCCTCAGGCCCAGGTTCCCACAACAAGATCAGAGATTCAGCTTCTGCTGAACCACGTCCCAGCCCTGAGCCTGAGAACTTTAGACGTGGACAGAGAGAAGTAGGATGTGCTACATTTCTGCATCTGCCGCTCTCCTTGAACGCCACCAGGCCGTGGAGGGGACACCCAGCTCTGTGCTTGTGCCGTGGCCAGCACAGGCCGGGGTGAAATGATGCCCATTTGCAGAGCCAGAGGAGGACTGGATCTGGAAGAGCAGAGAGGAGTCCCCTGAGGAATGCAGAGGGAGACTTTTTAAGATCCCGTCCCTGAGGGGACGCCTGGGTGACTCGGTCAGTTAAGCATCTGATTTTGACTCAGGTCACGATCTCATTTTGTGAATGAATTTCACGATCTCGGTTTGTGAATTCGAGCCCCGCATCGGGCTCTGCGCTAACAGCTCATAGCTTGGAACCTGCTTCGGATTCTGTGTCTCCCCCTCTCTCTGCCCCTCCCCCGCTCGTGCTCTGTGTCTCTCTGTCTCTCAATAATAAATAAATGCTAAAAAAAAAAAAAAAAAAAATCCCGTCACTGACCACATCCATAGTCTTCCATGCCTGCTTGGAGGCGCATTATGCATCCTGCCCCGGGTGTTGATCCGCACTGCCTGCAGGTAGGTGAGTAGGTGGGTGTAAGCAGGCAGGCCTCCTGACCCACTGCCGGTGCTTCCCAGCATAAGCCGCTGTCTCATCTGGGTCTTGTCCGGCCCAGGGAGGGACGTTTAGAGTCCCAGCTTTCATCTTTAAGCTTGTTGGTGGATGGCAAACCTAAAAAAAGCTCAGAGAAGAGGGGCATGTGGGTAGTCCACTCAGTTAAGTGTCTGACTGCCGCTCGGGTCATGATCTCATGGTTTGTGAGTTCGAGCCCTGCATTGGGCTCTATGCTGACAGTGTAGAGCCTGCTTGGGATTTCTCTCTCCATCTCTCTCTCTGCCTTTCCCCTGCTCACTCTCTCTCGCTCTCTCAAAATAAATAAACTTTGTTTTTTAAAGGCTCAGAGAAGTAAGGCAACTTACCCAAGTCACCCAGCCTGGAAGTAGCAGAGACGCGACTTGAAGCCGTGCCGGTTGAGTCCAAATTTAGTGCTGTCTCCATGAAAGTGCCGCGCGCACACACGCGTGCCCTCACACGCTCTCACCAGCACACGGCGCGTGTGGCTAACCTGGAGGGCTTACTATCGCCAGGCCCTGTTCCCAGGGGTTTATTAGGTCAAGTTGAACCGTTTCAACACCTGTGGGAGGCAGGTACCCATTATCCCCATTTTGCAGGTAAAGAAACTGAGGCACAGAGAAGTTAAGTAACCATTCAAGAATAGATAAGTAGAGCTTAAATGTGGATCTAGAGTAGTCTGGCTTCTGAACCCAACCTCTTAACAGCTCTGCCGTCCGCTACACTGCCTCTTTGCACACACATGCCTGCATACAACACACAACACACAATACATAACACACACACACACACACACACACACACACACTGGGCAAAAGGAAGCTGATTTAGGCCCTAGAGTGGACACCTTTTCCCCCCAATCCCATCCCCTGCCCTGCCCAGTCCCCTCCATGGAAAAAAAAAACACCCACCACTCCCTTCCCTTGCCTGAGTCTCTATCTCCCTTCGGCCCCATCTCCTTGGCCCCCCAGGGGCCTTGGTCACATTGCAAAGATGTGTTCGCAGTCGGGAGGCAAGAACAGAATGAAATATATGTAACATCTTATTAGTAAAGGACATCTGAGCCTCTAATTAAAATTTGCCTAATGACCCAACTTCTCCATCATTTTCGCTCTCAGAGATATTAATTTAAGGTGACAGGTACTTAGGCAAAGGGAAAATTAATTTTTCCTGTAAAAAATTAAAGGGGGAAAGAGGGGCCCGCTCCCTTATTTATGGATTTATTTTTTAAATGTTTATTTATTTTTCAAAATCCTTCTCATTCTTTCCCAGTAAAACCTGGCATTGGAGAATAATTCAATGACGGGAAAGGGATTGGAAGGAAAGTGTCATGGGGGTGGGTGGCCTGTGGTAACCACTTCCGCTGGAGAGGGCAGGCTCTCTGATGCTCCGGGATGGGGCTGTTGTGGCTCCCTCGGCCCAAGACCCCAGATAGCTCACTGAGAAGCTGGCTGTTGGTGCCGGGATTCCGCGAGAACCTGTTTTCAATTTCATCCAGGCTGTTTGACTTGGCAGAGCCAATGGTATCTGTTTCTTTACGGAACAGATGGTGGGCACCTCTCCCTTGACACCAGGCTGCAGCCTTACATTCTGCCTGGGCATATTTCCCCCAAGCAACAGGCTGCAGCCTAGAACATGCTCCGTAGGGGCACGGACCGGGTGCAAGATGCCCAGGGAGTCAGCCATGGTCTGTCTGCATGACCCCTTTCCTGGTCCTTGGAATTCCTGACTACCAGGTCTAAGGACAGGAGAGGGTTTTGAGGCAGGGGCGGGGCCATCTGGCTGAGAAACAGGGCACGGGCTGGATGCTATTCCAAGCTCCAGGTTTAGAGTCTGCACAAACTCACTGGGGAGATTGGTCTAAAGAATGTAGAAACATTTCTTTGCCCCCATTATTTTTTTTATTTTTTTTATACATTTATTTATTTTTTGAGAGAGAGAGAGAGAGACAGAGTGAGAGTGGGGGAAGGACAGAGAGAGAGAGGGAGACACAGAATCTGGAGCAGGCTCCAGGCTCTGAGCTGTCAGCACAGAGCCCAACGCGAGGCTCGAGCCCACAAACCATAAGATCATGACCGGAGCTGAAGTCAGACTCTCAACGGACTGAGCCACCCAGGCGCCCCATTTATTTTTGTTTTATAGGTTCCTCTTCAGAATCTGAGGTTCTCTTCAGAACCCTGAGGTTCTCTGCCTCTTCCTGAGGGCCTCATTCCATTCTCCATTTCCATCCCATGCACCCCCCCGCCAAGCTCTGTCCTCATTCTTCAGGATGTTAGCTTTGCAATTGGACTCTGAGTAGACTAAGGGAGAGAGGGGAGAGGAGAAGAGGAGAGGGGGAAAGGAGAGGAGGGAAGAAGGGTCCTCCTTTCTAGAGACCTGGAAGTCCTGTTCCTAGCTTCTCTCTCTCTCTCTCTGTCCCTCTCTGATTCTCTTTGTCATCCTCCCTCTCTCCATGTGCCCTCCAGCAACAGGACTGTTGCTGGGAAATCTGTCAGGTTTTGCTTCCTGGGGAGCTGAGGGAGGTTTTTCTAGCAATTAGGCCAAGGCCTCTGATCCGAGAGATTGCTGAACACCTGGCGAGCAATAACCCGCTCCACTGGGCCCCGTGGGGAGGTGGGAAGGACAATAGTCAGAGCCTCTTTTCACCTCCTGGCCAAGGGGCCAAGGCCAACGGCAGGAAGGGCTGCCAGGGAGGAGAGGGGGGTAGGGGTTGTGGTGGCAATACAGGCCTCAAAAGTCCTTCCTTGCACACCACCTTTCTTTTTTTTTTTTTAATGTTTATTTATTATTCTTGAGAGAGAGAGAGCATGAGCAGGGGAGGAGCAGAGAGAGAGGGAGACACGGAATCTGAAACAGGCTCCAGGCTCTGAGCTGTCAGCACAGAACCCGATGCTGGGCTCGAACTCACAAACCGTGAGATCATGACCTGAGCTGAAGCCGGACGCTCAACCAGCTGAGCCACCCAGGTGCCCCTGCACGCCACCTTTCTAAGGGCCCCAGGCACAGCTGGGTCCCAGCCAGACCATCCAAGCTGCAGGGTCCCCTTTGTGTAAGGGCTAGGAGTTGGTGACACTGTGGGCAGAAGGAGAAAGTGAGTGTGCAGAGCAAAGAGAATGGGGTTTGGAGTCAAAAAAACCTGGGCCCAAGTTCCACCCCTTCTTCCTACGTGATCGTGAGCATATAACTTCACTGCTTGGAGCCTCATTGGCCTCCTGAGTAACACAGGGACAGACAATAACGACACCCACTGCAGAGGGTCCCAGGGAGGGACAGATGAGCCCATGGACAGAAACTGGCTTTGGAAGGTGGCCAAGGACCGTCTCCCCCGGGCTGGGGTGAACTGCAATTCCACTAATGCAAGGAGGGAAAAAAAAGTGCCAAGGTTTTAAAGATGCCTGTTCATCTTGCTTTGCATACATTTGCATATTGAGTTCAAGAGGCTCGTCCTAATTCTGAGGATGGAAAATAAAATAAATTAACGAATGCAAGATTAACAAATGCGATTCCCGCAGCCATTGTCTCCCCGGCAGTTCTGGGCTTGACATTAGGGAGACAAAGAATGTTCTCAAGGCAATCAGCTCAATCATCTCTGGGCAGGAGCCCCAGCAGAGGGCCCGGAGGCCAGGAGCTTGGGGGTCAGGGCAAAGAGGGACCCTCAGTGCACCTCACTGTGAACTTGCAGTGCCCGACTTGGTGGTCGAGAGCAGGGGCTCTGGGCTACACTGCCCAGGTGTGAATCCCAGCTCTGTCACATTCGGCGTTGCAACCTCAGGAAGGTCATCTAAGCTGTCTGTTCTTGGGTGCCCTCAGGAGTCAAACAGGAATAATGTGTAACACCTACTCCATAGGGTTGGTGTGAATGAGTGAAACATGGGTAAAACACTCAGAGCCGCACCCAGCATATGACAAATGCTTGGGAAAAGTTCGCTGGGACCACTATCTCATCACCGTCATCATCCCCATCATTACCATCGTCATGATGTGGTAGAAAACGCATGCAGGACCAGGAACCAAGAGATTTCGGTTTTTGTTCTTACCCTGCTCCTCATCCACAGTGGGGCCCTGGGAAAATCCCCTGGCCTCTTGGCCTTTCTACCCCCAAAGGGATGGCCCAGGTGCCCTTCAGCCTGTGACACTCTCAGGCAGCCTCAGATCCCAGCTTGCCCCCAGGCTGCTTGAGAACAGACTCTGGGGCAGATTGTCATACGCACAGCATCATGTGAAACATGCAAATGGCCCTCTTCCTTGCGATGCTCAGCTCCTACACATGGGAAAGACGCTGCCCGGTCCCCTGGGCAGAGCTCTGTCTTCCTGCTCCCCGCACTGCCCCCACTCTGCCACCCCGGCCCCCTCACCCTCTGCCTGGACTGATCTGAGTTGCCTCACCGCCTCTGGAGAAGGCACTGAGTGGCGGATCAGATTTCACCGAGGTGTACAGGGCATCCCACTTTGCTCTCAGCCTTTCACTCATTGGTCACATTCTCCCCTCACTGCCGGGAGGGTGGTATCAGGATCCCCACTTTAAGGTGAGGAAGCTCGAGGCTTAGAATGAAGCCGCTTGAAAGAAGTCACGGGGCCAGAATGGTTAGCCAGGAGCCGGGAGACCCACGATGCCGGATTCTGTCCCACGGACTGTAGTTCCAGGATGGAGAAAGGAGACAAGGCGGAGAGGACACGGCAGTGCCACTTCCCACCTTAGCACCGCTGAGGCACGAGGCCCCCTGCTCGGGAAGCTGGCACTGGTGACAGCCTGAGAATCAATGCCGCAGCCTGCAGGAGGTTTCTGGAGCTCCGCTGATGGATGGCATCTGGAAAAGCCACCACTGGGTGCCACTGCCATGACCATGACCCCTGGCCGACCCCATAGTGGGCTTCTCCACCTTCCCTCCGGCACATCCTGGATCTGTGAGGCTGCTGAGCTAGGTCAGAGGTCAGAAATCAAAAGCCCAGGGTCCAGGGCTCCCAATTTCCACCAAATCCAGGAGGAGCCAGGCCTGGGCTGGGGAGGAGGTGGGGAGGGGGGATGGTGAAGGTCTTCACCACCAGCATCTTCCAGGCTTCCCCTGGGACCCTCCTCAGGCCCCCCGGAGTGGGCGGTCTCTGTTGCCTTCCCCATCTTTCCTACCTTCTGAGGCCCCTGCTCAGTCAGAGGCCCATTAAGTTGATTAAGAAGCACATTCCGGAATGAAGGAACCATATTTCAGTCCCCAGAGGACCCTCCGCCTTCTCCTGCTCCCTCCCTCCTCCCTCTGCTCTTCCCCTCCTTCTCCTCCTCTAGCCAAGCCCCTCCCTTGCCGTCCTTGGCCCTGTGGCTCACCCCCCCCCCCGGTCCCCCAGATTCTAGGGGACAGAGATGTGAGCCAGACTCAGCCAGGGACACAGGATGGGGTGGGCCAAGACGGGGCCAGGCTGGCATTTGCGATGCATGGTTGGGGAGGGAAGCAGGAATGTTTTGGCATGGACCATGTAATTTAATCCTGGCCACGGCTCTTCCAGGGAATTATTACCCCACTTTTTATAGATGAGGAAACAAAAGCTCAGAGAGGTTAAGCAACTTGCTCAAGGTCACCAAGCCGTGAGACAAAACCAGCTGTTCTGAAGCCAAGCCCTGGGCTTACTGCACTTGCCTGTAATGCCACCTCGTATCCCAGTACCTCCACGGCCACGCAGTCTGGTTTCTGTCACCCAGCTCCTTGTCACCAGGCCCAGCGAGCATGCCCCAACATCAACTCAGAGACTAACTGCATTGGATCACCTGGGAAGCTGGTTAAATTCAGAGGTTCCTGGGCCCTCTCCCAGACATGGTTGGCCTAGGGTGGGGCCCGGAGATCTGTATTTTAACAAACCCCCCTTAGTGGTTCAGATATGCAAGTAGAAACCACTCTATTTACCAAAATTCTTTATTTTACAGAGGGGAAAACTGAGGCCCAGAGAGGGTATGCGATCAGCCCCAGGTCACACAGCAAAAGCCCAGAGTAAGGTCTAAGTTCCCTTTCGACCTGGAGGGCCATTAGCAGGGAGCAGCCAGGCTCTGGGCTTTCTCAGTCACTGCCCCCTCCTCATCCCCACCCCCCACTTCCCAAATAACCAAAAGCTAGAGCAGGGCATTCGCAGGAAAGAAGTGGCCTGACTCCACATCCTTTGCCTTCTGGACCTAGCATGGATGTGCTGTGGGGAAAGGTCTTTGCTTTCCCTGGGCCCCATTTCTTCCGTCACTTGAATCTCTGAGATGGGACCTTTCTGTTTCCTGGAGGGGCGTCAAGAATCCAGTGAGAATAAACCGTCGGCGAATGCAGCGGTGACCGGCTGGCTCCTTGGACCATGTAGAAATGGGCCACCAGATTGGAGGATGACCCACCCCCCAGAGGCTCGGGGTTCATGCTCACAGGCGCTGCCACCCAGGTTGTTCAGGTTAAGATCTCATGGCTGCCCCAGAAGGGCATGCGTCAGAGGGACCCCAGATGGCAGGGAGGCTGCTTGTCTCTGACAAATCCATCAAGCCTTCCTCCTGGCCGCCGTCCTCAGCAGGTGGAAGAAGGAAGTCAGGGCCCAGAGACTGGTGCTAGGACCACCTGCTGCCCTGGGGCTTGCCAGGACTTGCCCCTTTGTAACACTGAAAGTCCCACATCCCAGGAAAACCCACAGTTGCCCACTAGCCAGACGACGGTGGGCCACTCTTGGCATTAAGCCACGTGCTGAGGGTCACACAGCACACGCCCTTCCCCCAGGAACGGTTTCCCTTTTCAAGGTGAGGAATAGGTAGTAGCATCCAGGCCTGCAAAATTCTAATGGCGATAAATAACAACGACAACCACGTGATATGTCTTCGGTCCTCAAAGGCCATTGATTTTAATTTTTTTTTTAATTTTTTTTTAACCTTTTTTTTAAATTTATTTTTGGGACAGAGAGAGACAGAGCATGAACGGGGGAGGGGCAGAGAGAGAGGGAGACACAGAATCAGAAACAGGCTCCAGGCTCTGAGCTGTCAGCACAGAGCCCGACGCGGGGCTCGAACTCACGGACCGCGAGATCGTGACCTGAGCCGAAGTCGGACGCTTAACCGACTGCGCCACCCAGGCGCCCCATCAAAGGCCATTGATTTTAAGTAAAAGCCAAGTTAATGGCTTTTTAGGGGCCCAAACGGGAGCCACATTACACTACGTGTAAGACACATCCTGATGCCGGAATTTAAAGGTCGGAAGGAAAGATAGTGGGGATCTTCGAACTGAGGAAATAGCAGTCGAGGTCGTAACCTTAACAGACGCACAGCCCCACGCACGTGGCCCTTGTCCACTGACAGAGCACTGTGGGGTGTGGCAGGTGCCAGTATTGTCCCACTGTAGCGATGAGGAAACCGAGTCTCAGGGAGGCCCCCCAGCTAAGCCCAGACATATGTCTGTCTGGCTGGCTCGTGGACCCACAGACCTCTTCTTCTTTGAGGCTCTTCTCCAGGGGCTGACATCTTGGCCAAGAAGGGTGGAGTCAGGGGAGGCTCCCTGTACCCTTCTGGGGACTAACAGCATTAGCTCCAGCCATATAACACCAATGGCCTCGTAATTTATATAGCGGTTTTCATTACTTCCCTTCTCCAAAGGCTTGTTCAATAAATTACCATTTTATGAATTCCAAAGTGCTCCACGGCGCTCAGAGCTCCACCTGGCTCTGCCTGCCATGAGAGAAAGGACAGAGGGGGCTGGGGAAAGGGGAAGGGGCTCTCCCAGATCCCACATGCCGGGGGGCTGCACGGCTTGCCTTACACGAGGTGGGGGAAACCCCACAGGCTTGGTGGGTGCCGGCCTGTGATCAAGGCCTGATTTTTCCCCACATCCCAGCCTTGCGAGCGTGGGCCTCACTTCTGCATCTGTAAACGTGGGAGGGATCAGCTCTCCTCTGTGGACCGTGAGGGAGGGGAATGGGATGACAAGATTACCGCACCCTGCACACCATCATTATAACAAGCACCATTTTCCTGTCTTGCTGTAACCCTCTCCTTGCTCCGTGCAGGGCATCAGTCACCCCCTCCTCCAGGGAGCCCCCCAGGGCTGCCCTGTTTCAGGCCTCTTCCTTCTCCATTGGTAATCCCCACCTCAGCAATATAAAACAGATCAATACTTCCTGACACGGAAAATCTCCAGCATCTATTGTGGACTTATAAAAAAAAAAAGCAAGATGTAAACCAATTTGTAGAGCATGATTCCAATTTGATACAAAATAGTTTTACAGATATAAATATATAGAGATGGATATATATATATGCCTAAGCATAGAAATAACCAGTAAATAGACTTCACAAACTGTTGATAAAACTAGCTATAGGACTTACTTTGGAGGGGCGTGCCTGTTTTAATTTATTTTGTGTAATTTTATGTCGTGGCAGTGGGGGAGACTTTTACCTTGCAGTGTGTGTTTTTCATATATTTTTCAAGGTAAAAAAGGAAAAATTAAAGATGACCCCTCCTCCAAAGAATATGAAATCCCCTTCTCTGTCTTACTCCAGGAAGAGGCAGCCCGAGGTTAGATGCCGACACTCTCGTACCACAGATTCTGAAGCAGGAATTTCGAAGGGAGTTTTTTGCACTCAGCGAACAAGGCTCTGGGTCCTGTTCCCTCGCCCGCACCCCTCTCCAGTCTCTGCCCCCCACCCACCCACACCGGAAGCCTAACCCTGCCCTCCCTTGTCATGTGCCTGGCAAGTTTGCATGTCAGAGGACCCACGTGTGCACCCCCGAGTCTCTGAGAGGGAACCGAGGGCCAGTTAGGAACTGGAGCTGCATCTTTCACCATCTCAAAGATGCACCTGTACCCACTGTGGTCACCATGGCAACATAGCCGCACCAGGGGGGTGCTGCCCAGGAAACAAGTTGCCTGGAAACAAGACGGAGGTCGAGCAGCGTCCGACCAGAGGGAGCCCCCTCTCCCCTTTCCGAGGAGGAGGCAAAGAGCGGGAAAAGCCAGGCAAGAGACATGGCCAACAAGCGGGAGTGGGGAGGCCTGGCAAGCCTCTCCTGGCCCTGGCCTCAGTTTCCCTGGCTATGTAAAGAGACAATGGCCAGTGGTCTTCAGGACGTTTCCAGGCCTCACAACTGACGTCCTAGCTGGATACGGGCAGGCCTAGAGCCAGGTAAAGAGCCTGGGCTCTGAAGCAGACAGCCACAGTTGGTGAGTAAGCTCTGTCACAAGTGCCGACATTTCCCTGTGCCTCAGTTTCCTCATCTCTAGATAAAAGAGGGATCTTGGAAATACCCATCTCTGCTGGTGAGAAATAAATATAATTCTGCTTGCAGAGTATGCACTCACAATATATGTCACCTGTTGTTATTAAAATGCCTGGCACATAGTAAACACTCAATAAGCACGCTTATTATTAATTCCTCGCTATCCTAGTAGGGCTCCAGCCAGCCTGCACTGTCGATAGATGCATCAACAATTATTTGTTAAGCACTTACGTTCTGCCAAGCTTTGTTCTAGGCCCTGGGGATACAAAGATTTAATAAAAATAGTAATAATAATTCTTCTCTTGTGGGTCTCACAGAGGCGGCAGGCTGTGGAAGCCCACAGAGAGAAGGTGCCACACTGTGACCTGTGCCAGATGAAAACAAGAGCAGATGGGGGTGGGGGGTAGGGGTGGGGAGACGATCCTGAGTTGGTAATGCCTGAGCTGCGGTTTGAATAAGAAGCTGGCCCGGGAGGGGGCACCTGGGTGGCTCAGTCGGCGTTAGACTTCGGCTCAGGTCATGACCTTGCGGTTCGTGAGTTCGAGCCCCGGGTCGGGCTCTGTGCTGACACTCAGAGCCTGGAGTCTGCTTCGGATTCTGTGTCTCCCTGTCTCTCTGTTCCTCCCCTGCTCACACTCTGTCTCTCTGTCTCTCAAAAATAAATAAACATTTAAAAAGAAGGAGAAGAAGCTGCCTGGGGAGAGAAAGCCATTCTTGGCAGGGAATCGCATACACAAGGGCACCAAGGTAAGCATGAAAATGAAACATGAGTTTACAAAGCAGCAAGTAGGGCGGTGGCCTGGAATGGGGGTCTGGGAGAGGGGACATGGAGGGGACGTGGAGGGCACAGGCTCACAGGGTCACGCAGGAAGTAGTTTGAACATCACCCGAGGATGGTCTGGAGCAGGGGGCGGGCAGGGGCACACCTGGAGAAGGTGAGGGCTAGGATGGGGCAGAGACCAGGGAGAGAGGGAGGGACTCTCCGGTCCTCTTCCCCAGGGCACCGTCCACCATCCATGACTCAAGGTGCCGCTGGCATGTCTCTCCAGCTCCTTGGCCCCTGCAAGGAGCGGGGTGTGATTTGAAGAACTATAGCCAAGTCTGGTCTGGAGCAGTGCCTTTGTCGGTACCCTCACCACCGCCCACCCATCTCCCAAGGACTCTAATAGCCATTCCCAAAGGGGACCTCCCAGACAGTCCAAGCAAACACAGTGTGACCAAATAAGTAGTGTGCCTCCCAAGAGAATGCCAGCACACGGGCGGCCATCCCGTCTCTTTGTTCCAAAAACTCCAGGCGCACCGCAGCACAGCCACACCTTGTGTGGCACAGCTCAGATGTGACGGGGCCTTGGAGGTCCTGCAGCCCCTCTATGAAGGGGTCACCGCGGTTTCCCCAGTCCCTTTGTTCAGAGGCCGGGAGGGCCCTGAGCTCTTTGGGAGAGCTAGGGCTACAGCGAACAGGATAAAGGGGGTGGCAAAGATTCCCGCAGGGGGATCCCATAACATCACCTCGCCTTGCAGATGAGGAAATGGAGGGCCAAGGCGTGACTTACTCAAGGCTAAAATAAAGGAATAAATAATAAGCAAGCAGCAGTCATGGGCCCCTGGGGTTTGCCCGCCAGCCTCCTCCCCTACATTTCCAAGGGACACAGTGGTCCCTGCCGACACAAAATCTCAGCTCCAGCCCGACCCTGGAGCCAGACCTGCTCCTGTTCTTTTTTACAAATCTTTTTGCCTCTAACCTGACCTTGAGCTCTGCTTGGTTAAGGAAATGAAGTCGGGGTTCTACACAGCAGGAGGATCGGGGGTGAAGCTCCATGCTGGCAGCAAAGATCAGATAGTTTGGGTCCCCATAGGCCCAGGACTCCACCTACATTCAGCTGGGCTTACAATAGGAGGGGTCTGGAACAGCCCTAGAAAGGGACATCACCCCACAGAGAGGCTAAGAGGAGACAAGGCCTGGGGACTAGGGACACAGAAACCACCACCTGTAAACCCTGGGCCTGTAAGCATCCTCTTTTCAACAGCAGCCAGCTTGAGGCCTTCTGAGGTTCCAACATGATTTTCTCGGTCCCCACTTGCGGCCCCACAGTGGAGCAGGGAGGGAGAGAGGGGACAGATTGGAGGGAGGGCTCCTCCCATTAGACTGTGTCCATCCTGCAGAGTAGCAATTGGATCTTACTCCTTGTTGGGTCCTCAGTATCAAACATAATAAATTGTATTAAATTAAAGTTCAACAGGGGCGCCTGGGTGGCTCTGTTGGTTAAGCATCCAACTTCTAAGCATCTCCCGGCTTGTGGGTTTGAGCCCCGCATTGGGCTCTGTGCTGATGGCTCAGAGTCTGGAGACTGCTTTGGATTCTGTGTCTCCCTCTCTCTCTGTCCCTCCCCCACTCTCTCTCTCTCTCTCTCTCTCTCTCTCTCAAAAATAAATAAATGTTAAAAAAATTTTAAATCAAAGTTCAACAAATAAGTCTCAACTGAAGAAAGAAACAAATATGTACTAAGTACCTCCTATGAATCAGGCCCTCAGCTAAGAAGGTTCACATATTTTGCCACATTTGATCCACACTTCAGTGTTGCTCAGAGAACTGTGTCTGGAAGATGAGGACACCAAAGTTCAGAGAGGTTAACTTCACCTCCCCAGGCCACACAGCTCTCCAGCGGCAGAGTTGGGAGTCACGCCCAGGGCAGCCTGGCTCCGAACCTGTGGCTGTTCCCCCTCCCCTTGCCACGCCCCAGGGTGGGGGGCCGCAGGGGGTGGGGAGGGCACCCAGCTCTGGCAGCCAGACCTCCTGGAGCAGCCCCGGGGTCTGGAACCCTCTCCTGACACAGTTCTGCCGCTAGAGCGCCGGCTTTCTTTTCACCCTGTTTCCTGGAACTGGGGTCCCCGCCAGTACCTCATTCCAGGTTCCTGAATAAATGTTTCCGAGGAAATAAAAATTCCTCAGAAATGACTTTGTCAAAAACTCTGACCTTTGGGCCTTGCTTCTAGGAGGCACTATGTCTGGGGTTTCTGCCTGCTGTCTGGGATTCAAGAGGCAGGCAGGGAAGGCACAGGTCCTGGGAAGACAGGGGCAGGTGACTCCTATGACAGCAGGTGCCCGGCCCTACGTGAGGCCAGCCAGGGAGAGGGGGGATTACTACCTCCTGAGAAACAAGTAGTACCAAACCCTGGGCGTGTGTTCCACCTGCAGGGCTGCATTTATTCCTCAAATAAATTAATTCCTGTGAGGCAGGCATCCCTGCCCCCCACCCTCTATAGCCCCAGATAGGAGAAAGGACTTATCTAAAGACACACAGCCTAGAAGGGGTAGAATGGGGATTTGAACCCAGGTCTTTGTGGTCCCAAACCCATATTCTTTCTGCGACAGAATAGATTCACACCACCTGAGTGGAAGCCTCGGGTTAAAAGTCCCTTGTTGGATGTGCCAGCAGCCACGCAGACCACGCCCACGGGGGACCGACTCGGAGGGGGCAGGGCTTTCTGGCAATTACCCAGCAGACCGGACCCGTGGAAGTGGCCACCAGCGGCCCCCACTACTTCCTTGATCCCTCCTTCCTGACAGGGAGTCTGAGTGAATGATGGGCACTCCAGTGTTCCTCTAGCTTGTCATGCTGGGACCCCCAGGACCCCCGGGAAGGCCCAAAGAGCCCAGGAGGCCTGCCTCTGCAGGACCATTAGGAACCCTCTCAGCCAACCCTCCCTGCATTTGGCAGGTGAAGAAATTGGGGTGCAGAGAAGAAGCAGGACTTAACAAGTCCACGGGCCCATGGGAGGCTGAGGCAAAGCCACTCACACCCTGCCCCCTCCCCCTACAGGCTCCAGCCATTTGAGAAACCTGAGAAGTATTCATTCCTCAGGGTTTGTGTGGGGGTGACAGGAGCCAGCATCTGGGAGGCTGGAGCTCCAGGAACATAGTAGGTTTGCTGCCATGATCAAGAGCTGAGTGCACTCCAGCCGCTCTGCCTGTCATCTCCTGCACCCCTGTGTTCAGTGACAGATGGGTGTGAGCCTCCCCTGACATGTCATAGCACGAGCAGGATCCAACGTTCTCGTGTCAGAGACCCCAGCACCCACGCCCCCATCCGCTGAGGCTCCCTTTCCCGCCCCCCCCCCCGCCCCGCCCTCCGCCAGGCCACCGTTGGCTAGGACAGAGCACCGCCTCCTCACAAATCAGGTGCTCCTGAGCCCTGGAAACAGGCTGAGCTGGGAGCGCAGGGGCAGGCTGGAGACTGAGCTGTCAGCTTCCATCTGCGTGGGTTTGATGCCTGCTTCGAGTTTCCGCTCCCATTCAGAGTGGTGATGGAAGGCACCGGAGGGGAACCGTGCGTCTTCCAGGATTATGATCGGTACTTGCTGGATAATGACTCTGTGTCTATTCTAAGCAGGAGGCTGGTGCCAGGTGCCCCCCTCCTCCAGTGACCTCGGCTCTACCGCGAGGCCTGCTTGCCGCACGCCGCCCTTTCAAGTCGCAGGCCAGGTGGGTGCACGCGGCTGGAGGTCAGGGTCACGCTCCCTGACTCACAGGCCAGTCTCTGGTTGCTGAGCTACCTGGAGGTCTCTCTCGGCCAACTCCGAGATGCCTCTGTGTCTGTGTCAACTGCCAGAGGCAGGAAGTTCTTTCTCAAGTTCAGCCTGTAACGGGAAAGGTTAAGACCCCAGGCTGAAAGTCTGGAGACCCAAGTTCCAGTCCCGATGCCACCGCTACCGTGCTGTGGGCCGTCCCCTGGGTCACAGAACTTAGCGGGTGACTCCTGATGCTCCATCAGTCTGTGGCGCAAATGTAGGACATCCTGTAGGTCACTCAAATGCTGTTGCTCAGACCTCTTGCAGACCTTGGGGCCGAGGTCTCCATCTGTTCCTGCTTCGGACACTATGGTATAGTTGGGAATAGCCCCCTCGGGCCCCGTTGAAGAGCTGTGCCTTTCCTTTCAGAATGGAGCCTCCCCCAGGCCCATGGTGAGCGTCCAACCACACAGAAGGGCCCCATTTTCCATAGCACTGCTTCTCCTCTATTCTCAGAAGGAAACCCCCAGGGCTCAGGCTCCACCTCCCTCCAGACCCTGGAGCACCAGGCTGGGCTGGAACCTCTTGGAGCTGCATGCCAACCCCTCCAACCCCCATGGAGATGTCTAGGTGCACAGAGAGTGGGGAGCAGAACACAGAGATGCCCCAGGCCCCGCTAAAGCACTGAAAACCATCCGGACTTCAGGAAAACCCCGAATTCCAGGGTCCAGAGGCCCCCACCACTGATCAGGGAAAGAGGCCACAGTTCCCCTTCTGGTTAAGCCCCCAATTGCTCCGATCAGAGGAATGACAGCAGCTGCCCTCATGTAGGTCAAGACCCAGAGTGGGACCTCTCCCTTCAGTCTCAGGAGGAGTAGAGATGGGGCCAGGATCAGATCAGGAGGCCAGGGAGCAGAGGCTGTGGGACTGGAAAGAGGGGGCCTGGGTGGTTTCCTGTGTCTCTTGCAAATTTTCTGTAAGGAGGGGCTCCAGGGCACCAATTTGTTCCAAAAGGAAGCTCCACGACATAAGCTGCCTTCGCACAGCAAGACTGCTGTGGTTGTGCAGATTATTTCAGATGAACAAAAACAGCCACGCTTTCCAAAGGTGCTTTATTCACACTTTCCGTGAGATTGAGAAATCATCAATTGCCCCTGTGAAGAATGAGAACGCCATTTTAAGGATGACTTTGGATGCGGGTGGGGAGATGGAGACATTGATGAAATCATGGGGAGGCTGAAGACCCTGGAGAAGCCTTAGCAGGAATGCAGGCCCCTTCCGTTGCTTCTTAGAAGGGGGAGCTTGGTGAGAATCTCCCACGGTTTTGCTCTGTCCTGTGCCACCAAAGACAGTTTTCCAAAAGCTTTCCTGTACTGCACCCTGCACGAGTGTGGGCAGGCTGAGCGAAGGAAGAAGGGCCTCCCTCTCTCAGGGTGTTTGGGAGCTGGCTCTCTAGAGACTAAGGCGCAGGGGGATATGCAAGTCTATTTACTCTTTGGCAGAAACACAAGTCTCCTTGGCTTCAAAGAAAAGAAGCTTAAAAAGTCTTGGGCGCCAAGACGCAGACATCAAAAGCCTCCTGCCCACTGCCAAACAGACATGTTAAGGGCAAATGAAGCTGAAATGTACAGGTTCAATTTCCCTTGAAATGTACCTGTCAGCCCAGAAGGAGATTAGAGAAGCAGAGGGCTCTTCCTGGCCCACTGTATCCACGCTCTTCCCAGCACCTGGTGCCCCAGGTCCCCATCCCTCCCCAGGGCCACCGAAATCTCTTCCTCCTTGTGTTGGCTGCTCATTCTCTCGGTGTTTCCGGAAAGGAGGAGAAAGCTCATCCAGAGACGCACTGGGTTTGAAGGCAGAGCAATGGATGAGTTGATAGGGGAGAGTCTTATAAGGATCTCAGCTCTAGAAAGGAAACTGAGAGTTCTTTGCCTCCTTCTTTGGGCAAAGGACTTTAAAAAGGACACAGCCCTCTCCATCCCAGGGATGCCCAAGTCTGGTGGGGTGGGGGTGGGGGGCAGCTTCTGAACCAGGAACCCTCAGTTTGAGGGGAATTTCACAGCCCAACTAGAGAGGAAGGGCTCTCCTCGTCCAATGGGGCAGAGACGACTTGTGCCACCCAGGAGCTCCCAGTCAGACAGAGGAGACATAGCCCTTCCTCAGATGAGCTCCTAGTCTGATGGAGGTGGCATCTCTGCCAAGATCTCCCAGTCTAAAGGTTGGTCAGCTCTCTCAACATCTAATAATCAGAGCTTTTCCAGCGCTGCAGAGTCCCTGCGTGAGCCTTTACCAGATTTGCCAGAAGCAAGGACAGCTGCTGGGCATCTGGGTACCAGATGCTCTCCTCATCTGCTTCTTGCCCATACCCAGGGACCCGAGACCTCTCCCCCACTCACGCTTGGAGCCTGGGCAGAGCCCAGACTGGGCCATCCTGAGCATCCTCACCCATTCTCCCCGCTCCATCAACAATCACCACCTAACATTCTGGGAAGCCTAGGCTCCCGACACTGAAATATCGCTCTCCCTCCGTCTAGCAAGAGCACCAGAAAAGCAGCAACACAATCACTGAAGAGTTATTGAGTGCTTGCTGTGTGCCAGACGTACGTAATGTGAAAGAGCCAGTAAGGCAGAGTCCTGACCCTGGAGGACGCCCTGTCCCAAACGCAAAGTTGTCATACAGTCTGAGGCTTGCTGTATGGAGCGTGTCTGTTTGAGTCCTGTGGAGGCACAAAGGAGGGAATGATTAATTCTGCCGGGGGTACGGGTGGAGGAGAGGCTTCCCAGAGGAGGAGACATTTGGCTCAGGCCTTAAAACATGAGCAGGAATTTGCCAGGAGGAATGAGCATTCCAACAGAGAGACAAGGTAAAGTCTCCAAGGAGGCGTAGGTGATGGGACTCAGGGATTTAAAAAAAAGGAGCAGCCTGCGTGTCCAGCCGTGGTTCTCAGACTATGGCCTGCATCCTTTGGAGGGCTTATTAGAACTCAAATTACCAGGCCCCATTCCCAGACTTTCTGATTCAGTGGGTCTGGGGTGATGACACCAGTCCCAGGACTTTGCCTTTGAGAACCACACTGGTAAAGGACCGTGACAAATTAGATTATTAGTCCCAATTCTTCAAGTCCCCCTGTAATAGAATTACAGATCTGCTCCTTTTGCCTGTGACTTGCCTCCTCCTGGTAGAGATGTCCCATTGGGCTTGCCACGTGGGGGCGTGACCAATGACGTGTGTGTGAGCAGAAACTTTAAATTTGCTTGTGTGGTTCAGCATGGCGTCTCGTGCTTCTACTACCCGCCACGGAAGAGCATGCTTTGGGCACCTGCTGATCCCAGAATAGGAGCTACGTGTCACAGACTACAGCTTAACACAGAACTGCCCCAGCCCACCTGAAGACCCGTGAGTGAGCTAAGTGTTCGCGATTGTAAGCCATTGGGATTTGGGGGGTTATTTGTTACACAGCATTATCATAGCAGAAGCCTGACTAATCCAAGGGCTTTGAATGATATGCTATGCAGACAGGAGAATAAAGGCTGAGTGTAGAGTAGATCTAATCGGGCAAAAGTGGAGGCAGGGAGGCCAGGTAGGAGGCTGTTGACATATTTCAGTTGAGACACAGGATGAGCATCCCACTAAGCAGAGGAGAGAGAGCAGAGGACAGACCGGAGTGGTGTGAAGGTGCTAGAACTCCCAGGGGACTAACTGAAGAAAGGAGGGAGGCAGGCATTCACTACAGTGGCCACACTTTGGGACAACAGAGAAAAGAAGGAGCAGTCCACAGAGAACACGGGCGCCTTTTGTTCCATGATGCCCTGGGAAGACCCATCACACCAGGAAAGCCAATAAACACATAGAGTTGCCCCCCAAGACCCCCACCACCCCCGCTGAACAGGGTCCTAGTTGGGGTACACACCCAGGCAAGCTGGGATCTGCCCAGAGCAGCATCTAAGAGCTGCAGGAGTCTGGGGGAGGGTGGGGTTGCCTGGCTGAGGGAGGGAGTGAAGGAAGCCACAGAAATTTCTGTTGTTTTTCTCCAATCTGCTTGGTTCTAAGTCAGCTGTAGACGAGCTTCGCCCACAACCACCAGCCTTTTAATTTAATTGTGTGGTGCTGGGGTGTTTTTCCCCCTAGCAAATACATCAAAATTGTCACATTGTAAATAAACAGCCTTCTTCCTCCACTCAACGCCCACCCCCCATCCGCCACCACCCGGCCCTACACACGCACAGCTGTAACAGCTGGAAAGGAGAGAGGGCCGCCGGGGGCGTGGGCCCCTGAGGAAAGCCGGGAAGTTCCCCTGGAGGGAAAGGAGTCAGACAAGCCCGACAGCTGCCTTCAGAGCAACACGACCAGATTCTTCTGTAAGCCCCTGACAACTGGAGACCACATGGAGCCATGGAGAGGCCTTGAGGCAAGCTGGGCCACTGGGGAGCGTAGCTAGCCTCTCTGAGCCTCAGTTTCCTTATCCGGAAAGTGAGTTTTGGTTACAGCTACAACAGGGCCTTGTAAACCGTAAGGTATTTGAAGACTTCATAGTGACTTGTTGCACAGTTACAGCGTAGAGTTACAGGTGCAGGCTTGGGCCTTGCCCTGGCTGCATCACTTACTGTGTGATCTTCCGCAAGTTATGTAACCTCTCTGTGCCTCTGTTTCCTTGTCTATAAAATAGGACTGAAAAGAGCACCCGACTCACAGGACCGGGTGAGAAGTATATGCGGTCCTATAAAGCACATAGAACAGAGCTGGCACGTGGTAAGGGACTGAGTGTTAGCTCAGTGTTAGCTGAGCTCTTAACCATATAATGAGGAGGAAACCAGAGAATCACAGCCTCCCTCCAGGCTACTCAGCTTCCATTCCCAGGCGGTATTCTATGAAGAGTGAGAGCACAGAGACGATTTGAGGTCCAGGGGACCGTGGCAAGAACTCTTTTCAGCTGAGTTCTCCCTCTTGAAAAGCAGACCTTGCCAAGGAATGTGTTCTCCCCTCCCCAAACACACACACACACACACACACAGACACACACACACACACCGTGCACGCGCACAGCGAGGAAAGTGGAGACGCAGAGCAGGTGCCCCCATTGGGAGGAACAAGTAAGGGAAGGGAAACCCTGTCAGCACATTCCCTCAGGGCAAGAAAGGGTGGGGGTCCCTCCTCTCCAGTTGAGGCACCCACAGAAAGAAAGGAACAGATCCAATCAAGTCCAAAAATATTAATGATTCACCCCTACTGGCTTAAGTGCCGGGAATAGAGCTGTGGAGAAAACTGGCAATGTCCCTCGTTCCTTGGAATATCCCTCCCTCCTGTGTGGTGTGACGGGTCAAGCCTGGGCTCCGGCATCAGCTGCCATCACTTTGGACCCCATCTTGTCACTTTTAAGTTTGCGACCCTGAGCGGGTCATTTAACGCCCCCCTCACCCCAGGGTCCTCCTCTGCAAAAAGGAAGTGACGCTCCCCATCTGCAATGTCATGAGGATCAAACCAAAGTGCATGCCAGAAATGCTTGCTCCTCAGGTCTGCGCTATTTCAGTGTTTCAACCTGTGCCCCGCACACTGCTGATTATGTTTCCCTCTTCCCTTCGTGGCGGAAGGATTTTAGCTGGACACGTGGCCCTCCAGAAGCAACCTCAGTTCCCAGCCTCCCTTGCCGCTAGATGGGGCCAGCGGTGTTTGGGAAGACGTGGCGTGTGCATTCTGGGGGATGCTCTTGAAGAGGGTGGCTGGCTGGCCCTCCTCCTTCTCTGGTGCTCCCTCTCCCCGCTTCTAACTGGTGGGAAAGCAGACTCAGTGGACGTGTCGGTGAGTCGTCTCACCCACGCTAAGGAGGGCAGCACCCTGAGATGGGAGAACAGTCAGATAGAAAAGATCCCCAATGCCAAGGGGCCGCCATGTTAAGTTGGCCTGCCAGTGGCCAGCCTAGAAACATGAGAAAGAAACCAACCCCGATCTCCTTTAAGCTACTGTTACCCTAGGCCTGCGTATGGCAACTGAAGGTGTCTCCCAGTTGAAAAGATTTCCTGAGTCGCCACGGCCTGCCATCACAGCTCAGTGACAAAAGGAGTGGAAAAGAACATGAGGAAGGTCTGCCCAGGGGCGGGGGGCGGGGTAGGGATGGTAAGAATAGACAGATGGGCCATCAAGATGGGACAGACTGGGTTAGTGATGGGGTGATGGAAGCAGAGAGTCTGTGAAGACTCCAAGATGCCTTGTTTGGAGGATGAGAATGTGACGATATAGCTAGTTACATGGGACTGTGAGGCGAGCTGGTCTGGGGGCAGTGATGAGCCCAACTTGGGACAGGGGAACCGAGATGCGTGCATGACCTCCAGGATGCAGGGCAACTCTGGGGGTGGAGGTGGAGACCTAGGGACCATCTCTCTAAGGAGCTGAAGCCCAGGGACAAACAAAACATTGCGGCAGGATATGGACAAGTACATACGTATGTATACAGTGTGATTGATACGTATGAGAATAAGGTGCTATTTCGGAGCAAACAGGTTGCATGAGAAGAGTTAGGGCAAAGTCCATGAGTTCATGACGTTTAAACAGAGATCTAGAGCGCACGGAGGGTTTTCAGGGACGTGGCAGGAGAGCGATGGGGCTGAGGGGTGATGAGCAGAGAAAACAGCACAAGGAAAGGCCTTGTGGTTGGGGAGACTTGGCATGATTGAAGCCAGACGCGATGGAAATTTGCCATTCTTTTTGGCTATTCTACATTAGAACCCCCTTGCTATGTTGAGGAGTCCCCCTACTTCTGCAAGACCAGCTTCTCACCATAGTCACTACAAAGGTCATATAATCACATGCCCGGTGTCCCTTGCAGCCAGGATGCAGGCACCGGGCCGGGGCCAGACCATCACAGACCATACCGTGCCCTGCTCTGTCACCCTGGGCTGTGCCGACTGCACAGAGCACACGTGCAAGGCTCTTGGTCACTCGAAGTGATAATCTGGGGCCGCCTGGGTGGCTCCGTCGGTTAAGCGTCAACTCTTGGTGTCAGCTCGGGCCATGATCTCACGGTTCCTGAGTCAGTCCTGCATCAGGCTCTGCCCTGACAGTGGAGCCTGCTTGGGATTCTCTGCCTCTCTCTCTCTTTCTCGAAATAAATAAATAAACTTTAAAAAAATAAATAAATAAATAAAATGATAATCTGTTGGAGCCCTTGGAGGACTCTGCTTCGTTGCATAGAGCCCTACTTTATCTGGTTCCCAGTCTTTATACATGATAGAAATCTGCTTTCTGACCCCCTGCACCATTGTTATCAAAAACCCCGCAGGCGCCTGGGTGGCTCAGTCGGTTAAGCGTCCGACTTCGGCTCAGGTCATGATCTCACGGTCCGTGAGTTCGAGCCCTGCGTCGGGCTCTGTGCTGACAGATCAGAGCCTGGAACCTGCTTCCGATTCTGTGTCTCCCTCTCTCTCTGACCCTCCCCTGTTCATGGTCTGTCTCTCTCTGTCTCAAAAATAAATAAAACATAAAAAAAAAAAATTAAAAAAAAAAAACCCGCACCTGCCACGGGGCCTTCTCCATAGACCCAGCTGCCTGCTCTCTGATGCAGAATTCCACTTGATTCTCCAGAACTCTACTCAGCTTCCCAGAACTCTGCTCTTGGCTTTTTTTCTTAACTAGATTCCCAATGTTGATATACAGAGACTGCCTTTATTCTACATAAACCCTGATTGGTTATAAAGAAACTCACCCAGTTACACAGAATCCTGCCTTTTTCTTCAGAACTGTGCTTGGTTATGCCGAACCCTTGGTGATTTGATAGAAATCTGAATTCACAGAATCCTGCTTTGTTACAGAGAAACCTACCGTCTCTAACGGCCCTGCCCCATTAGAGAGAGAACTCAGTACCATCATGCGAGCAGCATTGACTCAGACATCTGCCCTGGGGTTCATCTGCCCTGCTGCCTATCTGACCGCTGCTTTTGCCAATCTCATTGCTCTTTGGGACCCATTTTGGCTGCACAGAGTCCTCCTGGGGGGTTCAGAACCCCAAGTTTTCTGTAGCGCCCCAACGTTGGCACATAGAAGCCTACTGGACACTGAAGTTTTCTTTGGTTAGTAGGGCCCCGTCCTGGTTCACGGATCCCCACGTTCTCTGAGGAAGTCGAGCATCATAGTGGCGTCTGTAAGGACATGGGTGCCTGTACAAGCCTTTGCGAGGCGAGCGGTAGGAGGAACTGCTCGTGGGTCCTCCCAATACTGCCCTCACCATAGCCGAGGCTGGGAAGATGTTCACCCCCCAAATCGGGATCCAGACCCCACTTCACTCTTTCCTGACCTTGCCAGAGAAGACTCAGGCTTCAGCTCTGCACAGCAAAGGGCAAACAGAGACCGTGGTCAAGGCCTCCGGGAGAGAGACAAGCACCCACCTTGCCTCTCCTCAGGGCTAGCCCCAGCCGCCCGGGCACAAATCTACTTGGACAGAAATAATCAGCCGAATTAATTTAGCTTTAAATAGCAGCACTGAGAATGTTTCCACAAAATTTTCTCCGAGGAGAGCTAAGCAGAATTAATGATGGCACAATATCGGAGAGAAATGTTATTTATTAAGGCCTAATCATCCCGGGGAGGGGGAAATCATCATAACATAATAAAGCGGAAATCAGCCAGCCCGGCCCAGCCCGGCCCCACTCAGCCCAGGAGCCAAGGAGGGGCCCTGGGAGCCCGGGATCAGGGGAGCGTCATAAAGAAGCTTCCTGCAAAGTGAACGGTGCCTTTTGGGGCTCCCCAGGTCCGGCCACGTTCCTCCCAGGCTGTGTCCACACCAGCCCACTTGCTCCTTTGCTGAGCACCTCCGAAGGGGACCAGCCTCCACACTGTCAGGACACCCTAAAAAAACGGAGCTCTCCCAGAGAAGAATCTGTCGCGCCCCACCCCACTTCCGGCTGCCACCACCTTAAAGGGCCCTTCATTCGTTTGTGCTCACAACTATTATTTATTGAGCACTGAGATGTTGGGCTGCTCTGTGCTGGGAGAGACAGCAGGAAAAGCGGCAAACAAGAAAGATGATGTCTGGCAGTGAGAAGGTTCTGGAAGCAACAAAGTGACAGAGATGGCAACGGGTGGCAGATTTAGGGGACGTGGCCGGGAAGGGGCCCCGAGAGAAGACGACAGATGAGCTGATGCCTCAGCCCTTGAGGTGGTCCTATGATGACCTGGAGTCGGGGCAGAATATCCGGGCGGAGGGCGTGGCATGAGCAAAGGCCCAGGAAGAGGAGAAGAACTTGGCTTTCTGAAGACCAGAGAGGCTGGGGCCTGGCAGGCAACAGTGGGGGTATCAGGGGCTGTATTTGTTTCCCTCCGTCGGCACTTCTGCCTCCAAGAGTGTGGGGATGGGTCAGAGTCGGGGGCTTCCCAAGAGGGAGATGAGATTCGAGAAAGGATGAGGGGCTGCTTACTCTGTGACCCCTGCCCACCCTGAGATCTTCCCCCCTCACAGCATGGCTTCTGATGTGCCTGGGGCTGCGTGTGACGCTGTCCAGGCTGCTGTTTTCCTTAAGGGATGCTGATAGAGCAGAATAAGTCTGGAGGGGGCTGGCTCCCATGCCCTACAGGGGGTTTTCTGGATCTGTGGTCCTAAATGAAGGATCTGTAGTCAGAGAGGCCTGGGTTCAAATCCTTATTAGCCACATAACCACGGGCAAAACATTTAACTCCTCCAAACTTCACTTTCCTCAGCTATAGAGTGGCATAACGGTATCTACCTTGTACAACTCTTTAGGGGATTCAACGGGCGAGGAAGGTCCTGTGGCACCGGTATGATACCGCCCAGGTCACCAAAGTCCTCCTCCGTCAGAACCGTAGGCCGTCCGTAACTTGGGTCTGGAGTGTGGTGATGTGGAAAGAGTCAGATGGGCCTGACCACCAGGACTCAGTTTCCTCATCTGGAAAGTGAGAGTGATCACCCCTCCCTCGGGAGGTCACTCAAGGGTCACGCGGGACGATACTGGGTAAACATCTGGCCCAGTAGCTCAGTGACTGCCACTCGCTCCCCAGAGCCATCTGCTTGGGCTGCTGTAGCAAAATACCACAGACGAAGTAGCTTAACCAATGGCAATTTCTGTTCTCAAGGTTCTGGAGGCTGGAAGTGCAAGATCAAGGTTCCGGCAGGGTTAGGTTTTCTGAGAGCTCACCTCCTGGCCTCCAGATGGCCATCTTCTCACTGTGCCATCTCATGGGAGGTCCCAGAAGATCAAATCCAGTCCACCTACATGTGAAAACAGCACAGTAGACGTGTTTACAGCTCACATTTCAGAGACAGCATCTCAGCTTTGGAATCCAGACGGAGCTCTGGTGAAAGAAGGAGTCCCACTCAGTCTCCAGACCCCCATCTCAGAGCCTGACCATTCTTACCACCCCCCAGGTCCAGGGGGACTTTTCTCCAGGCTGTAGGACTGATGTCTGACAGCCTGGCCTGTCCCCAAAGACTCTGATGCATGGGAGGGGCCCTACCTGCCCTTCTCAAGGTGCAGATTCCTCCACTGAAGTGTGCCCCACTCCATCCCCGCGTACTGGGGGAACAACCCTCACTAATCCTAAAAACACGTAGTCAGGGAGGCCTGTTGAATATGAAACACTCCATATCTCTTGGGACTTTTCTGGGACCTAAAATTAAACACAGATGAAGAACTCCTCCAATCTAGCCAGACCAGCTTCTTGTTTTCCTGTCCAAGAAAGCCACGGGGATTCTGTGTCCTGAAATCGTCCCTCTCTTCCATTCACACCTAGGTCTCTTCGCCTCACAGATGACCTCACCGGTCCTCCACCAGTTAGAAACCTTAGGGTCATGTTCTGCTTACTCAATCAGCCATCAATTCCCAACAATTCTCCTTCCTGAGTATGTAATTATGCACTCCCTGTCTTCTTCTTGTGAACATCTGTCGCTCTTGCCTGCCTAGCATCCATGCTTCCCTGTTCCGATAAAGCCACCCTGATTTCCTTTGGGGGATGATCTCTCCCAGCTGGCAGTCCATGGGGATGGATGGAGTGCCCTAGGTTGACCCCAGGCGCCAGCTGCAATGGGTAAACACGTGACCGAGGCCCAGCGAAGATTCCACACCCCCGGGCACAGTGGGTGTTTGAGGATAGACATTCGACCTCATCTCCGTCAATTCGAGTCAGGTCCTAGACCTACTGGGGATTGTTCTGGGGTGTCTTAGCTATTAAAGGTAAGCTGGATATGTTGATGGTCAATGTAGGGGCCGCGCCTTCTGGAGAAAAAAGGCTGTGGGATGGACAGGGAGTGCTCTCAGTCAGCTTTGGTCAGCATCGGTGACCAAATCGGTGATCGGTCAGCATCGGTCAGCTTTGATGTGCAATAACCAGCCACAACACTCCAGCACCATCCCCAGTATTCGTGCGGATGTGCAAGTAGGCTGGGGTTTGGTTGATCTGGGGCAGGCTCAGCTGGGCCACCCTGTTGTAAGAACAGCAGCGGTTGGGGTGGCTTCGCAGCTCATGGCTCTCGTCCTCCTGGGGCCGGCAAAGTGGCAAGAAAGCAAGCAGAAACCAGCAAAGTCGTATAAGGACTGGACTCAGAACTGTCACCCTGTCACTCCTGCCCCTCCCATGGCCCAAGATAAGTCACATGGCCCAGAGTCAGAGAGCACTGAAATCCACTTTGTCCTTTACGTGGTAGGAATGGCCAAGACCTGTTACCAGGGGCATGGATACGGACAGAGGTTAAGATGGGGGGCTGGAATGTGATCTACTGTGAGTGGGCTCATTGGGACCTGGGGCCAGCTGAGCCTGAGCCATCTGCCTTCCCCAACCCCGCCCTCTTCATCCTGTGACAGATACCATGTTTGAACAACGGAGGTGGTTCTCTTCTAAGAGATAGGAGGAGCCTTAGCACATACTGAGCTCCACTCTGTGACAAGTCCTGAGCTAGAAGCTATCCATCCATTCATACCTGAACTGAAAACAGTTCTGTGACGTGGCTGTGAGTACCCCTCATTGTGCAAATAGGAAATAGGGTCGGGGCGGGGGGTGGGGGGCGGGAGCGGGTTGTGTGACCTGTCCGGTCTCGTGGTGAGGAAGCAGCTGAGCGGTCAGGGTTGAAAGTGCCCAGATGGTCAGCCTGAGAACGAAGCATACACTTTCTCCACTTTGTAAGGGTAAAGATCCCCCTGGAAGCCAGTGGCACCCATTCTCTGTTGCATGCTTCCCTCAGCCAGTCAAACGAATGGGAATAACAGCTCATGTTCCCCGAGCCCTTCCTGAGTGCTAGGGAACTGCTAAGCACTTCAAACGCATTAGCTAACGTAATCTTTACAAAAGCCCCGGATGCAAGTATTAGTACCGTCCCCATTTTACAGATGAGAAAACTGAGTTTGGGGAAAGTTGGAGAACTTGCCCAGTTCGCAAGTAGCACGGTCAGGATTCCAACCTCTCCCATCTGGCAGTGGAGCTGGCCTCCTGGCCTCTGTTCAGGCCAAAGGGATGGTCCTTAAATCCCCTCGAAATCCCGGGGCTGGGTAGGAGGGTCAGAAGGGTCAAGCCTAGACCCTGCCTCTTTCCAATCTCCCCACACGGCCCCAAACCTTCACAGGTTCTCAGCTCGCCCCTCAGTGCCTGGTCCCAGAGCCAACCCTCTCTCTGGCTGCAGACGTGATAAATGGCTCCAATTATCCCCTCCGAGCTCTGATTTAATGTAATGTGTTATTAATGGCAACTGTCAGAGGAAAGCAAAGCGCCCACTGCGTGCCCGCTGCCTGCCTCCGTGCGGAAGCGTGCTCTCCAGGTGGAAAAAGGAGAAGGTGTGCAGGGTAGTGGCGGGGAGGCACCCCCCCCTCAATCTCCAGCTCCATGGGCAGGGAAATAACTCAGTGCCCCTCCCCACCTCGGGCCCCAGGCTGAATGAATGCCACATTTTTGCCTGGCACGTTCTACCCATTGCTAATGCTCTGTTGCGTCCTTGACTGACAAATTAGGGGTTTGAACAAAACGCGGGTGAGGGAGGCGGTGGGGGGGGAGATGGCAGCTGCCCACCCTGCAATTAAGAGGGGGTGAGAGAAAAGGGGGGGGCGAGGGGTATTCAGCCATCCCACAGGCATGCCTTCGTCTCGCGGGGTTTTGGCTGAGCATTTTCAGGGTGGGGACACGCAGCCCCTGGTAGCCTGCTCCCTGGGTCATCCCGCTCACCCAAGGCTGCAGCTTCTCACCAGCTTTAAGAGCTGTCAGCCAGGCCCTCTGAGACATGGGCTGGCCAGGTTTCCCTCGTCCCATCGGATAGAGGGAACACTGAGGTCCGGCGAGAGGTAGTGCTTTATCCCAGGTCTGGTGGGAGCGAGTGGGAAAGCCCGCAGTGGCACCTCAGGCTTCTGACTCCATCTGGAACCCTCCTGCTGCACAAGGCTATGTAAATGGCCACGGACAGATTGCAGCGGGGAAGGGTACGGGACTCTTCTCCCCGCTGCCCAGACAGACTCTGAGTCATCAGTCACAGGGCAGAGTCTGGCCAACTCTAGGGGTGGGGGGTTGCGTGCACAGATGCCATGGATGCTCGCTGACACGGTGAAGTCACGTCTTTTCAATATTGGCCAAAGGGATGGTCATATGGTCATGTGCTGCTCATATGGTCAACAAGCAGACAGTGTCTGCAGTAGGCACGGGCAGGGGAGTGATGGGACACAGCCCAGTGTCTGCTCCAGAAATGCTTTCCAGCCATCTCAATACCCTCTAAAAATGAGGTGCAGGAGGAAGACACAGAAGAGGGGACTGTCTTGTCAGTCCTGGCCTACTGATGCTGCCGGTGTCACCCAGGAATGCCTGAGGCACTTGTCAGGCTGTATTACTCCTGGCCAGCCCCACAGGCATTTCTCCAGAGGGCCAGCGTTATGGCTCCACCAGCCTTTGTGGTTCTTATTACGATCACAGGACGTGTTCTCCCTTGGAAACCATCAGGGAACTTTGAGGAATAAGATTTCTTACTCACAAGTCCTGTGGAGAGGACACAGCACGCCGGAGGGCCATACAGCGAAGCTGTGGGCAGAGAGAATGCCGACCTGGGGCTCTGCCTTTATCAGGGCCCAAGTGTGGGGTGTCTATGGTTTTCCGGACTCACTCTTTAATGGTTAATATAAAAGATTTGAGTGGGAATTAGGGTGTGGGAAGGGAGAAGCGGGGTCCCTCCAGCAGGTCAGTTAACCAGGTTAGTCCGGGCTTTCTGGAAGAGGCACCTACCTTCACGAGGGAGGGCGAGCCTAGTTCCTTACCTTGTTTTGCTAATAGCTGCGTCCACTAGCAAATGTTTATCTGAGATGGATGCCTTTTGAAATGGATGCTTTGACAACGGACAGTAAAACTCACACTACTATTGACAATAAAGTATATTTTAAAATCAAAAATAAGTAAAATTGTTTTGTCGAAAGAAAGAAAGAAAGAAAGTAAGAAAGAACATTAAAAAAAAAAAAAAAACCTCACACTACTAATACATGAGCTATCCCTAGTTGGATGAGGTCAAGGAAAACTTCTGAGAGGAGAAGATGTCCGAATTGGCCAAGCAAAGGGGAGAAGAGGTCATTCCAGCAAAGGGAACAGTGAGGATAGGACTCTGGAGGGGAGGAATGGATGAGGCTCTGACGTCCAGACAGAGAGGCATTGGCTAGAGAGCCTGTAAGGAAACCGAGGTGGGAAGAACCAGGCGAAGGAAGAAGTGGTGCCCCCCCACCCGCACCCTCAGGAGCCCCTGTGGCTCTCAGCAAGGGAGTGAGGTATGTGCCCCAGAAAGAGCATCCTGGCTCCGGTGTGGAGGGTTGGAGGCCGCAGGACCTCCAGGGGAAGAGCCGTGGCAGGGCGTTCCCACGGTCTGGAGTGGCGGAGGCAGGCACTACAGCCAAGGTTAAGCAAGGTAGCAATAGACGTTCGAAATATATTAGGGAACTTCTAACTGACTTACGGAGAGGTCGGGGGAGAAAGGAAGCAAAAAATGCCACCAGGCTTCTAACACAGGTAACTGTGGCTGGAGCAGCAGGAGAAGTTTCCCTGAGAGGAAGGCGAGAGGCAGGAGATAAAGGTCCGCGTGGGGTTGAAGGATATTTTTAATGTGTAAAGTCAGATAGAGCTAGTTTTCCCAGCATTCCCGAGCTGGACCAGAGGGGATGGTGATAAAGGGAAGGGATGATCAAAAAGGAAACCGTTTTCTGATGACAGTAAAACTAATACCTCTTGGTCTTGGGTCTGGAATGGGATCTTCTGCTGGGGAGGGGTGGCTGGACCCCTGCTTTCGTATCCCTTTGCAACTCTTTCTCTTCCATCCCCGGGGGCATCCACATGCTGGCCTGCAGGGTACTGCTACCCTTTTAACTCTGCTCCCAACTCCTCTCTTAAAAAAAAAAAAAAAAAAATATATATATATATATATATATATATATATATATATTTGTTATATATATATATATAATTTTTATGTATTTATAATATATATACAATTTGTTATATATATAATATATATTTGTTATATATATTTTTTTATATATTTGTTAACATAGAATAAAACTGGCTTCTGTTTGATTACAGTCCTATGAATTTACAAGTGCAGAGATTCACGGCAACAGAGTAGGTCTGTCACCGGGGAAGAGTCCCTCATGCCACACCCCCTGTAGCTCCCATCTCTTGATGGAGTCAACCATGACTCTGTTCTCTATCACTATAGTTCAGCCTCTTCTGGAATGTCATACGAATGGAACCACATAGCACGTGACCTTGCAAGATTGGCTGTTTTCACTCCGCATAGCGCCTTTGAGACACATCTAGATTGTTACGTGTATCAATAGCTCATTCCTTTTTACCGCTGAGGAGTATCTCGTCGCACGGACATACACATCCATTCGCTCACGGGAGGACAATTGGGTTGTTTCCAGCTTGGGGTGATTATGAACAGAGTTGCTATAAACGTTCACCTGCAATCTTCATTTCTCTAGGGTAAATACTGGTGAGTAGGACTGCTGGGTTGTCTGACACATATGTTTCTTCAGAAACTGCCAAACAGAGGCACCTGGGTGGCTCAGTTAAGCGTCCAACTCTTGATTTCGGCTCACGTGGTGTTCTCAGGGTTCGTGAGTTCGAGCCCCACATCCGGCTCTGCACTAATGGTGCAGAGCCTGCTTGGGATTCTCTCTCTCCCTCTCTCAAAAAAATAAATAAATAAATAAACTAAAAAACAAAATTTAGAAACTGACAAACTGTGTTCCAGATTGACGGGACTGTACTGAGTTTTGAGAGTTCTTTACAGATTATAGATAGAAGTCCTTCGTCAGATATGTGACAAATATTTTCTCCTAGTCTATGTTTTGTCTTAGCAGTGTCTTTTGTTTGGTAAGAGTTTTTAATTGTGGTGAAGTCCAATTTATCAAATTTTCATTTTATGTGTAATGCTTTTGATGTCATAGCTAAGAATTCTTCGCCTAGCCTAAAGTTTTCTCCTATGCCTTCTTCTAAAAAGCATCTGCCTTTTGTAGTTTTCAGATGCAGGACCCTTATATGTTATATATATATATATATATATATATATATATATATATATACTTACATATAAGTATTTCATATTTTTGGACTATTGTAAATGAGACTTTAAAAAAAATTTAATGTCCAATTATTCACTGCTGGCATATAGAAATATGATTGATTTTTCTGTGTTGATTTTGTATCTTGTGACCTTGCTAAGCTGCAACTTAGTTGTAGGAGTTTTTATTTTTGTAGATTCCTTAGAATTTTCTGCACAAACATTTGGTCTGTGAATAGGGACAGTTCTATTTATTACTTTTCAATCTGTATGCGTTTATTTATTTTTCTTTCCTGATTGCATCAACTAGAGCTTCCAACGGTGAGTGGACATCCCCGACTTGTTGCTGATCTTAGGGGGAAACATTCTATTTTTTACCATTAAGTATGATGTTAGTTGTAGGTTTTTAACAGATATCTGTTATCAGGTTGAGGAAATGCCCTTATAGTTCTAGTTTCCTGAGAGTTTGTATCATAAATCACTACTGAATTTTGTTAAATGTATTTTCTGCATTAGTTGATATGATTACCTGATTTTTCTTCTTCAGGCTGTTAATATGGTGGCTGACATTGATTAATTTTCAAATGTTTAAACAGCTTGACATCCTGTGATAAACTCTACTTAGTCGTGCTGTATTATTCTTTTTTTTTTTTAAATGTTTTTTGGGTTTTTTTTTTAACATTTATTTATTTTTGAGACAGAGACAGAGCATGAACGGGGGAGGGGCAGAGAGAGAGGGAGACACAGAATCGGAAGCAGGCTCCAGGCTCCGAGCCATCAGCCCAGAGCCTGACGCGGGGCTCAAACTCACGGACCGTGAGATCGTGACCTGAGCTGAAGTCGGATGCTCAACCGACTGAGCCACCCAGGCACCCCTGTATTATTCTTTTATGTATTGCTGGAATCAATTTGCTACTGCTTTGTTAGGAAATTTTGTATCTATATTCATGGTGGAAATTGATCTGTAGTTTTTCTTCTTCTGCGCTTTCTACATCTAGTTCTGATATTGGGATAATGCTGGCCTCATAAAATGAGTTGAGAAGTGTTCCCTCCTCCTCTCTTTTCTTGAAGAGATTGTGTAGAGTTTTTGATTTCTTTTTAAAATGTTTGGAAGAATTTGCCAGAAATATCATCTTGACTGGGAGATTTACTTTTTTGAAGATTTTTTTTTTCATCTACAAATTCAATTTCTTTAATAACGGTAGGACTATTTAGGTTATCTATTTTATCTCGGGTGAGTTTTGGTAGTTTGTGGGATGTATACATTTCCTCTAAGTTGTCGAATTTATGTGCCTGTAGTTGTTCATATTATCCCCTTAATTTAACATCTATTGTGATATCCCTCCTTTCATTCCTGATACTCAGAATTTTGTCTTCTCTTTTTATTCATCAGTCTTGCTAGAGGTTTATCAGTTTTATTTATGTTTTCAAAGGACAAGCCTCTGGTTCATTGATTTTTTAAACTGTTTCTTCTGTTTTCAATATTATTGATCTCTGTGCTCTGTCTTCCTCCTGCTTGCTTTGAGTTTATTTGCTCTTCCCTTTCTAGTTTCTTAAGACAGAATCTAGGATTACTGATTAGAAAATTTTCTTTTTTTCTAACGTAAGTGTTTCATGCCATAAATTCTAACTACTGCCTTACTATAGTCCACAAATTTTGATATGTTGTGTTTTCATTTTCATTCAGTCCAAATTATTTTCTAATTTCCCTTGAGGCTTCTTATTCAACTCACTGATTAGTTAGAGGTATGTTGTTCAATTCAAAGTTATCTTTCCATTACTGATCTAGTTTCATTTCATTATGCTCAGAGAACATACTTTGCATGATTTCAATTAAAAATTGTTAATATTTGTTTTAGGACTCAGTGTATCCCTAGCTTGGTGAATGTAATATGTGCACTTGAAAAGAATGTATATTCTACTTTTGTTGGGTTGAGTGTTTTGCAAATGCCTATTAGATCCAGTTGATTGAATCACTTCTACTGATTTTCTGTCTACTAATTCTATCAATAACTGAGAAACGAATGTTGATATTTCCAATTACAATTACGGATTTGTCTTTTTGTTCCATGTATTTTGAAGCTCTGTTGTTAAGTGCATCCACATTTAGATTTTGTCTTCTTTATGAATTGATCCTTTTATCATTCTGTAAAAACCCACTTTCTCTCTGGTAAATTTCTTCGCTCTGAAGTCTACTTTGGTATCAGTAAAGCCACCCAGCTTTCTTTTGGTTAGTATTTGCATGGTATATATTTGTCCACCCTTTTACTTGTAACCTATCTCAATATATATGATGTGAGTGTCTTGTAGACAGCATCTATTTGGATTAGAGTTGTGTTGTTTTGTTTTTTAATCCATTCTGATGATCTCTACATTTAAATGGGTGTGTTTAGACCATTTACATTTAATGTAACTACTGACATGTTTGGATTCGGAGATACCATTTTATCAGTTTCCGGTTTAATCCTTCTCTTCTTTTTTATTTATTTCTCTATTTTGTCCCTTTCTGACTTATTTTGGGTTGGGTGAATATTTTTTGTATTCTATTTTAATTTATAGTTTTTTTTTACTATATATCTTTTTGCATAACTTTTTTAACAATGTTCTTTAGGGCAATGCCTGGGTGGCTCAGTCGGTTAAGTGTCTGACTCTTGATTTCGGCTTAGGTCACAATCTCATGGTTCATGAGATTGAGTGGCACGTCAATGAGTTCACCATGCTGTGAGCATGGAGCTGCTTGGTGTTCTCTCTCTTTCCTCTCCCTCTGCCCCTCCCCCCTACTCATGCACACTCACTCTCTCTCTCTCAAAGTAATTTTTTAAAAAAATGTTCTTTAGTGATTGCTCTAGGAATTAAATTATATATACTTAAGTTTTCACAGTCTACTTAGAATCATTATTTTATCACTTCAAGTGGAATGTGGAACCTTACCACTAAGTTCCTTTATCTTCATCCATTTAGGTTATAGTTGTCTTATATTTTAGATACATATTGAATACATCTAACTTCTCCAAGTCACATAGTAAGTGAGTGGCAGAGGCAGAATCCCCCAGGCAGCCTGGGGCCAAAGTCAGGAGCATAACTATTCCCCAAAAGTGCCCCTGGTTCCAATCTGGCCCAGCATATTGGACCTTCCAAAAAGCCCAGAGCTGGTTATAAAATGTCTTGACCCCCAGAGATAAGAAGGCTATCCCAGGTCACCCCATCAGACCAGGACCCTGAGGGAAAACACATTGGATTTCAGCTCCCATGTGTCCTTTCGGCTAGGAGTCTTTGTGTTATGCACAACTTGCCCAACAGTTCATGGCAGTCCTGCCCTGGGGTTCACACTTCAGCCAGTAAATGGCTTTGCTTTTCTGGAACTTTCTGGGCCTTTTCAGCAAAACCAGAACAGTCTTTGCAAACTGAGCAATACTACTCCAGCCAGATGAGGGAAGCTCACACAGTATTCTACAGGAGCGGCTTGACATCTTTATCATCCTGGCTGGCGGCTGGAGCCCCCCTGTCGCTTCTGTGGCTGAACTCCCTCCTTCTCTTCTTTTCCCTCATCCTCCAGGGCTGAGGAAGAGAGTGCATTTCTTGCCTGTCATCTTTCTGCACAACTGGAATCGACAGGTCCTTGGGAAGAGGGACTGGCCCCTCCTCTGACAGCGAACTAGTTCTAGATAAATGAGTATTGGTTTTGCTCTGTTTGTTTTTCATTTGTAGCTCTCCTTTGATTTTTTTTTTTCCTCTGCAAAGTGGGTTAAGCAATGATAGCATGGTCTGCTTCTGCAGTTGCATTGATTGGGCTGCTCCTGGAGTCTGGGTCTTTTGCTGGCTTTTCTGTTTTGTTTAACGTTCCATCCTACCTCCAACTAGACTCCCTCTTTTATATCTGTGGAAGGGCGAGAACTAATACAGAGAGAGCATCTATGAGTGCCGGGCACTGTGCTTGGGATTTATGCCTGTTGTCTCATTCTACCTTTAGAAATAAAAAACAAAACAAGCCAAAGTGGTAGGCATCATTCCTCCTACTTTGCAGATGAAAAGGGGGCTCAGAGAGGGTTCCAAAACCCGTTCAATATTGGATAGCCGGAAGTCAGCAGCTCCAGTTGGGGCTCTTCCCCTGCTTCCCCTGCCAGACACTGGACAGCTCACCATGTGGCCCTCAATAGGTGGTCCTTTCTAGACCTCATGCTGCCTCTCTGTGAAACAGAGACAGCCCAAAGGCACTTAGAGGCCAACAGTACGTTGTGAGTTATTCCCCCAGATAAGGAAACTCTGAGCTCATTAGAAAAAGGTCAAAAGCAAAAGGAGATCATGACAGTGAAGGGGAAAAGAAGCATGGTAGGGTCGGGGAGCAAGGAGGGTTGGGGGACAGTGGGTGGTCTGGTATGCAAGTGTGTTTGCTGGGTGAGCAGATTTCCAGGGCTGGTAAGTCCTGGTTTTCATAGCAGCCAACGGGATGCCTGACTGGTTTTTTTCCTCTCCCTCCTCCATGTGGTCATCCAGTTGCTGGGCATTACAGAAACTCACCTTTAGGGCAGATTATAAGAACTCACAGCTAGAAGGTTCTTGCGGACTGAAGAAGCCCTTTGGGGTACCTGGGGCTTGGGACTTAGCATGCCAACAACTCCTGGTGGGCGTATGCGGGAGATAGGGATTCTCTGTGGGTCACCTGAACCCTCTGAGATGTCCACAGGGCTTAAGACTGGCTTAAGTGAGGAGGCGCCTGGATAGCTCAGTCGGTTAAGCGTCCCTCTTCGGCTCAGGTCATGATCTCACAGTTCATGACTTTGAGCCCCACATCGGTCTCTCTGCTGTCAGCAGAGCCTCCTTGGGATCCTCGGTACCCTGTTCTTTCTGCCCCTCCCCTGCTTGCCCTCTCTCTCTCTTTCTCTCTCTCTCAAAAACAAACATTAAAAAAAAGAAGTAGCAAAAAGTTGATATTGGAGGGCTTACCATTTTCCAGGCACTGATTTAAACGTTCTCCATATATTAACTCATTTCATCCTCAAGATAGCCGCAAGGAGAGCATTATCCTTTCTTTACGTCCATCAAAATACAGGGACAAGTGCTTTGGAGAAAAAGCAGAGTCAGGGGCAGAGACACAAGGATGGTGAGGGAGGCCCACCCAATGAGACGACACCTGAGCTGAGACCTAATCGAGGGAGGCAGAGAATCTGCAAGGCAGGGACGGGGCTCTGCAGTGGGGACCAGCTCAAGTGGGTCTGAGTGGCCACAGGACAGCGTGATGGAGGAGGCCAAGCAAGCAGGGCCGGGTCACCCATGCATTGCAAGCCATGTGAGGAGGCAGGGACTATTGTAACCATGGTGGCATGACTTGGGAGAGTCTGAGCAAGGTGACATCATCTGACGATGAGCAGAAGGTGACTGTGTACCTGCCAGAGTCATCTTCCTAAGGTACTCAGGTAAATGTCTCCCAATCCTGCCCCTTTCCCCTCTCTATTTCCAAAGCTCTTTAGAGGCCCCTCTTGGTCCTCAGGGTAAAGGCCAGGCCCCCAGATGCAGCCCTGCCCAGTGGCCTCTCGGTCACACCATCCCCAACACCCCACCCCCCCTTCCCAATCACCTGTGTAAACCATTGTCCTCTAAATCTGCTCACTCTGCCTGGGATACCCCCATCCTTACCTAACTGGGTACCTCCTCCCCACCTCGGCCTCTGCAGTTGTCTCCCTCAGGGACACTTTCCTGGACGCCCCGTCCTGCAACAGGAGTCGGCCCCGTGCCGATGGCCGTCAGAGCATTTGTCGCAGGAAGAGTCATCTGCCCTCTCGTCGGTCTCCACCAGATACTGTAAGCTCCCGTGGGCCAGAACTGGAAATTACCCATCAGTGTGCCTCCAGTCCCTAGAGTGTGCCTGATGGACCTATGTAGGTGCTTAGGGAACACTGAACACATGAATAATAATAATTGAATTAATAATATCCGAGCAGAGCAACCCCCCTCCCCCCCCTACTCCGTGAGGCTTCCTGGATCCCAGGGTGGGGGGTGAAGGGACCAGAGGAGAGAAGCAGCACTGGCTGGGCCAGGCCGGGAGCCAACTGTGAGCCTGACTTCCAGAGGCAGGCGGCAGAGCTCATAAAAGGCCCAGTTACATTTATAGCCATGTTCTTATTAAGCACCAGGAGAGGAGAGATGAATCATACCCCCTCCTCCCGCCCACCGCCTGGGGAGGTGGAGGCCACCAGCCAGCCTGGCCTTAAATCTCGGGAAATCTAAAAGTCACAAGTGCTCAGGGCCAACCCTGCATCACCAGGGACAGCAGAGTGTGGAATGTTGCTTCTCAGGCAGAGTCCCGCCCCTCCAGGGTCCAGGCCACAGGCACAGGAGGGAGAGGGCAGGAGGGACGTGCACGTGCCTGAGAAGTTCTGGGAACAGGGCTTTCGATCCACAGAGCTGCACTGAATGCTGCGTGACCTCGGGGAAGTCTAATGCCATCGCTGAGCCTTTGGGTGATACACTCTCCCCTTAGTGAACAGAATCCAGGTGTTTCTGGGAACACTCCCAAAAGAAATGATGTCTTCCCTCCCCTTAATCTTCCCATTGCACAGAAAAAGAAAGTAGGGCCCAGAGGGGACCGGGGCTACCAGACTCCTAGCAACTGTTGTTCTGAAAGTGCAGCGGGTTCCTAGACTAGACGTGGTCTTGAGGGTGAGGCCAGGGATACCATTTACAAACATGTCCCCTAATGCCGGAGCCACGGTAACCATCACCCTCTTGAAACAGAACAGGGGCGTTAAGCAAATGTTCTGCCCCCATGGGGCTCCCCTGGACAGCAAGGGGGAGGGGTGAAGGCAGCCACACCTGTTTTGCAGGGGGAGTAACTGGGCACAGACCACCTGCCAACAGGACTGAAACTTGGATGGGGTCTTCTTCATACCTGAGGCCTCTTTCGCCTTCTTTTTGTGTGTGTAATTGATTTCAGTGAGATTTATTGAGGTTTTTCAACCCTTTTTTATTGTGAAATATAGCACAAATACCAAAAAGTGAATAATCCATAACTGTGGAGCTTAATGAGTTATATAAAGTGAAACCACCTCTCAGGCCCCAGAAAATAAGATGTTGCCAGAAGCGACCATCCCCCTGCCAGCTCCTCCCTCCCTGCTCAGGGAAACCACGTTCTGACTTTTATGGGAGAACATCTCTCTATCCTGTACTGAGCCCACTCACCTGGAAATTCGAAAGAATGAAGAGCACGGAACTAGAAGGCAGGAGGCACGGTTCTGGTTCTACTCCCCTCTCCGAGCTTAGTTTCCTCATCTGTAAAGGAGAGGATTGGACCCATCAAGCCAGAACAGTCTAGAATCCTAAGCCAGCAGGAAAACAAATTCTGCTGGGGGAAATCTGTGTGCATGTGCAGAGGTGAGGAGTAGGAATCAGAAGGTACCTGGACACACCTCTGCAGGGTGCTGTTTCCTTCTTCCTCATTCCAGGGAAGCAGTGATGTCCTTCTTCCACCAAGCCTGGGGCGCTTGTGACTAGGGGGCGCCTCCTTCTGCCTACCTTGGAGATGGAGTTTTGGGGTCTCCTGCGCAAAGAGCTGTGGGCAGTCCTGGGGTTCTCCAGGCTTATACCCCATCCCTGCCAGGAAGACTTTGGCTCAGTTCTGAGTATTTCCCTTTAAAAAACAAGATGTAAGGGGCACCTGGGTGGCTCAGTCAGTTAAGCGTCAGACTCTTGATTTTGGCTCAGGTCATGATCTCACAGTTCGTAAAACCCACATTTGGGATTCTCTCTCCCTCTCTCTTTGCCCCTGCCTCTCAAACAAAAACTAAATAAACTTAAAAAAAAAAAAAAAAAAAAGGTAAGAATCCAAAAGCCAAGCAGAATTTCTTCCTTCTGTCACAAGCTCTGAGGTGACTTCTGGTCCTCAGCCCGTGCCTGCCCCAAGATGGCTGACCCAGCAGCGCGAGAGTTGGGAAGTACCTCCCCATGGAGAGGACAAGGAGAAGGTGAGAAGGCGAGCCCCTACTGTGTGCCAAGCACCGCAGAGGCACTTGGCATTCGCTGTCTGGTTGAATCAGCCCCCTCACACATTTGGAAGCAATATTAACACTTCCATTTTCCAAAGGAAGACCCTGAGGCTCAGAGTTTCAGCAACTTGTTCAAAGTCACACTGTTGGCAAGTGGCAGAGGCAGAGCCTGTTTGACTCCACAGCTCTTTATTCTCACCCCATGCCCAGTCCTGGCATGGAATCAAGAAAGGAAGTCAATCTCTTCCCAACTTCTGGCTCCCTCCGGCCCTGGCTGGGGTGCTAATAGTGCTGATGAATGGAGGGGTGGAGAAATCACCAAAGGAAGTCAGGGGTGATGGAAGGTGAAAGGGATTGAAAGGAAGAGTGAGAGTTGGGAGGGGGCGAGGCGGAGGGCAAAGTTTCAGAGAACAGGCTGAGGTTTTCAGCTGGGGAGACCCAGTGGCTGGCGGAACCAAAATCCAAGATAGGAAAGGGCAAGTTTCACAGGGGAGGAGGTTGATTTTTAAGACTTCAGCAATTTATTTCTTACTTGTTTATTCTTAGCAAAAAGGCTGCTATGGAATGTGAACTCTATAAATGGCGGATGGGTGGGTGTGTGCATGGATGGATGGATGGGTGGGTGGGTAGGCAGATAGGTGGATGGTTGAGTGGACAGATGGGTGGGTGGATGCATGGATGGCTAGATGGATGGGTGGATGGGTAGGTGGGTAGGTGGATGGATGAATGGCTGAATGGGTGGTCAGCTGAGAGAAGGGAGGGGTGGAGAGGTGAGCACATTTATGGCCCAGGATCCTCTGGGTCTCCACCTCATTCCATGTGAGGATGGAGAGATATATACAATTTTGGAGCAAGGACCCTATAAGCAAGTCACAGCACCCAGAGATGCCTAACTGTGCTCCCACGGACAGTGTTCCTGGATATCCTCTTCTACCCGTCCTCCTTCTCCCCCTTCCTGCTGTCTCACCTTCAACTCTCATTTCTTCCTCTATCTCCTTTCCCTATTGCCCTCAAGACCCCAAGAGGGAACATGCTTCTCTGGACCCAAGAACAAGGCTATGAGCTCCAAACTCCATAACTCATACCAGCAACTCCAACTGGCAGCGCTGGGGCTCAGAAAGGCCTGGGGCCTTGGCTGAAGCCACTCACAAAGTCTGGTGCTGAGATGGGTCCAGACTGTCTGGCCACTCAGTCCTAGGGCTCACTGCTAAGAATCTGCTGGAGGCGAAAAGCCCAGTGGGGCCTGCGTTCCCATCTCTGGAAAACACTGAAACAAGCTGGCCTCTCAGCCCCGCTGAGCTCCTGCTGCCCAGCCTGGGTTAAGGCCATGGCTTCTCAGCGGTAAACCATGATTGCTCGGTTGTTTTTCCTGCTAGATGATTTTAGTTGAATAATTTTGCATGATCTCAGCACAGCATGAGAGAGTGCCAAGCTAAGGATGAGGGGCTTGCTCTGCGGGTGAAGGGTGGAATTGGAATCTGAAGAGCTCCCTACAAATTGGTCTCTGCCAGGGACTAGAATTTCCTACGGCCGTGGTTGCTGGTCCGCTAATTACGGCAGCCCTTCCCTCTGTGCATTGCTCTGAGTAGCCCCCACAGGGAAAGGGCCACGGGCCACTCCCAGCCCTATGTGGTCATGGGTGGGTCCCATGTTGACTGATGTGCCCAACCCTGTGCTGGCATTACCTCGCTGAATCTCTGCCACCTTTACATCCTGACACACACACACCCCCAGGAAGCAAGCATGGTCATCCCCACTATGCATAAGGAAACACAAGTGCAGACTTACTGGAGACCCCTGCCCAGTAAGGGCTGATGGGAGCCAAGGCTAAGCCCAGTATTGGCAGACATCAAAGGAGAGGGTGGTGGGTGCTCGAGACTCCAAGAGGAAGCAACGGATCTAGGTTGGGGATGGAGATGTCAAACTGGAAGACTACCCTAAGAGAGGAGCAGAGTCCGGTAGAGGAATCCAGGGAGTTTCCCTGGAGGGGAGGGGTCGGGAAAGCAAGGCAGTTAGAAGATCTAGAAGAAGCCTTTCTTTTTTTTTTAAGTTTATTTCTTTATTTGAGAGGTGGGGGAGGGGCAGAGAGAGAGAATCCCAAGCAGGCTCCGTGCTATCAGCGTGGGCAGAGGCAGGGATCGAACTCACGAGCCAAGAGATCATGACCTGAGTCAAAATCAAGAGTTGGACACCTAACCCTCTGAGCTACCCACACGCCCCTGGAAGAAGTTTTGAATCACAAGTTAGACCCGCCAAGACTCTTAGAGGTTTTCAAATCATCCTCTCCATTTCAGAGACGAATTTCACAATCATCCCGGGGAAGTCAAGGGGCTTGGCCAAGGTCACAAAGCAGAGAAGCTAAGGCCAGAGCCAAGTACTCCCAACCCCATAATCCCACACTGGACTGGGCCTCCCCTTCCTTAGAGCCAGCCTAGTTCTAGTTCCAGAAAGGCTGGGTCAGGCTGCGGCCAGAGGAAGAGGGGTGGAGTCCCAGGCCCCGGGGGGAGGAACATCTCCCCTCCAGTCCCACCCCCAGTCCACCTCCTTGTTATTTCTGGCACCTCCCCCAAGCTCCCCCTCCCGTGGAAACCCAGTGACTCCGAGAGCTGGAAATTTGGACGTTTTCCCAGCATTTGGGATGTTAATTAAAACTAATAAATCTGCCACTTGGAGTTGGGTTGAAGAGGAGAAAGGGTGAAGTAAGAGAGGGAGAGGGGGACTCAGGCTTAGGATCCTCCCCACTCCCCACCCCTCACACACACACCCCTGTGAGGGTCTTTTCCTTTCAATCTTGCCTGCTGAATTATTTTCTCTGTTGGTCATTTATTCAGTCCACTCTGGATTTTCCCAGCGGTCAGCCCCAACCTCTTCCTAAGCATGCTCTGGTTCGTTCTAAGGAGGAGTGGAAGACATTTCTAAGGCAAGGACTGGCCAGCCATCTCCTGCCACTCGCCGGGACTGAGCAAAAAGCATGCGACGCAGCTGGGACAGACCTGGGTTCAAAGTCCAGCAATGCCACTCTCTAGCCATGTGATTCCTGGGAATCATTTTTCCTCTCTGAGCTTCTGGCCCTGCACCTCTAAATTTTTTTTTTTTAACATTTATTCATTTTTGAGACAGAGAGAGACAGAGCATGAATGGGGGAAGGTCAGAGAGGGAGACACAGAATCCGAAACAGGCTCCAGGCTCTGAGCTGTCAGCACGGAGCCCGACGCGGGGCTCGAACCCACATACCACGAGATAATGACCTGAGCCGAAGTCAGACGCCCAACCGACTGAGCCACCCAGGTGCCCCCCGCCCTGCACCTCTAAAATGCAGATTATATTTCCTACTTTTGAAATGCTTAAAAGCATAAAGTTGAACAAAAATCAAAACAGCTGCACTAATGCTCCAGTGAGGTTGGATCTTAAAGGAACCTTCTTCGTCTCTTCCGCAAACCTCCCTCCTCCCTTCTTAGCCTTTTGCTCCAGGAACCTGGTACCAGCCTAAAGACACGAGGAAGGGGGCTGGTATCACCTACACAACTGCTGTCAGAACAGGCTAGATCCTGTGTGTCCCTATAAAACGCCCCAGCCCCTTCCTCCGGGAGGGCTTGCAGTTTTTGAAGGCCCTGGCCCGCTGCGCAATAAAGCTGTCATTCCCGTTTATCCCAAACTCTGTCTTCGAGTTATACTTCGGCTCCTAAACACGGAGGTCGCTTTTGGGCAACATTTCGACAGGCTTATCGTGAGGGTGGCATGAGAAAGTTGTGTGCAAAATAGCCTGTTACAAACTGTTACGTGATCTATTTCTTGGCCTCTGTGATTTCCCATCCTGATCGCCAATTCCTTCTTTCCCATCTTCTTTGACTCCTGGAGATTCTCACAAACTCTCTAAGTTGTATATAAATAAGAATGCAAATAATGTCACTTTAGATCTCTGTAAAGGCGATGTAAGTTTACAGAACTCCCCCCTGCCCCCCCCCACCCCCGCTAGCTAGGGAGCCCTCTGGGCAATGAGAACGCCTCGTTCAGCTTCTGCATTTTCCCAGTGCCCACCCCAGCGCTAGACACACAGGAAGTGCTCGATTCATGTGTCTTGGATGGATGAAGTGCTTTGGAATCTGAAGGAGCCACCCATTTCACTTGTCTGCACAGTACTCTGTCCCCTTCATCCAGGAGCTGCTTCCCTTTTCCTTCCAGAACCACATCTCCCCATTGCACCTGGTATCTATCTATTCCTCTTCCTGCTGCACAGACCATGTGACCAGACTCGTCCAGTCAGAGCTTTCCCCAGGTATTTTTTCTACCTGAGACTTGTGGAGAGCCCTCCTTCTTGTTTAGTCATGAGGCCAGGAGGAGACCTGCCTGTGAGCACAGCTCCGGCCTTTCTCACTGGCCAAGATGAAGTCATGTGCACAAAAATGATCTGAAAAGCGGATGCCCAGATCCACTGGTCTGGCCTTCGTATGACTAGGTTATGTGACCAAATGAAATTCCTCATTACACAACCAGGCTGGGATGTTGCCATTCACAGCCACTGAGTCACAAGACATCTATCTCATCTGCTTTCCATAATGTCCCAAGTCAAGCCAGGAGGGATTATTACTCCTATTTTCCAGGTGAAAAAGCCAAGTCTTGAGAGAGTTGAGTTTGTTCTCCGAGACCACCCAGCTGGTAATGTTGGAACTAGAACTGATAAGGATGAATTTATCTAGAGTGGTGGGTGCTGTGACTGGGGGCTCACATGTGTCATGTCACAGCAGCAATACTCCAGTGACATTGCTACCGTCTGTATCTGCCTGTCTACAGATGGGGAAACTGAGGGGAGAGCAGGTAGGTGAATTACCCAAGGTCACCAGCTAGTCAGTGGAGCCGGCCTAGGTCTGTCTGCCCAGGGTCGGTGCCACGAGCCACCCCACTACACTGCCTTCAGCCTGGGGCCCTTTCCAGCCCCCGCAGAGGCTGCCTTTCAGGGAGAGGAGCATCCAGGCAGTAGGAAGCTAAGAGCACCGTGAGATGATGAAATACTGCTATGTGCGTGGCTTGTGCCGGGGCTTTAGGAAGCATGGGTGGCCAACCCGAGATAGGTCTCAAGTCTGCAAGTCCTATTGGTGGCTCAGGTAAAGTGCTCTGGGGCCCAGTGGAGGGGGAGGTGACTCTAACTAGTGGAGGGGCAGGACCTGGGAAAGAGTCACGAGGCAAGTGGCACTGAATAGGGCTTGTAATGCAGGTGAGATTTGCGCCTGTGGACACGGTGTGGCCATCGCACCGTGAGCACCACAAGCAGAGGGAGATTCGTAAGCCAACACCCCATGGTGGGAAGTCCAGGGAGGTGGTTGGGAAGGAGAGGCCCCGCTTTTCTGAAGGGCGATGGGCATGAACAGGCAAGGCAAAGATAAGGCCAGAGCAGTAAGTTAGAAGCAACAAGCTGAGGGCTTTGAATGCCACGAGTAAAAATCTGGGCTTCATTCGGCCAACAGTGGGGAGCCACTGGGGACTTTCGAGGGAGACAGTGCCATGGGGGACTGCAACAGTAAGGCGGCAGGCCACACCAAAAGCAGAGTAGGAAGAGAAGGCCAGTTAGGAGGACGCTCACCAGAGAGGCAGTGAGCCTGAGGGGGCCAGAGGAGGCCACGCACCCAGGGAATGGCAAGAGCAATCCAATGACACCGAGGAGGCAGAATCGTCAGGGAAGAGCGTGGCGTGGTGGAAAGAGCTCAGACTTGGGCTTGAACCTGGTCTGCCTGGCTCCAGGGGCCAACACGCAGGTCGCCAGGACCTTGAACAGACAGCACGCCGTGAACCGCAGATGCATTTGCGGCCTCAGTGATGGAGGGGCCAGCCCGTGGTCTGACAGCAGGTGTGTTCAGGGAGTGCTGAGGGGCTGATGGGAGGATGGATGGGCACGTGAAGGAATGGATGAGTGATGAATGATCCAGGGAATGAATGAATAAGAGAAGCAGGGGAGAGAAGGAGAGACGCAGAGCAGCTCCGAGGGCTCCCACAGGAGTGCTCGGCTTCCTGAGCTCTCTCCTCCCCTCCTCCACACTCCATCCCAAGCCTGAACACAGCCTTAGGCTGAGCTGGGTTTTCCATAGGCGTGGAGGGGGGGGGGGGGAGGGCGGGAGAGGTTTAAACGTGATAAACTGCTTCTGCCAGCATCCCCCCTCCTTCTGAGAAACAAGTAGTTAGAAGTGAATGTTACTTAAAACCCAGTTAGCGCTGCTGCGATGGGAAGTTTGGCTATATTTGGCTTCCCACTAGCCCCGCCAGTTTGGGGCAGGGACAGGGGCTGTGACTTCCGCCCAAACAGGGGCCACTGGAGGCGGGGGGTGGGGGGGGGGGGTCCCAGCACATCCTCACTGTGGGCCTGGCCCAGGGGACTGACGGTGTGGGGCCCGGGAGCTGGGCTCTCTTGCCTCTGGGAAGCCCTCCCATTGGGGCCACTCCTTTCCTTTCAGACACATAGCTTACCTGCTAGTCAGTAATCACACCGTCAATATTATTACTGCTTCCTCACATTGTACGGACATTCACATTTGATCTTCACACAAGCACTGTGAGGCCTCTCCATTCCACAGATGAAGAAACTGAGGCTCAGAGAAAGTGACCCTCCCCAGCTCACATGGTAAGTGATAGAAGCTGGCCCACCAGGAAGTACAAAGAGAGGCCAGTCACCTCCCACTGCCCCTCTCACATCTGTACAAAAGGGGGCATGGAGGGGAGAACCAAAGCAAAAGAATCCCCTGCTATGACCAGAAAATGTCCCCCAGGCAGCAGGACAGGCAGAAAAGTCCCCCAAAAACAATCATAACAGTGAGGGTTAATATTACTGAGGTTTTCGGTCAGGCCCTCCTCTGTGCTAGAAGTGAACCAACTCACATAACCTCATTGTGACAACAGTTATTCATTCCCTTTACAGGCAAGTGACTAGCCAAGGTCACACATGGCCAGGACGAGGCAGAGCCTGGGCTCAAACCCAAGCAGTTCAGCTCCAGAGCCAGGGCCCTTCACCTCCTCCAGTTCCAAAACTGCTCTGAGGGCCAGTCTTAACACTGCCCCTAAGTTCTCTGGTGTTAAATGGGGACAAGGACGGCACTTGCCACACAGCATGGTACAAAAAGCTGATTGAAAATACAGCTCACCAGGAACTGTCAGGTGCTGTACCAATCGTGGGTGGCATCTAGGGAGCCAGCTTTTTCACTGTTGAAAATTCTGGAGACAAGTTGATGTGGGTGGATGGGAGGCCAAGCAGGTGTATGGGACCGGGAGGCAGAGCCTGGGGAGGCAGCTGGGCAGGTACTGTGCCAGGTGGAGACACCCAGAAATTGTAGGCTAGGGTTCCTTGGGGCCTGCTGTGTGATCTTGGGCAAGTCACTGCCCCTCTCTGGTCCCACTTTCCTCCTCGGAAAATAAAGTGGAGCAGAGAAGTGGGGTGATAGGGGGTGGGATAAAGACGTTCCCTGAGGTCACTTCCAGGCTCACTGCCCTATTTCAGTGTTCTCAAGAGCTGGCCTGTAGCACAACAGAACACAGGAAACATATTATGTTGAGGCCCTGGTACAACAGTCAGTTTTCCACAAGCTTTGCTACTGGAGAGCCAGAGCGCTAAGAAAATGTGAAATCTTCCTGACCTCCATCCCACCCACCTAAACTCACCCTACCAACCCCCCCCCCCCGCCCCAGGACTCTAAGAAAATGGAATTCTGGGGGGAGAGCAGATGGAGAGTCATTGATCTACTCTGAGCCTCGGTTTCCTCTTCTGTAAAATGGGGGCATGGGGACCGTGGCAAGAAGGTTACTCGGGGCCCTTCTAGCTCTGCCAGCCTGGGACTCTGGCGTTCAAATGAAGCTTCTTCCTCCATGAGGTTGTCTATTTCTCTGAGGATAAAAGCCAGGAGAGGGCGGGAGCAGGGCTAACTCAATTCTTCCTGGGGTAGAACACCCTCCAGAGGGAGATGAGAGAGTGGCTCATCTGAGAGAAGGATAAAGGAGGAGGTTACCATCTCCATGGTAGATTCTGGATCAGCTTGGGGCAGGAATGCCACTTCCTCCAGGAAGCTCCAGTGATTATTCTGGGCGCTGTCTAGCTGAATACAACTAGACATCGCCCTCCCCTCCCCACCGCCAGCCCTTCCCTCTCTGGGGGACCCCTCCTCACACCCCCACACTGGCGCCCCTGCCCTGCAAGCCCACATCTTCTGCTGATGGACCACGTGTCCCCACTAGGCTGGCCTCTGACCCCTACCCGAGGCCCACTGGGGCGACTGAAGACTCGGGCCTTCTGTCCCCCTTTTCCAATTTCCTTTTGCTTTGATTTTGCAGGTTCTTTGATAGCCTGGACTTCCAGGCTGGGGTGAAGGGCGGCTCTGTGCAAGGAAAAAAATAATTGAAAAGAACACTGGGCAATTAGCACAGAGGCTGCCTCCTTCTCCAGCCGCGCTCTGACCAGGCTCGGGGATGGATCCTGTGACCGCATGGCCCCTCAGAGGCGCCTCCATCGCGTGAGGTTCCCCGTGTGTTCAAACAATGAGGACTTTGCCACGATCGGCTTTACAAAAAGTGTGGTTCAGAGTACGTCTTACCAGTTAACAATTTAATGCTTTAACACAAAAATTACAATGTAATATAATTGCTCTATTAACACGATAATTACAGGTTTATTTTTAATTAATTCATAATAGGCTACAGATGGTGTGGTCTGGTAATAGGACCCAGTGTAAAGTTATAGGATGAGCCTGTCAGGCTAAGTCTGAGAGAGGAGAAATGCCTCATTTGGAAATAATGTCAAAAGCTGATTGGGAGAACGGGGCACCCAGCCCGAAAGCCTCCTTCCTGCCCCCCACTCCCTCCAGGACAAGCTCTGCTCCCGAACACGCCTGCCCCCCTGAGAGACCATAAAACGTAGACCGGGGAGGAAAGCTCTAGGTTGACAGTACAGACCCCATTGACCAGATGAGGAGACTAAGGCCCCATGCAGCAGAAAGAGCACTGGATTTGGAGTCAGGAGAGCCTATTTTTCTAACACACCTCTTTCACTTAGTACTTACCTGGCCTTGGGAAAGTCGGCTCACCCCTCGGAGCCTCAGTTTCCTTGTGTGTGAAATGGGCGTGAATAAAGCCCACCACAGGGACCTAGGGACCTGCTCCCAGGCAGTCTCCTCATTTCCCTTTCATCTCAAAGCCAGAGACCAAGCCCCAGGGTTCTCAGAGTGAAGAGGGCACCGACACTCAACCCCCCAGCTCCCAAGGGGGAGGGGAGGCTGGGGAGTGAGACTCCAGGCTGGGGAGGAAGCTTAGGTGGAAGCAGGTAGGGAGCCAAGAGGAAGTTGGAACTGTTCGGCAGAGAAAGGGGCTCCTTCCCCGACCCCCAAGCGCAGGGAGCATGGGAAGCCCGCTAGGCTGCGAGCTGAAAGCTTCAGTCCTAGCTCTGAATTCAGTCTTCAAAGTGGTACCTTCTCTCCGGGGTCACGCTGGCCTCTTCTCCACCAATGCCACCTTGGCCATACGCCGCTGCTGAGGTGAAGCTGCTAGAACACGAATCTGACCCTGTATGCGGCCCCCAGCTTCAGCTCCTGTGACTCCCCGCCACCTGCACATCGGTGAGTGAACCATGTGACTGGCATCGGGGTCACCTCTTCTGGTGCTTGCCCCTCCCCATCCCGATCACCAAGAGTGCAGTGCTCTGCCCGGCTGTTCCCCGCCACCCCACCCCCCACCCCCAGACGCCGTACTCTCAGCTCTCCAAGAAGACCTGTCTGCTTGCTCAGGCCAAATGCAGTCCCCTGCCCCTGAACAAACTTCCAGCCTAGCCACTTCCTCTCTGGGTGCCTCACCCTGGACATGCAGGCCACTTGCAGGGGAAGCCAGCTTTTAGCTGCTGAGCACCTCGGACCTCAGCCCTTTCTCCCTGGGGCTCCTGCAAGCCGGAAGCCTTCGAGCAAGGAGGAAATGGATCCCACGCCCTGGCCAAGAGGTACAGTGTGGGATAAAGAAAAGGCCACCTCCCCTCTACAGGGCTGCAGGGGCATCAGCGTTCCCGGAGAAAACCCGATTTGGGTTACAGCAAGAAGATGAAGGGAATATGGCTCCCAGCTGCCACCACTCTCCAAGGAACCCTTCCCACAAGCCACCTGGCCTCAGCTTAACAGGGCGGCCCCGACGGGGGCCTCTGCCTTCCCTCAGGCACCCTGTGGGGCCTCCGGGACAGACCCTAACATAGGTCTTACCCCCCTTCCAGCCCCACCCATCAGCCCCCTGCTGAGGCGCTCTGCTCTCCAGCCTGGCCCAGGGTTTATCCCAGTGTTGTCCCGCCCGTGGCCTAGTCGGACCCTATCACCCACCCCACCTCCTCCCGGGCTGCAGTCACGGACAGACATCGCACCCTGGTGAGTTGAACACCCCCCCCTCACCATCTTGCCCTCCATCAACACCCCTGTCACGACTGAGTGTCCACAAAGTGGGTCCTGTCAATACACCTGTCAGCTCTTTGGTCTCCTTAATGCCAGTGACCTTTCCCCCCCATCCCTTCATATGCTCCTTCTTTGAACCTGACATCGTCGTATCTGTACCTTCCCCAAGATCCAGAATGTAAACATCTGTGAGAACCCTGTGGCCATCACCTCCCGTCCTTCTGTTTCACCTACCCCAGCACCCTATCCTGGCTGTGCACTGACCTCCATGAGATGAAGGTCACTTCCACTCTCTCCTCAGTCTGCACTCCGGTACCTTCGACACCCTTGTCCTTCTCCACCTTCCCCACTTTACCTGGTGAGACCCTGAGTGTGGCCAGACCCAGCTGTCCACCTGCTTTGCCCTGGCCCCTGACAACTGAAAGCCACTAAGGAAAATCAGGCAACCCTGACAGCTGGACCTTCTTCATGCCAATGGGCACTCAAAATCGCCACACACACCTTCTGTGGATCCCTGGAAAATTCACTTTCCCACTACCTGAGACAACCATTTCCCACATCTCTCCTCAAATCTCTAACATGTTTCTCTCACCCGATGACCTTGTCTCATGTTTCACAAGAGAAAAATAGACTCAGAGATATAAAGTCCGCCTGTCTTCCCCACGCTGGCTCCCTCGTTCTCACCTGCGGCTCATCCCACCTCCTGGGTCCTCCCCTCCGTCATCATAGAGACCTCTGCCCTCATCTGCCACCAACCTCCCCCACTGGGCTCCCTGTACCCCCTCTTGCCAACTCCAGAGTGTCGCTCCTACCATTGTCCTCTGTCTCTCCTGCCCAGTCATCATTGTCATTCCCTGCTCGGCTGGAACATTCCACTACCACACAAACATGCCTTAATATAGTGTGTCGTAAAAATGGCACCGGGGGGAGCCCAGCTGGCTCAGTCGGTGGAGCACACGACTCTTGATCTTGGGGTCATGAGTTCAAGTCTCCCGTTGGGTGTAGAGGTGACATAAACAAACAAACTTCAAAATAAAAGATAGATAGATAGATAGATAGATCCACACCCCTTCCTGCTCTGGCCCTATTTCTCTCACTTGCCTTCACAGAAAACCTCCTCCAGAGAGTTGTACACATTCACTTCCCCACCTCCTCACCCCCCCCCCATTCGTTCATTACCCCCAGTCAGGTTTCATTACCACCTGTCCACTGAAACAGCTGCGATCAAGGTCAATGTCCTTTACGAAATATCCTACACTTAGTAAAAGTCCACTGTCGCTTTCCTGTTCCCACCCCCCCGTAACAACCTCATGGTTGACCACTCCCTCCCTTCCAAACTGCTGCTTTCCTTGCTTTGTCCTTCAGGGCCACTCCTCGTGCCTGTCTGCTCCCGGCTTCCCCTCTGCCTGGGCCCTAACTCGGGGGGTGCCCCGGCCCCCTTATGCTTCGCATGAACCCTCTCTCTCCAGGGGATCTCATCTACTCACACTGCTTTATACATCAGCTACGTGCCGACCGCCTTCAAATGCGCTAGCACTTTCTCTGATCATCCCTTAGCCTGCAGACCCACTTATCCAACTGATCGACCATTCAACATCCTCCCTTGAATATCTAAGGCATCTCAGACTCGACCTGTCCAAAAAGAACCTTCGATTTCCCCCTTCAAATCCATTCCTCCTTCTCCCTACAAGCCTTTTGTGTCTCAGGAAGCAGGACCTCCATCCAGCAGTGGCTCAGATACCCAAAGAGTTATCCTTGGATACTTCTGTCACACCAGACAGCGAGTCCTCCTGGTTCCCCATCCTAAACACATCCCCACACTGATGATTTATCACCCACCTCTGCTGCTACCCTCTCACCTGCGCTATTACATCTGTCCACCCCCCGCCGCCTCCCAAACATTCCCAATGTAAATCGGGTCCCTGTGCCCCCTGCTTAAACACCCCAATGGCTTCCTGTTGAGACAGGAGTAAAACCCCAATGCCTGACCATGATGTGGCAGATGAGGCTTCCCTGGGAAGAACCTGAGATGGAAAAGAGCATGCAGGGAATTTCCCGGGGACTACTCTCGGGATCATGCCTGTGGGGAAAGAGAAGGAAGCACGACGGATGGTGGAAAACGTTGAACCTCGATACAGTTGTGCCGATACCATAGGAGCTCTGAGGCAGGGATGGCCTTTCTGAGTTGCCCCGGGCAAGGTGGTCCAGCCTTATACTCCTGCCTCGACCTGTCATGGTTGTGGGCTATCTTCCAGCGGCATGACGTGTCACCCTGGATGGACCAGGCAGCTCTCTCGAGCTAACCACAGTTCCTAGAGAGGGAATTAGCTGAGATCTTCCTGCCTCTGGAGGAGAACAACCCGCCACCACATCCACTCCACGTGGCCCACGAGACCTGCGTGATCTGGCCACCTCGCCCCCAACACATCTCCCATTGCTCCCTTTCATGTTTACTATACTCCAGCCACACCGACCTTCCTTTGGCCCCTAAAACACACCAAGTTCAAGATCTTTGCCCTTGCGGCTGCTTCTGTGTCTCAGTTTCCCCGTCTGCAAGATGGAGGCAATGACCACACCTATCGCCAAGAGTGGTCGAGAGGAGTATGTGAGTCAATAGGGCCTAAAGGGCAGTGCCTGGCACGTGGAAGTGTTACGTAATCAGAAGTGATGTTGATGGCGATGACGGTGACGATGATGATGATGGTGACGACAACAACGGCAGTGATAATGGAGGCAACTCTCTTCCCACTTCCATCCCGAACATCCTACAATCCACAGCAAAGAGTCACCTAGCCCAAAATGTCAGCAGTGCCACGGCTGACAAATCCTGGTTGATAACGTTTCTTTTCCGTGTCCTCCACACAAGAAGGTCTTCTTCTGTATGACCCACCGTATCGCCCTTGCAGACGCCCAGTAAGTATGTGTTGACTGGCGGTGCCTACAGGTACTCAGTACGCGGTAGGTGGCCCCAAACTCTTTGCTGAGGAAATATGTGATAAGCTCGGTAACTTCAGGGCTGTATGATTTGGTAAGTCCTTTAACCTCTCTGAGCTTCAATCTGCAGTTTGCTCATATGTGAAATAGCATAAACATCCATTCATGCACCAACATTTACCAGGAGCTCACGGTCCCCCTGCCTGTCCACTCTCCAGAACCATTCTGGATAACAGGAGTTCTCTGGATTCATCCTGTGGGACCGGCTGACGTATCGCCTCCCCTGTGAGGCGCTCCCTGGTCCTCGACCTCCTTGGTGTCCCCCACCCCCACGAAAAGTCTATCATCTTTCAGATCCCCAAAGCTGCATGTGTGCTGCCCCCCACGGTAGAGCTGTTGGCTTAAAATGCTGGCTTAGTTCTCGGCCCCCCTCCCCCGACTCTTATAACAAATAGTTTGTGATGGCTCCTTTACAATCCTGAAACGAAATTCATGGATAGTATAACCTACCTAGACACATCATTTGAAAATAAATCAATATAATGTCCTAACTTTAATATAAAAGAAAAGTAAAATAAGATCATTTATAATAAAATATGTATTTCAATATTAAATGCTCAGGTCTGATACACCGGAAGACACAGAGGAGAAGTCAGAGCCTTGTACCCGCATGCTGGATCACCGTGAGGGCCCCAGTCTCAAATACAGCCTGACACTCAGGGGTCGTGTCCGGAACTCAAATACCACAAAAAGCGTTGCCATCGGAAATGTGATTTTTCCAAAAATGATGAATAACTCTTGGTAACATTTCCAACCGAATGCAGTGCAATCTTCCTTCAATTTACACAGTAGTCATATTCCTGGAAAATTCAGTGGCTATTAAATCCGTGACACAAATGCTTTGTGTTCATACGCAATCCAAAGTTAGGTTCCAGACGCAAATAATTACAAACGGGTTTTTTTCACCTGCAGGAATGTCAACCAGGTTATTAGAAAGTCATGCAGGAGACAGGGTGATTCTTCATCGCGCAGGACTGTTCCGTTGCTGCAGGACTTTGAGCATCCCTCACCCTTTCCAGTGGATGCCGGTAGCATTTCCTATAGTAACTGTGACCATCGAAAACACCCCCACTTGGGGCGCCCGGGTGGTTCAGTCAGTTAAGCATCCGACTTCAGCTCAGGTCATGATCTCACAGTCCATGAGTTCGAGCCCCGCGTCGGGCTCTGTGCTGACAGCGCAGAACCTGCAACCTGTTTCCGATCCTGTGTCTCCCTCTCTTTCTGCCCCTTCCTCACTTGCATTCTCTCTCTCTCTCTCTCTCTCTCTCTCTCTCAAAAATAAAGAAACACTTTTTTAAAAAATGTCTTAAAGAAAAGAAAAACAAGATGCCTCCACTTGCTCCCCAAACTCTGCCTAAAGGCTGACACTGTCCCGATGCAGAATTTCTGTTCTAGTTTGTCCTGACTGTGAGCCACCAGAGGGCAGATGCACTTGCTCTGCCCAGAACCTAGAAGAAGCTGGGCACGAGATGGGTGCTCAGTAAATGCTGACCACATCTCCCACCCAACCCCAATGGGCGCCAGTAGACAGACCGGGTGCCATCAGCTTCCTAAGCCTCAGCCTGTGGGCCTCCTCTGGCTCCGGGAGCTGGCCAGCCCACAAAGAGGGTCTGCCAAACGTGCCCGAGAGTTAGCTCTGAGACAGGCTACCACTGATGGGCATGAGTTCCCCAACTCCCTCCCGCTCTGTGGAACCGATCTAAGACACACTGGACACAGTGTCTGAGGGCCCCCAGGAGACTGAGCCCCGCTGCCCGCTGAGAACCCCGCAGCAACACGCTCTGCCTGGCTTCCCCTCCTTTGTCTCACTTCCCCACCCCTCAGCCTTGCACCCAGGTTCTGTTTCCAGGTACTCCTGCTACTTAGCGCGCCACACCAAAATGGCTTGAAATAGCGACGATTTCTTATTTCCCCTGATTCTGGGTGGGACGTGGGGGCAGGGGGCCTCTAAGGGTTTCCAGAGTCTTGCTCATGTGGCTACATTCACCTGGAAGGTCCACTATGCTGGGAGGTCAAAGCTGACCTTACACATGTGTTGGGCAGGTGGCTGTCAGCCAGGGACACTCCATTCTCCTCCTCCTGGTTCCTCATTCTGCAGTAGCTAGACTGGCTTCCTCTTGCATGACACCTCCGGACAGTCCCCGACGGTGGCAAAGGAGAAAGCCGCCAGCCTCTTGAGGCCTGGGCCCCAGAGCTCAGACAGCACCCTTTTCTGCTGCGTTCTGTAGCTCCACACAAGTCACAGGCCTCCCAGGGGGTGGGGGAACAGAACCTTCTATGGATGGGAGCTGTGGTAACGGGGTGTGTGTGCAGGGATGGGAGGGATTTGTGTGCATTAAACCGTCTTCCACTTCCGGTCTGCCGGGAGGGGCGATGGTCCCAAATTAAGGCCTCGGCCGAACCAAGCAATTAGAGGAATATGCGACGATCTGCCCGCGTGACAGAGCAGAAGACGGAACATGGTGAGAAGCACTTTGGAAACAGCACCGCACCCCCCCCCCCCAAGCCTCTGGTGCCAACCTGGGCGTGTCACTGGCGGACACACAGGCCGGAGAGCAGGCGAGGCCTTCCTGGATCTCTAGTTCCACCGCCAAACTTGTAGTTTTCCCCAAGACTGCATAATTCACCAAAGATTCAGTTACTTAAGGCAGAACATAAACAGTGTGTGCCGCATGCCGGTGGGGGTCTGCAGTTCAGCCTTGTCTCCAGGGGTAATTAAAACATCCCCTGGAAACAGGAAGTCTTGCAACTAACACAGTCAGCTGCAACAAACACATCATGCCCCTGTGCCTGCTGAACCCAGCGTGGTGGCCGGGACTCCTTAGGCCGGAAGGAGAAGGTGGAGGAGGAGGAGGAGGAAGCAGCCAGCAGTCTCAGAGAACTCTCTCCAAGGGGCCTCGCGCGAAGAAAATGGACACCCCACTGCAGCAGCTGGCGGGAGTTCAGGGTCAGCAAGAACTTCTCTTAACCCCACGGGCCACTTTCAGACCACAGCACAGGGTGTCTCCTCTGCCTGTGGATGGTAGAGAAGAGACGGAGGGAAGCCAGTCAGAGACAGAGGCAGGATAATGGTGAGATGACGTTCCAGGGATGCTGGAATTCTGAGTGAGGCCGGGGACTGGGGAGGGGATGCTTCCCCATAAGCATAAGAGACAGGAAGGGACCATCAAGTCTTGAAGACCTACTCTGCGTCAGAATCTGTGCTAGACATTTCATACCCATTTTCGTCCCGACTTATCCCCATCTTACAGATCTGAAAGCTGAGCATCAAAGGCATCAAATGCTATACCCAAGAGCACAGAGTTGCTACATGGCAGAGCAGGGACCAAGACTTTTGACTCCAAAGCCCATGGAAATGTCTAGAAGAGGGTGAGAGGCAGAAGTGTCTATGTGGCAGAGAAGAAAGCTCTCCAGAAGGGAGGAAGTGCTTGAAGGCCAGTCACAGAAAAGAGACATGTCTCATTCTACTTGTCTCTAAAGGCCAGAACCAGGCCAGAGAATGGATGTTATCAGGAGACAGATTTCAGTTTGGGATAAGAAAACTTTCTAACAGGCAGATGTCCCACTGTGAAATGAACGGGCCGTATGAATAGGTAGTGAGTTCCCCATCCCTGTAAGCATGTAAGTGCAGCCTGGAGGCTCACCAGCAGAACCTCTGTAGAAAGGTCAGGCCCGGTTCCTGTGCAGTCTCTTGGAGCTTGAGTTTCGCTGCGAGCAGCTGCGGGGCCCCTCATGTACAGGGACGGATCTGGGTAACTAATGGAGGGGCTCTGGGCCCCACTTTCTGTCTCTGCTGGCCCTCCCAGAGCCTCAAGTCGTCCTCATTTCATTTGCTGCTCTCCTGGCAGAGATACGGGCTGGGAGAGGAGAGGGGTCAGGAGGCCCCCAGCCCGGCCCGCATGTTGAATGGCAACAAGTTAACCCGCCGACCCTTAATCAAAGGCTCAGAGCACAGCGGCTGCATGAACGCGGCCCTTTCCCCAGCTCCAATTACTCGGCAGGAAGTTCAAGAGGTAGAAGGAGCAGAGACAGAGACAGAGGAGAGGGAACAGCCCTGGGGGAACAGAGCTGCAGCCAGCTGGGAGGCCCCCCAAGCCCGGCTGAGAGAGACCTGGCCCCGCAGTACTGGGGAAGTGGACCACTGAGGCTATATCATCACTGCTCTCTGAGCATAGCCTCATTCTGGGGGCTGAGGGCGGCACGCAGGGGCTATCTGGAGATTGTGGGGAGCCTCCTGTCCACCCTCCTAGTTGCAATTCCACGCAACCACATCCCTCTGCGTGCGGCCAGCCCTAAACGTGGAGAAAGGTGGCATGCAAAGAACACTCCCACGGTCAACCCCCAAGGTCCTTCCCGCCTTTGGTATTTAATGGGGATTTTGTCACGTAAGCGGATGTCCGCAACAGAGTGGTCTAGGAGCCTTGCCAGGCCCCCCTTCCTCTGCCCTCTTCTTTCAAAAGAACTTGGTTCCAGAACTTGGCAGGGGTTCTGGGCCTTAAACTTCCCTGATGGGAGATGTGGGAGGCTGAGGTCTGGGCAGCGCAGTCTGACAGAGGAGACACAGACCCTACCCTGGAAAAGCTCCCAATCTGATAAGGGAGACAGAGTTCTGAGGTCAAGAACCCCAATCTGAGGGAGGAAGACAAACACACAGAGACAGACTCACAGAGGCTCAGGCCGTGAGAGGGTCCCCCGCCCTCTGTCACGCTTGCACACGTCAGTGCTGAGAACAGTAGCATATATGTAGGGAGGAGTGAGGTCAATCCTGGGGCCACCTTTGAGGAGGAGGTAGGCTTAAAAGTGGCTTTACTTCTTGCTGACGCTGCCTCACAAGGCATTTCCCAGAGTACAGACGTGCCAGTCTGTACAGCCGTGGGAGCCAAGAAGGAGCAGCTTATTAATTTAATCCTTAAGCAAATTTACAAAATTGTCAGTGGATTTGCAGGAAGCCAAGGGAAGAAGCTTCTGGGGGAGCTGGCAGCCGCAGCTGCGTGCCTTCCAGCACCTCCTGGCAGGGTCCCTGCTTCTCTGCACTGACCCCAGCCTCTTCTCTAGGAAGCAGAACCCCACAATTGGTCAGGGCTGACTTCAGCCACTAATAGAAATAATTCTCGGATACTGGGTAAGTGCTTCCAGCATGCTGGACAGTGAACAGACATTCACTCGTTTTATCTTTTTTTTTTTAACATTTCTTTCAGCTTTGTGGAGGTATAATTGGCAGATAAAACCAATCCTATCATCTTCATAAACGAGCCAGGTGCTGTTATCATCCCCATTTCGTGAATGGGAAAAACTGAGGCACAGGGAGCTGACGTCACTTATCGCGCACGGTCGCGTAGCTCCTAAGTGGTAGAGACAGGACAGGATTCAAGCCAGGCTGTCTGGCACCAGACGGCGGTACTCTTAACCTCTCTTCCAGTCTACATCCTTTGTCTCTTGCCTCTCTCCTTGTGTTCCTTTTGGCTTCTGTCAGAAAGGGGAGAGACCAGGGAAACCCAGGTTCCTCCCCCCAGCCCCATGGGATTGTGGGCCAACGACCTCTCGCGCTACCTTCAAGGGCAGCCCCAAGGGTCATCTGGCCGTCCCCCCAGCCTCAAACCACTTCTGCCACTCAGTGCCAAGGTAGACACCTCTTGGGCACTCCCCCGGACTCCTCTCCTGCCTCCCATCCCAAGAGCTGGAACAGATGGGAATCTGCGCTTCCCTTCAAGATGGGAGCCACCTGAGAACATGGACTTGTGGTCCCAGCCTCCCCCACAGGCCAGCTCGGTCCCCGAGGAGGGCACAGCCTCCCTGATGGGGTCCCAGGCCTTCGAGGCTTACGGCAGCTTCCCCTATTTGCTTAATAAGGCCTGCGCCCAGCAGCCTTCTGGTTTGAAGACAAGTCCTCTGCGAGCCATCCCAAGCCAGCCGACGGAATCTCCATCTCCACCAGAGGCCCCGGCCAGTTAACCTTTTCGGCGAGTTCACTGATGAAGCGCCAGTCAGGAATGAGAAAACGCCTGACCAGCCGGCAACCCTGCCCGGGCCACCACCATCCCTGGTCTGGCTCGATTGCCTCTGTCCAACAGATCCCTCATTAACATCTTAATGTAAGGAGCATATGCAATGAGGCATCAGAGAAAATCCCCAGCATTTAAATTCATTAACAGTCACTGGAAGCCTTCAGTGCGGAGGTGGAATTATCGCTAAACTGCTTTTAACTTACCAGCTGTGCACTAAACGGTGGCAGAGGAGGCTGGCTCTAGGGTTTGGGGGGAGCTGGAGGGGTACTGGCGTCTGGGGGCCTGAGCCTAAGCCCAAGGATGCCGGGGCTTCTGGCTGCAGGGCTGTGTTTTCTAGATTCTGTTCAACATCCTAATGATGAGTGAAAAATTCAATCAACCAGCTGGCTTGTCCACTTAGGAACAAACAGCCGCCTCGACTGATATTGATGTGACTGCGCAGTTCAGGTTAAGTTGTGTGACCCTGCTTCTCCCTGCTCGGCATCTGATGGATGATGGAGGAAATGTCTCTCCTCTCCCAAGCGTGGCCTCCCTCCGCCTGGCCAGACCCCTGCTCATGCATCAGTCGCCCCCTCCAGGAAACGTTTCTCCTCTCCCAGGCTGGGTTTGGCCCATCCTTTTTGTCTCCACCACCCCCTGCACCACTGTCCCGGCACAGAGCCCACAGTGCCAGCCTTGACCTTGCTAAGATCTGTCTCCTCTGTATGCCCGAGAATCCCGGAGGGCATCATTCAGCCTCTGTGTATCCCAGAGCCCAGCCAGCACCTGGCACAAAAGATACACTACACGAAGATTCACTGAATTAATTAATTGATCGATTCAGTGTTCCTCTTTGCCTGCAGTGTCGATCACAATGCCTGCCTCATTGTAGTTTCTCAATAAATATTTGCCAAATAAATGTTGAATGACAGATAAGTGGTAGCTGCAGGGATGGGGTGAAGGCAAGGAGGTTAGGATGCAGGAATTCAATGTTTTATTCAACAAATATTAATTGAGTAAGTAATCAGAATCGTGGCGGTTAATATTTATATTGGGTTCCCTATGTGCAGAGCACAAGTTAACTCATTTAATACTAATGATGACCCTGTGCTGAGGATTAAAATACTATCTTCATTGTACAGATGTGAAAACTGAGGCACAGATCAGCTAAGCATCTTGCCCAAGGGCATATGGACCCATGAGTAATGGAGTATTTGAACCTAGGGGTCAGGGCTGTCCAATGGAAGTATAACATGAGCTGTGTATGTAATTTAATTTTTTTAAGTTGTATTTATTTTGAGAGAGAGAGAGAGAATGAGTTGGGAAGGAGCCGAGAGAGACAGAGAGAGAATCCCAAGCACACTCTGTGCCATCAGCACAGAGCCCAGTTCAGGGCTCAAACTCACAAACCATGAGATGATGACCAGAGCCAAAATCAAGAGTCAGACGCTCAGCCAACTGAGCCGCCCAGGCACCCCGGTGTGTGTAATTTTAAAATTTCTAAGAACCCCATTCTAAAAAGCAAAAATAAGTTGGTGACATTAATTCTGATAAGATATTTTACTTAACCCGCGGTATCCAAAATATTACCCTTTCAACATCTAATCGATATTTTTTTTTAATTTTGTTTTTTTTAGCGTTTATTTATTTTTGAGACAGAGAGAGATAGAGCATGAACGGGGAGGGGCAGAGAGAGAGGGAGACACAGAATCTGAAACAGGCTCCAGGCTCTGAGCTGTCAGCACAGAGCCCGACGCGGGGCTCAAACTCACGGACCGTGAGATCATGACCTGAGCCGAAGTCAGACACTCAACCGACCAAGCCACCCAGGCACCCCGCTAATCGATATTTTTAAAAGTCTTAATGAGATCACCTACATACGGAGCTTTCAGAATCCGGAGTACGTTTTAAACGCACTGCAGTTCCCGGTGTGAACTCTCAACACCGCAGGTGCTCAACGGCCACCTGCAGCAAGCGGCTACCATATTGGATGGCGCTGGGCCAAAGTCGGGGTTCTTAACCACTGTGCACTAACTGCCTCCACCTGCCTGGTGTCTGGTTCAGGGCTACTCATTGAGGACACAAAGATGAACCAGGCACGGTCCCTTCAAGGAGCCCACGGTCTGTTGGCGAAGATCCACGGGAGCTGACAACACGTTGTAGTGAGTGTTGGCAAGACGTGACAGATCGTGGTCAGAGCGCAGTGTTGTAGAATTGTATTGAAGTAGCACCTAAATGAGCCTGGAGTGGGGGGAGGGGGCGAGCTTCAGTCGGGGGGAGCTCCAGAAGCCAGACACCCGAAGCCTGAATTGAGATTAGCCAGGTAAAGAAGCAGGCAAGAGCACGTGCAAAGGCCCAGCGGAAGGCAAGTGGGCAGCAAATTCAGGAGCCTGCAGGCAGTTCATTTAGAACAGTGGTGTCACACATCTCGGGGCACCTGGGTGGCTCAGTCAGTTGAGCGTCCGACTCTTGATTTCGGCTCAGGTTATGATCTCATGGTTCGTGGGTTGGAGCCCTGCGTCGGGCTCTGCACTGACAGTGGAGAGCCTGCTTGGGATTCTTGTTCTCCCTCTCTCTCTCTCTCCCTGCCCCCATTTGTGTGTGTGCGCTCTCTCTCAAAATAAATAAATAAAACTTAAAAAAAAAAAAAAAAAAAAAACCAGTGGCATCAGGCATCTAAAGGGAGGGAGTGGGGGAGTTGAAAGCTGAGGCTGGTGATGTGGGAGGGGCCAAACACACCAGGCATAAGGCACCCTGAGAGGGTTTGGCCTTGACCCTGAGGAACACAGGGAGCCACTGAAGGACTAGAGATGAGGGAGTTTGGGGAGCAGATGTGCATTTCAGAAGCAGGCTTACAGGGGTCAGCACTGGAGACCCGAGACCGTGGCCAAGGTCTTGTCTGCCTGAGGGGGCAGAGGCCACGTGGGGCTGGAGAGGAGATAAGAGGATAAGTCAACAGGACTTGGTGGAGCCTGAGAGGAAAATCTGACCCCCGTGTTTCCAATGGGGCAACTGGGTGTTCAGGGGGGGCCATTCCTCGAGGAGAAGGAGTGCGGAGGGGTAGAAAGCAGGTCTGGAGAAGAGATTCCATCGTGTCGAGTTTCAGGCAATGGGTGGCTGGGCCTTAGGTTGGCTTAGGAGGGAAGGCAGAACTGGAGGTTCAGCCAGGGGATTTCAGTGGACAGGGGGGCAGAGTCTCTGAACCCTGCCCTTTGGGGAAGACAAGGCACACACAGGATGTGACCGCGAGTTCTCCCGTGGTTACGTGCCGTTAAGTGCAAGGAAGAAAACGTCCTGACGATTTAGGGCCGAGGAGACCACATTAATAAGGAAATAATAAGTCACCTCTGTTAACAGCTTTGGGGAGTAGACGATGGAGGCCCAGAGAGGTGAAATGATTTGTCCTGAGACACACAGCCAGTTAGCAGTCAAGCTGAAGTAAGAATCCAGGTCTCCTGACTCTAACTCTCATCCATCCACCCATCCGTTCAGCCACTACTCATCGAGCACCTGCTCCATGCAATGCACTGGGCACTGGGGATGCACGGCTGAGTTCTGACATATTATGTCCAGGAGTATTTAAAGATGAGGAAGAGCCTAGCAGAAAGGAAGGGGGCAATGATACCAACAAGATCTGGAGGTGGGAGTTAGGCATGCAAGGCCTCCTCATGCCAGTGAGGAGGGGGCTCGCGTGAGCAGCGGATCGAGGCCGGGACAGGGCAATGGTGAGACGAAGGGTCTGAGCTCTTTGCACAGCGCTGGCCTCACAGATGCCCTGTGTCTCCATACCACAAATGACTCCATCTGACCCTAATGCCAGCAGAAGGGCCTGGGATGACACAAAGAAATCCTGTTAAAAAAAACAGGGTCTCTGGGGCGCCTGGGTGGCTCGGTCGGTTAAGTGTCCAACTTCGGCTCAGGTCATGATCTCCCGGTTTGTGAGTTCAAGCCCTGTGTCAGGCTCTGTGCTGACAGCTCAGAGCCTGGAGGCTCCTTCGGGTTCTGTGTCTCCCTCTCTCTCTGCCCCTCCCCTGCTCATGTTCTCTCTCTCTCTCTCTCATAAATAAACTTTAAAAAGGTTTTTAAAATAACCAGGGCCTCCATGCTCTCTTTTGCACGGCACTTCTCCCTATGACTCTTGCTGGGGATGAGGCAATAGCTCATGATGCCTCTGTGTCCTCCTTGGTTCAGTGGGGATAGTGGCCTGGATCTGTCCTTCCCTGTCCCAGGTGAGCCTCGGAGTCACCTCATAGCTTGTCAGCCACACAGACCACACAACGTGGCTTGGGGAATCGGTCCTTCCAGGATGGGGATCAGCCAGGTTTGGGGAGCTGTGTGACCTCTAAAGACGTCTTCAACCCTGGCCTTCCCAGAGCCTACGGGCTACAACAGGAGCAAAAGAGGAGCCTGGGAGCCTATCAGACCCAAGTCTTAGAACCCATGGTCTTCCTCACCCTCCCACCTTGTCATCAGGGCACCATTTATAGATGAGAAGCTTAGGAGCCCACTTGGCCACACTCAGGGGCAAAACACATCACCCTCGTTCGCCCACTTTCAGTGGACCGGGTGGCCTTCCCTGTCTGTCAGGTTTAGAAAACAAAACCCAGGATTCCCAGTTAATTTCAACAACAAATCATCCTGTTGGTAGAAGTGCATTCAGTGTGGGCCCAACAGTTAGATGAAAGGCTCTCCCAGCCTCTGGGCTTCAGAAAGCAGGCGAGGCCTTCCCCCGGAATTCTCTCCTGCCACCTCCTCTGCGAGAGGGACAGGAGGGCTATTTCAGACGGAAATACACAGAGATCGTCTGTGAAGGGGGATCAGGGCATCAGCTTCCAGCTGTCTGTAGCACCAGCCCCTAGTGACAGTCACCTCAAACCACCCCTTTGCCCCCAAACCAACAGGCCCAGGCCCCACAGCCCTCAGTAACCAAGCAGGACTCCCCACTCTTCAGAGAGGAAGGGGTGGGTGTGAGATCAGATGACTCAGACAAGGCTTCCAGGTTACAGACTGGATGGATCTGTAACTGGCAGGACCCAGAGGGACTCCTGCCTTGGCTGGTCCAACCCCAAATGATGGGCCACGAGGCAGGACCTTGACCCACTTCAAGCCCAAGTCTGAGAAGGAGTTCAAGATCATCATCCACAGGCAGTTGGGTAAATCCCTCCCATCCCAAAGCCCATCCCTAAACACACGCACACGCATGCACACACACAAACACATACTAATATTCCCAGCGCCGCCCAGCTCCCTCTGCTCTCCCAAGTCCCGAGATCAGACACCTCACTGTTTGGAGATTAAAACCTGACAAGCTGCCAGCCCCACCCACATGCCCCAAAGCCACCACCTCGAGCCACCAGCCGATTAGCTGTGGGGGTGATGAAGGCCGAGTACTACCATTCTGGGATGTTAGCTCCCTTGCGGGAGTCATGTCCCCTTGCAAGAGCACAGACACAGCCCCGAAAGAGGATGGGCCAGGTAGGCACTGACCTGGGGTGGGAGAAGAAGGAGTATGCCTTCGGAAGCCCTTTATTAAACTCTAATTCACTTTACATGCTGCGGGGAGCCTGAGAGAAGGGTAAAGGATGTGGGAGGAAGATTTGAAATTGAAAAAAAGAAGTCACAGACTACAGACATGTGAGTGCAAGGGGAACACCTGGATTGTGCATGGGGGTAGGGGGGACGCTAAGGCCCAGTGAAGGAAAAGAGCTGCCCAAAGTCCAGATGTGGTGGGGCTGGGGGAGCTCCTCCTGGTTTAGCTCAGCTTAAGCTGCAAGCCCTGATGATCCCTTATGTGGCTAACAGACTTGCCCGAGGAGGAGGTAAGGAGTGGAGGGCACTGATGGGAAGGCAGACCTGGGCCAGGGGGCTGGCAGGAACAGGCAGGGCGGGAGGCCTCTCCTCGGCTGAAAGGAGAGGGGCCGAGCCCGGGGAGGCTGTTGTGATAGGCTCCCCTTGAAGTTGAACAAATGTTTCCCTCTACTTTGAAAGAGTACAGGCTACAAGTGGGAAGAGCTGACAGCTGCCTCCGGCCCGGCTCCCACAGGTACACCCAGAAGCAGGTGCACCCTGGGGCAGTGCGTATCTTCACAGGGCCCACCCTGCCGCGCACAGACACTCCTGTCACTCAGGAGCACAGGTAGCCTGACTCACCTTCGGGCATACCCTGTGAAACATCCATGCGTGACAGTCACATACACACACACACACACACACGCACACATGCACACACACACACACACACACACACACACACACAGCAGTGCAGGCGCAGGAGTGGGGAGGCAGACACCTGAAGGAACATGCCTCCCCCACCCCCCGCCACGCCCAGCATCCTCCAAAACCGCCACCTGGTCCCTGGCCCTGACCAAGCAGGCATGGGGCCCAACCAGGAATTTGTCCCGGCTGGGCTAGTCTCAAGGTTTATCATCATCCCTTTTTATAACAAACATTGGGGAATGCCCTCTTGAAATGAAATTCATAGAGAATATAACCTGCTTCCTCATTTAATTTTTAAATGCCCTAATTATAATATAAAGGAGACATAAGAGCGGATTATAATAAAATAATATGTAAAAAAAATATCTAATTTGGTATGTGAACGCTTTAGCATGAGTACCCATGGAGACACAGGAAGGAGTCAAAAACACCTTCATCCGAACGCACCGTGAGCACACTGCCTACCAACATTGCTAGATCTGGTAGCTTCTCTGGGGGACTGAGACATCATGAGCAGCACTGTGCATCCACGATGTGGTTCTCCAACTGACAAACAATTCTTAGTAAAATCCTCATCAAAACAAAGTCCAACCTTCCTTTGATTTACTTGGTTGTTAACTTCCTGGAAGAGATGATGATGATGAGATGATAGAGATAGAGACAGAGATAGAGACAGAGATAGAGATAGAGATAGATAGAGCTAGATACAGATAAAGATATAGATACAGATATAGATATAGATACAGATAGATATACAGATAAATATAGATAGATATAGATATAGATATAGATATAGATATAGATGTAGATATATAGATATAGATTAGATATAGATATAGATATAGATATAGATATAGATATAGATAGTTCTGCTTCAAAACAGTGGAAACGTAAGAAGCACAGAGTTAAGCCCTAGCCTTGGACAAATATATACCTACATGTTTCTCCTGGATGCCATCTGGCAGGACGTGTAGCGTCTTTAGCCTTGCCCACTGCCAGGTACCCTCGAATTACGGTGGTGGTCCAAAATGCTCCCCTAGGGGACAGTACTGCCCTCACTGAGAACCACCACCTTGGCCCGCTCTCTGAGACTGTCCAGAGAGCAGTTGCCCACCTCAGCAGATTGATGTGAAGGGCAGAGGGGACAAAGGATGGAAACTAGTTGGAAAAAAGCAGAGCCTATGATCCAGTGAGGTGCGGACATGACCACAGAGGTAATGCCAGCAGCCACAACATGAGCACTGAGGGGTGCAAAGGAGTCTCATCCAAGCTCAGCCCTTGTCACACATTGTTTGTGAGGCAAGTCCTGGGGTCTCGTTGCACTGGGAGCAGTGGAGGGGCAGGAGGGAAGCTCTAGGAGCTCTAGAGCTAGGAAGCTCTAGGAGGTTAATTACTGAGTCCCAAGCCATTATTCTTTCTAAGATCCCTCCTGCCTTCAGACAAGTCTCCAGGGAGGAGAGGGTATTTGCGAAGATGATTATGCCATTCAGGGTGAAAGACAGAGAGCTTTCCCCAGGTGGGGAAAGAGTGTGGGCAAAGACATGGAAAGCACATTCAAGTAGGTGAGTCCTACTTGAGAAAATGGACTCTGGGTAGCCGTGATGGAAGATAACTCTGGAAAAATGGGTTCAGGCCAGGTAAGAGATGGCCTTCAGTGTTCAGGCTGGGAACTTGGTCTTGACTTGGTAGGGACTAGGGAGCCACTGAAAGTTCTTGAGCAGGAGAGTGAGGTGCCCAGATCTGCCTTTCTGCAATACCCTGCTGGGCTCCGCAGCCTTTTTCTCCAGTCCCACGAACCAGGCTCAGCTCAGGACCTCTCCTAAGCCAGCCCTCTTCCTGGGGCTGCTGCTGTGAAGGAATTCCTCCCCCTCCCCCACCCCGCCCCCGCCACCCAGGCACCTTGAGCATTTTCCAAGCCATAATTAATTGTACAGTAACGAGGATCTAATTGCTTCCCCCTGCCAGCACCCCAGAGATGATACGCTGTACCTGGAAGAAGGTGTATTCAGAAAAAACAAGTTAATTAACACCCTGAACAAAAAGGCTGCTAATTACATTGTTTCCATTACTTAGGAAGACACTTTTTCGGAATGAGCGTCTATGGACTTGGGCTCACTGTGGGAAAAACCATGGGTCTCTGGGTGAAGAGACCCTACTCCCTCTCCTCCCAGTGAAAGAGCTGTACTAACAGCAATCCTGACTGCAGAACAGAGATCTGCATTTTTCTCTGGGAGAGCCCTGAATCTTCTTGCCCCCACATCACCGGTGGACAAACTGGCACCAAAGAGGACACGGTGATTTCGCAGCGCGGGCGCCTTTCCACAGTGCTCCTGGCTGCAAGAAATCTGACAAGCAGGGTGTCAAGGACAGGGCAGGACTAGGACAGATTCTTCCCCCAAAGTTCTGCACTCGTGAAGGAGGAAGTGCATGCAAAGAGGTCGGGGAGGCCTGAGGCCCCAGTGGAGAGTAAGAAATACCTCCTAGGGGTCCACTAGGAGCCTGGGGGCTGCCCAGCTCACCTTGGGGCCCGGCAAGCAGGGGAGTTTGGGCCTCTGCACTTGGCCTACTAGTTCCAGCCTGGCCCTCCTGGGCACGTGCAGCCCTAACACCATCCCCCTCACGGCCAGTGTACAGAGAGTGCCTGCATTTCCAGGGGGCTCTAATTCCTCCCCGAACATTCAGTAGCCACTGAATGAGCCAGCAGTAAATATTTCAAGCTTTACAGGCCATACAGCATCTGTCACGACTACTCATTCACCTCTGCCACTGCAGAGCCACGAACAGTGTAGAAACAATGCACAAAAACAGATGGTGGACCAGATTGGCCCACAGGCCATAGTTTTCCAAGCCCTGGTTTGGAGACAGTTCCCTATGGGCCACCGCAGGACACTGTCTCTTTTCAGTCCCTCTTGTCCCCGGCACAGGTGGGCACTTACAGAAGCTGGTTCTGTGAGCCAAGAAGGACACAAATAACAGAGGGCTTGACTGTGACCATGTGGGAAGAAGGGTGAGGACTTGAATCTCTGTGGGGGCAGGCACCTCTCACCTTACCCCTCTGTATCCATTCGTGGACTTAGCATAGTTCCAGTGATATGGTACCATAGCCTCTTCCTGTCCGGACATCAGAACAGCATAAAAACAACTGTCTATGAGATTAGGAAAGTCCTCGTTGGGCCCCAGATCCAGAAGTCCCCCACCACCACTACCACCACTCACCTCCCTCAATGCCTTCCAAGGTTTACTGCCCAGGCTATCACCCTTGATAAACATGCTGGCCTGGAAGCTTCTCGGCCTGGGGCCCTGGCTTGACCTCCTAGTAGACGAGCTGTCCTTTGGAGGCTTGTCCACCAACTTCTCTCCCCAGGCAGACAATCCAATGGCAGGGGTAGGGAGGGAGGAGGCACTGGCAGGGCAAGCATTCTGGGAAAATCCACAGACCATGATGGATGAAGGGGAGAGCCCAGGCAGCTGGACCCAGCAGAGCCTGGCTGCAGGCCCATAGCCAAAGCAGAAAAAGGAGCAAGTAACAAGTGGCAGGGGCTTGGCTCTGAGGACGGGCTCAGGGCTCTCCAGGAAGCGGGAGACTGTTCCAAGGGTTCCCAATTCTGAAAGCTCGCAGTTGTGGGAAAGGCTCCAGGACAAGGCGGAGGTGTGGACAGAACACAGATCGAAAGCTGGAATTGGAAGTTGGAGACAGAAAATCCAGCACACACTGGCTTTGTGCTGGCTGGGCCCGTGAGTCTCTGACTCTTCCAGTCGCCGTGGGAGCCCAGGAGCTCTCTAAGGAGCTGAGGGAAGGTTGGCCAGAGGGCCAGCCCAGCTCAGGGCTCATCACAAACAGAATCCAGGAAAGGGCCAGGGTTGGGATATCCCCAAGGAAGGTAAGGCCCCTCCCAGGCACCTCGCAGGAGCTTACCCATTTTATCCCCCTCAGGAGAGGAAGCAGCAACCAGTTGGATCATGGACATCCTTCTTGACAAGTATCACACCTGACTGGGAGGTACACCAGGTCCTTGGAAAATATTCCTAATATTGTCTGGCTCCAGCGAGACAGTCACCATCATAGTATTTTACATGCATTATCTCATTTAACTCTCTGGAATGATCTGTGAGGTGGGTATTTCTATTCCCATTTTACAGATGAGGAAACCGAGGTTCCAAGATACTAAGTCATCTGCTCAAATCCCACAAAACCAACAAGTGTCAACGATGGATTCAAACCCAGTTCTGTCTGACTCCCAAACACGTCCTGAAAGCCCAAGGATGAAATTCAAAATACTTAACCATCAGCGTGGCACGGATGTGGACCAAACAGAAGAGATCCTAAGTGACTGGGCACCAGGATAGCCACACTACCTCTCCCTAGCATCCAGCACCTTCCCAATCCCACACACACAAGCAAGACATGATCCATCTGAAACAAGCAGCAAATCATCCTGGCATGGTCCTCACTGCTGAGGAAAGGAACACAAATCCCAACAAGCTTGAGACTCCACTGTCCACCATTTGAATCATCCTGCGGTCAAGGGCCTGGTATGTCCCTCACTACAGATCATCTCATCCACCTCCTTCATTTTACAGACAAGAAAACCCAGGTCCAGAGAGGGGAACCGACTCGCCCAAGGTCACACAGCAAGTTGAAAGCAGACTCTAGTCCCAAGGAACGGAAGGCCTGGTCCCCACCGGACAGTTCCATCCCTGTGCACGCTGTGGGGTAAGGTGACAACTCAAGTCTATCCTCAGGGGGGAAAAAAAATCCGTGATATGGAATAGGAGCCACAAAACCGTTTGTGCCCTTTGACCTGGTCATTGTCCTTCTGGGAATCAACCCCTGGGAAATAATCCAAAGGAAAAGAGGAGGGGGCGGGGGGCAGAGGAAGTAGTCTGACGAAGATGTTCGAGGCAACACTGTTTGCAAGATTGGAAATCTGGCCGGCACTCAAGTGCTCTACTTCAGCGGTAAGCAAATGGTGGCCATGTTGATATGCTGTCGTCATTAACAGTGACAGCTCTGAAGAGGAGGCAGTAGGCACACTCAGGTAAAATACCGATAAGCAGAAAAGACCGAAAACGTCTTCTCACGTCGGTTACAACCAAGCAAAATAAATGTAAGCATTAACAAAGGCTGCAGGATGTGAGGAGAGATAAAAATGCCTATTGTTCAATTGGGATTATTTGGGTTTTTTTTTTTTTTTTTTTGCCTTCACTGAGAGTTGCTTAATGTCAAAAAAAATTTTTTTTAAGAGTTTTACGTTAGCCAACCGCCATGGAGGGGAATGAACGACTGGAGAACCACGCTGCATTCAAATCCGCTGAGCAGAGTCCTCAATCCCACTCAGCTCCCCTTCCACGCCCGCCCTACTCCGGCTCCCCAGGCACATGTACAGCTTGGCCTCTGTCTCCCTCCACCACCTTTCTAGAAAGATGGCCAACAGACCGCTTTGCTGATGTGTGATGTCAGCGAGTTCGTCCACGTGTCTACCCACTTCCTGGAGACTTTGGCAGAAGTGAGAACAGGTTCGGGGTGGGGCGGGGGGCTGTGTCTCAGCCACGAATCCTAACAGAAACAGAAGGCTCCTTGCCGTGGGCAAGCCCACCTGGTAAAGGCTGGAGCCCCAGCGTGATCCCGAAGTTTGTATTTGTTGTCAGACCACATTCCAGGAAAGGAAATGGCCCCACCGGGGAGAAGTCCTTGGAGAGTCACGCTCTGTCCCACTTCTTTGGGCCTTTGTGCCAGGGGAATCGAGGCTAACCATGAGTGGAAAAAGAATCCAGGGTTTCGGCAGCGGGGCAGCAGGAATTAGACAAGTTTGGGGGAAAAGAACTGTCAGAGGAGAGCTCTAGCAGTGGCTGTCTGAGCTCACCTCCTGGTTGCAGTTACAGCTTGGGCCATCACCATCCTTGCAAAGAAAGGCAACACCCTTGCCGCCATGCGTGTGGTTGTCGGGTCCTGTTAGGAGGCTTGGGGACTGATTGCTTTTTTTTTTAATTTTTTTTTTAACATTTATTTATTTTTGAGACAGAGAGAGACAGAGCATGAACGGGGGAGGGGCAGAGAGAGAGGGAGACACAGAATCGGAAGCAGGCTCCAGGCTCTGAGCCATCAGCCCAGAGCCCCACGCAGGGCTCGAGCTCACGGACCGCGAGATCGTGACCTGAGCTGAAGTTGGACGCTCAACCGACTGAGCCACCCAGGCGCCCCGGGGACTGATTGCTTTGAGAAGAAGGGCGTGTAGATCTGAAACTCATGGCCCAATGTCTCAGACAAGCCAGTGAAGCCTGCTGTGCTGAGCTGGACATGCGCCACATGACCAGGTCACAGCCAACTGGACCGAGCGTGGCTTCCTCAGGGGGGGCCAGCCTGGGAAGGGACTCCCCTGACAGGGCTGGGCTTAGCCACTCAGATTCTCTTCAGAGTTTGAATTGGAAAAATACACAAAGTTGCAAGGCCGTGAGGCTGCCCAGAGCAACTTAAGATTACGAGTAAGAGGGGCGCCTGGGTGGCGCAGTCGGTTAAGCGTCCGACTTCAGCCAGGTCACGATCTCGCGGTCCGTGAGTTCGAGCCCCGCGTCAGGCTCTGGGCTGATGGCTCGGAGCCTGGAGCCTGTTTCTGATTCTGTGTCTCCCTCTCTCTCTGCCCCTCCCCCGTTCATGCTCTGTCTCTCTCTGTCCCAAAAATAAATAAAAAACGTTGAAAAAAAAAATTTTTAAAAAAAGATTACGAGTAAGAAGAAACCATGAGGCATTCGGAGGTTGAGAAGAGGAAAAGAAAGCTGTTTAGAGGAGAAGCTAATAGGGCCAGACAGAAGCCACCATGATGATGTCTCAGTAGAGGGACATGCCAACAATGCTCCATGCTGCTGGGGACACAAGAAGACTAGATCCAGTAGTCGCCATGGACCCTGCATTTTTTCCCGAATCTAAGGACTGTGATGCCTGCATCCTGTACTTCCCATAGGACTCCTGTCAGCCCTGTTACTGTAGCCTTAGAATAAGTTCCATTCGTTGGAGAAAGTTGAGTTTCTCTGTTGGAGAAACAGAGCCCAGAACTGGGTTAGTGCGTTTCTAAGTTTTCCTATCTGCACTTTCTCTGTCTCTCCCTCCAGACTCTAAGCTCCATGAGATGCTGACCTGCTCACCATTTTATCCCCAGAATTTGACAGTATTTGAGAAAGAGAGAGGAAGGAGGGTAGGAAGGAGGGAGGGAAGGAAGGAAGGAAGGAAGGAAGGAAGGAAGGAAAGAAGGATGGAAAGAAGGAAGGAAGGAAGGAAGGAAGGAAGGATGGGGAGGAGGGTAAAAAGAGGAAAAGAAAGACAAAAAGAAAGAAGGAGTGATGGACGCAAGCTTGTGTTGCTAGCCAACCAGCCTGGCACGAGGTCACGCACACCAAGGGCTGAAGGTAACCTCTACCCTCTCCCAACTCACTCCAGAGCCAAAGCTAGTCACCCAAGCTGAGTTTCCCACAGGAGCACTATGGAGTATCGGGGATTTGGTTCTCCATTGGGATGCCCTGCACATTACAAAATATTTGGCACCCCTGGCCCCTCCCAATTCATGCCCTAAGTAATTAGTGGCCCCCAGCCATTGTGAAAACCCGAAACACTGCCTTTCTGGATGCCTTTCTAGGCACCCTGTTCCCAGGGCCTCTGACCATGTCTTTCCTCCCCGGGATATCTTGCAGTGGCGCTATGTCTCTTACAGAATGATTATAATAATAACAGCTAACTTCCGTCGAGCCCCTTCTCCACAACAGGTGCTTTTCTATTTATGAGAATCGATTCTCACAGCAACTTTTATTCTAAGGTGGGTACTGCTGTGATCCCTATTTTGCAAATGAGGCTCAGAGAAGTTAAGCCAACATGCCCAGAGCACAGCCCGCAAAGGGCAGAGCTGGGATTCAAACCCATACAGGTCTGACTCTGGAGCCTACACCCTGACCCAGCATGCCAGGCTGCGCTCCGAGCTGACGGCCGCCCACTTCACCAAGCTCACACCTCTCTGCTTCTTAGATACCTCACACACGTACACACGCATGTACACACACGCACACACGCCCTGGCTGTGTTGGATCACTCGCTGCGGCCAGAACATGCTAGCATCCGCTCTGCGGAATCTCCTCCAACCATGCCCTTTCCTCACTCACCATCAGTTAGGGGAAAGACCTAAGAGTTTCTATTCAAACAGTGCTTTCTCCGTGAGACCTCCAAGCTTCTTCCAGGCAAAATAAATTATTCCATTCCCTTCACCTCTGGTGGCCCCATAGCCGTGTCCCTGTTAAGCACGTTAAGCAAAAGGCCTTGGAACCCAGCCACTCTATGGATGTTTCATCAATGGCTGGCTCAACTCTGAGCACCTAGAATCTGTTGTCAGCATGTGCTGGGGGCTCAGCCTTTTGGCCCCTCCGCCCTCACCAGCAATCTTGCTGGATCACTTCGGTGCTCCAGCTGGCCAGGCCCTATGCAATCCCCCCCTTCTGCCATTTCTGGGGATAGCTATGACCGCCACCTCCCTCAGTCCCCAACCCCGACACCCAGGATCCTGGGGCCACCACCAAGGGGTGTTACGCGGACCCCAAGCCTTCCCACCACCCACGCTGGTGAGAAGATAGGACCTGAGGGTTGTCGTGCCCTCACTCTCAACCGGCCGCCGGCCCTGTCCCCCGCACCCACACACATTCCTTCAACCCAAGGCTGATGACCCTTCTCCCCCACATTCTGATCTAGGTCCACTCAGAGCCATTAATAATAGCAGCAGCACCAAGTGGTTCGTTACTTAGCAATTTACAATCATTAATTAATGGAAATTGCAGATTGGGGCTGTGAAGGAGAATGGCATGAACAAACTCATTTGGAAATCAAATTAATCTGGTGATGGAGAGGGAGGGCCACCTGGCCTGGGGCAAGATCCCCTCCTGTACCTGCTGAGCCAGCCTCCAGCTTTGGAGCCAGGCTCAGATCCCTCCTGGGCAAAATAGGAAGGAGATGCCTGCAGGTGGCCCAGGCTGGGTGGAACCTGAGAATCTACGAGGATGACAGTGGGAGACTACAATGGACACCACGGCCACTTTCTCAGCTGATGCTGTTCCAGAGGTGCCCACTGTCACCCCCCACCTGCCGTCTGCCTGCCCAACACCAAGAACTCTCCCCCAACCACCTCTCTGGAGGATTCCAAATTCCTTCGGCACGATTCGCCTTTGGGAATCGACTTTGCAGAGGGCATCCAAGGGGAAAGGGTTAAACTCTCCCCGCTACCTCACCCAGTTCTGGGGAAGGATGCTGAGTAGACATCTCTTCTCCCAAAGCTGGAAGAAAGATGCTGCTGCCCGCGCCCATATTTCTTCCCGAGGAGACACAATTATCTCCCCCACTTCCCATTCCAGCGAGAAACAAGCCGACGCAGCCCCTGATATACGGGCGCCAGCGCGCTCCCCGTGCCGGGCAAGGATGCATCTGAGAACTGCCACCCCTAAGTCATGTTCCCTCCCCCTTGTCTCTGGGGAGGAGTCTCAGTGGGAAGGCAGAGGCTGAGGAGGCTGGCGGAGCCCACTTGTTCCAGCCCAGGACCCAGGGTTGAAGGGCCCTCCCCAGAGGGCGGGATGAAGATCCAAATCTGCCTGCACCCCACCTCCTCCCTTACCTCCTGTTCCAGCCACAGCCAGGCCACTCACCGTGTTGTCCCTCCTCCACGCCCATGCCTGGACTGTGTTCTCTGCCTGGGGTGCCACTCGGTACCTTAGTCATCTGTGCCTTCGACAGGCAGTAAAGTAAGCACCTACCATCCGCATTACTAATAAAACACTGGATAGCATGAGATTAACGAGCCCCTGACTGGTACAACAGGGGAAGATCGTCTCTCGCATAAGCAATTTAAAAATAGTGTGGTGGCCGTGATGGTAGAGAGAGTGAGCTACCAAGGACACCTGCAACACAGGTTTGGGTCCTGAAGGGTAAAGAGAAGTTTAGCAGCTGGGTGAGAAGGCTGGCGGAAGGGTGTTTGGAGCAAAGAGAACAGGCATGTGCGATGGCTCAGAGTCATAGAGGATGCACACATTTGAGAAGCTTGTAGGAGTTTGTGATCACTGGGCTGTGAAGACAAGGTGAGTAGTGGTGAGACACGGAACTTTAGGGTCTCATGGTGCCCAGCGGTGTGGCCACGGGGCCACTGACGGCCATCAGCAAACATTTGCCCTGGCAGCTGAGTGAAGGATGGCTACAGAGGGTGAGACAAGAGACAGAGTGGTGAGCCAGTGTTAAGAGGCCACCGGACTAGTCCAGGTGAGCGGAGCCGAGACTGGAACCAAGACAGGGGCAGTGAGTATGGTGACAAGGGGCGGATCTGAGAGACATCCAAGGACAGTCACATATCCTGCTGAAATCTTAACCCAGTCGTCCAAGTCCAATTCAAATACCCTCTCCTCCATGCAGCTTCCCAGATTGCCTCCACACCCACAATGGTAATGGCTTCTTTGCTGCACATCCCCAGACCCATTGATCTCTCTATTGAACTCATAGTCACATTCTGTTCCTCTTGCCCCTGAATGCTCCCTAAAAGCAGGGACAATGTCGCTTCTCAGAGCCTAGCCCCGTGCCTTGATTTTGTTTGAGTCCAATTGAACTGCAATACAGAGAGCATGTAGTTCAGGCATCTAGTAGCCCTGAGAGGCAGGAAACTAACACTAGGAATGCTCAAGCAGAGACTGGCATTGGCTCATCAGGGCCCTGCAGAGGGACTCTTGAACTGAGTGTGAGGTCAAGAGGCACACCCTCTGAGCCCACATATCTTAGAGGGGCTAGTCCCCCTTTCCCCAGAGAGGGACGATCATTTACCCTGGGTGGCAGAGGAAGTCCACATAGGGATGGGGATGGGGATATGGCCTGGACTTCCCACCAGATGGATTGAGGCTATGTCCAGGGGCTTGGAGTCCCTTCTCCGTGGCCCGCTACAATGCCTCTACGCTGACGCTGGAGACCAAAAAGGGTGAAGGAGAAACTATACTGAGGCCACTATGTATCAGGCATTGTCTTAGGAGCTTCGTAAGTCAATACCTCTCAGACTTCAGTGCGCATAACAGTCACCCGGGATTGCGTTAAAATCAGACCTTGAGTCTGCAGGGCTGAGGTGGGGCCTGATACTGCATCTCTAACAAGCTCCCAGGCAATGCCCACGCTGCTGGTCTGTAGACCCTGCTTTGAGGAGCAACGCTGAATGACTACTCTAAAAACAAAAACAAAAACGAAACCTGCAGAAGGGCATTAGGAGTCCATTTCATGGATGAGGAGGCTGAAGCTTAAAGAGGTAAAGAAGCAAAGAATGGAGTCCTCACCCCCAGGCACTCTGGTGGGAGACAGAACACATACTCTTAGAGAAATCAGTCTCATGGAGGAGGGATAGGCCCCAAGTTCAAGGATCCCCAAAACTGACAAGACAGATGTAGTCCCCAGTACAATAATGGGTATAAAGCCCTGCCTGTGGGCTTAGTCGGTTAAGCATCTGACTTCAGGTCAGGTCATGATCTCACAATTCATGAGTTCGAGCCCCGCATCAGGTAAGCCCTGCTTCTTTCTCTCTCTCTGTCTCCCTCTCTCTCTGCCCCTCACTCACTTGCACCCTCTTGCCCAAAAAATTTAAAAAAAAATTTTTTTAAATAGAGAGTCTTGCCTGGTGGGAGTCTCCCCTTCTTGTTAGGGAGACCTAGCCCTTGCCTTGGGGAACCCCAGTCTTTAGGTAAAGGCACAGTCCCACACTTGGAGAGCTGCTAGTTGGCTCCGAGACCCAGAGAGAGGACGGGAAGAGGACCGGTGCCAGGCCCGTATTTCCAACACAGAGCTCTGCTGCCTGCATTAAGGAAAAGATGCAGGAGACAGAGTGGGGAGACCCCTCTCAAGACACGCTCAAAACCCAGCCCAGGTGCACAGAGTTCCTGGCCCCAAAATGGAGCTGGAGGGTGGCCCTCAAGCATGGGTGGGCTGGGCTATTTAACACTGTAAACACCACTCTTTACTGCAGCCATTAGGCCCATAACTGCAGCCCATCTATCCTCAGCCTGGCCCTGCGACACCAGGCACTGATGGTGCAATTAGGCGGCAGAGAGCGGGCTGTAAATTGCGGGCACCGCCATGCCTCTGCCAGGCACAGCTGAGGCGTCCCTGCCTGCACTCCTGCATCCGAGGCTCCAGCCATCGGTGGTGACGATTCTCACCCTCAGATCCACCTGCCAGCGCAGAGACACCCCCTGGAAGCTGGGCACCTGAACCTTTTGCCTATTTGGGCTGCAGGAAACTGTAAATCTCCACCCCATCCGTGTGTATGTGACAGAATGTTCTGGGGTGAACTTCTGTGTTCCCTTAGTGCTACCTTCTAACAGCTATTATATTGTGTCCTGGGGGGGATGGGCCTGCTCCCCACTGGACCATGAGCTCGTCCAGGGCGGGGACTCTGTCTTTTGAACGCATCTTTGTGTCCACTGGGCCTCGCGTGTAGTAGATACTCCAAGTTGGAGAACATACATTCTAGTCCATGATAACAGGTGTCCCCCAACACCCTGGGTAAGTTGCATCCTGCCTCTAGAAAATAAGGGGACTTAACCACACCAGAGGCTGCAAACTGGAGGCCCACTGGCCTCACAGACATTTTCTGTATGACTCTCAAGACTGGGGGATTTTTTTATTCAATTATTTGGTGATATTTAGACAATAGGAAATTTCATCTAAAAATCTAAATTTCCAGTGCCTCTTTAGGGGCACCTGGGTGGCTCAGTCGGTTGAGCGTCCGACTTCAGCTCAGGTCATGATCTCACAGTTTGTGGGTTCGAGCCCCACGTGCTGACAGCTCAGAGCCTGGAGCCTGCTTTGGATTCTGTGTCTCCGCTCTCTGCCCCTCCCCTGCTCACGCTTTGTCTCACTCTGTTTCTCAAAAATAAATGTAAAAAAAATTTTTGAAATAAATAAATAAATTTCCAGTGCCTCTTTAAAAAATAGAAGATGGGATGGGGTGCCTGGGTGGCTCAGTCCAATTTCAGTCAGGTCATGATATCGTGGTTTGCGGTTCATGAGTTCAAGCCCCACATCAGGCTTGCTGCTGTCAGGACAGAGCCCACTTCAGATCTTCTGTCCCCCTCTCTCTGCCCCTCCCCCGTTTGTGCCCTCTCAAAAATAAATAAAACATTATTTAACAAAACAGAACATGGGAGAGGCACCTGGGTGGTTCAGTTGGTTAAGTGTCCGATTCTTGATTTCGGCTCAGGTCACGATCTTACGGTTCTTGAGTTCAAGCCCTGCATCGGGCTCTGCATTGACAGTGCAGAGCCTGCTTGGGATTCTCTCTCTCACTCTCCCTGTCCCTCTCCTGCTTGTGCTCTCTCTGCCTCTCTCAAAATAAATAAATAAACATGAAAAAAAAACCCAGAAGATGGGACAACAAGTGGGCCCACATCCCTCATGGCAACAGCCACATGGTGCTGCATAACCACTCTTCCTTCAGACAGGATGCACACGCTCCAGTTTGCCCCAGGCCTCACCTCTCCCTAGTGTATCCTCAGTTTTCTTATGCCTGTCTGACCCAATTCACTCATTTCTGTTACCTTCCTATAGGCCTTTGGGTTTCTCTCTCATAACCTGGCCACAGTCTCCCTATGACCTATGATTCTAAATCCTGCAAATAAGTGAGTAAACACATGGAGGAGATGGTTGGCTAATTGGTTACAAACCCCTCATTTCTTTATGGAAAAAAATTACTTGGGACACCTGGGTGGCTCAGTCGGTTAAACATCAGATTCTTTTTTTTTTTTTTTTAATTTTTTTTTTCAACGTTTTTTATTTATTTTTGGGACAGAGAGAGACAGAGCATGAACGGGGGAGGGTCAGAGAGAGAGGGAGACACAGAATCGGAAACAGGCTCCAGGCTCCAAGCCATCAGCCCAGAGCCTGACGCGGGGCTCGAACTCACGGACCGCGAGATCGTGACCTGGCTGAAGTCGGACGCTCAACCGACTGCGCCACCCAGGCGCCCCTAAACATCAGATTCTTGATTTCAGCTCAGGTCACGGTCTCATGAGTTGTGGGATTGAGCCCCGTGTTGGGCTACGCACTGACAACACAGAGCCTGCTTAGGATTCTCTCTCTCTCCCTCTCTCTCTGCCCCTCCCCTGCTCGTGTACACACACACACACACACACACACACACACACACACTCTGTCTCTCCTTCTTTCAAAATAAATAAACATTTTTTTAATCACTAAATTCTTCATTTTTCTTTCTTCCTACAGCAGGGAATATCTCTCCTGCCCCAGCTCTCTCAGAGGATGGTGACAGGAGGTAAGTTTACAAAATATTCCAAATAATGACAGGTGTCAAGGACAGTGAAGTGTCACATTGCACAAAGGTCGGGGAAAGAGTGATCTGAGGGGGCCAGTAGGGGGACCCACTGCCCACCTACTCTGAAGCCACAACCACCCAAGGTTTCCCTCTCACTACACCCAAGGTCTTACTGGTGCCTTAGCAGCCTTTCTCAATCAGCACCTCGGACAGTTCCACCCTTAGCCAACTAGGCACAGCTGATCCAGGAGCCACCTACCTCCCCAGCCTCCCCCTCCTCCCCACAGTGGCCCCTTCATTCCTTGAGCTCCAGCCACGTGGGCCTTATGTCCACCACTCAAACCAGACTCATCTCAGGGTGCTTCCGGCTCCATCCCCAGGAAGTTTTGTCCTGCTTATTCTTCAGATCTCAGCTTCAGCATCACTTTCTCAGGGAGACCTGCTCCAAACTTACAGTTCAAATTAAATCTCCATATAATTCTATCTCATAGCACCTCACCCCTTTCCTTCAGAGCACAAATTGCAATTACAAGGAGATAGATATTGGTGTGATTATTAACTAACGTCTCCTTCCCTACTAGAACAGGATTTCCAGGAGGCAAGATGCAAACTGGTGGTGCTCACCACTGTGCATCCAGCCCCTAGCATAAGGCCTGGTTACACAGTAGTTCAATGAAGAAATCACTGAGCCCCTTCTGTCTGTATCAACTGTGCTAAATTATAGTCCCTTCGTAGCTCATGGCTTTGTTGGCTAGTTAAACTCCAGTTCACCTGGAGTTAAAAGTCATCCAATCCCCCCCTCCCACTAAAATAAAAAGTTGAATTAAAATTCTGAAGCATAAAATCATTCCATGATTAGGTGGCAGAGCCAGGGCAAGAAGCCAGCCCCCTACTTCCCAGTCTCTTTTCTCCCTGTGGTCTCTTCCCTCTGTGCTTCTGTCCTTTCATCTGCCTGTTAATGGCCATGCATATACCCACCTCCATTATCCCATCAGCTCTGCTTTGGGCATCTCTATTGATGCATTTAACCCCCTGGGGTTTCTGTTTGCTCTGGCTCTACCCCGTTGCTGTTTTCCCAAAGATAGGCTGTCTGGGCCTCCTTGCAGCTCTGAGTGTGGACAAGCTGGAGGATTTAATGTTGCTGCTTTGGTCTTTGTCTCTGCAAAGCAAACCCTTCCCCTGCTGGGAAACTCATCATCACCAAGCATCAAACTCAAGCTGTGCTCTACTTAGCTGTTTGCAAATGGCGGTGGGGAGTGGGGGGCACGTGGGTGTGTGAATGAGAGGCTTGAAGCCCAGGGAGGGAGTCTGGGGGCTTGTGAGAAGACACCAAGGTAGGGGGACTGTTGGCAAGGCAGGTGAGGTATGTGCGGGGGGTGGGGAGGGGGGAAGACCGGCTGACTGTGAGCAACACAGCAAAGGTTTGGGTCCACCCTGACCACAGTCACGTCCCTAAATTGACCATCTTTCAACCAGAAGCAGAGACATTGGTCAACACAGGCTTTCACGCAATTCCAGTGTATATCCAGACAGCTCTCAGTCTTCCATGAATGGATTGATTATCTTCCTGGGGATTCACCTAACTCTGTGGGCCTCACTTTGCTCATCTTGAATGTGGAAACCTTGTAAAGTTGTTGTCAGGACGCAATGTGATCACTCATATACTCACCCAGAGAGGGGTTCACACAACATAGGATGCATGACAAATATGCTCACTCTCCCTGTAACAGGAACCAGCCTTGCTTGCTCCCAACTTTGAGCACCACTCATCCAACAGTGTGGCTCACCTATCATGACTGGTGCAGAACGACCAGGCAGGCCATCTAGGAGGCCAAAATAGGATGGGGTGAGTCTTGCCATGCTAGCCACCCAAGCCTGCACCTCCTCAGCCCCTTGCCTCCTTCCCTTGTTCATTCCAGATGTCAGTATTCTCTGAGTTGCAGGCAGCGTAATTTAGTCTACAGTCTAAGCATCTTCTGCTCCCCACCTACTGCCGTCTCTGTCTTAGTCTTCCTCCCATCCACCCCATGAACACGAAGACAAAATACCCACAGATACAATAAAAAGGATGGAGGGAAAAAAAGAAAAGAACAGAAGAAGAGGGACAAAATTCCGCCACTGTCTCAGCCTCCCTAATTGAATGACTCTCCTACCTGACTCTCCTTGTCAGCTCCCATGTTCCTTCATTCCCTCTGATGGCCCTTAAAATCATCTCCCCCATCTCATCAAATCTCTCCCCCTTCCTCCCTGCTTGTTCTCTAAGCCGCAGATTACTTTTTCATAAAATTCAATTTCTAGCCATTCTCATTACTTACTCACTTAATGTGGCTGGCTGGGAGGAGGGGCGCAGAGGAGGAGGACAGGAGGGGGAGACGGTGTTCTGTGCAGCACTTATCCAGCCTAGTTACCGAGGCCCCTTGCTGAGGTGTATTAGAGTTTGATATGAGCAGATAATGGACTTCTGTCCCACATAGGGAGCCAGCATTGGTGTACTCAGGGACTGCAGCATTGTGTCAAGGGTGGCAGGATTCACAATTGTCTTCAGGGACTCCTCTCCTGCTGGGAAGGGTCCACCAGGGGAGCCATTTGCTCAACAAATATTTACTGAGAGCCTTTTATAAACCAGATGCTCTATTAGGTGCTGAGAGTATAGCCATAATAAGAGGGGTCTCTTAGCAAGACCTGGTGGTCAGGGAAGAATTTGGGAGGAAGTAACAGAGGTGAAAATCTGAACAGGATTTGTACAAGCTCAAAGGAGAAAATGAGTGTGGGTTCTTAGTTTGGGTTCCTCTCAAAACAGAGCCTGAAACAAGGTCCTGGGGGCAGGTAATTTACTTGGAGGGATGATCCTGAGAAACCAGAGCAAGGGAATAAGGCGAGTGAGACAGGGAAGGAGAAAAACAACGAAGGGCAGATTATTGAACTAGTTACATATATATATAGAAAACTCAAGTCCCTCTGACTAACCATGCAAAATTAATCTCAGAGTTATCCTTTTAAAGGAAAGAAGCTGGGACACTCACCTCTGACTCGTGTCCCCATTGTTTCAGAGGGACCCCCAGAGGTATTCATTTTTCTGCACTTCCACACTACACATGTGTGGGCTGAGCAGTCTTCTCTGGCTTCAGAGAAAGCCCTGAGTCAGAAAAGCAGAGAGATACCACTTTGCAGGCTTCAGATAAGATGCCTGCAGCATGCATGGAACTGTCCACCAGAGTTGCACTGAAACCAAGTCAACTGAGGGAATGTGCCATGGGACCCAGGAAGTGTCTGCTACAGTCCACCACTTGTAGTGCTCCGAGCTGCTCATGACCCAAAATAAGTGCACCTTGTCACTTGAATTTTTCAAGATGTGGCTGGCCTTAACCCTTAAAAAGAATTCTTCAAGCAGGAAGGTTAGTGGATCAAGGTCTATGGACCCATGAGATCAACCGAGGCTACAATTGATATTCATAATCTACATCCTTTAGCACTTACCCTATACTTCCTTCATCTTCAGTCAGACTTCAGTTGATCCGGGTTGCTTGCTCCCTGAGGGGTGTAAGCCCTTGCTTGCCTTGCCATCAGGCTATGGTTGCTACAACAGCCCACTCACTATTATCATCAGGCCTAGAAACATCAAAAGATTCCTAGTGAATCCCTGAGCTCCAGACAGAGTCCTCCTTGTCCTCATTATGTAACGGCAACCCCAGCTTTATGAAAATCATAGTGAATTATCCCCACCTCCTCTTTGCCTGCTATTCCACTAATACGAGGACCCCAAAGTGAGCAGGCATACTTGTAGTGTCACTCACAGTGGACCCCTACATTATCTCCTGAAGGAAGCATCCCTCACAGGAACCTAGCCTAGAGTTATGGAAACAGAAAGCACACATTCTCCACAGAGGTTACTAGAAATGATGAGTGGATCCAACCCTACTTCCATCTCTTGTTTCCCAGACATGTGTATTCCAGCTATTAGAGGCATAGCACCACACATTAGCCACCGATTCAATACATATACCATATCCTGGAGGTCAGCACCACAAAGTGTTTCTCACAAACCAGCACCTTCCCTAAGCCTTTACTAGGCTACTCCAGTATTCACCCAGGCCAGCTGGTTATGTGTTACCTTGTAGGACCAGTGAATTACATGTCTCATGACTATGTCAACGTCCTTTACCATGAAAGTAGTCTCTTGGTCTGACATGACATTTTGTGGCATCCCATGTTGATAAATCTGGTCCACTTTAGTCCCTCAGGTAGTAATATTAATGGAAGCACTGTGAACAAGAACAACAAATCTCATCTGAGGACAAAGGCCAAACAGATGAACTAAACAGAGTTAAATGAAGACCACTAACCTGCATCTTTTAGATCTTTGAGGGTGGTACTAATCTCTGCAATTCCACTTGGTTAGCTTTTCACTTTCTATGTTGGCTAGAGAGAAAGGAAGTTTCAGGACATTCCATTTGACTCTTTTTACCATAAAAACTCTCACTCCACAGATGAAGGCACCGACGTGAGGGTTCTGCCAATGAATGAGTATACCCATCCCAGTAATGCACACAAGAGTTAGAGGCATGACTGCAAGAAGGGTCTGTGGACCCATGAGATGTATGATAAGGTGAGTATAAGCAAGACTCCATTATCACCTGGCCTTCACATACCCCCAGTCTTGGGGGATTTTGATGGTATCACAGGTCCCCGAGTATCACTGATAGTTCAGACCCTGTATTCCATAGTCTTCAAAAGGTCTGGGTATTCCTCTTTCTTCAAAAGGTCTGGCCATGGGCTCCTTTGGGAAAGAACTAAGGTAACATTTATTGTATGTACTTGTGGTGGCATTGCAGGTTCTTCCTCAAAAGGGCTCAGTCTTTTCATCGGTTGATAGACACTAGGTCTGAGATAGTTCTCAGACCTGGCACATGGATGAGAAATCATGTTTTTTTATTGCAGTGGCTAATATTGGCCATCAGATGACCAGTTTTTTGTTTGTCCTGGTTACACAAGTCATGGAATACCCAAGTTGGTCACCTATCTAGTCCCTAGGAACCCCATAGTGTATTATGCATCACCATAGTCCCCTGTGTGTCAAGACACCCTGGTGGCCATTCTGGTCTTGCTTCCCACTATGATAATTATGTCAACCTTGCCTCTGATGATTAATGCCACCACAAGACCTCTGCTAGTCCAGAACCTTCTCATCCCCATCAATACAAGGGAACCAGTTCTCTGACCACATCTCCCAATACAGCCTTGGTCTCCAGAAGACAGACACCACTGAACAGCTCAGTGATGCTAGAGCCTCTCTCAGTAGTGCATTCCTTATCAATTTAATGATGAGTGTCCTATTGGCCTTCCCAGGGCACATGGATTTAGGTGGCATTTTCCTGGTTTTGTGTAATAAATCCCTTCTAATGCATCCACTTCTCTGAGCCTTCTGACCCCTTCCTCAGTGTTCTGCCAAGGCTATTCTGACATCTTCAAGGGGCAATTCCAGCAGCAGATTAGGACTGGCTCCAGGAGTCCTCTCCAGAACATTAAATTCTGAGTCTTGGGAGAGTGTCCCCATGTCAATAAATCTGTTTCGAGCCTATATTCCACCCCATTCAAAGTCCAACCCCTCAAATTCCTCTCCCATACACATTTCCCAGTTAATACTGTCATATCTTATTCAGGTCCTCCCGCAACTCTTTCAGTGAATAAGCTATCTCCTCCCAGAACAGAGGCTATATATTTCCCTTGAGCTAGGCTAAGACCTGACTCTAGTTACAGATCTGGGTGGGAAATGAAGGGCAGATATTTAGGTTGGACAAGCATCATCTTACAAGGTGGCCACCTCAGAAGAGGTTTCTGCATGGTCTTCAGACAAAGAGATGCTGACCTATTCCAACAAAAGGGAGGGGACTATTGTTACCAGCCAAGAGGGTTCGGAGGAATCTGGGAGTTCAGTGTTCTCAGGTGCATCACCCAATGTCCTCATCCACTGTTGGGGTCTCATCCCTTTGCTATCAGAGATCTGACTTGAGCCTAAGAGACCTGTGGAGATTGCACATTCAGCCTCCTTTGCAGTTCTGCCTCCCTTATCATTAGCTCCTGGGCCTGGGCTTCAGCCTGTCTCCCTTCTAACTGTACCTCACCCAATCCACCAAGTGAAAGTTTCAGGAATTAGGATGCTTTGGCACCTCAGAGGTTATCACATGCCCCACTAACTGCCTACAATGGAATCCCTATTGCCATCTGACTGGTAAGAGATGTATCAGAATCCCATTTTCTAGGACCACTTCTAGTACTAACTGTCATATTTGAGGTTCCCCTGAAAGCAGAACCTGAGGGGTGCCTGGGTGGCTCAGTCACTTAAGCGTCTGATTTCGGCTCAGGTCATGATCTTGCAGTTCATGGGTTCGAGCCCCGCCTCAGGCGCTGTGATGACAGCTGGGAGCCTGGAGTCTGCTTCAGATTCTGTGTCTCTTTCTCTCCCTGCCCCTCCCCTGCTTGTGCTGTCTCGCTCTCTTTCTCAATGTCTCCCTCTCTCTCTCTCTCTCTCAAATAAATAAATAAATAAACATTAAAAAAAAATTTTTTTAAAGCAAAACCTGAGACAAGATCTTAGGCACAAGATGATCCCAGGCAACCAGAGTGAGGAGGTAGAGACAGTGAGAGAAGGAGAAAAATCAATACAGGTACACAGTTGAGTTGGTTACACTGTGGGCAACTGGGCTTAGCCCTACTGGGACCCTCTGAAGAACCATGTGGAATGCACTTTTAATTGTTTTTTCTAAGGGCAGAGGGTAGGGACATTTGTTCACGGACTCCTAGCCCCCATAGATGTCCCCAAAGGTGACAGAGATGATTAGAGCATACTGGGCTTGGGGAAGGACCTGAGGGGGGGGGGGGGAAAGGTAGTATCTAATCATAATCTTGTAGGCTGTGTTAAGATTTTGAATTTTACCCTGAAAGAATCTAAAAGCCATTGAAGGGTTTTAAGCAGGAGAGTGAAATGATAATGAATTTGTTTGTTTAGATCTTTGTAGTAGAAGCCACTAACTGTCCCCCAGTACTACCACTCACTTGCTTTCTCAGCACTTCTAGTCTGCCAATGGGCACATGATTCCAGCTCAAGTCTCTCCTGCATCTATGTGTGGCCCTATGACTCAGTTTTGGCCAATGGGATGTCAGTGGAAGTGGTGAGCCCTATCCAGGAAGTGTCTGTAAAAGGACAGCCCTCCTTCCTGCTGGCTGGACTGCAGATATAGTAGCTGGGGCTGAAGCAGCCATCTTGGTCCATGAGGTCACAGAGTAAAAACGACAGAACATTAAAATAAAAAGGAGCTTCAGTGCCTGACAATGCTGAGGAGAAGAGCCCTGAATTGCTCAGCTGCAGACTTTTCCATGTAACTTTGGGTCTCTGCTACTCATACTCTAGACTAATTCTAACTGATACAGGGTTGTAAGTGAATGCAGATACATCCGTTATAAAATTATTGCAAGAATCCAGGCAGAGTAATGGCAGGTTGGACTGGGCTGGTGGCAGCAGAAAGAAAGAAAAGTGGATGGATTGAAGAAATACTTTGGAAATTAAATCTATGGCTTGGTATTTGGATGGGGAAGAATAAGAGGGTAGAGAGAGAAAGAGCAACCTAAGTAATGCCCAGGTTCTAGGCATGAACAAATGATTAGTGACAGGACCCAGATTAAGCATGGAGGTTAGGGACCACTTTGTTCCTGAGTGGGGACCAAAATACCTGGTACAGACTCCCAGAGGCACCTGTTCCCATGAAGGAGACCTTGAACCAGCTCCCAAAACCAGTTCAAGACTCATCTTTTCAGTAAACCTTATTGAATTATTCCCGCCTCCCCACCACCAACACCATTCACCTTGATCCTTGCTCCTCACATACCCAACATCCATTTTCAGTGTTTCATATGAAACTCAGAAAACATCACTGGGCACCAGCTCTAAGCTCTGTGTGCAGTGGAAAGCTGGCTTGGTTGAGAGTAAACTCAGGCACTGTGTTAAGCACCCGGGATAGAAATAAAAATGAAGTCGTCTCCACTCTCGTGTAGCTCACAGAAAAGAAGGCAGATCAGTAAATACTGTCAGCTCCAGGGGAACCATCTGATGACGGCGTGTTCTGGGTCCGTCGTTTCCCCCCGGTGAAAGTGGTGATCCCTGCTTGAAGGGTTGGAGAAATCACAGGCGCGGGGGTATGTGGACCAGGTGTCGAAGATGAGGACAACATTCCTGGCAAGTGTGTAGAGTAAGTGTCATTATTTCAGAGGCTCGTTAGCCATTGAGTATTATCGGATTATAAAGTTTTCGTGGTTTTTTGGAGGAAAGGGGAGTTGGGAACCCAAAATATACTCAGGGCTCATGTCTGAGGGAACATCGTGAGCCACACTAAGTGGTCTGGACTATAGGTGTGTGCGACAGAGAGGGGAGGGATGAGGAATCTTGGGCACGAGAGTGCTGCAATCTACGGCAAAGTCGTCATTGTACTTACACCAGTTGCTAACATCTATTGAATACTTCCTAGGTGCTAAGACTGGTATTAGCATTTTGCCTAGCTAACTTCACGTACTCTCTGCCCACAGATGCACATTATTAACATCCCATCTTTACAGATGAGGAAACTGACATCCAGGCAGACTGTGGAACTAGCCTAAGGTCACAAGCTCGTAAGTAGCGGAGGCAGGATTCTAACCAGAGAAGTCCACCTCCAGGCCCCATGCCCTTAACCAAGATGCTAATGCTAACATTCTCTCTCATTGCTTATGTAATGAGATGTGTAATGAGATCCGTTACTTTGCAACTGGGTTTTTGGTCATTCCATGTGTGGAGGTGGGGAGGAAAAACAGGCAGCGTGCTTGAGACAGAAGGAATTTTCAAGAAATATCTCTGATTGAGGGAGAAATTGAGGCACAAGCATGGAATTCTAAATGGCTAAAACGAAAATGCACTTTAGAGAAAATCTGGTCCAATCCTCTCATATTCCCAGGGATGAAACTGTGGCTCAGAGAAGTGGGGGTCACACAGTCGATTGGTGGCAGGCTCTGACTCTGATATTTTTCTTACAGTATCAAAGAAAATGACCAGTGCCCCCCAATCTATTTCTTACCACTCTACATAGCACTATCTTTCCAGAGGTACTGGCAAATTGTACTCACTCCCTAGAAGTAAAAGAACAACTTTGTTCTTTTTTTATTTTTTTAACAGCAGAGGTCCCAGAAACAAAGCCAGAATTGGCCTCAAGAAACATGATACGCACACTGCAAAGTCTGAGCCATGGGGACTCAGCGGAAGGAAAAGGAAAACTTACCCCAAAGCCTTCATAATGTGGAAGACTTTGACCACAAAAGAATAAAAGATCAACAGCTCAAATAAAGAGCTCCCGCCCAAGTTCCTAAATCCCAGAGTGGGAGAAGAGAGGCTGCCCTATGCGTAACTTCCTACCTCCATGGTCAAGGTCAAAGCCAAGCAGACAGGTGCCCAGGGTTACCATATGGCAAACTGAGATGGAGCTCTGCCCCCAACCAAGCCATCTCTCCATCACACACACACACACACACACACACACACATACACACATACACACACACACACACACACACACACACACCCTCCTTATCCCCAGGAGGCCCAGGATCTTTTTAGTATCTCCAAAGGGAAATAATTTAAAGACAGAAGACAATTTAGAATGATGCAAATACCCAGGAAGGGGACCAACGTTTGCGGATTTTCTTCTCCTTCCTTGATACACTGTGACTAGGTTTGTCAAATTTCTACACCATGTTCTGTTTGAAAGGGTAGCTGGCGGCATGGTGTAGGAGAAAAAGCACTAGGCTGAGAGCCGGAACGTTGGTCCTCTTAGCATTTGCTGTGTGACCCTGGACTTCTTATACCCTTTCTGAGCCTCAGTCTGCTGCTCTGAAAAAAATGAAAGATCTTTCAGGTTCTAGGATCTTATTAAATATGATGGGCCAGTCTTTTCACTGTCCCCTCCCAACAAGCATCTGGTGCTCCCAGCCTTTGCTCTGCCTGTTCCTTACTGGGAATGCCCTCCCAGCACCCTTCCACCAATCCAAAGCACAATCCAACTTTCTCTAAGACTCTTCCCCCAATTTACTTCACAACTATATGCTCCTTACTTTGGGTCCCCTCAGTGTGTCTGTGCTATTATTATTTCTCACACAAGTTGCCTTAGAATCCTTCATGAATGAGTGGATTAGCTCTCCAACTGCACAATGCGCTTCTCCAGGGTAAGCACCCCATACTCCCATTCCTTTTCCACTGTGAAACCTGTGGGCACTTCATACGTGTCTGGATTATGCCATTCTACCCTCAGCTAGCTTCATTTGGCTGAAGTTCAGGCTTTACTTATCAGAACAATGTCATTCACTTACTCAGAAAATATTTCTTGAATACCTACTACGTGCTGGGCATGGCACCAGGTCCTGGAGATACAACATTAAACTAGAAACTTCGAGGACTTCTCAGTCTGACATCCCAGGACCCTCACACTTGGTCCAGTCTCACCCCTTAATGGTCTCCCTGCCCCCCAATCCTGTTCCAGCTAGGGTGGCCATCCCCTTGCCTTCTGCCTCTCCCTGAATTTCCTCATGCTAAATCCCTTGCCAGGAACTCCTCCCCACTCCTCGCCATCTTCATAACTCCAAAAAATAAAAAAGAGAAAGAAAAGAAGGAAGGGTGAGAAAAGGGGGCAAGAAAAGGAAGCAGAAGAGGTGAAAGGATTACCAGAAACCATAAATCCAGTCCAACCATCAAGGGCATGGCAAAACTTTGCCAAACCCCATCCTGTTGGCTGGGATCTAGAAACCATCCAGCCAACAGGCCAGTGTTAGGGCCCCCTAATGAAAGGTGAAGTTTGGGCCACCTCTCATTCATCCAGACATGCACCCCTGCCAGGCACCCTCACCCTCCTTCCAGATTCATCCATCAGCCCCGCAGGCTGCGAACTCATTCCTCATGCCAATTGCTCCACCCGAGTGATGCAGCTGAACCAGAAAGCTTGGATGAATGGCTCTATGAGCCAGTGAGTAACAAACACACAAACCTACCACCCCTGGTATTTTTCCCTAATTGGATTAAAAAGAAAATTTAATTTCCTCTGTCTTCCTCTTAATGCATGCTACAGGTCAGTGCTCCTGATGATTACACACCAGCACCTGCTGTGGAGCACAGGGATGCCAGTGGGCAGTGTCTACAGGGCCAGCACCCCGCTTTGGCCTGACATGCTTGGCCCCTGCTCCCGCCCTCTCCCCTGCCCACGCTGGAGCATGCTCGGAGAAGGGTGACCTAAGGATGACGTGGTACAGACTGGCTAACTCCTTGGACGTACCACCAGCCTATATTTCCCAGCCTGATTTGCTCTTAGGGTCAGCCACGTGAATGGGCTCTAGCCAACAGGGTGTGGACAAGAGTGATGTGCATCATTTCTAGACATGACCTTCCCCCCGGCTAAATGGAGAAGACCCCTTCTGCAGCAGGGCAGAACCCACGATGGAAGGAAACAGGGATGTGGAATTGCTACCCAGAAGGTTGCCTACTGAATACCTGCACTGGACCATTAGTTACCTGACTGAGAAGTCAACTCCTGCATGTAAATGAAGCCCCTGAGATTTGGGCATGGGTGGCATCGCGGTTGGCCTGCCCTGACTACCGCAGGTGGACTCACAGCCCCCATCGTGCGAGGCCAGCTGGGGAACTGTTGCCCTGGAGAAGAGGAGGTTTGGCAGAGAACATTATACATTATGCTCAGATACTTTATGCGCTGTCAGGGGGCAGAGTTTGTCTTGTGTGACCCCAGAAAGCAGCTATAGGACCAACAGGAGGAAACTTCCAAGGATGCAGATCACAGCTCAAAACACGGGAAGATGTGGATGCAGAGAGACCTTAGGAGATAGTGAGTTCCCATCACGGGCCTGTGCAAAGAGGCAGGAATGCTGTAGAAGCTAGTCGAGCATCAGCTAAGTGGCTTGACATCAGCTTCCTAAGATCCTGTGATGTTATGATCTGTCTTTCCCAACCAAGATGCTGCCTCCTGCATGAGTCCTGGATCTCCAAGGCCCCGGCTTGATTCTCAAGTGAGACAGAAAGCCCCCGGAGCATGAATCCTAATTCTTCAGACTCCACCCTCCCTCCTCTCCGCCCCAGCACCCATCGAGGGGCCTCGTGTTCACATGTGGGGGCAGATTCAGTGTTTGGGGAAGGCCCGGTTACTAGGGAAAGCTGGATTGGAGCCCAAACTCTCCATTCCTGAGCAGGAGAGGGAGGGGAATGAACAGACAAGTCTGAGCGGGAGTGGAGGCAAGAGCAGGAGACTAATCTGAAAAGCAATCTGCGCTGGAGAAGAGGGCAGCAAAGGCAGTAATCTTCATTTCTCTCAGCTTTGTCCAAGGAGGAAGGCTCAGGGCAAGGGGGGGGGGGGGGGCGCGGGGTAGGGGGCGCGGGCAGGCTTCAACCGTGTATGCTCACAAGAAGCTCCAGCTCCGCTCTCTGGAGCCTTTTTGACACGAGAGTCTGGACTGCTCTCCACCAGAGTACACACAACACGTGTGGGCGTGCGCATGCGCACATGCGCACACCCACACACCCCTTTCCACCTGTGCTCTGGCCTCCAAAGGGAAGACTGCGATCTCCTCGATGATTTCCCAGAGCCAAGCTCCCCAGAGCACCCTGAGATTTCTAAGAAATCTAGACTGTGGCCATGGCAGGGAAGGAGGCAGAAAGAAAAGGCTTTGGAGCAGTTTCCTGCAAGAAATCATTAAGGCGTGTGAAATCCTGAGGCCCCCTCCTCCTGCCCACACCCGGCCTCACCTCCGCCCCGGGCCTCCCATCACACACGCACCCGCATTAGGGCCAAATTGAATTAGAATAATTAACTCTTGGTTACACTTTTAATTCGGTGCCGAAAATAAGAGCGCTAATGGAGATTTAACAAGGCTCTGACTCCAGAGACCAGCCCGGAAGCTGGCACAGGGAGGGCCCCCGGGTTCTGGTGGGGAGGGAAACAAACAGCCAGAGGAAAGCAGCCGAGACGATGTGTACAGTGCGTGAAGCACGCACATGTCCGTGTGTGTCCATGCACGTGTTCATGCCTGTGTGCACTTAACTGCATGTGGGAACGTGCCTGTGTGAGTGTCGCTTTGTATGTGCGTGAGCACATGTGTGCACGGGTGTGCACGCATTGCTTTAAATCCTAGGCAGGCGAAGCTGCTTGACTTCTATGGAATCCTAGCCACTCTGACTTGGAAGGGAACTTCATAAATGTCTTCGGCCCCAATTGCTGCTTCCACCAGATTCCCCCAAGAGGGTACACGTCATCCCACCCTCCGGCCTGAAGGGGCGCTCACTCATCACCGCTCAAGGCGGCCTACGGCTCTCACTGTTAGGACGGACAGTGAAACCTTGGTTTGCGAGCATAAATCGTTCCAGAAACATGCCTGTCATCCAAAGCACTCCTATATCAAAGCGAATTTCAAGAGCCGTTGGCTCAGTGGTGATCGTCTGACGTTTGGCATCACAAACTACTCATATTGGAAGACGTCGCTCATTTATCAAGTTAAAACTTACTAGAAATGTTTGCTCGTCCCGTGGAACCCTCGCGAAACAAGTTACTCACAATCCAAGGTTTTACTGTACTTCCCTCCTTCAACATTTACTTACGTAGTCCTGGATCTGCCTCCAGAGTCACACGGAACAAGGCCAGTCTCTGTCCCCCACAGCATCTCCCAGAGATAGGACTGTTTCCTTCTTGGTGATCTCTTCTCTAGGTGAGGCCTTCTCTTCCCTCCCAGGGAAACCAGTTTCCCTCTTATTTTTCTGATTAAAGAAAATAAAAAGTGCCGTGCGGTTATTTTAAAAGAGAGAGAGGGGCGCCTGGGTGGCGCAGTCGGTTAAGCGTCCGACTTCAGCCAGGTCACGATCTCGCGGTCCGTGAGTTCGAGCCCCGCGTCGGGCTCTGGGCTGATGGCTCGGAGCCTGGAGCCTGTTTCCGATTCTGTGTCTCCCTCTCTCTCTGCCCCTCCCCCGTTCATGCTCTGTCTCTCTCTGTCCCAAAAATAAATAAAAAATGTTAAAAAAAAATTTTTTTTTTAAAATAAAAGAGAGAGAGAGAGAGACCTCCCCATATCCTCCTACAGGATTTGATGTGACCTAACATTTGTACATGGCACTGAACACTCAATCACACACCCAAGCAGGAGGGTGACAGACAGGCCAGGATAGCACTAATTCCAGAGGGCCCTTTGGGGTCATCCACTCCAGCCACGGGCAAACTTCACATGCATCAGAATCATCTGGTGGGATTTACTAAAATACAGATTCCCAGGCCCTTGCCCCGAAGCTTTGATGCTGAAAGTCCTCTGCATTTTTTAACAAGCAGACACCCAGGAAAGATCATTTGAGAATATGGACATTGTCCAATCCCCTCATTTTACAGACAGGGAGACTGAGGCCTAGAGAGAGGAGAGAGGCTCAGAGTGAGTTAGCACCTAAGCCAGGGGGCACCTGCGGGTTCAGTCGGTTGAGTGTCTGACTCTTGATTTTGGCTCAGCTCATGATCTCACCGTTGTGGGATCAAGCCCCACATCAGGCTCTGTGCTGAGCAAGGAGCCTGCTTGTGACTCTCTCTCTCTGTCTCTTAAAATAAATAAATAAGCATTTAAAAAAAAAAAAAAAAAAAAGAACCTAAGCCAGAACCGGCACCCTGTCGTCTCACCACTGGTGCTCATTCCTACTGCCAACCCCATAGACAGCATCCTTCTGAACCAGGGTCCCCAAGGGAGCCCATCTCCCCGCCCGCCTCCCACCCCCCACCACCACAAAGCAGGGATCTCCAGGTCTAGGAGAGAAGCATCCTTCTTCAGATCTGACCTTTCCATCTGTTTCCGTGCCTATCACTGACCAGGGGGTCACTAAGAAAGAAGCAGGGACAGGCAGCCTCCAGTCAAGCAAATGAGGTGTTCCCAGCCCTGGAGGAGCTGAGATTCATGGAGGCCACCCCACATTGCAAGGAAATTCCCAGCAGGTAGTGAAAAACGGATGGAGGTCAAGGCCTCCCTGAGAACGCCCAGATGGCGAGAATGAGCCAGGCAAGGGGAGGCCAGCCTGGAGTTGCCCAGCAGATGACATGAGACATACAGGACCTGGTGGCCGCCGGAGGCCTCACCTCCTGTGGGTCTGGCCATATCCATCTGTCATACCAACCTGGCATAGTCCAGGGGCCTGAGGGCCTCCTGTCAAACCTAGCCCTACAGACACAGGGACCAGAGAGGACAAGGGAAGGCCTAAGATCACACAGCTTTTTAAGGGCAAAGTCCAGTCTCCTAGTGCCTGGCCTGTCTCTTCCACTGAGCCACTCTCATACCTTGCTACAAGAAGCCAGCACCGACTACAATTATCTCAGATTATAAAGAAACAAAGGTAATATGCATAATGTTAGACCAGATCTTCTCTCAACAAAAGGAAAACCAAACCACAGTGCCTGAGACCAGACGGGGAAAACTGTCTTTCACCAACACTGACCTGCCTCATTACCTACAACTGCTGTCTCCCAGCCCTGGATCCTGGGACACCCTCACTTTCTCAGATTAAGTGAGAGCGGGCAGGTGCCTTCAAACCTCAGAGTCCCCTGGGCACCAAGCGTAGGAGACTAAAAAGGAAGAAAAGGGAATCTGACTTCTTTCGAGGCTGCTCCCTGATTTCATTTGGCCTGAGGTCTCTTTTTCTCTTACGCCATGCAACCAAGGTCAAGTTCCATTTGCAAGGCTGTTTTCTGAGGTTCCCCAGAGGAGAGTTGGGGCATCCCTGACTGCTCCAAAGTCACTCACTGTCACCATCACCCACTGCTTCTGCCAGCAAAAGCCCCATCCCTCTGGATGAGACGTGTCTGCCAGTCCCGAAGCAAAAGCTGGGAGCTGTAGGGCCGCAATGGCAGAGTGAGCCAAGGGGGAAATGAGGGAAGAGAAAAGCCCAGTCCCCCTGCGTGGCAGCAGACAGAGCCCGGCCTGGGTGGGTTCTTCTAGCTCCCCAGCTGCTGGGAAGGGTGTGAGCAAAGAGGGGTCCTCCGTGCTGGGTCCCACCTATGGGAAAGGGCTGTGGCTTGCTGAGAGGGGGTCCAGTGGGGAGATGGGTGGCAGTGTTTCTGCCCAAGTTCAGGCCCTCACCTTCTCTGGCCCCACTTGCCTAGCTCCCCCACCCCCTACTTGAGAATGCCATGGAAGAAGATGAGAAGGGGACAAGAGGTACCAAAGACATCTTACTCTCAGGGGGACAGAGTCCAGGCACTGCTCACAGCCCCCTGCACATGTGACCCCACCAGGTCCACTGGTCTTTACTTCCAGCCTTCCCCGTCGCTGTATTAACACCCCATCCCTGACTCTGCCAGGCCCCCCAGTGCCATACTCCTCCCCCGAGAGCATCACTCCCTGTTTTCCCATTCCTGTCTTTGCACAAGGATGAGTGCTGAGGAAAAGTCCCCAGAGCTGGGCAGGGCATAGGATCAGAAGTCTGACTCGCGTGGCATCTGGAGAAGTCCCCTGAGAAGGTAACTTGGTATCTGAAACCTGACAGGTGAGTGGGGTTTGCCTATGAAAGAGGTGGGAGAGGAGTGTTCCAGGTAGAGGAAATGGCTTGTGCAGGGCTCCCAAGTAGGAAAAAGCTCAACTCACTCCCTCAAGGACTATGGAGAGCCTCCTCTGGAGAGAGAGAGGAAACCAAGGTAGCTGGGAGGAACCAAAGGGGAGTATCCAGGTGACGCATTGGGCCCAGAGGCACAAGCGGGGGCTTTCCAGGTGGGCTGCCTCAACTTGATACCGAAGCTCCCCTCCTTTCTGCGGTGAAGTTCAGTCAAGCTCCTTGACTACTACCATGAGCCTCGGGGACCTTGTCTAGGAAGGGGAGAAAACACCTCATAAGCTGGTGCAATGATTTAAATTAAATCGTATTCGGGGCACCCGGATGGCTCAGTCAGTTGAGCCTCCGACTTCGGCTCAGGTCACGATCTCACGGTCCGTGAGTTCGAGCCCCGCGTCGGGCTCTGTGCTGATGGCTCAGAGCCTGGAGCCTGCTTTGGATTCTGTGTCTCCCTCTCTCTCTGCCCCTCCCCCACTCATGCTCTGTCTCTCTCTCTCTCTCTCTCTCTCTCTGTCAAAAATAAATAAAAACATTAAAAAAAAATTTTTTTAATTAAATCGTATTGGTAGGAACAGGGCTCAGCACCTACTATATACTTAACACAATTGCTTTCTCCTCCTACGCCTAACTCAGAAGCTTGCATTGCCTGTTCAGCCCTTTCTTCCCTCTGGGGCACACAGCGCGGAGGTGAAGGTCACCTGTCCGCACGAACCCCACACCTGCTACCAGGTACCACTTTCTCGGAGAGCAGAAACTGCGCCTTTTCATCCTGTGGCCTCACGGAACCTCGCTAATGTTGGAAATTTTGTCTCCCTGCTTCAGCTCTTGCCCTCTTCACACTAGGCCCAACCCAGCCATCGGAGCAATCGACCCCATTAAAATCCAAGTCGCGTCCAGGCACTGTTCCGCTCAAAACCTCCCCATGGCTCTGTCTCACTCAGGGTAAAAGCCAGTCATGACAATGACCCTACAAAGCCCTCACTCTCTCTCTGCCCTCATCACCTACCACTCTCCCCTGCATCCTTTGTGCTGCAGTAACACTGGCCTCCTCACCTCCTGCCACAGGGTCTTTGCACATGCACAGATACTCACATGCCCCTCCCCTCTTCCAGATCTCTACTTGGATGTCATCTGCCAGGTAAGGCCTTCCTAGCTGTCATCTATGAACTGTACCAACACCCCCACTCTCCCCTCCGTGCTTCACTTTTTTCCTGTATAACATGAGTCATCATTAATAATGCCATTTTTAAAATTTATTTTGTTTGCTTTTGTCACCCCTTCTAAAGTGTAAATTCCTTGGGGGCAAGTTGTCTTTTTTATCTTTTTTTTTTTCTTTTTACTGGTGTTGTTCATTCTGAATCCCTCAGTACCTATGACAGTTGCTGGCACGTACCGAACGTTTGGAAAATGAATGGGGGCAGAGGAGGAAAGAAGAAAATTCTCTTCTCAAAGCACCTAGCTGCCCTCTGAGGCCCTGGACATCTCATCTCAGACAGACAGGTGTCAAATCGAGTCGAGGCCAGGATTTTAGGTGAGGGAGAAGGCGCATTTCCACCCACGGGCAACCCCCGTGGAGAAGACTGGTAGGGGGGCACCTGGGTGACTCAGTCGGCTGAATGTCTAACTTCAGCTCAGGTCACAATCTCCGGTTCGCGAGTTCAAGACTCCCATAGGGCTCACTGCTGTCAGCGCAGAGCCTGGAGCCTGCTTCGGATCCTGTCTCCTTCTCTGTCTGCCCCTCCCCTGCTCGTGCTCTGTCTCACTCTCTCCCTCAGAAATAAATAAACATAAAAAGAAAGAAAGAAAGAAAGAAAGAAAGAAAGAAAGAAAGAAAGAAATGGTGCATGTGCAAAGGTCCTGTGGCAGGAGGTGAGGCCATCATTCTGTCATGCCCTGCATCCCCACCTGTGAGAAGATGTTTGAGGCACAAAATCCAGAACAGCTCCTCAACCTGTCCACCACCCCGGGAGCATGGCAAGACGAGTGCAGTAAGCACTTCAGTGAGGCCCATGTAGGTGCAAACATGGCCAGATTTTACCGGCTGGGGCCTGGGGAACTCACTGCCCTTGGGGTTCCCCACCTTTCAAATGTGAGTGACAGCAATCCCCGGCTGCTTACCTCCCTGGGTTTCTGCAAAGCTCACATGTGTGTGAACATAGAAACTTCCATGCAGTTATGTATGTGGTCCCTGACCTCTCCTCCACCCGAACAGATTTTTCCATGATCCTGAGAACAAACCCTTCATCTTCCCTTTCATGTGCAAACCAGCTTCAAAATCTAAATTTTGCAAAAGGAAAACTCATCTCTCTGGATCCCTTTGCTTGCTTTGTATCTTTGTGTCTCTAATCAGTTCAATGTCTTCTTCTCTTTACTTCGGCCTCCCTTTGTGTCTCCGTGTGTGTGGCTGTCTGTCTGCTTGCCTGCCTGTCTGTTCATCTGTGCTCTCCCTGTTTCCTGCTTTCTCTGCCTCACTCTACAACTCTCTGTGTGTCCCTCTGTCTCACACTTGCTTTCCACCTGTTTCCTTGTTTCTCCTCTCTCTCGTCTTCAGTCTGTTGTTTCTCCCTCTGTCTTGCCACCTATCTGTGCCTCTGTATCTGAATGTGTTTTCTCTCTGTGTCTTACCATCTCTCCCTTTCCATCTCTCACTTCTTCTGTCCATCTCTCCCTGAATCTCTGCGTGTAGGCTCTCCCCACCACCCCCCGCTCCCTATTTGCTTCTTGCCTCCGTGAGCATTTATGTAACACACAGACAGCAGTGGCAGTAGCCAATTTGAAAGGCTGCTTGCAGATATAAGAATTTAATGCGACCCTAGATTTCAGGAAAATGAGCTGTGACCCTCCTGAGGGTCCTTTGCTCAGGGATGCCTGGACCTTCTCCCTTCTCCTCCTGAAAAGGAGAAAGTCAACTCTTTAGATAACCCCCTCAGTGGGGCACCTGGGTGGCTAAGTTGGTTAAGCATCCAATTTCGGCTCAGGTCATGATCTCACGGTTCGTGGGTTCGAGCCCCGTGTCGGGCTCTGTGCTGACGACTCGGAGCCTGGAGCCTGCTTCAGATTCTGTGTCTCCCTTTCTCTCTGCCCCTCTCCTGCTCATGCTGTCTCTCAAAAATAAATAAATGTTTTAAAAAAATTTTAGATAAGCCCCTCAAGCTCCTACCGTGTTCAGGGAGCTGTGTACATCCTGGTTCCCAGGGAGTAAGAGTCACAGCTGGGCCCCCCATCTAACTAGCACGGTGGAGACAGCACTGGACTCAGAGTCAGGATACCTGAGTCTCACCCAACTCAAGGAAGCCTTGAGCAGATCTTGGCCCCGTTCTGAGCCTGCTTTCCCATCTGGAAAATGGCTACAGTACTCTAAGATTCTAAGAAATCTGGGGCATCCTGCAATCAAGTGACCCCAGATCTTACCACATACCTAACAACAGGCAGGACTGTGGTTGCAGCGTTAAGAGAGGGGATATCAGGGCCAACGGAAACCCACAGAGTAGGTGCCAGGGGAAGGACTCAAAGATAAGGGGGTGGGCACCTGGTGGTCCAGTTGGTCAAGTGTCCAACTGCAGCTCAGGTCATGATCTCACGGGTTCGTGAGTTCGAGCCCCGTGTTGGGCTCTGCTGGCAGCTCAGAACCTCGAGCCTGCTTTGGATCTGTGTCTTCCTCCCTTTCTCTGGCCCTCTCCTGCTCATACTCTGTCACTCTCTCTCAAAAATAAATAAACATCAAAAAAATTTTTTTTAAAGATCAGGGGGCGCCTGGGTGGCGCAGTCGGTTAAGCGTCCGACTTCAGCCAGGTCACGATCTCGCGGTCCGTGAGTTTGAGCCCCGCGTCAGGCTCTGGGCTGATGGCTCGGAGCCTGGAGCCTGTTTCTGATTCTGTGTCTCCCTCTCTCTGCCCCTCCCCCGTTCATGCTCTGCCTCTCTCTGTCCCAAAAATAAATAAAAAACGTTGAAAAAAAAATTTTTAAAAAAAAAAAAAATCAGGGGGTGAAAAGCAGGCTCCATGAGCAGAGGCAATGGGAAAGCCTTCTCCCTTCGTCCACCCCATGGCTGGTGCCTGGGATGTCACCATGGTTACTTAGTTTCCCTAATGCACTTGGCCCATGCTAACCCTGCACTCAACTGATCAGGTTTGGCAGGAGACGTGTGCACATCTGATCCTTTCTCAGGCAGCAGTAGCCGAAGGGCCAGAGAGAAAGTAGGAGAGAGGTAGGGTGGAGAGTGTGGGCACCTGATTCCCACTCGATGGGGAGAGACAGAAAGGAGGAAGGCAGGGGGAAGAAAGAAACACTTATTGAGCATGTGCTCTGGAACTCGCTCCGTGCAAAGTGCAGGAAGGGAGCCTTGCTCAGAGAGGTTAAAAAACTTTGCCGAGATGGCTCAGCTCGTAAATGACCATGCAGGAGCTGGGATGCATATCTGCCTGGCTCCCAAAGCCTATGCTTTTTCTGCAGCCACGGGGACTCCTAAAGGAGAAAAGAACCTCAAAAAGGAAGGGAAACTGGCAAACACACTTTTCCTACTGGGCAGGTCCCCAGAAGCCATCCTCATCTGTGAAAAACAGGCAAGGGGAAGCGGGTTTACCAGGTCTGTGGAAGAGAATCTGGGAAGTATTTTGAGGGAGGAGCTCAATTTCTATTTTCAGGTACTGGCAGGGCTTGACATCAGGGAGGCAAAAAAGATACCATGCATTTCCACCAAATAAAGACAATGGACACAGACTGCACCAAGAGGGACGCGGAGCAGACTGGAGGAAGGACTTCCTACCCATCAGAGAACTGGTACAGGCTTGACTTATGTAAGTGAAGGAGGGGCTCCTTCCCTATAAAGCATTGGAATGGCGCTAACTTGCGTGGACACAGAAAAAGCCTCTGCACCAAATGACCTGTTGGCGGGTCCTATGACTCGTAGGGTCATAGGTGTAGGTAAACACACCAATACACACATTCAGACACACACACACACACACACACACACCACATTTCTTGGAGGCTTAGACACCTGTTTCTCCTCGATGAGGTTCTGCCGCCCACCCACAGCCAGGCTCACCAGCCTAGCTCAACCCCCTCTGTGCAGCCGGACTATGAGGGAAGGGGCCCTCAGGTGGGCCGATGGGCAGTGATGACCCCACAGACAGGCAGGAAGCCAGAGGAGACATTTCTATCTCCTCATCGCTCCGGGCAGCCACCTCTGGGCCCTCTGCCTTTCAGGAAGCCAAGTCAGGAAATTAACAGGGAGCCAAGACGCCTCCAGACACCTGCCCGGAATTTCAAACCTGGGGGCTGGCTCTGGAGAGCAGAGCATGTGATGGGAGGAGGCTCCATGCAGAGGACAGCAGACACATGTAGGGGCTGTGTACCAGCCCTTGGTAGGGGGGTATCCAGTGTCACAGATAACCAACGCGGGCTGCCTGGGATGGGACCGCCAGCGTGTTCTGGGGAACACGCTCCTCCCAAAAGCAGGAGGCCTCAGAGCAGAAGCCCTGGCAGCAATTTAGTGATTTGCTCTATAGCTGCCTCCACATCAATCCCCTGGGGGACGCAAGAGAGGGGACAGAAATGATGATGAGTCTTCTCCCTAAAACCAGGAGCTGAAAAGAGGCCGTACTAATACTGAGGCGAGCACGGGTTTTAGCACAGAGAAAACCTGGTTGCAAACCCACACTTTGTCATTTACAAGTTCCGTGACCTCCTGTCTCAGTTGCCTCATCAGTGAAACGGGCATAGCAGTAGCTGCCTGCATTAACTGAGGCAGGCCAACTGTTCTAACAAATAGTCCCCCAAATCTCAGTGGTTTAAAGACCTATTTCTTACTTCCAGTCTAAATCTTGGGGGAAGGAGAGCTGTGCTCCATACAGTCGTTCAAGAATGCAGGCTCTTCTTTTTAGACTATCCCAGGGCCTCGGGACCTGGGCTAGAGCCCAGGGTTTCTTAATGTCAGCTCTACTGACATTAGGGCTGGATAATTCTTTGTAGTGGAGTCTGTGCTATGCATTCTGACATGTTTCACAGCATCCCTGCCCTTTACCCACGAGACACCACTAGTAGCATTTACCCCAAGTTGTAACAACCAAAAATGTGTCCAGATATTGCCTAATGGACGTCCCCAGCAGAAGAGGGAGCAAAATTGCCTCGTTGGAGAACCGCTGCTTTAGATCCTCCACAGCTGACCAACCGAGGCGTCAAGAGGGAACACAAGGCACCTCACACAGGAGGTTTGAGGGGGCCAGCTTGGAAGCAGAAGAGCCCATTACATTGCCCCCATTCCACTGGCCAGACGGAGGTCCCACGGTCCCTCTGCAGGGCAGGCTGGGAAATGTAGTCCACTGCATGTCGTGGAGGCAGAAACAGAAAAATTGTGGAGCATGCAGTCTTGCCTCTGCCACACCGCCTCTTGGGCTGTTGGGGTGATTTGATGAGCTAAGGGTTTTACGTAAATAAATAAAATGCGTGGCACGTGGAAGGCTCTCAAAAAATCCGAATGACTAATATTCTTGGAAGGTTTGCATGAGCTCCACACCATGCTCCGCACTTAGGATGCATTATCTAATTGGATCCCCATTTGCTGATGAGGAAACTAAGGTGCAGGAAGAGTAAATAACTCCTGCAAAGACACAGAGTCGGTGGTTCTGGAATGCTGCTGGTTCCAGCACCATCTGACCCCGCTTCTATGCTCTCTGCTAAACGTTAGTCTCTTGCCCCAGATTCCCTCATCCTGCTGTCACATGCAACATGGTCACTCAGCGAGCCATAGACACACAACACAACTTCTCTGCACAAAGGAGGAAACCAGGGCCCTAAGATGTGATAGCCCAGTCGCTCAGCTAGAAAATGACAGAGCCAGAACTAGAACCCAGGTCAAAAGGCAGAAGGTGCCGTGCTCTCTGGGGAGGAGGTCACGTCTGTCCTGCTGCCCTGGTGTAAAGATAGATACTGGCAGAAATCTCTGCTTTCTGCCCTCCCATCTCTGCCTGGATCAGACCATCCTCTGGGTCTGCCACAAGTTTGCCGAGTAACCCTTAGCAGTCTCTTCTGTGAAGGTTAATATTTTACATCAGCTTGACTGGGCCACAGGTGCCCAGATATTTGGTTAAACACTCTTCTGGGTGTTGTCTGCATGAGTGTTTCTGGATGAGATAAAAAAAATGGATCAACAGACTGAATAAAGCAGACTGCCCTCCCCAATGTATGTGGGTCTCATCCAACCTGGTGCAGGCTTGAAAAGAACAAAATGGCAGGATACAGGAGAATTCACTCTCTCTGCCTGACTGCTGAACTAGAACAATGGTCTGACTCCTGGGTCTTCAGTTTGCTAGCTACAGAGCTTGGACTTCTCAGCCTCTGTAATTGTGTGAGCCAAGTCCTCCTAAAAATAATTATACATATACATATATATGTGTATGTATAATTTCAATTATATAATTGTGTGGGTATGTGTGTGTGTGTGTGTATAGTTGACCCCTGAAAAACTCAAGAGTTAGGGGATCCAACCCGCTCTCCCCTATGCAGTTGAGAATCTGTGCATAACCTTTGACTCCCCAAAAACTTAACTACTAACAGCCTACTGTTGACTGGAAGGCTTACTGACAACATAAACAGATAATTAACACATATTTTATATGTTGTATGTATTATATACAGTATTCTTACAATAAAATAAATGACAGAAAACCAAATGTTATCAAGAAAATCACAAAGAAGAGAAAATACATTTACAGTACTGTACTGTATTTATTGAAAAATATCCACATATGAATGGACCCATGCAGTTCAAGCCTGTGTTGTTCAAGGGTCAGTGGTATATGTATGTATGTGTGTGTGTGTGTGTGTATATATATATATATGTATATATATATATATATTGGCCCTCACTTGTTCCCATCTATGATTCCATTTAGCCCCCTTGGCAATCCTGTGGGGAAGGTGAGGTCATGGCCTCCATTCTGCACAGAGCTTTGTACACATGGCCAAGAAGCAGAACCACAGCTAAAACACAGTCCTGTCTAGTGCCAGACTTGGGGCCTCCTCCCAGGACTCTCCCATTCCAATACTCTGGAACTCTGCCATTCTGTGGCCCTAGCCACCCCCCAGCCAAGGTCACTGACACTTGGCCCTCAGCGTGGGACAGGGCTCTGAGCAGAGAGACCCTTCTGTCCTCAAGAAGGGCTTCCCAAACCTTGGACACAGGAAGGATAAGAGCCTGCCCTTGCTTTCATGTGGGGGTATCCTTGACTCCTCTTTCCCCCCACCTCCACAGCCTGTCGGACCCCAAGCAGTGTGGCCCGAGTCGACTGAGAAGGATTCAGAGCTGAGTTGAAGGCATCCTCCAGCGAGGCAGCAGGATCAGGCCTGGCTGAGGAGACTGCATGTCCACCATGTTTCCCTGGCCCTGCTCGGGAACAAGGTTGATGTTACCCACCTACATCCAGCCTCCTGCCGCAGGTCCACCCTCCCCTGGGCCGCTCCCTTTCCTCCCGCCTCCAGTTACCCCAATCCAGCTCATGTTCTAGCTTAAGTGGCTCCGCGTCTGACTGGCTCCCTTTGTCCTCACTGCTACCCACTTAGCCCAGACCTTCTTCATCTCTTTCTGTAATAGCCTCCTCACTGGTCCCCAACCTCAGATTTTACCCTCCCAGCCCCTCTCCTACAATGCTGCCAGAATCATCTTTCTGACAAGCCTGCCTATGTCACTCCCCTGCTTGAAACCTTCCATGGCTCCCTGATGCCCTCAGGATAAAATCCGGACTTCTCAGGCCCACAAGACACTGCTTTGCCTCCTGTTAACCTGCCGCCCCTGTAGCATATCCTCAGCCATGCTCTTCCTTGCCCTCAGTGCTGCAACAACACCAAATTACACCTGGTGTCCCTGAACACATCATTGTCTCAAGCCTTCTTTCCCTTTACCTAAGCTCTTCCCTCTACCTGAACTGTGCTCCCTCCATGGTACATAGCAAACTCCTATTCATCCTTCAAAACCATGCTCAGATACCCCTTCACTCCGAAGCCTTTTCTTACCATGTCCTCCCCACGACAGCACTAACGATAATACTTAACATTTATTGGGTACTTATAGGCATTATCCTATACCCATTACATGTCTCTCATTTAATTTAATTATCCAGCACTCTGAGTAGAGTGACGGTTTTGAAAATGTCCCCTCCCCTTAAACCTAAGTGGTTTTGTGACGGCCTCAACCAACAGAGTCCAGAAGTGATGCAGTGTGCTGTGTTACAAAGGACCCAACCCAAGGCTGGGTTACAAAGGAGCAGCCACCTTGGGTTCTTGCCTTCTGGACATTTCCCCCCGGGGGGCTCCCTCTCAGAAGCCACCAGGCTATGAGAAGCCTAAGCCCATGCATAGGCTGCTAGTGGCTCTGGTCTGCAGTCCCAGCTGAGCCCAGCCTTGGAGTCCAGATGAGAAAGAAGCCTCCAGATGATTCCAGCCCCGCCATTTTCATCACCCCTGAACGTTCAAGTCTTCCAGCCTGAGGCCCCACACATTGTGGAGCAGAGACAGGCCCATCCCCCCTGCGCCCTGTCCAAATTTCTGACCACAGAACCTCTCAGCACGTAATAACATGGCGGTCCTTTGTGCCCCTGAGTTCGGGGAGTTTGTTACCTACACGTCTCCATTATGGCGCACCCCATGTGACAGATGAGAACACAGAGGCAATGACAGGTTAGGTGACCTGCACAAGGTCCTAAGGCTAGGAGGGGGCCAAGCCAAGACAGAAGTTCAGGCAATCAAGTCCCAGAGTCGGCCCTCTTATGCCCTGTTCGCAGGGCCAGTATCATTGACTGCTTAGGTGTCTGTCTCCCGCTGAGGACTGGGCTTCTTACAGGCAGGGACGCGTCTCCTGTCTCCGTTCCCAGCACTGGCTCAGTGCCTGGCACAGAGCCGATGCTAAGGACAGGTTTACTGAACCAGCCCGAACACCGCAGGGAAGGCCCCGTGGTAGGTGGGGTAGGGTTTGGGCCACCTGGGCCGAGCCCGTCAGTGCCACGGCCCCCCCACAGAGCTCCTCCAGCCCTTCCCTGCTGATCCCAGGCCCTCACCCCACCCCACCCCAAGTCTCTGACTCATTTTCTGTTTAAATTGATGATTTTCTACCCAGTCTGCTCCCCAGAGCCTAGCGGCCCAGCTGACAGCTTCATTAAAAACAGTTGCCGTTGGCGCCTCTCAGTCCAGCAGAGAACACCCAGGCGTGTGTCATCGCTGACCCCGCAGCCCTGGCCACCTCCCACCCCGCCACCGACAACACATGGGACAGCCCAGCTTAGAGTCCAGTGTTGACGCTTAGAGCCAAGGGTGCCCACTCATTACCACCACGGAGCCCTCCCCTGCCCGACTCCCCTGGGTCTGGAGGCAAGGGGCAACCTCTCAAGTCTGAGGCCCCCAAACAGACACATCCATGCTCGAGAGGTGGCCTGCAGGCAAGAAGGAGCCTGGGACCAGGGGTCAGCGAACGTGGCTGAGCCCAGATCCTGGCTCTGTGCTGGGGCAACGCTGGCCTTGGGGAAGTCATTCCCCCTTCTGGACCTGCCTTCCAGCCCCCCAGGGGAAATCTCAGAATGATTCCTCAGGAGTAGAACTTTCAGGGGCTGCGTTTGAGAGAAGGGACTTCTCCGTCAAGCGCTCGGCCCCCTCGCTCTCCCCCTGGCTGGCCTGGGCAACCCACTCAGTTTCACCTTCCTCGTGGGCTCAAATGAGAGGCTGGCTACTCTTCAGCTGAGAGATGAGACAGGCACACGGCCAGGGCCTGCTTAGCTGACGAAGAGACAAAATAAGAAGAATAAAATAGCGACCAGTTCTTAACATTTTTCTGCATCCCAGACACTTCTATGTGCTTTACCTGCACGATTTTATGTATTCACCCCAAGAGCTCTAGTCAGGTAGGCATATTGTGATTCTCATTTTAGAGATGGGAATCATCTCTCCATTTGAATCAGTGTTGCAATTCCCATTTTAGAGATGAGGAAACTGAGACACAAAGGCGACAAATAACTTGGCCAGGGTCTCACAGCTAGCAAGTGGAGAAGGCAGGAGCCAAATGAAAGCAGAGCAGATCCAGAGTCCTGACCACTTAGCCCCTGCACACCAAGGTTAAGTGCATGGTAGGTGGCCAAGCACCCTTAGCCCCTTCCCATGGAGCCCAGGGGCCACCTCTATCCCTCCCCATCTGCTTGTGGTTTAGCTGAGAACCAGCACCGTAAGGATGAGGAAGGTGAGGAGGCCACCTCCAGCGTGCCTTGTCCTTTTGTCCTTCTGCTTGCATGAGAAAGGGATCCAAGAGTTATTTACTGCAGAGATTTCATCGAGATGTTCTCACCCTTACTGTACATCCTTTAAAGGTGAAATAAAAATATCTAAAGGAAAAAAAAAAGGGCTTTTTATTCGGCATCGTAAAAGCCATCGGCAGACGTTCCCCTGGAAGGGGATAAAACAGCATAAAACTCCGCAGTGACATTGTTCCGGGAGAACTCTCCCAGCCAGCCTGAGCCTGGAAGGTGTACCTAGAGGCAGGGCTGGCTAAGAGGGGCCCTGCCCAGCCTTGGGCTCCACCAGGTGGGTCTGCTCCTGCATCCCCAGAGCCTGGGATAGCAGAGTGGGGGCTTAATAAATGCTCACTACATTCAAGACGGAGTGAAAGAATGAGCCCAGGAGCCAAGACTTCCCCGGGTCTTGCCTGACCGTCCCTAGTGGGGGGGGGGGGGGGGGGGACAGGCAATGGACTGGATGAAGTCTCATGGTGTCCAGCCCCTTGAGACCATCTTCCCGGCAAATCAGACAGGTCACTCACATCCATGTCTGTGTACCTCTGCTCTCCTGCCTAAAGGGATTTGAACCCAGGCCTCTGCCTCCATTTGTCTGCAATATCGATTCCTCATGAACTACTCCCCCCCACTTCCAGCCTTGACCTCTAAAGGGCCTCCTCCTCCTCTGTCCGGGTTTGCCCCCCCCCGGTGCTCCCCCAGGCTCTCTACATGGGGTATCTTAGGTGCCTCTGTCTTTGTTTCTCCCAAGAGAAAGTATATTCCTCAGAACATGGGTCCTATTAGAAAAAGCTCAAAAAGTATGTCTCAGATGAATGAATGAACGAATGAATGACATTTGCATGATCCTTGACACTTGACAAAGTATCTCCCCATATATCGCTCCGAGAGCTCTCACAATGCACCCCCACCCCTGGCATGTGGTATCCAGCTTTGACATCCTAAAACTCACTTTGGATATAAGAACATAGAGACCCAGAGAAACAAGAGTGGCCTACAATAATATGAGTATGTATGTCCTTGAATCCACATCTACAACCTTCGCTTTCCCACTTTACCAAGTTGAAATTCACAAATCGTCACTCTTGCCCAACGCATACATGAACATACACATAACTGTGTGCACACGCATAGACACAGATGGATACACACATCCGCATCTGCACACACACGGACACGTGTACACAGACACACACAGGTGCACTCACACACAGATGCCTGCATACACATACACAGATACATGCAAATACATATGTGTGCATGCACGCGCACACACACACATCTGCCAACGAGCAGAAATGACAGGCCTGGAAAGAAAAGCAGGAGTTGAGGAAAGAGGGAAGAAATCCCAACGGCGCCCCCCTCAATGCCTCACATCACTATCAGGCTTCACCTTTGATTTTCAACTTTTAATTTTCACATCATCAGTTACTACATCAAAGCAATGTTACCGCAGGTGCCCTGGACCCAGGCTGCTTCTAGCAGCCCTGATTCCAAATTCCTCTTCCCACTGGGTCCACGTTGCCAATGGCATTTCACTTCTCATTAAATTCCACATGGGGAGCTTGGGGAAGCAGGGACGATGGCAGTGAAAACCCCCCCCCCCACCTCTGTTTCCAACTCTTGCTCACTTCTGTTTAAATGCCGCTTAAGGGGTCACGTTCAGAATCCCGGTTAAATGTGGTGGAGAAAAATTCCCTCCCTGCCGGGTCCACTGGGCTCTTGGCAGATAAAATGAGAGAATGGAGGCACCTGGGTGGCTCAGTCAGTTAAGTGTCCGACTCGGTTTCAGCCCGGGTCACGATCTCATAGTTTGTGAGTTCAAGCCCCGTGTCAGGCTCTGCACTGACAGTGGAGCCTGCTTGGGATTCTCTCTCTCTCTCTCTCTCTCTCTCAAAAATAAATAAATAGGGGCGCCTGGGTGGCTCAGTCGGTTACGCGTCCGACTTTGGCTCAGGTCACGATCTCGCGGTATGTGGGTTCGAGCCCTGCGTCGGGCTCTGTGCTGACAGCTCAGAGCCTGGAGCCTGTTTCAGATTCTGTGTCTCCCTCTCTCTCTGACCCTCCCCCATTCATGCTCTGCCTCTCTTTGCCTCAAAAATAAATAAACGTTAAAAAAAATTTTTTTAATAAAAAATAAATAAATAAACATTAAAAAAAGACATATAAAAAATGAGAGAATGGATGTGGATGGGCTGCATAAATGCTGAAGTGCTGTGCACACAGGAGGGAGTCACTCTTTTCCTTACTTCCTCCCAACACACCACAAAAATGACTAAGGGATTTCGTTAAGACGTAAACAAGACCAGGAAAACAGAAGAGGAAGCAACACCAACAAAATTGCCGAGACCGGGGAGCAGGTAGGCGAATAACAGCTGACTCGGGAGGTCAGACAAGGCTGAAGCCTGCATTGGCTGTGGGGCAGCCTAGGACCTGGCTGGTTCGTAGTGTAGAAGCCCAGAACGTCTCAAGTATGGGGAAGACCAGCTGCTTCTGAAAGCAGGGCTCAGGTCAGGCTAAAAATAGAGTCATGGAGGGGCGCCTGGGTGGCTCAGTGGAGTAAGCGTCTTGACTCTTGGTTTTAGCTCAGGTCATGAGTTCAAGCCCCGCATGGGGCTCTGTGCTGGTGGTGCGGAGCCTGCTTGGGATTCTCTGTCTCTCCCCGCTTCTCACGCTCTGCCCCTCCCCTGCTCATGTTGTCTCTCTCAAAATGAATGAATGAATGAATGAATGAATAATATTTAAATGGACACAGTGACTGAAAGGCTGCATTACAAAGTCATCAGACCCTCCAGACACAATCCCCACTCTCCCTCATAAGAGAGAAGAGTGATGGGATCTGAAGGGCTTTAAATTCTAGAACACCCGTCCTCACCGGGGGCAAGGTGATGACAGAAAACACGTATTAAGTAAAGATCTACTCGCTTCCCACTCCCACTCAATTTCCTGAGCACTGTCAGCCCAGCTCCCACCACCCAGGCTGGAGCTTGGAGAACTCCTCTCTGACAGAACAGAACAGCCCCATGCATGTGGGGCTTCCAGGAAGCCAGGGCATCAAGTACAAAAGATGGAGAAGAAAAACAGTGGGAGAAAGGGGCTCTGATCAAAAGGAAGCAATTTAGGAAGAAGCAGGATCTCTTAAAACCTTACAGTCGTCCCTGTATAAGAGAAGATATGGCACGCTTGAAAAAAGAAGAGTTTCCTATTAAAACACAAAAATAAATAAAAGAACACTCAGGAAATAAAAAGAACTTTGGGAACCAAAAAGAGAGAGAGAGAATTCCACTGGAGGGTGAGTGAATAACACTGAGGAAATCTCCGAGAACAACAACAACAAAAAAGAATAAAAAAGGAGAAAAATGATTAAAACTTTCAGAAGATCAGTTCAGGAGACCCAACATCTAACTAACAGGCAATCCAAAAAGAGAGAGAAATCGGAGGTAAGGCAATGATCACAGAAGTAACATAAGCAAATATCTTAGCATTGAAGGATATGAGTTTCCAGATTCATGGGCCCCTGATGCCAAAGCACTTCGTTGGGAAATTTCAAAGCACTGAGGATGAAGCTATTAAAGCCACCGGAGAGGAAAGGGAAAACGTCTGGTTACATAAAAAAGATCAGGAAGCTGCATGGCATTAAATTTCTCAAAGGCAGTCTCAGAAATTTTATCTCCCATGCTACACCAAAATAAGAGCATAAACCAAGAAAAAATGGAGGCGTGGGAACCAGGAGACACAATACCCAGACAGAGGAGAAGCCAAGGAGATTTCCAGGTGGTGGCAAAGAACCCCCGGGATTGCAGGGGAACAGGAGAGCAGGACAGAGGTCTCCACGAGGGATGTCTCCAATGAAACAATGAAACCAAGAGACCACTGATGAACGCCCTAAGCGCGGATGCCCGCCTTTGATACAGTGTGTGGGGACTCCAGGCTCAGAAGAAGGGACCTCCTTCGGAAGCGCTCCCTTTTGGCCAGAAATGCTAGATTTCCTCTCCCACCATCTCTTAAAGGAAAGCAGTTCCCCGCTCAGTCTGAATCACAGCTGCTTGCTATGGGAATGGTTGGAAGTATACGCCGAACAAGTACCTTGGGCCCTCGTTTCTTCCAAAACTGGGCAGGGGAAGCTATCAAGGTAAGGCTTAGTCAGATGAGATGCAGAAGACGTTATATCAGGGTTCAGAGAAGACTTCTTCAGAACCATCAACATCAGAGTGAGGTTGCCTGGTGGAAATAGAGAAGGCTGCACGAGGACTTTAGGCAGAAACTTCACTTCCAGTGACAAAGATGGCCTGGAATGGATACGACTCCCCTGTTGGCTGACTTTTAATACTTACTTATTTATTTAGGAAGGGAGAAAGCATTTCAAGCAGGACAGTTCAAGAAGTCCTTGACTTTGAGAACAGGTGGAGAAGGAGAGATTCTAGAGTATAAGTCTTTCACTCTACAGAGAAATGCCTTTGTATGTAGAGAGCCAAGACTAGAACCCAGGTCCTTGCCATATGCCTCCAGAATGTTCTCCACGGTCGCCTACATCTCATGCAAGCACTCTACAAAAGTAGAACCAAGCACCTGTTCTGGGTCAGGCACAGGCAGGGGGCGGGGAGGGGGAGGGGCCCATACATAAAATGACACAATCTAGTGACAAAGGAAGGCTGTCAAAGTAAACAGGCCCGTGTGAAATAATGGGACGTGTGTTACAGTGCAGGTTTGCACTAAGTAAAGGAGAGCAGGTTAGCCTTTCCTTCACAGGGTTGTCCAGGGGGTGAAGGGGAACGTGGGGGTGGCCTTCCTAATCGGAGGACACAGCCTGTACAGAAGCCGGGCCGACGATTGGGTCTGTCTGGAATATCAGGTCAGAGCTGTGAGTTCAGGGTGGAAAGATCTGGGGACTGCATTCTGGTCTCACAGAGGCCGGACTGGGGAAGGGCGGGCTGATGAAGATATTGGAGGGCGAGTAAGTCCATGCCCCGGAGTATCCTGTAGTCAGCCTGCAGAAGACGTCTGCCAGGGCTCACCCAAGGAGAAAATGGGAGTCGAGAAGGAAGTTTATGTCAGAGGTCTGGGGATAAGCAGGAGAGCGGGACAAGAGAAGTGCTCCGTTCACCACTTTCTCCCACCCTCGGGTCTTTGCCCCCCTCTTAATCCCCCAACCTCCCCATCCCACTCAAAACCACCCGGTCCCAGCCTGCAAGGTAATTATAAAGAAGTTAAACCGAATTACCCACGCAGGGTTTATTTTGTGTTTTTTCTGCTGCAGCCGCTGCCAATTATGGTGCAATTAGAATGCCTTCATTAGCAAATGAGATTAGAATTAACATTGTTAATTACTCGTTCTGTTAAATGGGGAAGCGGGTGTGGTGGGGAGGGCAATGGGTGGGTGGTGGAGGGAGAGAGAGTGCACGGCAGGCGGGGCGGTGTGCAAGCCCCCAGGGGCTCTGACATCCATGGGAGGAAAGCAAGATTTACCAAATGTCAGGATATAGGTAGGATGAGAAAGAATAGGATCTGCCAGGTCAGAAAAAAGGGGCTTTACTCATTAATAACACTTACTACTGTTCCTTGTGTACTCAATCCGTGCCGTCCTTTACACACAGTATTCACTTAACCCTTGCAACCGTGTATGAAGTCGGTCTTAAGGTAGGAAAGTGATGCCCAGAGAAGTTAAGGTACTTCCCAAAGTCACACAGCTATAGAAGGTGGTAGTCAAGTGCTTCGCCATTCTTGAAGGCCAGCACTTTGATTCTCATAGGAAAGAGGTCCCACATGTACCTTTTATTTATGTAGTGATCATTTTAAGTCAACTCATTTGACGCCCAGATTTGCCCCATGAGGAAAACAGAAATGAGCCTCGTTTTCCTACTGAGGAAGCTAAGAGTCTGAGAATTTAGGTTGATTTACCATGGCCTGCAGGCCAAATCCAGCGTGCTACTTGTTCTTGTAAATAAAGTTTTATTGGAACACAGCCATATCCATTTAGTTGCATGTTATCCACGATTTGCTTTCAGACTAAAACAAGAGTGAAATAGTTCCAACAACGTTCCAATAGTGACCGTATGACCGTATGACCCACCAAGCCTAAACAATTACTTTCTGGCCCTTTACAGAAAAATTTTGCCCACCCCTCGTTTAAATAATTAACATAAGGTCACACAGTACCTGCATGAAGGTGTGGGATTTGAACCCAGGTTTTCTGTTTTCTGGTTCCCAAACCCAGACTCTTCAACTTTTGCCTGGAAGGGAAGGAGGCAGTTCTAGCTGAGCTAAGTTTCCAGTGAGCTCAGAGACACCTTCACTGTCCCCAAGGAGAGACTCACAGCAGACAATCCGAATTATTTCATCTTGACCTCAGAAATGTGATGAGGTTGGCTGCTTTCTGCAACAACGAATAGAAAGCTCAATTGTGAGTAGTTTTAAAAATAAAAGGTTCATAATTCCTTATACTAAGAAATCCGGAGGTAAGGCGATCCCACATTGGGTTAATTCAGCTGAGTCCAGGGATACCATCAGAAACCAGATTCTTTCTCCCTTTCTATTTGTTCCTCAGCATCTTAACCACTTCCCTCATGATCTTAATGTGGCTGCCAAAGCTCCAGGCATCACATCCTCGTCAAACAATATCCACAGGTGGTGGGCAGGGGTAGCTGCTTCTTTAGCAAGTCAGTTTTCCAGATCTCAAAAAGCTTTTCCCAGAAGGCACCTCTTCTCCACCAGGAGTCTCCCCCTTAGTTGTCACTGGCCAGAACTGCATGGCATGCCCATGTGCAAACATCACCAGCCAAGGAAATGGGATTGTCACATTTGGCTCGGCGTAGTCAGGATTCACTCCTGGGGTGGGGAGGGTCCCAGCCTCCCCTAAAAGCATGGCTGCTGGTATCTGAGTTCTGATAGCGAGGAAAAAGTGGGCAGCGGGTTGGCTGTTGGGAAGGCAACGGATGGAAACTTTAGAATTCTTATGCTATGGCTCATATGGAGAGTCCTAACCCCCGAAGTCTAGGAAACAGACACAGTCTACCTTCCTCATCGATCTTTTCAGTGCCCTGCTATGTCTTCTTGCCTCAGGGAGCAGAGAGAGCCAGGGGAAGGGTTCATCTCCCCAGTGGCCTGGCCTCTAGTTAACCCCGAGTGGAGGCACAGATCCCTCCAGAGAGACCCTTTGGCCTTTGGTCCTCTCTTCCCCTTTCCCACATCCCAGCCCAGAAAGGCCAAGGTTTCGTGGGCATCCCCCTGCAGTGCTGCCTCCTCAGCTCTGTTTCTCTCACCTTCCTGTTCAATGACCCCACAAGCCACAAGCTGTGCACCAAGAAGCAGAGGCCCGAGTGGCCCCAGGCAGCAGGCTGGACCAAGAGGCCACCCTTTCTGAGAAGTACTCCAGATTGTGCCAAGTGCCAGAATGGAAATGGCAGTGCAGGTGGCCTGGGCCGGGCAAGGCATGCCCTGGTGCATGGAGTCTCTTTCTGCCCCCCATCCCTGCACAAGCCAGAAGTTCATACCCTCTGCTTCCAGATTCCCAGCATTCTTTTCCCACCCCCACGTCTCCCTTTCCCCCTCCGTGGCCCCCTCTTCATTTCTTTGAGACCCTGGGCATCTGGGTTCACGTGTCTCTGCCAGGACTTCCATCCTGCCATCTGGGCAAGATTTTTGAGGCAGAGAGATTACCCAGGCGTTTCAAGAAGCTTCCTGGAGAAGGGTGTCAGGCAAGGTGGGTCCCATCCTGGTGCCACCTGTCATACAAAAGCTCAGGGGCAAATTCCACAAGGCCACATGGCCTTCGTTAAGAAAGAAGAGTTATGCAGGGGAGGGGACAATACGTGGAGTCAGCGGGGGAAAGCCTGGGCCTCTTTCCTCTCGTCATCTCCACTGATGGTACGTGGGAGTCAGGCCATCTACTGAGGGCCAGTATAGGTTTGCATTTCAGGCAATGTTTTGCTGACAGGCTCCGTCTTGGGGAAATCTCCAGTGTGCAAGAGAGGGGAGTTATGTTCCCTCCCGCCTGGGGTCAGTCGGACAATTTGTTCTGCAGTGGGAGGCCTTGCATTAACTACGCATGTGTGTGCGAGCACAAATGCACACGCACATGCACACACACACACATATGCACGCGCACACGCACACTGTCTGCTGGCCTTTGACTTTCCTTCGTTGCCTGGGTGGAAATAAACATTTCAATCTCCAGCAATTCCTCTGGTTGTGGTTTGGGCCCAGAGGAGCCCCATTTGCTTTCTTGTGCTGTCACATCCCTATCACGGCTGGATTTTCCTCAAAAAGCCTCTGAGCAATTTCTAAAGTACTAAGCTTCTCAAGCTCCCTCCTGGAGACTGTGCCGCTCTTTTGTCCCTTCCTCCTTGCTCTCTGAGTGCCTGGGGCTCAACAAACAGGCATCTGGGTGATTGATGAGGCTCCCAAGACCCAAACTTTCTCCCTTCCTGCCGCTCCTAGCTGTGTGAGACTCATCCCCGTACCAAAGTCTACCCCGTAGTTCTCCTATCAGACGCCATGCGATTCACCCCAAACCTGGTGGTGACTCGAAAGGGAAAATCCAACTCGCCCCCAAAGGGGAATGGCCAACCCCCATGGGTTGGACGTAGACATGAGAGATCTCAAAGTACAGAGAAAGAAGAGGTTTAAATGACCTCTCTCTTGTCCTAGTTCAGATCTAGAGAGACTGGTGGCCCCGGAGATGAGGTTTACGTCCTTGAGCCTTCAGAGGCAGGCGTGGACTATGATGCAGGGATAGGACAGTTGCAAAGAGACCCTGGGGCCCTTTCTGCCCCTATGTGGCTGGGCTCGAGCTCAGCTTCCCACAAGGAAGAGGCTCCCGCCAGCCTACCTCTGACTGCAACTTCCCATAGGCCCCAGTGCCCCAGATGCTGGGCAGGTGTCTCACAGCCAGCTCCTCTCAACAGCTGGTGTCCCAGTTCAGGCTGCCTGGAGGCAAACAGTATAGGTTTTGTCCCCTATAAACACGCAGATGAGCCTGGGGTTGGGGTCAGGGTCTCCCTATGATATGCAAACTGCCTCTAGTGTGGAGCATATAACCTGGGCCCAGACAGCCTGGGATGATGGGAGGAACAGGGGCCAGGCCTTCCCTTCTCTTGTTCATCCTGGCTTTGTGCATTTCTCCTTCCGGAAACAGAGTCTCTTCCCACATGCCATGTGGCATTTGGAATTCCCAAGTCCCAAGCCCTGGGGCAGGACAGGTAGCCACCCTAAAGATGTCCTACCTGGCCCAGCAGACAGGTTGAGGGAAAGGGAGAAAAGGAAGAGACAGGAATTATGTGAGCACCCAAAACGTGCCCGGGGTCTTACATAAAGGGAATCTGAGTGATCAGGGTCAGTTTTGCCATCTGTAAAATGGAAAGAATAGCACAAATGTTGGAAGGCTGAGATGATGGGGTTTGGGGGTTATAGCCAAAGTCAAGGGGAACTGGGAGGGCCAAGTTCAGCGAGGAGCCTTCCCTTAGTACATATGGAGAGGAATGGGGAGGGGCCAGAAAGGTGAATTAGGGCTAAATCCCAGAAGGCTTTGAATGCCAAGTCAGGGCTCTGGACTTATCAGACAATAATAGGGAGCTATCAAAGATTTCTGAGCAAGGGAAGAACCCACCAGAGCCATGTCCCTAGAAGAAACATTAGGACGGTCCCTAGAAGGGAAAATTTGGAAATGTCCCAAAAAATAAAAATAAAAACCAACATAAAACAGAGTTTGTTGCCTGTCATCTTGGTGAAGCAAATATTCCAGTTCCGGGCAAATGAATTTAAATGACTAAAGACATTCCAAGGCATGAGCGGGAGCTGGGTTGTTGGGGCCAGATGGTGTGGTGCCTCCCGACCACTGACAAATCCATCTCCCATAGGTGGCCAGGAAAAAATGTAAGCTCTGGGCCAGATCCCATCCACCTGACATTCCTGTTAATAACAAAGCCTAATTAGCATGGCTTTTAAGCATCCATTACATTAATTTAACGTGAAAATCTAATGGGGCTTTATTGGAATTTTTTTCGGCAAAATTAACCCTGCGGGTTTCTTACACATGTTTTCATTAGGGACTGTGAGCTGTAGAGATAGTCAGAGAATTAGAATTAGCCCTTGTGGTTTTCCCTCTAACCCAATCCCTCTGCCCCTAAGCCCCCAAGAATGTATGTCTTTGTTTAGCAGAGCTCTAGTCCCCACATCAAATGGTTCCCATAAAGGACCATTTTGGTTGGGGGGGGGGGGGGGAGTCAAGCCCCAAGGCTTGAGCACAAGCCTCTCTGATTCAAACATATCCCATTCCATCCCAAAGGCTGCAATTCAGGGCCCTGAACAATCTCAGGATACCAGGACAGGATCCCTAGATAGGGAGGCATTCACCATCAGATGGTTTGACCTAAGCCCGTTCCCCTCTCCCCTACTCCTGGCTCTCTTCTAGCTAGGGGTGGCCATGTAACCCAGTCCCAGCGTAAAACAAATAGGAGCCTCAGGGGAGAGCATCCTTCCCTGAATGAAAAAAAAAAAAAAAAGCAAAATTAACTAGAAGAATACCCTCTGCTCACTCCTCCATCCATCTTCTTCCCACCTGGAACATGGATGCAAGGTCTGGAGCAATAGCAACCATTCTCTGCCATGAGGATAAAAGCCCCAGGAAGAGGGCTTGTGGCAGGAAGGAGGGCAGGCAAAATGGAAAACCGGAAGAGCCTGGGCCACTGATGCATCATTGGGCTGAACATGGTACCAGTCCTCAGCAGTCTATGCTTGACCTTCTTGTTGTAAGTCTTTACTTGCATAAGTCTCTCTTAGTCACTTTTGTCACTACTTGCAGTCAAAAACAATCCTAACTGACGTAGCTGGAACCTGGTCTCAGATTCTGTGTGACTTTGGGCAGGTCCCTACATCTCTCTGAGTAACAATTTCCTCACTTATAAAATAGAAGGATGGAATAAAGAATGTTTTAAAAAAAATTTTTTTAGCCAATAGACCCTAACAGTCCTACCCCAATCCAATGAAATTGTGTTCCATAAGGGTTTTTTTTTAAGCTTATTTCTTTATTTTGAGAGAGAGAGAGAGAGCACGCGCACGCACAAGTAAGAGAGGGGCAGAGAGAGAGAGGGAGAGAGAGAATCCCAAGCAGTCTCTGTGCTGTCAGCACAGAGCCCAACAACACTGGGCTCGATCTGAGACCATGAGACTATGAGAGTCGGACGCTTAACCAACTCAGCCATCCAGGTGCCCCGTCCATGAGTTTATAAACCTAATTCAAGGGTAAGCGGTCAAGTGAGCCTGGGAGTTCCGGAGTCCTGCCTGCTGGGCACCTACCCCACAGCAGAGAAGCCACAAAGCCACCTCTGGGAACCCCAGTGCTCCAAAGAGCACAGTTGGTGAAACCACCAGCATTGAAGACATCTGGGGGCCTTTCTGGCTCTGCTATCATGTAATTTTGCCTCCAGAAAGCATCAGGTGGCTCCGGAACCTAGAAGCCAGGGTGGCCGGCAGAGTTCTAGAGCAGCGCTTCTCTCTACCTTTACTGTGCACACAACCTCCTGGGGATCCTGATAAAGTTCAGATCCTGATTCAGCAGGTCTGCTATGGGGCCTGACCTCTAACAAGCGCCCAGTGATGCCCCCCACCCCTGGCGTAGGGACCTGACATTGAGGAGCAGCGAGGAAAGCACAGTCCCAGAGTCAGGCAGTCAGGGATTGAATGCCGACTCAGCCATTTCACTCTGGAAGTTTGGACAGGTTGCTTGACCTCTCTGAGCTGAACACGAGGATCACACTGCACAGTTCCAGGCACACTGTGGGTGCTGCCCAGCTGGGTCACACTGTAAAGGCAGGCAGGGGCTGCAGCCGCCACAACCCAGCAATGCAGGGCTGGGGCTGACATGGGGTGGGAGGCAGAAAACAGGGGGTGAGAGGCAGTGGGAGAGGGAGGGACAAATTAGGATGGGTATGTCCGAGCATTTTGACATTAAAAGAAAGTGCAAATTATATGCAAATAACATCACTCTCTAGCAATCACGTGATTGGATAAAGATGCCTCTGCCTGGGGACATCCATCCCCCATCTCTGCAGCCTGAGTTCAGAAACGGCCCTGACTTTAATGTCCCACTGACCTCCCTCATCAAGATGGGAAGGAAGGAAGTCACCAGAGAAACTTAGCAAACGTCTGCTGCAACATCTACCCCCATTTTGCAGATGGAGAAACTGAGACCCAGAGAGAGTAAGCAACTTGTTCAAGAGAACACAGCTGGTTGGTAGCTGGCTGGGCGGTCCCCCATGTCTCCTGTCTGTGACTGCGTATGAAACGGTAGTGGGGATTCGTCACGCCTAAAAGGCCTGAGAAGGAGCCAGGCTGAAGGAGCAGGAGAGCACCACATGATGCTGTCACCAGGCCAACCAAGGCAAAGGCCTTTTGTTGGGCCAAGAAGAAGAGAAGAGAAATAAAGATGCTGGGGCTCTTGCTCCCCGATTAGTCTCAGGGCTCCTCTTTAACCCGGCCGTGTGCAGGTGGCAAGTCTAGCTCCCCGGGGGTCCCCGCTCGTTACCAGCTCCTTGAGGGCCTTGGCAAGGCCAACAACTGCAGAGCTAGAGGGTGGAGGGTGGGATCCCTTCTTCCTGCACCATAGAAAGAAAAGCACCTAGACCTTGGTGTCGCCTAAGCCCAGCTTCCAAACCCATCTCTGCCACAAACTGGCTGTGCAAGCTTAGGCAAGTGTCTGCCCTCTCTGGTCCTCTGGCTCCTTGGCCATAAAATGAAGACAGAAATTCTCCCACACCAGGAACAATCAACTAAACACAAAGGGACAACATGCCTGGCCCTAACAGACCCTCAAAGCCATTGAGAACCATGGCACTCCCACTGCTGTGAGCACAAGGGGCGTCTGTCTGTAGCGAGGAAGGAGAACAGCTGGTGGCCCACTGAGTCCCTCCGTGCCTTTTGGCCTCTTCCTGGCTGGCCCATTTCTGGACTCCATGGACTGGAAACTCGACTCACCCCTCCCCTTCGTGTGAGCTTCTCAGGTTTAAGCCAACCTCCAAGTACATGGAGTCTAGGTCGTGCTGCATTAGCTTTCTGATTATTTCCTGCTCTGTTGTTCCTCCACGGAACATGAGTCGTCAAAGATTTGGCCCACTTCTTATTCTTCTCTTGACTATTCCCCCCTCCATGTGCCCATTAAGGGTGGGTCTGACTGGTCCACAGATGGCACGCTTGCTCCTTGCCCTGCCCCTGTTCTGCCTGCCCTGGCACCCGCCCTGCCTCTCTTAGAGAGAGGTGACCCAGCGCCCATCTAGAATAACCACAGAGTACCTCCTGAGCACGCCCAGTGGTGAGACCAGAAAGAGCTCTGCAAAGGAGTCCAGAAGCCTGATTCTTGGCCCAGTGTTGCTCTTTACTTGCTGTGTGACTGTCTTATCTGTAAAATGGAGGGTTGCATGAGATGTCCCCAAGGTCCCTTCTGGCTCTGGCATCCTGAGGCTCTCACCACCAAGCCCTCACCCCTCATTACAAAGGACAGCTGAGGAGGAGAGGAGAGGAGAGCTCAGCCTGGCCTGGCCTGACCCCCGGGCATTGGCCACACAAGGCTTGGGGTAACACGGGGGAAGGGAGCAGAGCTGATATGGGGTCTGCCTCTGTTCCAAGCCACTCGGGGAGCGATGTGGCCTTTGGAAAAGGAAAGTTAAACCACGCTGGTTCAAATGCACAAAAGCCAGCTGGAGATTTTCAGCTGAGAGTTAGCTTAAAGGAAGGAACGGTGCTTATTTGGGGGTTATGCAAATGGCTTGCTGCAGAGACTTCTGGGAAAACTGGTTATCCGACTGTGTGAAGAAATGGGATTAAGGATGAGAAGAGACAAGACTCCACGGTCTGCAATTCTCATCCGTCCCTCGGAAGCTGGATCCTCCATGCCTTCCCAGCCCTGCCGAGCCGACAAGTTCTTCCCACGCCACAGAGATGGCAAACGGAGGCCTGGAGAGCTTGGGAAACCGCTCAGGGTCACACAGTAAGTTGGAGGCAGCGCCAGGCAAGGCGTGCCCTCCTTCTCCAGGGAAGCCCCCTTATCTCACCAGCCTGGCTTTCTTCGCGCTGCTGCGGGAGCTGCTGTCTGCTCTCCCCTGCAGGAGGGAGTGCTGTGCAGCCTCCGAGATGGCCGCCAGTGAGCCTGGCCTCCTGGCTCATGCCTTGATGTCATCCTATCCCACACTGTGTAACCAAGGGGCTGTGGCGGAACGAGGGCGTGAGACCTCGAGGCTAGGTCACTGAAGACACTGCCACTTCCACCTAGGTCTCTCTTTCTCACCCTGGGGACAGCCAGCCACCATGTGGTGGGGACCTCAAGCAACCCTGGAGAGGTCCACGTAGCGGTGAACTGAGGCTCCCTGGCCACACCAGCACAAACCGGCCAGGCCTGCAAGGGAGCCGTCTGGGAATGGGGCATCCTGGGGCAGACTCTCCGGCCCCAGTCCAGCCCTCGGATGACTGTGGCCCTGGGCCCGCATCTTGACCGTAACTTCATGAGAAACTTAGAGCCAGAGGCTCCCAGCTAGGCTATGGCCAAAAGTCTAACCCACAGAAACCGTGAGAGACAATAAACATTGGCTGCTGTTTTAAGCCACTGAGATTTGGGGTAATGTGTTACATCAACAGGTTGACTGCTACAAGAAGGAGGTCAGAGCAGCAGTGACCCTCCACCCCCTGGTTTGGCTTTCAGCTCATCGGCCCCTGGCTTGAGGGACCGCAGGGGCCTGAGCTGGGCAGGCTGGGCTAGGAAACCAGGTTCTTAGGGTTGGCTTCCAGCAAGGAGTCAGCAGTAGCTTTGGCCTTATGACACCAGCACCTGGTCAGCCACTCCCTAGGGCCCTGTAGCCTGAAGATAAAATCCTCATGGCTTAGCATACAGGCCCTCCACAATCTGTCCAGGGCCTGCCTCTATGGGCTCATTCTTCTCCCACCAAGCACCCCAGCCACATTCCCACCCCCACCCTGCCCTACGAGCCCTATGGCCCTCTCACACGGGGCCCTTCACCATTCCCTAGACAAGAAAAGCCCTCCTGGGACTCTACACCTTGGCATACGCTGTTCCCTCAATCTGGATTATGCTCTTCCCTTCAGTCACTTGGCAAGCTCCCGCGTGACACCTCAGCATAAAGGCCAGCCCCCTGGGGAGCACCCAACTGCCTCAAGCAAGCAGGCTCAGTCCCTCTGCCGCCTGGCACCCACAGCACCTGGTGGGGTACACTTTCACATCACCGGGGCCATGGCTTCTTCATCCACGGCGTTTGTCACATGGCACTCTCTCCCCAAGAAACTGTTTTGTTGAATTAATGAATGAATAAATGCACAAATGTGGCCTTAAGCAATTCACTCTTGCTCTCCGGGACTTGGTTATTTATCTCTAAAATAGGTATCATCACGGAGCGCCTGGGTGGCTCAGTCGGTTAAGTGTCCGACTCTTGATTTCAGCTCAGGTCATGATCCCAGGGTCATGGGATCAAGCCCTGGGTCGGACTCTGCACTGAGCATGGAGCCTGCTTACAATTCTCTCTCTCTCTCTCTCTCTCTCTCTCTCTCTCTCTTGCTTTCGCTCTCTCTTTCTCTCTCTCTCTCTCTCTCTGCCCCTCCCAAGCTTGCGCTCTCTCTCAAAAAACAAAAAAAAATTGGGTATCATCACCATCATCATCACCATCACCCCTTCCTGGCTTACTGATCGCCTATCAAGCCGATCCAGTGCGACAAATGATGTAAACTATAGAGTACAGTGCGCCCATGAGGAGGGCTCTCCTAAACTCCGCTGGGACCTGACATCACCACCACGCTGCATGGCTGCCCTCTCCGCTGGCCCGGTTTCAGGAACTTCACAGGACCTTCTGGAAAAAGGCAGAATATTATCCCCCCTCCTGCTCCCTGCCTCCCTCCCCCTGCCTCCCTCCCCCTGCCTGGAGCAACTCTGCCCCCTGTGCCCCCCCCACCCTCCCCAGGAGCATGGAGAGGCCCCTCCAGACACAATCTTCTCCCCTCCTTCCTTCTTCCCCTCTCTCTTCAGCAAGCAAACTGGAGAAATGGTAAACGTTTTCCCATTATTCAAATGGCATGGAAATTACCTACTTGGCATTCTTCTTTGACATGGAGCCTTTAATTAGCCACTGGCTCCCCAGTCCCCAGCTCCCTCAGTTCCTCACCTCTCCCTCCATTAGCATCCTAATCAGGGATGCCCAGGCTTCAAGGGAAGAGAGAGTGAGGGGGGCAGTGTTTTCAGGAAAGAACCCATCCGTGGCTGGAGGGGAGCCTGGGTTCTGGTCTCCGCTCCCGTCACCAGCTCTCTGGTGACCTTGGACTTCTGCAGGTCACATACAAGTTGGGGGCAGAGCTAGACTCAGATCAGGGCTTTGGCCCCAGGTGAGACGTCCATTCCACAAAGTAGCAAAGCCCCCGTTGCACACGGATGCCTCTCCCAGACCTGCCTGGCCTTGGCTCTTGCCCTACCCAGGCTCCCCTCTTCTGAGAGTTTAGCTGTTCCCTTGCCCATTGTTTGGGGGTTCCCACACCCTGGGGCCTCCAGCGATGTGGGAGGGATGCAGCACCTGATCTGTGGGGTCCACTCGCAGCCTGGTGGGACTCAGAAAGGTGCCCTGTAGATGCCCAGTGGGGGACAGGCAATGGGTGGGTGCTGGGTGTCATAAGCCTGCAGGAATGTAAGCCAAGGTTCTGGCTCTCAAGGAACCGGCAGACTCATTGAGAAGACTAGTCTGTCAAACGGGATGTCACCAAGAATCAGAGAGAAGGCATAGACTCTGGACCACTCTACCACTTGAGTGCATTAGTTAATGGCAACGCTAGCTGCTGTAACAGGTGAACCCCGAAATCTCAGCAACGCGATGCCGTGTTCACACAAAGGCCAAAGCAGCCCTGGTTGGGGGAGGGCACCAAGCACCATGCCCCCTGACCAAGGCTGCCCCGGGCCTAGGATTTCAGCTGGCAGATGGGGAAGAGAGGAAGGAGAGGGTGCACCCACGTGTTAGCCATCGTGGCCCAGAAGCACCGCGCATTCCTTCTGCCCACATTCCGTCTGTGAGAAGCAGACTGGGCATGGTGGTCCTGGGGGCCAGCTGCATCCACACGGTCACCCCACACCGGAAGGGGAGCAGAGAAAGTCGTCTCCGCCGCATGAAGCCTCAGTTTTACTACCTGACAAATGTGGGCGGGGGGGGGGGGGGGGGCGGGGACCAGATCAACTACCCGGGCCGGAAAGGAACCCTCAGAGTTCCTACAATCCAATCACCACCTCTTTCCCTATTTCACATGTGAGTGAACAGGTCCAGAGAGTTAAGCCCGTGATCACCACGCACCCAAAAATCTAAGCCTCTGAACCCTCAGAGCAACGGTGAAAGTCCTAGCTGCCATTCACAGAGCGCCTGCCTCCCACAGAGCACAGGCTCTTTACACACACTGTCTCTGATCCTCGCCCCATCTGTGGAGTAGTTATCACTGTCTCTAATTTACAGACGAGGACAGTATGGTTCACAGAGAGCAACGTGCCCAAGGTCACTGGACGTGCAAAACCAAGAGGTGACCCTGTCCCAGGATGCCTCCCCTTTCGCTACACCACCTTCTTCCCAAACAGCTGACACGGAACAAAGCCCCAGGCCTCTCCATGTTCTGCCCCCCTGGAGGTGAAATCTCCCTACTGCCACTCACACCTGACCCCCCCGCCCCCCCCACATGGGAGGTCACACCATGTGCAGTTATCACTATCAATAACCAGCAGAGGTCCAGAGAGGCTGAACCACTGCCCCAGGTCTCACAGCAAGGGAGGGACTATCTAAAACTCAGGATCGAGCTTAGCCGTCACTTTCCAGGTGGGGGTCCAGGGCTGTTATGGTGCCTTCAGTGTCGGAGACTTAAGCTCCATCCGCCTTGCTGCTTCACAGCCTCTCTCCTACGTCAACCTCATGGCCCAGTGTGGCTGCTCCAGTGCTAGTCGTTACATCCGCATGGCAGCCGGCAGGAAAGAAGCTGGGGGAGAGAGGGGCACCCCTCCCTTTAAGGACATTTCCTGGAAGTTATACACACCATTTTCTGCTTCAAGTGCATTGACCCTAAGTTGCTCATATGGCCACACCTACTTACAAGGGTAACTGGGAAATGTAGTCTCTATTCTGGAGGCTACGTGCAGGGTTCTTACAGGGGCGGAGGAGAGAAGGCATTCCTGCAGTCTCTGTGCCAGGAACCAGTCAGGCTCAGCTCCCAGTCCAAGCACTGGGCCCGTGATAGTATTGCCAAGGTGATAGAGACAAGGGTTGCAGGCTTGGTTCAGTCCCAGGATAAGAAACGATCCTTCCTCTCTGGGAGCCTTGGCTGATGTTCCTGGCTGTAAGAACTCAGCCCCCGGGGGGCTGATCCGCAAGAAGGATTGTCTGGCTTCCACCTGTGGCGCTGGTTTAGCTGTGTGCTGGGAATGCTTAAGTTTCCTCCTCTGCAAGGGCAGAGAGAAGGGCTGAGCACCCCCCACCCCGCCCCCGCCCCTAGTCTAATCCCTCTCAAAACCTTCTCTGCAAAGAGGAAATAAAATAGCTTCCAAGGCCCCTCCCCTAACCGTCCCCGGTGTCACGCTGCGATGGGTAATTTTGTGTGTCAACCTCACTGCCTCACTGGGCCACACGGTTCCCAGACATCAGGTCACACATCATTCCGTGTGTCTGTGAGGGTGTTTCTGGATGAGATTCACACTTGAATCGGTAGACTGAGTAAAACAGATCGTCCTTCCTAACATGGGTGGGCCTCATGCAACCAGCTGAAGCCCAGAATAGAACAAAAAGGTTGAGTGACAGGGAATCCCTCCTACCTGACTGATTGGGCTGGGATATCGGTCTCTTCTGGCCTTCAGACTCAAAATATCGGCTCTCCTTGGGTCTTGAGCCTGGCAGGTTTCAGACTGGAACTTACAATATCAGCTCTCCTTGGCTCTCAGGTCTCTGGACCTGGACTAGAACTATGTAACTGTCTCTCCTGCGTCCAGCTCACTGACTACAGACCTTGTGACTTCTTAACCTCCATAATCACACGAGCCAATTTCTTACTAATCAATCAAGAAAATATGACAAATATATTCTATTGGTCCTGTTTCTCTGGAGAACCCTGACTAATACACACACCCACAGGAGAATCACAAAAGTTGGGGGGGGTCACTGTGCCAACCCTGGACTCTAGCCTTCTCAGTTGGGAGGTTTGCCTGAGCCTTGGCTTCCTCACCTATAAAATGAGGTAATTACGGGCCGCCTGGGTGGCTCAGTCCGTTAAGCGTCCAACTCTTGATTTCGGCTCAGGTCATGATCTCACGGTCATGAGATCGAGCCCTGCTTTGGGCTCTGCACTGAATGCGGAGTCTGCTTAAGATTCTTTCTCTCCAACCTTTGCCACCCTATGGTCTCACGGCAGACAGATTAGACAGGATGTTTAAAAGGGATTATAGTTTGTAATGAGAAAAGTAGCTGGAGTTAACCAGTATATCCTGGGGTGGGCTTTTAAAATGACCTTCTAATTTTGCACTTTTAAAAATAAACTTTATTTTTTTAAAAATCTCTCTTTTCCTCTCCCTCTGCTCCTCCCTCACCCTTTCTCTCTCTCTCAAAATAAAATAAAATAAAATAAAATAAGGTAATTATAACTGTTTCATGGGACTGGTACGAGATTATCTAAGTATAAGATCTGGCACACAGTAGATGTTCAATTAATCTTAGTTTCTCTGCCCTTCCCCTATCCCCACCCAGGATAAAGCCCAATAAATTGGCAAGAATGGACGGTGGTTGTATTCTTCTGGTAGCAAAAGTTATCTGGGATTCATACGTTTACAGCAAGTAGCACACAAGGGGACATAAAAATGCCCTCCCACGTGAATTTACAGTTTATATCTTTCTGGGATGTTCCTCCCTCTTATTTTGCCCTTTGGGGCCTTCCTCCCATCTTAATTCTTGCTCACCTAGAAACATGGCAGGGGTAGGCTTGACTAAGGGTTATTATACCCTGCCTGCCACACACACGCCCAGGTGTGATGGTGCCATCTTCCCCACTAGAGTTGATCAGGAGTCTGTCCCTGTACTTGCCAGGGCCACCCCAGATCCTTCATTCTCTGGGTTGAAAGAACTGGGGTGAAAGGGAGGGAGGCCCCATCAGGACCTATTGGCAAGAGGGCCTTTGACCCATCATGATAAAGACTGATAGTGCTTTGTTTTATTTATTTATTTATTTATTTATTTATTTATTTAGAGAGCAAGCAGGGTAGGGGCATGGAGAGAGGGAGAAGAATCCCAAGCAGGCTCTACACCATCAGCACAGAGCCCAATGTGGGGCTCGAACTCACAAACCATGAGATCATGACCTGAGCCGAAATCAAGAGTCAGACACTTAGCCAACTGAGCCACCCCCAGGCGCCCCAAGACTAATGGTGCTTTGAAGGTCTTTACGTTGTTAACACATTTCTGCCCCCTCTCTGCGCAGAGCACCCAGGAGGGCTCTGGTCCTGCTTCTGTCACCAACTGGAAATGGAACCAAAGACTCAGTTCCCTCATCTGTGACACAAGGAGGGATTAGACAACCTTCATCGTTCCCTCCATCCTGACTATTTGGAGGTGCAAGTGGTGGACCCAGGTCCCCATTGTCATGCCAGCACCCACATCCCCATCCCTCTAGCACCCAAACTCCCTGTTAGGAAACCTCCAGCTGTGTGTGCCGGGGTCAAGGGTCACCTCTGGTGGAATGTCTGGAACAGACTGGCCTGCACTGTGTCCTCTCCCTACTTCCTCCTCGTCGCAGCCCCTGGGTTCCTGCTGTCCCCAAGACTAGGCTTCTCACCTCATTCGGCTCCAGGAGCCCCCTTTTGCTAAGTTATGCAGAATTGGTTTTCCATCGCTGCAGACCCCCGGACCGATATATAAACCACGCCCACGCCCTCAGATATGCAAGCCTTGTTCTTCAGGATGCCGTGCTCACCTGCGACTCATCCTCCGGTGGTCTGTCCCTGTCCCTGTTCATTATCAGTTACTAATAACTTTCTCCTCCGCTTTTTAAGGATGGAAAAGAAGGAGGTAGTAAATCCAGGATGAACAAAACTACCAGGAAGTACAACCTTATTTAAAGGTGGCTCCCCTCCCAAAAAGAAATCACAACCAGCTGCGCTGGATGGCTTTGAAATAGACTGTGCTCACTTAACGACCCTTTGCGGGGCACCTGCTGGCACTGTGCTCGGCACAGGGACACACAGGCAAAAAGAGGTGCCTTCTCTGGAGCAATTCACAGCCGAGGCTCCCTCGACGGATTAAAATCCAATTACTCAGCAGTATAGTATCTTCGTGTTTTATGAGATTTTGTATATGTGGGTTTGACACCGTGATAAAGACATTAATAGTCTCCCTTCATAGGCAAAATGTCCACAAATGTGTAGCCCAAATATTTTTTAGGCATGAAGAATGCTGAAGCTGGCAGGCCCAGTAAATCGTAAACTGTGTTTGCATGCTTGCCACACGGCAATGCCACGTCAGCTGATAAACAGAAACACCTACCAACATGTCAGGAATTGTCTTAAATTATGCAAGTTTCTGAGTTATACAAGGCTTTCTGGAGCGTGTCTCACACACGCTGCAACAGGTCTTGTGTCTGGAGCTCTGGCTGCGGAATCAGAGCATGGGGAGCTTGCTCCTGGCTCTACCACTGCGTGACCTCGGATGAGGCACAGAGCCTCTCTGTGCCTCAGTTTCCTCAGACGTACCATCAAGACAACAGTGCCTACCGCCAAGGGGCTTACGAGGATTAAAGGCATTCTTTCACGCAACCTGCTCAGAAAGTACCCAAGTCCACGGCAGCAGGGGGTGTCTGCAGTGAGCTGGCAGGAAGGGGTCATTGACACACACTGTGAGGAACATGAACCTTCACCCAGAGTAGAAGCAGGTGCAGCAGGGCTCTGCATGACCCTGGCTCCTGGGGTCCCAGAAGTCGCAGGGCTACTAGAGACCTCCTTCACAGAAATAAGGTCCTCTCACCCTGGCGACATCACTACCCTTCTGTGCCTGAGGGTGACGGCGCCATCCAGACACCTGACCCTGACAGTCTTTGTACTCATACTTCAGGAAATTCACAGTCACCGTGGATTATTTTTAAAGCTAATCCAGCACGAATAGGGCCACACAGTCATCCAGAGGAGAAAGCAGAGTAGCAGCCCAGGTATCCCAGAACCAAGGCTCCGACCAGCGCCTCGGTGTTCCAGAAGCCTGCCTCTCCAAAGTGCTCCATCATCGTTAACACTGTCTAAGCTGATCTAATGTGATCAGTACGACCCTGGGGAAGCACAGGTTGGCCCACCTACCCCAGCCTGGAGGAGAAAGGAGGCCTCCCTGCTGATGGGAGTGAACCCAAGGAGGCAGGTGACGCGTTGGGGCTGATGGTGCGGTGATCAGGCAAGGGGAACAGTTTGCACAAAGGCGTGGAAAAGAGAGAGAACTTGGCCCATTCGAGGAATTGCCGGTAGCTCCATATAAAGTAGGAAGAGCATCGACCAGGATCTAACTCACTCCCAGATGAAATGGTTTCTAGGGCAAGTGCATGAGGCTCAGAGAGACCCTCTCAGGGGGCGTTCCTGACCTTCTTTGTGCTCCGGATGCCTCTGGCCATCTGGTGAAGCCTAGGGGAGGCCGCCTTTAAAAACAAGAAGTAAAGTACATAGAATTGCAAAGGGAACCAATGATAGTAAAGTAGTTATTATCAAAAGATTTTTTTTAAATATGTGTGTGCTCTGGGGATACAGCATACAACGTAGGGAATATAGTTAATAATATATAACAACTTTGTATGGTGACAGGTGGTAGCTAGATTTCTTGTGATCACTCCTTAATATATAGAGATGTTGAATCACTATATTATACATCTGAAACTAATATAATATTGTATGTCAACTACTCTTCAATAAAAATTTTAAATGAACAAATAAATATACGTGTGTTCATAGTAATATATGTGTCTCTTTAACAATGCATTAAATGACAAGATCTAGCGACGGAAAGTAGTACCGAGCAAACATTGCTTTTCAAGATATTAAAACAACTGTAATATGGAGGCGGACCCGGCTGGCTCAGTCAGAAGACCATGTGACTCTTAATCTTGGGGTTATGAGTTCGAGCCCCACGTTGGGTGTAGAGATTGCTTAAAAATGAAATCTTTCAAAAAATATTTAGTAAGGGCACCTGGGTGGCTCAGTCGGTGAAGCATCCAACTTTGGCTCAGGTCATGATCTTGTAGTTCGTGAGTTCAAGCCCCAGCGTTGGGCTCTCTGCTGCCAGCTCAGAGCCTGGACCCTGCTTCAGATTCTGTGTCTCCCTCTCTCTCTGCTCCTCTCCTGCTTGCATTCTGTCTCTCTCTCTCTCTCTCTCTCTCAAAAATAAATAAAGATTTGGGGTGTCTGGGTGGCTCAGCAGGTTAAGCGTCCAACATCAGCTCAGGTCATGATCTCGCAGTTCCTGGGTTTGAGCCCCACGTCGGGCTCTGTGCTGACGGCTCAGAGCCTGGAGCCTGCTTTGGATACTGTGCCTCCCTCTCTCCCTGCCCCTCCCCCGCTCATGCTCTGTCTCTCTGTCTCTCAAAAATAAATAAACATTTTTAAAAAATCAAAAAAAGAAAAGAAAAAAGAAAATGCCTGTGATTTGGTGACAGACCGCAAGCACTGCTAATTCTGCTTACTGTAGTCTGGTCCCTGCATTCATAATAAAAGGAAATACTCCACTGCGGTAAGAGGTTAGTGAAAATAAAGACGTGAATTTCTTGCCTCCAAGTTCACGGACCCGCAGAATTCTCTCCACGTCTCCTCGGATCTCCAAGACACAGAGAAGCCCCGCCTCTCAGAAAGAAGCCGCTTTGTTCTTGAGGCGCGGTGGTTAAGAGCACGGAAGCCAGACCGCTTGCACCACCCGCTGTAGGGCCTCGGGCAAGAACCCCCGCTGTCCAGTGCCTCGGTTTCCTGTGAGAATCGGATGAGGTGACACATGTAAAACAGAGTGGTGCCCGGCACGTAGTAGGTGGTCAATCAGTAAGAGCTTCACTCTTGGGGCGCCTGGGTGGCTCAGTCGGTTAAGCGGCCGAATTCAGCTCAGGTCGTGATCTCGCGGTCCGTGAGTTCGAGCCCCGCGTCGGGCTCTGTGCTGACAGCTCAGAGCCTGGAGCCTGTTTCAGATCCTGTGTCTCCCTCTCTCTGACCCTCCCCCGTTCATGCTCTGTCTCTCCCTGTCTCAAAAATAAATAAAACGTTTAAAAAAAAATTTTTTTTTAAACAAAAAAAAAGAGCTTCACTCTTAATTCTCAGCCCCGAAGACAATGGAGAGAGAAACTTGCAGATGGGGGGCATTATTTACCGTCTCAAGTCATGTTAATAAGCACCCGAAGCACAATTAGCAGAGTTATTTCGATTCTGAGGTTTGCTTGACTATAAAAGCCTCCCATTTGTCCTTCCACGATTTCGCTGCTAATTACAACGGCGGCCGTCCATCGCCGCTGCCACACGACGTCCGTGTTGGCTGCATCTAAAGTAGTTGTTAAGGCAGCATAATGGCGCATGCTGACTAATTGACCATCATGCCCTGGATGGATGGAGTCAGAGGACAGAGGCCGGCCAGGACCAGGCCCTGGGACCCTGAGCCTCGTGGCCCCAGTGAGCTCCCGGGCCTCCACCTGCCCTCCCGAGCTGCCCCACAGGACCAGGTCATGGAAGAGCACAAGGGACAGGAATGCTGGACTAGTCAGTCTGGGGATCATGGCCGGGTCCACACCTGCCAAGAGGCCACGGGCAGAAAGACGTCTGTGGCCTCCAGGACAGAGAGCCGACCAGTAGGACGTCACTGCTCCTGGGGCCTCTCCGGCATTGTGGCCAAGAAGGCCAGATCGTCAAATTGCCACTCGGAGGACATGCCCAGTGGACCCTGCAAAGGTAAGAGGTCAGCCGTGTCTGGATTATGCCATTAGGATCTGCAGGCTACTGTTACCACAGCATAACCTGGCTTTTCCTGCCCCCTATAGTTATTGCCCCCCAGATATTCAAATGATGGTTTTTCTAAATAAAGGATTTTGGAGGTAATTGCTTCATAGCACTAATAAGAGAAGAACGACACTATAGCAAGGAGTGGACTTTCTAACAACGAGGTGAGTGATCCTTGCAAGGCCCCCTCACCGTGCTCCCCAGGACCCTGGTTTTGAGGAGCTCAAAAGCAAGCATAGAGCACCGAGACCTGTAAGCAGTCCCAACAGTGGGGACCAGGGTAGAGAGTGAGGGACCAGACATTCTCAGGAACCAGAGGGGAGTTGTCACTTGGTATGTTACAAAGGAAAAATGGGTCTAGTGATAGAAGGATTAGGGATTTCAGAATCAAGAAGAAAGTGGGTGCAGGCTTTACTCTGGGGTTCGCTCTATCCCGAGGATATTAAAGAAGAATTTGGTACAGTTGGGTTTTTCTCCTTCCCAACGGCAGATCTTCAGCCCAGGCTTCTCTTTCCTTTCTCCTGGAGGGGACTCCGGAACATGAGAAAGAAATGGATCCTTTCTCATCACCACAGAGTGAAAGAATCCTACAGAACTTGTAACTCATTAAAAAAAAAAAAAAAAAAAAAAGTCACAGACTTCCTGATTTAGGAAATAGTTCTGGATTGTCCCAATCCTAAATCAAAGACCCTAGCATCGATCACAGAGTCTACAATCACAGCACAGATTCCAGACTCAGAGGAATCTTAAAGAAGCCATGGAATAGTCCTGGGGGAAAAAAACAGGAGAGCAGGGTCACCGTGTGCTCAGCCAGCAAGGCCTCACCCACCGCAGGGGCCATAGTCTTCTTCATGGGGACGCCCAGGTGAGCAGCCAGCCCGCCAGCATCCCCTCTCCCAGTGTCTGCCTCATGCCCCAGCGGAGTGACGAGCAAGCTATCCCCATGCAGCAAATAAATAAATAAATAAATAGCAAGCGTGACTTTGTGTTTGAAGGACAAATGCCAAGCCTCCTCTCTGGGGCCCTCTCCCAAAGCTCTGTATATCACCTCCACATGACCAGGCTGTCAGGCCTGTCACCCCGAGCTCTGCTTGGCTGTGATAAACACAAGACAACACATTTCCTACACCCTCGGGCCCTGCGATCGGGGAGAGGGAGGGGTGGAAAAAATCCATCCAAGCCATCGCTGGATTTATGTTTGAAACTGTTTTCCTTTGTCAGGGGAGAAAACGAGCAGATGTTCCTAAAGGTGAACCCTGTAAATCAGTGCACTGTTGTCCCATCACTTCCTTTCAACTTCCCTACCTCTTACCTCACTTTGAAGCAGCCTCAACCCCTTCTCCAGGAAGTCCTCCCAGATGATGCTCGTCTATGTCCCAGCCCTACCACCCAAGCTCTGGACCTTTCTCAGCCCCCAGTGAGTTTAGGTCATTCTGTGATTATTTCTCTTCATTCCATGAATACCGGTCCAAGAACTCCTAGAGCGTACTGACTGCCTCCCCCATCAGATCAGGACAAGATATGTCTCCCTCATCAATCCACGCACTACTAAGGACAGAAAGCATGCCTTCCTACCTCTATCCCATCGGCAGGCCAATTCGCCCTGGGCAAGCAGGGCAAGCACCGTTCTAAACGAGGGGGGACATTATGAAGTCTGAAGGAACCCACCAAGTGTTGGTACATCCATGCAATTTCTGGAAAGAGGGTCCGTAGCTTTCAAGTGATCCTCAAATGGATCTGTTCAGAGCCAGAATGAGACCTCTAGAAGCACCAAGCACTGGAAAGACTGCATACCATCATATGCGATTCAAATAAAAACAGCGCCGAGCTCTCAGGCACACAGCTTCCATGGGGCACAAACTCAGCAGAGCCAAACATCTCGTTTTTACTGATGCCTTAGTGTTTGCCAAGTTTCCTTATAGGGGGACCCTGCACTTGGCCTGCTACGTAGGAGAGGTTCAAGCTGGTGGCTCCCAGAGTGGAGGTGGAAAAATCGAACAACACCCCCCCAAGCCCCACCCCCACCCCAGCCCATGAAGCAGGCAGGCAGGTGGGGAATTAAGCTGTCTGTCCCTTTGAAAACCTCTGCTCCCACCCCCAGGGCAGGGGCAACGGAGATAGGGCTATTTTTATGTTTTCTGAACTGGAACAAAACAGAGAGGATGAAATTCGGTAATATCAGTTGGTGCCACTGAGCTCCCCTCCTCCCCAAACACCCCCTCCCTGTCCCCGGTCCCACCTCCAGCTCTCTGAACCAAGGAAAGCCCCTGAAGAGCTTCAGGAAAGATTTAAGGACTCCCACGAAACCTCCCACCACCTTTGAAAAGCCATCAGCCCCAAATGTTGTGGCCCCCACAGACCCCAAACCCACTTCAGTGCATAGCCCCACTAACCATACCCTCTGCACAGCTCTGGAAGCCACATTCCCCAAAGGAAGGGGTCAAGGTTAAGGCTGAGAGTCCTCCCAGGGCTTGGAAACCAGTAAGAGACACACAGAAGATGCTGGATGAAGCGGCATCAGGGGCTCCGCATTGGGAGTTTGGGAAAACCAGTTCCTGGTCCCAGTTCAGCCATCACTGCTGGGCGATTCAACCCTGGGCAAGCCACGGCCCCCTCTGGCCCCCATTGTCTCCATCTATAAAGAGAGGGGCTTGGCCACCTGAATGCTGATCACCTCTGCGTGTCTTGGAGGAATGGGGACAGAGAGTAGGAGCCAAGGGGATTGAACTCTTAGACCCCAGTGTGGCGCAGGGGAGGGTATGGCTGGTGAAACCTTGCTGGGCAGGGTATAGACAGGGCCCCGGGAACCCGGCAATTGTGATTTGTTTGGGGCCCTCAGGGCTCACTCTGTTGAGAAGGAAAGGAGGTGCCAAAAAGCGAAAAGGATGTAAGAAGAAACGAAGGCTTGCTGAGGTTTTGTTAGGCACACAAATAACTGCATTTAATTACAGCTCTATGAAGTCAGTACTCCTGCTGTCCCCATTTTACAGATGAGAAAACTGAGGTGCAGAGAGATCAAATGACCTGCTTAAGATCACACAGCAAGGAAACGACAGAGCCAAGACTCAAGCTCCAAAGCACATGTTCTTTCCATGGGACACTCCACCGAGGAGCGCCTCTGGCCTCAGGCTCAGAGACCCCAGGACACAGCCTGGCCACGCTCCCCTTCAAGGTACTCGATGAGCAGTCACGGCCCAAGGCATGCTGACACAGGCCGCTGCCCCTCTCCCCCACCACACCTGCCCAGCCCAGCCACTCTTGTTTATCTCAGCTCTGAGCCAGACACCTGGGAGGCCAACAATTGGACACCTCACGGCTCCTCCAGGAAGGTCAGCACAGTCTCCCTGCCACCCCATCTCTGCCATGCTGTGCTATGCCCACAGCCCTGCTGGGCTCCCGACCCCCCGGCCGCCTGCCTCATGACCACCCTGTGTAATGAAGTTTGCAGTCTAAGCACACCCCCTAATGACAGACCTCAGCCACCAAGGGACAGGTGCAGGGATGGAAGAGAGGGCTGGGGAGACGCAGCTGGGGGAAGGGACAACGGGGTCCATCCCATCCCCATACCTGCAGAGGGCTGGTGGGGAGGGACAACTAGAGGTCTAAGGATCAGCGGGGAGGAGGGGATGCGGGGTGTAGAGGGGCACTGAGGCTTCAGGCTCTCAATTTTTTTTAATGTTTATTTATTCTTGAGAGAGAGAGAGAGCAGGGGAGGGGCAAAGAGAGAGGGGGACAGAGGCTCTGAAGTGGGCTCTGTGCAGACAGCAGAGAGCCTGATGCAGGGCTTGGACCCACGAACCGTCAGATCATGACCTGAGCCGAAGTCGGACACTTAACCAACCGAGCCAACCAGGCGTCCCCACACAGTCAGGCTCTTGGAAGAAGGCTCTCCGGCCACCAGATCCTTCAGACGGAACACTCTTCAATAGTTCTGTATACAACTAACCACTATTGAAAGGAGATAGGGTCCGCCAGTGCAGAGGCCAGCCGGGCAGAGCAGATTCAGTGCGAAGGCAGGGCCTCTTAGCCCGACCACCAGCTTGCTGTGTGACCCTGGTAAGCCATGCTCCCTCCTTGTCTGCAAATCGGGATTTGGGTTCAGACTCACTTATTCAAGGTGTGGGTGATACATGCTTAAGTTGGTGCCGGGCCCTGCGTTAGGTCCTGGGAATGAAAAGCACAGGTAAAACCAGAAGATGACTAAGAAAGACTCAGGCTCTGCTCTCCAGGAGCTTGCAGCTAATAGAGAAGTTAAGTTTGGTAATAATACCAACAGCTAACAGTTACGGAGCCCCTACCAAGTACCAGGCAAAGCCATATGAGATAGATACTAGTATTACCCTCATTTTAGAGATGAAGAGACTGAGACCCAGAAAGGTTCCATAATTTGCCCAAGGTCACACAGCTAGTAAGTAGCAGAGCCAGAATAAGAGACAAAATACTGTGAGTATCCAGGGGAAGGAAGGCTTTCTGGAAGAAGTGGCTTCTTACCTAAGTCTTTGAAAGATGGGGCAATTTGGACACGCAAATTGACCCCCCCACCCACTCTCTGCCAAAACATCAACTAGGGTCCCAGAAGAGCGGCAGAACTCAGGCCAGACTCTTAACAGCAGCACCGATGGAAGGTACAAGAAAGAGGGAGGGAGGAGGCAGGGAGAATAAAAATACTTCCCAGATCAAGCCCTGGCCAGGCTCCTAGAAATCGGGCAAGAGGGAAAATCCAGGGGGCAATGGGGTGGTTGCCGACAGACCAAGGGTGAGTCTCACAGCATGCACTGGGGGAGGGGAGGGCAGTCTCCACACTGTATCCCCAGAACCCTAGGAATTAAAATCCCAGCTGTGACCCATGAGCACACAGAACGCTGCACAGCCATAAACTGCATTGTCGGGGAGGATATTTATTGTCGTAGAAGAATGTTCACATATATTTCAAGTGAAAAGGCAGGTTGCAAAATAATATGCATGGTATGATGCCATTCTGGAAGGGAGAAAAATATCTCTGTAGAAGTCTGGAAGGATATACAGGTCTTCCTCAACTTACAGTGGGGTTACATCCCAATAAACCCAATCAGAAGCTGAAAATATCTCAAGCTGACAATGCATTTAATACACATAACCTACCAAACATCATACTTAGCTAGCCTACCTTTTTTTTTTTTAAATGTTTGTTTCTTTATTTTGACAGGGAGAGATAGTGAGCAGAGGAGGAGCAGAGAAACAGGGAGACATAGAATCCCAAGCAGGCTCCACGTTCTCAGCACAGAGCCCAACGCAGGGCTCGAACTCACGAACTGTGAGACCATGACCTGAGCCGAAACCAAGAGTCAGATTCTTAACCGACTGAGCCACCCAAGCGCCCCTAGCCTAGCCCACCTTAAACATGCTCAGAATACTCACATTAGCCTACAGTTGGGCAAAATCATCTAACACAAACCCGCTTCGTAATAAAGTGTTGGATGTGTCATGGAAATTCTCGAATACTGTACTGCAAACGAGAAGCAGGATGTTTGCGTGGGTACAGAAGGGTTGTCAACGTATCGGCTGTTTCCCCTCGTGATCGTGAGGCTGCCAGGGAGCCACGGCTCGCTGCCACAGCCCAGCATCACAAGACAATCCTGTACCACATATCGCTAGCATAGGGAAAGATCCAAGTGCAAAATTCAAAGTATGATTTCTATTGAACGCATATCGCTTTCATACCACCGTAAGATTGAGAAACCATAAGTCGAGACATCGTACATTGGGGACTGTCCATACACCCAAAATTTCAGCAGAGGTTATCTCCAGGCAATAGATGATGGATGATTTTTATCTTCCTTACATTTACTTACATATTTTTCAAGGTTTTCCTTTCTTTTTTTTTTTAAGCTTATTTTGAGAAAGAGAGAGAGAGTGTGCGTGCAAGCAGGGGAGGGGTGGAGGGAAAGAGAATCTCAAGCAGGCTCCATGCTCAGGGCAGAGTCCAATGCGAGGCTCAATCCCATGACCATGAGGTCATGACCTGAGCCAAAATCAGGAGTCAGACATTCAACGGACTGAGCCACCCAGGCACCCCTACATTTGCCTGTATTTTCTACTTGTTCTACAATAGAATACATTAGAATACAATAGAATAGAATAGAATAGAATAGATTATTATTTTAAAAGGTAAATGTGTCAAGGATCTTGGCAGGATGGCCTGGGCAGGAGAAGATTGGGCTACTGGTGTGAGTGCCTCTGCAGTGGGAGAGGATAGAGGGCAGGAGGGCTCAGCCAGGGTGGGGGGGGTGGGGGACGGGGGAGGACGGGACAAAGGACTTGTTAGGGGAGGGGATGGCACAGTCCAAGGAGAGATGTGGGTTTGGAGAGCTGAGCTCTGGAGTCTGGAGAGGAAGGCAGGCCTCAGAGAGAGAGAAGTGGACCTGGCAGGGAGTGGATGGCCCAGAATGATGGGAAAGGCGGCCGGGAGAGTAAGTCCAGAATACCACCGAAGGCTGCACCCCGATGGCAGCTTTAGAGCTCGCTGAGGGGGAGGGAGGTCTGTGGAGCTCCTGATCTGATGGGAAGTGGGGAACTTTGCTGAGCTCCAGGATGGGGAGGGGGCGGAAGGTAAACTGACTTCCTGGCCTCCTCCAAGACAAGATAGGAAAGACGGAGCAGAAACCATAGTCATGGCAGCCTGTGTCATGTGTGTGTTTGCTGTTCTCTTTACGCTTTGTGTCCGCCCTCATTTAAGGACAACCCTTAAAGCAACCAGGACTCTCCTCAAAGCTTCTACAGCATCCGCAGGCTATCTTTAAAGGGAGCAAGTCTCCTGTCCCTAGAGGTATTCAAACAGACACTGGGCCATCCTGGCTTGATGTCAAGGGTTAATGCATCAGAAAGAGAGTCACCCCTGGGGTCCATCCCATTCATGGGATCCTCAGAGTCAATGATCGTGGGGTTTTAGGCAATACTGACTGGGAAGAAGGTGCCCGGCTAAAAAAGAAATTGGTGAAGCCCTTCACCCCACCCCTCCCTGGTCCCCACATATCAGTGACTGAAGGATAAACTTGCCTGTCTGCAGGTGTGGTCAGTAGGGTCTCTGGGTTCTGGAAAAGGTCCCTGTCCCATGTGTCCCCCCTGCTTCAGTAGAAGTGGATGTCCGTGGTCTCTCTCTCTGGATGTGCCGCTCCCTGAGATGTGCCCAGGAGAAGAAAACATGCCTGGTCTAAAGGGAGGCAGGAGTTCACCAGGTCACAGGAATTTTACAAATTGAAATGTCGGAACCAACTTAGTCATCTTTCAGCGGGTGCACTGAGGTGAGAGCACAGACCTTTCGTGAGCCTTTCGTGGTGCACGGAATTAGTGGAAACATCAGCATCGTTGTTGTCTGTAGATACAGGTGAGTCACCAGAGGCAAAGACAAAAGCTATAAAGACAAGGGTAGGTCATGCAAAGCAAACAACGGATACTAACTGTGGTCACACTGATTCTTTACAATTTACATCTCAGATGCCGCCTAGTAACTACTGTATTTGTTGTTAAGCGGGGAGGATTTATAGGGAAGCCGACTTGGGTTTGCTCAAAGGAAGAATCCCCCAGTGATTAGGGCAACCTAACAGTGGGACCTATCGCTCAGGGAGACCATGTGCCTCCCCCCAGCCCCCACCCATCCTGAAATATTCAAGCAGAAGCCAGCCTCAAGGGGATGCTGGCTGGGTCCCTTCCATTCACCTCTCCGATCCCCTCTCTATCCTCCCCCTGCCCCCAGCCCTAGATGCTGACCTGCATGGACCCCATCACAGGCCCTAACTCCCACCACCTTCTGTTGGATCAGGCCAGTGGGAGCCCTGGCAGGGTGGGGGAGAGAAGAGAGGTACTTACTTTCCACACTCCCTCCCTGCAGGGCCACCTTGGCCTCAGGACAGAAGGCCCAGCTCTCTTGTAGTCTGCACCACACAGCTCCAGCTACCTCTGGCTTGTGGTCCCTGCTCTCCTCTCATCCCTCGCAGCCCCAGGAGGGACATGGCCAGGGAACCACTGTGACCAACCCTGGGGTACTACACCAACCCTGGTGGTTTCCCTACACCCTGCCCACGCCTCTGTAAACTGTTCCTTTATTAAAACCCTCCTGAAACTGTCCTAATGTGACTGTGCCATCTGCTTGTGTTGGGATCCTGGCTGATACCTGGGGGTTCCTGATCAGACGAAAAACTCTATGGCCTCTCTATGGTGTACAATTAATTCAACAGTTCCACAAAATGTGAGTCGGGTTCACTTTGTCCTGGAATTTATTTCATTACAGGACTAAACTTTACGCCGTCAGCCATCATCAGAAGTGGCTTGTGGCTCACAACTTTCCATACCATTGTCGCTCATGGCTGCTGTCTCCAAAGAGGGAAACTGAGGCCTCCCAACACCGTACCCAAGGTCACAGCTGAACACAAGAAGTCAGGAACTCCAGGATCCCACCCTAGGGTGTCTTCCCTGAGCACAGCAATCCAACCAGACCTGGCCACCCTTCCCTGCCGCCCACCCTCATAACTGAGGCAATAGCCTTTCCCTCCCCATCCCCTGGTGGGAGAGGCCCTTGGGGAAAATGATGAGGTTTTTATAGCGTTCCGTGGTAAGCACTTAATAACTCTCCAGGCTATAGATCTGTGCTTCACATGGGCTGGGGATAATTCACAGTAAAATATGACTTTTCATTTATCACACTGACGTGTAATAAATACTTCCCAGGGAAGCCTGGGCATAAAAGGGGGTGGGGTGAGCAACCATGAGATGAGGCTCCGTGACTGACTGTTGTGGGGTTCAGGTCCATAGCAGGTGGACTCCAGGGCTTAGCAAACCCGAGTCTCGGGTAGACCAGAACCCTGGAACCAGGGATGCTCACGATGTCACGCAGAACTCCTCTGGATTATGAGCCAGTGTGGTACCACAGCTCCCCCACCAGCCTTACCACCATTTCTGGGAAATCAAGAATCTCCCTCCTGGAGCCCAACTTCCCCAAAGGCCAGTGGGGCCTGAATCCAAAGATCTGGGCAGATGTCCTCTTCCCCCACACTCACATCTGGCTCTGACTTGTCTTAAAGAACATCTTCCCTCGCCTTCCACTGCCCCCTCCCTCCCCACTGATGATACTTAGTGATTTGACGGGAAAGAACACTAGGGGACACACATATTTCAGTTTAATAATTGGATATCTAGGTTGCCTTCTGATTTTTCGCAAGGAGGTAATAATCATAATAGCTTGCATTTGTGTCACATCTACCAGGGGTCAGGAGCACCTGCTCATTTAATCCAACCCCCCTCCCCAACCATGGCATTACGGCCACTCCCAGCTCACAGGGGAAGGCACTTAAATTCAGAGGGTTAAGCGGCTTGCCCAAGACCATACCGTGATGATGTGGTGGCATCAGACTTCAACCCAGATCTAGCTGACTACAGTCCCATGGTCCTCACTGTTATGTAGCTTAGGTTGGGCTCCCTCAGAAGCAGATCCCGAGGCAAGGATTTGAACGCGAGACATTTATTTAGGGTTGACCCCAGGAAGTATCAGGAGGAGAACAGGACTGTGAAACAGGGAAAGAGTGAAGACGACACAGAAAGTGTTACAAGCAGGCTCCACCGAGGACCACTGGGGACAGGATAGAACACTCCTCACGGTGGGGCACTCGGGTGGCTCAGTCCGTTAAGCGTCCGACTTCGGCTCAGGTCATGATCTCACAGTCTGTGAGTTCGAGACCCACGTCAGGCTCTGTGCTGACAGCTCAGAGCCTGCAGACTGATTCAGATTCCATGTCTCCCTCTCTCTCTCTCTCTGCCCCTTCCCGGCTCTCTCTCTCTCTCTCTCTCTCTCTCAAAAATAAATGAACATAAAAAGAGAACACCCCTCTGGGTAATCCTTCCCATGAGTAAGGGACCTGGGGTTTGTCTCCACCAATTCCTGTCAATAAGGGTATCTTGCCCCACTGAGATGGCTGAGGGGGTGCCAATAGCCAGAGAAAGCCTCGGGCAACGAGCCCCAGGCTGCAAGCTAGCAGCTGGCAGCCCCTGGTCTGCATGCATGGAGACGGTGAGTGCAGAGGGGGCCTGGGCAGAGCACCGACAGCGGCTGCCTCCCTGCTCAGGCCCTTATCTGGACCCCTGTCATCACCTGCTGGACAAATACGGTAGTCCCCTAACTGGTCTCCCCGTCTTGGTCTTGCCCCATCTGACACATCCCCCCCTCCAGACCATAAGCAATTCCACCTTAGTCCACACAGCAACGAATGGTTGGAAAAGTATCCCCTCCGCCGGGGATGACACCTTGCTGATGTCTGGGGGACACCCCTGACCACACAAAGGCAGAGACCACTGGGTCTGGATTATCTTTGAACCTTTCCTCAGTGCCTCAGGTGGGGTCTGGTACACAGTAGGTGCTCAGTGAATTATGTTGCGTTTGAAATAAATATCTTCCGGTATACTTGGCAATGAAGGGAGAGCTAGCTTCCCCGATAGCCCCACCCGCCACTTGTGCTGAAGAAATGGCCACGCCCCTAGCGCAAGGCTGCCTCCCTGGGAGACTGAGTCTTAGCATTGTTTTGGTGCGTGAATGAATGCGCGTGCGCACACACACACACACGCGCGCGCGCGCTGTCCAGAGCTGAGCCAAGAGTCTGTCTCCGAGGCAGGCTTACCACATACTGGTCACATGCATGCCTACGTAACTGAATTAATGAATTCAGTAATGAGTAGTGCTGTGACCCACCTAGAGAAATTCTTTGGAGCAGTGGCCACATAGGGCCGGGAGTCCACTGGCCTGGTGAGAGGTGGGTGTCCGAGATGGCGAGAGGCTGCCTGATGCACACCCCCCGCCCCCACCAGGGGTATTCTTCCCTCCTCTTACAGCTCTGACCCCGAGACCAATGACCCGGCCCGTGCACAACCACAGAGACAAGGAGCCAGACAAGGACCGTCAGCTGGCTCTGGGAACCACATCCCCGCAGAGAGCCAGGGCTCCGGGGATGCCATTCAAGTTCTTTTCCACCTGGCAGGTTGGCTTTCCAGATGATGCTCTATGATTTGATGGAAAAGGGCATTAGGGGACACATGGTCCTCAACCATTGCTCTGCTGTTTGCCACTAGGTGACCCAATGCAAGTGCCAATTTTGGTAAGCCTCGGTTGTTTCGTCTGTAAAATGGACAAAGTTTGCCAAAAGAGAATGGCCATGGGGTTTGTCCCATTGTGGCCAAGTCCACAGCCCACTGACCAACACAGAGCAAGCGCTTGTCTCTCTCCTCCCTTTCTGTCTGACCTGGAGCGTCAACAGCAACTTCCTACCATCCTGACCCAAAGGCCCTGTGCAGAGACGGTGTGGAATCTCTCCAAGAGCCCACACAAGAAGAAATCTTGGAAATCCTGGGACAGATGGCCCAAGCATCCTATTTCTCTGAAAACTTCTGAAACAAGAGTGATCTCTGCCCATTCTCTGGCTGCTTTTATACTAAATTTCTTGCCCGGCCCCCCAGACGAATCCCACCACCAGCTCTATTTACCTCCATGAATTCAGGAATTCTCTCAGGTCCTGAGCGGCCTTCGCAACCTCACTCTTCTTACAGGGCAGGGTGTACGTGAACCCATTTTCCAGATGAGAAAGTTGATGCTCCAAGATGATAGCTCTCCAAAAGCCACTCAGCAGATTAATGGGAGAATGGGGACCTGGGTCATGAGACTCCTGCCTCCTCATCCTTGACCCAGGCATCCTGCCTAGCATCTATACCTGACAGTGACTGGGGACTTGTCTTCAGCAGCTGGAGATGCTTCCCAACCCCTGCCTCCCACTCCAGGTTTGAAGCAAAGAGCAATAAACAATTTTTGGCATTTCTTGCCTGTCGGAGTGGATTTCTTGCTTAGAGAGGATATATGGGTTTCTGAATAATTAAGCACGACACTCAGCTTCCAGGGCCCAAGACTCCAAAAGACACAGCGAAGCTGAAGCAGAAACTTTCCACCAGCAGCCAAGCCAGAGAAAGTTCGAGAAGTTTACTTCTCCTGTGTGGGCCCCACCTGGGAACAAGAAACCCAAGCTGGAAGGGCTGTTGGGGATGATCTGGGCCCCACACCTCATTTCCAGGTGAGAGAACACTGAGGGCTGGAGAGGAAAAGTCACTCAGGGTCACCCAGAGCCCGAAGCCCTGGGAAAACGGTAGAGTTCCCAGATAGGGGCCCAAATATCAGGATGTGAACTCAGCTGTTTCTTTCTAGCCATGTGACCCTGGGCAAGCCACTTCATCTCTGAGTCTTAGTTTTGCTTCTCAGCCACATGAGAACAAAGCCTAACACGTGTTGATAAATGCCATTCTACAGATGGGGAAAGAAGGAGGTGAGGAAAGAGAAAACTACTGGTGAATTATGAATAGACACGCAGAGGTGTGCTTTAGAAACCAGGCCTCCCCTCTGGATTCCAGCACCGTCCTCTCTTCTCTCTCCCCCAGCCCCTCCTCCCACCGCTGCTGCCTCCAGGAAAAGACTGAAGGACACATTCGAGAGGCAGCAGGAAAACAAAGTCAAATTAGAACCAAAGTGCCACCTTCAGAAGAATGACAGCACTCGACAGAGACACAGCAGGTAGCATGGCTTACCAGAAGAAGCAGAGTTAAAGGTCAACAGACTTAAGGCTATTCACATCTCAGGACTGTGAAAAGTCATCAACACGAGCATTTATAGACTGCTCACTATATGCCAGCTCTATGCTGATCCTCTTACCTACTCTGTTACATTTGGTACTTACAACAACTCCATGAGATGATAAAGTACTTTGGCCTCATCTTACAGAATGAGGAAACTGAGGTTCAGAGAGGTTAAGTAACTTGCCTGAGGTCACACAGCTAGTAAGTGTCAGAACAGGGATTCAAACACAGTGGTCTGCCTCCAAACCTACATTCTTAAGCCTTCTGCTTTTCTGCCTCCTTGGAGATTAAAGGAAATCTCTCTGAACCCCAGAGACTCCATGCAGCCCAAAGACAGCAAAGAAGCCTGTTTGAGCATCCACAGCTATAATTTATAGGAGATAGTAAAAAAAAAAAAAACGCCTCTCACCCCTGCCCTAAAGGGCAAATGAAGAAGAGAAAGAAGTTGAATAACTTTTCTGTTTCAGCCTCCCAAGACCATAAATGGAGTTGCATAAATCACCCCAGGGCCAGGGAACTGAAATAAGACAGAAGGAGGATGGGCCCCCATTTATACATCCCCCTGCCTATAACAAATGCCCCCTATTGAAGCCCCGTGAGTCAGCACCCCTTTCAACACACACACATGGTCCCACAGCCCCTGCCCTTTGCTCTGGGAACAAAGCCTCTATTCCAGAAGACTTTCCCCCACCCAAAGTTCACCGAAAGACCCCCAGGAAATGGTGGTTAGACAGGAATTTCAGGGGCCAAGGCAGGACCCCTACCAGGGGCTCACGTCAGAACTACCCCCTCCCAAACACAAATAGGACAGCCGCCCACAGCCTCTGTCTGACCCTCAAGCTCGTGCAGGTGAGACCGTACCCATCCTGGAGCTGAGGCTGCCTGAAAGAGCCTTCTGCAGCCAGAGGATCCGACTCTAACTCAGAAGAGCCAGGCGGGAATGAACCGTGACAGCGTTCTTATCCAACTACCTCACTGACACACAGAGAAATGCAGGCTCAAAGAGTGGAAGGTCTGTCCCGGGTCACCGGGCTCATCAGGATAGAGCTCAGATGAGACGTGAATCTCCTGGCTCCTGGTCCAGTGCTCTCGCACTAGCCATCCCTTCAAACTTCAGGCTTAACTACATAACTGTCCCCCGAATCTGCCACTGCATATGCCCTAGAGCTGGAAGCCAAAGTGCTGCAGGGCCTGCTAAGTACCAAGAGCCCGTCCACACTGGGGCTAAAGGGCAAGGGTGGAGAGAGGCAGCCGCAACAGAGTCAACCCAGAACGTTAGCACCAGCAGACCTGGCTTCAAATCCCAGCCCGGCCATTATGTTAGTTATCCACTGATGCACAACAATGACCCCAAAACTCAGCAGCTTAAAGCACCACATATTTACTAGCTCACTATTTCCGCAGGGCAGGAATTTGGGTACAGCTTAGCTGGGTTCCCTGCCAGCGTCGGCCCAGGTCTGCAGTCTCACCTGGTGGTTTGATGACAAAAGAATCCATTTCCAAGCTCAGCTACCTGGACTCGGTTTCTCGCAGGCTGTTGCAATGATGGCCTCCCTTCCTTGCCACATGGGCCTCTCCCACATGGCAGCTTGCTTCATCAAAGCAGGCAAGCCAAGGGGCACCTGGGTGGCTCCATCGGTTAAGCAACCGACTTCGGCTCAGGTCATGATCTTGCGGTTCATGAGTTCGAGCCCCGCATCAGGCTCTGTGCTGACAGCTCAGAGCCTGGAGCCTGCTTTGGATTCCGTGTCTCCCTCTTTCTCTGGCCCTTCCCCTCTTGAGCTCTGTCTCTCTCTTTCTCTCTCTCAAAAACTAAATAAACATTAAAAAAAAAATTTTGGGGGGGGGCGCCTGGGTGGCGCAGTCGGTTAAGCGTCCGACTTCAGCCAGGTCACGATCTCGCGGTCTGTGAGTTCGAGCCCCGCGTCAGGCTCTGGGCTGATGGCTTGGAGCCTGGAGCCTGTTTCCAATTCTGTGTCTCCCTCTCTTTCTCTGCCCCTCCCCCATTCATGCTCTGTCTCTCTCTGTCCCAAAAATTTAAAAAAAAAAAAATTATTTTTTTAAAGCAGGCAAGCCAAGAGGGCAATAAGGAGAGTCTGATAGCAAGAAGGAAGTCATGTGCTTTGGTAACCTAATCATGAAAGTCACATCCTATCACCTGCCATATTCTCTTGGTTAGAATCATGTCACTTGGTCCAGCCCACACTTGAAGAGGAGATGATTATGCCAGGGCATGAATACCAGGAAGTAGAGGTCCCTGGGGGCCATCTTATAAGTCCACCAACCATAGCCATTGCCACCTGTGTGTCCTTGGCCACATTCCTTAATCTCTCTGTCAGTTTCCTCCTCTATAACCATAGGGAGGGGATACTGTGCTCAGCACCAAGGACACAGAAGGTGTTTAAAAAATGGGGGTTATCAGTCTTCTAAGTCCTGTCAGTAGACCTGGACTCCGGGAGAGGCTTTAGGGGCTAAGGAGCATCCAGGCACACATAGAGAGTCGGGTGGACCTCGACACAATGCAGGGGTGGAGGACCAGAGATGGGGGACCAGGAGCAGGACCAGGAGGCAGGAGAAAAGGAAACCATTTGCTGAGTTGGAGCCCAGAGGCAGTGTAACGGGGAGAGTGTGGGGGCACAGAATAACAGGGGAAGCTGCAGATGTTGGCCCAGGAACCCTGAGAGTGAGACACACAGAGCTCCCCTTCACATCACAGCTTCAGAAGGAAGGCTAGGACGTCCTCTCTCGGGAACAGGGATCTGGAGTTCCAAGGAAGCGGTCTCCCCCTGGCTGGCTGATCACACAGGATGTCCTTAAATTTGCAAGTCCAGGGAGTCTGGGGAGGGGCAAGGGCTTTCATGAAGAGCTCTGCTTGACCCTGTTAAAATAACTATCTGATTAAAATTGGAGCCCGTGGCTGCAAACTGTAAGCCATGGAGAAGGAAGAGAATAGAATTCTGGAGCACCCAAGCTCACATAACTTTAGAAGGTTACAGATGGGCATTAGGGAGCCATGAAATTATTTATAAAATTGTGTGTGTGGCTGTGCATTTTGTGGAGGGAGAGAAATCTGCCCACCCTCCCCCAAAAAAAAACAGATTAGGAACACAGATCCAATCCAACTCTCCCATTTTACAGATGAGGAGTCTAAACCCGAGTGGTAGCAGGGAGTCCCCCAGGCCATCCAGCTATCCAACAGGGAGCCAGGACGAGGACCCCCGCGAGCCTGTTTCCCTCTTGCCTTGGATGGACTCTTAATGCACCCTTCACCCATAGCATCGTAGGCCCTGTATCCTCCTAATAAAGCAGCGACGACTCTGTTGATGTTTAATTATTTTGCAGGAGAATAATTTTAATGGGCCACATGAAACTTAAAGGATTTTTAATAAAATATCGGGAGCTCCGGGGACTCCAGGCCCCTCCCCATGCTCCCCGCTCCCCTCTATTATTTCTCCTGATCCCATGAAGATATAACATTTGTCACTGTTTCATTAGGATCCGCATCGCCCCATGTTATTTATGAGCTTGCTATTTATTGAAAATTGTATTTTTGAGGGGGGAAGAAGGGGAGGGATGAAGTTTATCACAGAGAAGCCTTGGCATGAAAATTAGTGACATTTCAAAGTCCCCAAATCCCTGCTCCTATAAAAACTGGCTTGAGTTCAGCCCCCAGATGACAAAGCCATGACTTCAAGTCCTGTTCCAGGTGGGGGCTGTCCAGGGGCCCCTTGATGCCTTGATCACCTTTAGGGGGAAGAAAGGTTTTTATAATCTCCTCCTTGATTTGACCTGTGTCTGTCTTCTTTTAAAAAAAGAAAATGTTTTTATGCGAAATAACATATGCACAAGTTTAAATGCAGTATCCTGCTAAACTACTGCCTACTCCCAGTTCTGTTCCCCGTAGGCAGCTGAATCTTTTTAAAACATCTCTTCTTATATTTACCTCCATTTTTCCACATAATATGCTTCTGCTGATATTTCTTGATTCATCAATTTTAGACACAATCTATTGACTTACTACTGTAATAGGTGAGGATTTATCTCCCTCACACCCCTGTCACTTCTTCCTGCCATATCTCTCTTTGGAGTCCATCATTAGTCACCTCTGTGATCTCCCAACCTCTGGAGTGGCACTTGACAAAAAGAGAATCTGCATGTCGTAAAGAGGATATTAATATCCCCACCCTTCACCTTGCTTCTCCCATTCCACCTCCTAACTTTGGCCGTTCATACTTTTACTTTTATGTTGGTAAGGTTGCTAATATTTACATGTATCCTGCAACCATATAGGTCTTTCATATTGATTCTAAGAGTTGAAAATCACTGAAAAGCACTTACATATGTGTGCCTCAGTAAAGACCATTCATTGCAGAGCTGAGTGGCTACCAGGATTACGGTTTTCTTTCAGGTACGGTTGTGTGTATCTGTGCGTGTGTGTGCGCGTGCGTGCACACTTGTAAGTTTCCACTTGCCTTTCTTTATTCTTTTGTCTTATTTGTCTTTATCACATTCCCAATTCTTTTTTTTTAACGTTTATTTTTGAGAGAGAGACAGAGTGCGAGCAGGGGAGCGGCAGAGAGAGAGGGAGACACAGAATCTGAAACAGGCTCCAGGCTGTGAGCTGTCAGCACAGAGCCCGACGTGGGGTTCAAACTCACGGACCGTGAGACCATGACCTGAGCCAGTCAGAGGCTTAACCGGCTGAGCCACTCAGGTGCCCCAACATTCCCAATTTCTTTTAAAAGTCCTTATAAATCAGGAGTGCCTGGGTGGCTCCAACAGTTGAGTGTCAGACTCTTGATTTTGATCAGGTCATGATCCCAGGATCATGGGATTGAGCCCCACATTGGGCTCTGTGCTGAGCATGGAGCCTGCTTAAGATTCTCTCTCTCTCTCTCTCTCTCTCTCTCTCTCTCTCTCTCTCTCTCCCCCCCCCCCCCCCCCGTGCCCCTCTTCTCTGCTCACACTCATTCTCTCTCTAAAATAAAAAAGTCTTGGGGCGCCTGGGTGGCTCAGCTGGTTGAGCAGCCGACTTGGGCTCAGGTCATGATCTCACAGCTCGTGAGTTTGAGCCCCATGTTGGGCTCTGTGCTGACAGCTCAGAGTCTGGAGCCTGCTTCAGATTCTGTCTCCGTCTATCTCTCTGCCCCTCCCCTGCTCACTCGCTCTCTTCTCTCTCTCTCAAATATAAATAAACATTAAAAATTTTTAAATAAAAAAAGTCTTTATAAATCATATTCTATCCAGTCCTCCTTTCCATGAGGGAACACCACCGGCACCACTCTCCCCTACTGGTCCTCTTGCTTCAATCCAGACTGATGTTCTCTAGGCCTGTTCACAGCCCATACCCTGGAATTCATCCCTGTTCTGCTGAGTTCTATCTACAGTTTTGTGCCTTCCCACTCTTCCCCCTTGGATGGTTTATTCCTCCAATATTGTAACACATCCTCAAGTTGCTTCTTTAAAAAAGATTCACAGGTGATAAATTTTCTGGGTTCTGGCAACTTGAATGGTGGGTTGCCTGGGTATAGAAATCATAGGCTGAAAATAATTTCTTCCAGAATTTTGAGGATATCTGATGTTGCTGCTGAAGTCTGATGCCCATCTGATTCTTGGTCCTTTGTAAGTGACCTTATTTCCCTCTTGGAAGGGTTTAGAATATTCTTTTCTCTTACTCTTCTGACTCACAATAATATGAAATTTGCTATGGACTCTTCTTCCTATGTATTGTGTTGAGCACTCAATGGGAACGTTCTTTTTTTTTTTTAATTTAATGTTATTTATTTTTGAGAAAGAGAGAGAGACAAAGCACGAGCAGGGGAGGGGCACAGAGAGAGACAGCTGAGCTGTCAGCACAGAGCCCAACGTGAGGCTCGAACTTGTGCACTGCAAGATCATGACCCGAGCTGAAGTCGGATGCTTAACCAACTAAACCACCCAGGCACCTCATGGGACCTTTCTTATTTTAAGTTGAAACTTACATGTAATTTTATATCTAACATATTGTAAACTACACAAACATGTATCAAGACACAAACATTTCCAGTATCCAGGTTCCTCCATGCCTTCTCCTGGTTAGTAGCTTTCCAAGAGTAGCCACTTTTCTCTCCTATCTCTATAAACTTAATTTTGCCTTTTTTGAGTTTTATATGAATGGACTTTTACAATATAAACCCTTCTGTGTCTGGATTCTTTATCTTAACATTATGTCTCTAATATTCACCCATGTTGTTCCATGTAGAGAATGCTGGCTCTTTTTTCATTGCTGTTTATTCCACCATGAGCATATACCCACAATTATGTCTACAAATAGTGAGGAGCGTTTGGAACTGTCTCTAAGTTTTGAGCTGCTTCTGTAACATTCTTGCATGTTTTTCAGTGGAAATAAGTATTCATGTCCCTTCAGTCTACATTTAGAGGTAAAATCTGGATCACAGGGCAGGCACACATTTGGCTTTTCTAGATGCTACCAAACAGCCTTCCAAAGCAGTGCATAAATTTACACTACCCATAGCAATGCCTGAGAGTGCCACTCGCTCTACGTTCTTCCCGTATTTTCAGACCTTTCGCTTTTGCCATACTAGGGGTGTAGTGATATTTTATTATGGTTTTAATTAGCATTTCCCTGATGACTAACAATATTGAGCACGTTTTGCATACGTTTACTGACCATTTTTGTACTTCCCTTGGTGACTTATTTTGTAAATCTTTTGCTCATTCTCAGAAGCAAAAGTTTCTTATGTTGTGAACTTGTCGGATTTCTGCAAATACTCTAGATGTAACTTCTTTATTGGATGTATGCATTACAAACATTCCAGGTCTTTGGCTTTTCTCTCTCAATATTGTCTCTACTGAAGAAAAGTCCTGGGTGGCTCAGTCAGCTGAGCATCCGACTTTGGCTCAGGTCATGATCTCATGGCTTATGAGAGCCCCACGTGGGCTCTGTTCTGACAGCTCAGAACCTAGAACCTGCTTCAGATTCTGTGTCTCCCTCTCTCTCTGCCCCTCTTCTGGATTCTTTTTCCTGTAGATACGTTATTGTCTTACTTTTCACATTTAGGCCTCTAATCCATCCTGAACTAATTTCTTTTAAGTTTATTTATTATGTTCAGAGACAGAGTATGTGAAAAGGGGAGGGGTAGAGACAGAAGCAGAGAGGGAATCCCAAGCAGACTCCATGGTGTCAGCACAGATTCAGACACGGGGTTTGATCCCACAGACCATGAGATCATGACCTGAGCCAAAATCAAGAGTCAGATGCTTAACTGGCTAAGCCACCCGGGCGCCCTATCCTGAATTTTTGCATATGGTAGAAATCAGGATGAATGTTCATTTCTTTTTCATATGGATAGCCAACTGGTCCAATATTAATAGGCTCTTCTGAATCTAGATGCAGGTGTGCCAGCTTTCGGAAGTTATCTTGCATTGTTTCTTGATAATCTTCAACCCTCCCTTTTCTCTGTCCTGGAACTCCTATTATTCACATGTGAGACCTTCTAGATTCTTCCTCTGGGCTCTCTTTGCTCTCTCTACTTTCCTCGCATTTTTCCTTTTTTGTTTGCTTTCTGAGAAATCTCAACTTGATGTTCCAGTCCTTGCATCGAATTTCATTTCAACGATATCTTTTTATTTCCAAGGATTCTATCTTGCTTTCCCATTGTTCTTATTCCACAGCTCTGTCCTCCTTCTGCTTGTTGATGGAGAGCTGCCTTTTCATGCCACTTGGGGAGTCACTGTCACTCCGTGCAGGGCCTTCTGCACAGAAGCCAAGGGCTGGAACATCCGATCTTGGTTGAAGTTCCAGAGGGGGACTCCTAGCTCCAGAGGAGCTGTTTTCCCGGTCTTCTTCCTTCTCATTCTCTTTTTCATTGTGTAAGGTCAGATTCCCTGAGGCAGTGAACTTGGAAACAGCAATTTACCTGCAGGGGATTTATGGGGGTGCCCCTGGGGCCACCCGGCAGAGAGGGTGAAGGAAGCAGAAACGGGCAGAGGGAGGAGCTGAATCGCCATGCAATTGCCATCAAGGCTTCAGCTGATCCCAGAGGTAGCTCTGGAGTTGGACTGGGTTCTACAGAATTATGCCTCCTTGAGGACAGGGGGCAGGAGTTTTAACCTCCCCATCTCACTGTTCAGTTGCTGACTGTAGCCTATGCTGGGGAAGGCGAAGCAGCTCCCTTCGCCTCAGGGAAGCTTTTGGAGAAGGACTCAGCAGGGAGCCTCCTAACCCCTTGCACTGTAAGGGGTCCATTCGTGCACGTGCTCACTCCCACTGAAAGTATTGTCTGTGTCCCGCAAAACCTAGGGTAAATAGTCTGTCTCCTTTTATAACAGGCCAGACCTTCCCCCAGCCAGGCTGCATGTTATCTCTAGTCATTGGTCTGGTAGCCAGACGAGAAGTGAAGGTAGGTCCTGAGGACAGTGCGTATTGTCCAAGACAGGCCTCTGTGTCATCTTCTGTAAGAGCAGAGCCAGGGTGACTCTTGTTGGCCTTTAACAGGGAAAAGCAGGCCATTTCTGCAGGCCCAAAGGGACCAACGGGGTCTGAAGATTCATGATATTCAAGTGGTTTGACCCAGATGTTCCGGTCACAAGCCGGGGCGTTCCCACTCCTTCCCAGTTATAGTTATGACCTTGGGGTAGCAGACTAGGCTTGATATTTAGTTTTTTCTGCCCTTCAGTTCCAAGATCATTTTAAAGGTTTCCTCCTTGGATCACTCCCGGCACTAACTTTCTTAAGTCAACTTAAATAGGCTTTCAGAAAGAGATTCGTGTTCAGAAAGTTTATTGTAAGTTGCCTTGGGACCAACACCCATGGGGAAGTGTCAGTGCCCTCTAGCCGAGGACCTCAAGGAACACCTCTACGGTGCACAGGTTGGGTTTATTGTTTGGTGCGATGGGGCAGAGCAGACACCATGGGGACCAGTAGGACCTCTCAGGAGAAGGTGTTTAAAAAGACTTATTATAGGATCTGGGCTCATGGTAGGTGATTTGGGGGATGATTCAAGGAAGCAAGGCTTTGCTCTTAGCAAGCAAGGGTAATTCTATGATTGGGTGTCTTAATAAATCTTATCTAGAAGGAAGGAAGACCAAAGCGAGGCTAAAGTTATAGTTGGGAAAAAGCACACCCCACCCCCGTTGGGACATGGGGGTGTTTGCTATTTTTGTGGCTTGGACAGTGGTCATGCTTTTGTCCTTGCTTCGACAAGATTACAGAGTGGTCTTGTTTTGTGCCTCACTTCAGCATGATCACTGAGCGGTCGTGTCCAGTGTTCTGTGAGAGGGTTCCTGTCCAACAGAGCAACACCAAGGCCAAGGTGTGAGTGCAGGGCCAGCTTCTGGGTGTCAGAGGCTGTGAAGGAAGCAGGATTGGGCAGAGAGAGAAACTGAATTGTGATGTAGTCACAGCAAAGACTTCAGCAGATCCCACAGGGAGTTATGGAGCCGAGTTGGCCCTTCAAAGTTGTCCCACTCTGAGGACAACTTATATCTCCCCCTCTGCACGGTGAGCAGTCATTGGTTGCAGACCATCCCTGGGAGCGGGTAAGACCTTGGGTGAGGCAGCTGGGGTTTTTTGGCTATAGCAATCCCAGAGAACAACTCAACTGAGAGCCATCAGCTGGGGGAATGAATGGTCCAGCCCTGAAGGGGGCATCTGGGCAGCGAGGCACAGCATCCGGTACATTCAATCTCAATCTCGCTCTCTCCCTCTCTTTTTTCCTCTCTCTCTCCCATGCACACAAACAGACACACATGCACATGTGCCCCATCTGGAACCGAGACCCTGAAACCCCTTCTATGTACTAGGCCTTGCTATGGGGAAATCGAGGAATCCACGTGTGCCCGTCTCCTCAGCCCCACCATACCCACACCCCCCATTTGGGCCTGATGAATGGGAGAGAGGGGAGAGAGACCTGAGGCAGGTCAGACATGGGGGAGAGAATTAAAACCACTGAAAGTAACACCTTTGCACCAAAGCCCCCCACCACAAACCCTAACTCAGCCCTGTCTTCCCCACCCCTCCTGGAAGCAAAATAATGTAAAACATCCTTCCATGTAGCTAATCTGCACTACAAAGAGAAGTTGGGGAGAGAGACTTAGGCTACAGGGAAGGATTCAAATTGAAAATGCTCAGGGGGCCCCATTAATAAAAACAATAATTCAGCTCCTTACTGAGCAATCCCAGAACAAAGAGGAAAAACCGCTGATAAGGAAGGGGGGACAAGAGGAGGTGAGACAGAGATAGGCTGACAGACTGGGCTAGAACCAAAATGCCCCATTGAATTTCTCCAGAGAAACGTGAAGTTCTATGGTTTTAATAAGCCCACACCACACTTTTCCCTGGCTGCTTCCCATGGTAGATCTCCCCACTGGAGCCATAAAGATCCCCTCCAAGGGGTGAGATGACCAGAGTTCTGGACTCCGTGGGAATCTCCCTACATCTCCCAGATTTGCCTGCACAAGGAAGCACAGGATGAGTGCTAACATCACAGTCACCAATTACATGTCAGACACTGTGCTCACTAGTTTGTCCCCTATCTCTTATAATCTCCAGCAGCCCAGTGATAATGTTAATAACAAAACAATTAGCATAGTCTGGGAGCTAATTACATACCAGATGCCGTGCTTTATCTCACTGACCCTCATAACAAAACTGACAGGTAGACCTACTAATACCCCCAAATCCCCCTGGTAACAGCTTTGCTGAGATATAATTCACATACTAAATGAGTCACCCATTAAAGTACACAAGTCAATGGTTTTTAGTAGATTGTCAGAAGATGGCTGCATGATTATACAATATTTTCATCATGCCCCCTCACCTGCCAAAAAGCCATACCTTTTAGTTATCACTCCCCAAACCCCTTCACCCCCAGCCCTAGATGACCACTCATCTGCTGTCTTTATACATTTGTCTGTCCTGGACATTTCATGTAAGTGGAATCATACAATATGTGGTCTTCTATGACTGCTTCTTTAATTTAGCATAATATTCTCAAGGTTCACCTATGCTGTACCATTTATCAGCACTTCATTCTTTGTTTCAGCTGAAAAATATTTCATTGTGTGGATATACCACATTTTGTTTATCTGCCCATCAGATGATGGCCATTTGGTGTCTTTCTACCATTTGGCTATTTTTTGGCTATAAACATGGGTGTATAAATTTTTGTGTGGACATATGTTTTCATTTCTCTCAGGTATATATGTAGGAGTGGAATTGTGGAATCATATGGTAATTCGTGTTGAACTTTTTTTTTTAACGTTTATTTATTTTTGAGACAGAGAGAGACAGAGCATGCACAGGGGAGGGTCACAGAGAGAGGGAGACACAGAATCTGAAACAGGCTCCAAGCTCTGAGCAGTCAGCACAGAGCCCGATGCAGGGCTCGAACCCACGGACCGTGAGATCATGACCTGAGCCAAAGTCGGACGCTTAACCGACTGAGCCACCCAGGCGCCCCAATGTGTTGAACTTTTTAAGGAACTGCCATTACCTTTTTCCAAAGTGACTGCAACAGTTTATATTCTCCCAGTGTATGAGGACTCCAGTGTGGGACGCGGGACTCAAACTCATGAACCATGAGATCATGACCTGAGCCCAAACCGGGAGCTGGATGCTTAACCGACTGAACCACCCAGGCACCCGTCTTTTTCTTTTTTATAGGCGTCCTACTGCTGTGAAGTGATATCTCATTGTGGGTTTGATTTGCATTTCCCTTGCAGCTAATGATGTTGAGCATCTTTTTATGTGCTTACTGGCCATTTGTACATCTTCTTTGGAGAAGTGTCTGTTCAGATCCTTTGCCCATTTGTAATGGAGTTATTTGTCTTTTTATTATTGAGTTGTGAGCATTCTTTATATATTTGAAATACAAGTCCTTTATCAGATATATGATTTGAAAATATTTTCTTTCGTTCTGTAGGCTACTTCATTTTCCTGATAGTGTCCTCTGAAACACAAAGGTTTTTCATTTTGATGAAGTCCAACATATCTATTTTTTCTTTTGTTGCTTGTAATAACCCCATTTTACATATGAAGAAAACGAGGCAGATTTCTAGCAACTTGCCCATGAACACACAATAGTAACTGGTAGAAGCCAAGTCACTCTCTGAAGGAACTCCGAAGCTTCCTTGGAGGGCTTGAGCATGAGCAGGGACTGTGTCTCCTGTAGCTGTAGTCCTGCCTGAACTGGGGCAGGTCTCCCAACCCTGAGAGAATGCTTACTCCCGTCCCTGCCCATGGGAGTCAGGAATGGCCACAGCATCAGGCCCTGGCAATAAAATGGGGCTACCCTATCCAAAGTGTTGATAACGCTCAACAAGTCTGCCCCAAAGGGCCACAGAGCACAGAAGAGAAATTCTTCCTCCTGGAAAGTGTGTACACGATAGTATGGCCTGTGGCAGGTGGATGGATAAAAGGAACCTCTCAATCTAGAACCCATTGACTCACCAGAGCCCCAGAGCTCACCCAATAGTATTAAGAGAGTCTTACAAAGTCCCTCTTGCTCCACTTTGATATTTCCCATACATCACCTCGTTTTTCCTTATAAATATCCATTCCTTCCACAAATGTTGAATCAAGCACCCATTCAATGCAAAGCGCTCAGCAGAGAAACTGAAAGATAAAGTATTTTTCTCTCTAGATCACCCCGAGAAGGGGGAGAAACTATAGTCTGTGGTCTAGAGATGAGGAAGTGGAAACACCAGAACATTTCATGACTTCACCAAGGTGATTAAACCAGACGGTGCTGACCTAATAAAGTCCAGATCCCTGGGCCCTGTGTCAGGTTCTATCTACACCACAATGAACATCAGTCAGTGGGGTCAAACTCAAGGTTACCTCTGCCTTCGTTTCCCGTATAAGAATGGGATGTGCCCATTAGAGAAGTATTACCCAAACCTGAAAACACAAAGGTGGCCACAAGTGAGTCTCACAGCCACCCTGCCTTCTGCCCATTCTGCTAAAACAAAGGGGTAGCCCCACAGCTCCAGAAAGGAATTATTGTCAGGTGCTGATTTGGCAATCTGGCTTCCTGCTAGGAAGATAGGGTCCAAACCCATCTTTTGATTATTACTATTTTACGACTAATTTTCCAGTCAAATCCTTTATTTGTGCAAAAGCCCATCCGGCCTTAAGCACATTCTTCTTGTCTTTGAATTTTATCTTTTTAATTAAAAAAAAAAAAAAACACTCACATAAGGCGGCACAAATTAGGTCACCATCAAAGATTTGCCTTCCCAAAGAGCAACTCTGTAGATATTTAACCCTAGCGCTGCCGCTCATGCTGGGAGTGGTTCTGTCCAGGTTGCTCCGCAGCCCTAGGCTCGGTTTTTTTCTCTCCAATAAGTGGTTTGGGTTCCACACTCCTGAAAGCTCCCCCTACCTCTAACATCCTTGGGTTCTTATCTAGGCCCGAGTCACAAAGCAGCAACTATGATATACCTGAGGGATGGTAGCCAAGATGCATGATGACCTTAAATGCAAACAAAGGGCACACTCCACCTGTTCTTGAGGATGACAGGCCCATTTATTGAGTACCTGTTGTATGTCAGAAACCTCATCTTTAATCTTCCATCACTAGTGTGAAGGAGCACCCAAAGGATTTCCTTTTAAATATAAGCCAGAGCCTATCATTTCTCTGCACAAAACCCTCCAAGGGCTTCCTACTTATCTGGGAGTCAAAGCCAAAATCCCGACAATGACCTACGAGATCCTACATGATCTTCCACCTCCCCCTTCCCCTCTGATTCCTCTCTCCCCACTGCCCACAGCACCCCAACCACACTGGCCTCCTCACTGCTCCGTGGATGTGACAAGAACACACCCCTCAGTCTTTGCTCCCGCTCTTCCCTCTGCCTGGAATTTTCTTCCTCTGAACCAGTAGTTCTCAACCAGGGAATGATTTTGCCCCCTGAGGGGCACATTTGACATTGAGTGAAGACATTTTGGGTTGTTGCAACTGGAGAGAGGGTGCTACTGGCATCTAGTGGGTAGAGGCCAGATGCTTCTACACATCCAACAATGCACAGGAGAGTCTCCACAACAAAGAATTATCCCACCTGAAATCGCAATAGGGTTGAGGTTGAGAAGTCTTGGCCTAGATGGTCTCGTGGTGCATTCTTCCACTTCCTTCAGGTTTCTGCTCCTCCCTTCTTACATAAAATAGAGAACTGCCCAAATCGGCGGTCCCCACCTCCTTACTGTCTTAGGTTTCTCCCTGGGACCTAGCGCCCTCTGACTCTAGCTGTCTCTTTTCCCAGCCGGAACATAAGCTTCCTGAAGGGAGGGAGCTTTGTCTGTTTCGTTTGCTGCATATTTCCCAACACCTGAAAAGATGTTCTGAATGAACAAATCAATTATCTCCCTCTCACAACTGTGGAAACTGAGGCTCAGTTAAGCTAAGTGGTTTACTCAAGGTCACTGTGATGAATGATGTGGTATGCTTCCCAGCTGCCCTCCCAGGGCTCAGCTGCTCACCTCCCCAGGGGCCAAGGCTCTTGATTATTGAGGCTCCCGGCTGAGTCCCGCTTTAGGCACTGCCTTCAGCTAACATCTGCCTTGCCAAAGCGTATGCCCTTCTCTAGGAAGCCTATATCTAATGACTGGTCAATGGGGGTACAAAGTTCTGGCTCCCTTGCCTCCATCTGGGACAACCCCCAAAAGCCATTCTGGCCCTAAGCCTCCCCCTGGGATTGGCTGAGGCTTCCTGTTGCAACTGTACCATGATTCAACTTCCCCCTCGGCCCCCTCCTTCTTCTCTCTCACTCCCTTACAGCTACGCTTCCTGAGCACACACTGCCATGAACCTCCCACACACCCACACACACATTTAGGTTACAGAATCTATTTCTGGGGGAACCTGACCTATGACAGTCACAAAGCTTGAAACTGGCAGAACTTGAATTCTTACTCAGATCTAATCAAATTCAGCATCCTTGCTCTTTTGGGTCTTCTACACTGCCTCGGCCTAGACTTTGATCAGCCACAGGTAAGGCTCCATGTGATGAATATGACAGAGTCCTTGTTTTTGAGTCATCCCAGTCCTCAGGGAGAGACAATTAATTCCCCAACCAACCCACTGGAACCGAGTATCAAGGGCAGAGTGGGCTGGGCCCCAGAGGAACCCATGGGCAGCCCCACTGGGACAGGCTGCCTTGGGATCAAAACGACAAAAATGCCTCCTGCCAGGTCCCTTCCCCCAGGCTCACAGCACAGACCCTGCAACCTCCAGAGAAGATCCCAGCCAGCAGGACCTAGAGCAGCCACTGCTACCTGAGAAACTTGAGGCAAGCCTGGAAAAAAGGACCCCTAGGTATCTTGTTTCTATGGAAAAGGATACAGAATTCCCTGTCCCAGGCTGGGGCATCTCCAGGCTCAGTCTGGTTCTCAGCACAGTGAAAACCCGATGTCCTCCTAAACGCCCTTCCTCCAGCCTCTCCTGGGGCTTGGCACTGATCTGGTGGCCACTTTATCTTTTATGTAGTTTCCTTCCATTCTTTCCTATGCCTCCCACAGTTCCTGGAAGTCTCAAGAAATTCTCCAAACACATTCACCCTCTCCTGTGAAATTCCATGGTGCAGTCCCATCTCACAGTCCTGGTTTTTGTCATTACACCAGGCTTCTCAGATGCTCAACAAATGTCATCAAAGGAAAAAGGAGGGAAGGGAAGGGAAGGGAAGGGAAGGGAAGGGAAGGGAAGGGAAGGGAAGGGAAGGGAAGGGAAGGGAAGGGAAAGGAAGGGAAGGGAGGAGAGGGAAAGGGGAAGGGAGGGGGAGGGGAGGGAAGGGGAGGGGAGGAGAGGGAAGGGAGGTAAGGAAAGGGGAAGGAAGAGAGGGGAGGAGAGGGAAAGGAGGGAAGGAAAGGGGAAGGAAGGGAAGACGAGGGGAGGGGAAGGGAGGGGAAGGAAGGGGAAGGGAGGGGAAGGAAGGGGAAGGGAAGGGGAGAGGAGGGGAAAGGAAGGGAGGGAAGGGGAAGGGATGGGAAGGGAGGGGAGGGAAGGGAAGAGAAGGGAAGAGAAGGGAAGGGAGGGAAGGGGAAGGGAAGGCAGAAAGACCAAATAACCTACTCGTGATAGTGATTACCTATATTTATCTGTTTGAATGTCTAGGGCATCCTAAAGCATGCCCCAGCATTTAGGGATTTCTCCAGGGCTCCTATCCTCCAAGGCGGGTCACTTGCCTCCATCTTACAGCTGGAAACACTGAGGCTGGAGAAGACAAGAGAAAGCTCTCCTGAGTATATTTAGAGGCAGCAGCAAGAGATTCAGACCTTGGGCGTCCTAATTGCTTGGCTGTGCTGAGACCCTGGGTGTGAAATACTAATGGGCAGATTCCGCCCACACAGTGATCAGAGAGCAGGTGAACAGATGCCCACAGACAGATCAGAGGCGCATCAGCAGGAGTGGGAGCCACTCCAGCTTCTTCACCACCAGCCCCACCTCTTTCTCCGCTGGCTTCAGGGAAGGGCGCTGGACCCTAGGAGCCATGCGGTCTCCCCGGGGGTTCTGGCCCTGGCGCCCTCAGGCCACACTGCTCTACATTGGCCATCCTCCACCCAGCCCTGCCTTCGGACCTGAAGAGCTGAGGCAAAGCACCAGCTCTGCCTCCTACCTGCTACTTGAGCCTTGGCCAAGGCCTTTTCCTCTTCTGGCCTCACTTTCCCTGCCTGTAAAATGTGAAAGCTGGGCATGATGGTTTCTGAGGGATCCTTCCAGCAGGAAAACCTCCAGGCTCTCAAGCCCACCAGGTGAAAGACACGGGAGCAGCCCCACACTGAGCCTCCCACCGTGTCACCCAGCCCTCCTCACTGGGGTGCACACTGGCCCTTGCTGACCAATCAGTTAACAAAGCTGAAGCCCCTTAAGGTGTCTGCTTCCCAGTCCAGTCTCCCTTACTTTCCTAGGGCTTCTCTGTACCCCAACTCCTGGCTCTAGGGCCAGAACCCGGAGGACCTCTCACAGCTACAGAGAAGAGAGACCAACACTTGCTGAGCACCTCTGCCATACCAGGCACAGAGCCGTGGGCTTTTGCATGTATTTCTCGTGAGGTTCCTTCCAGTAGGTAGTCTTATCCCCACCCAGTCTAAGGCTCAAAGAGGTGAAGTACCATGTTGAACATTACACAGCTCTTGGTGGGCAAGGCCAGAGTCCAGCCTGGAACATATATGCTTCCCCGAGAGCACACCCTCCTGAACTTCCCCCCGCACACACAAATTTGGGTTACAGAATCGATTTCTGACTCTACAGAATCATCAGGGAGGTCGCTTACAGTGAGGACCTGTCTCCTCTCTCCACCTTCCCCACCCCTCGAGTGGGAGAACAGCCCCTTCTTCCACTTTAGAAGGAGGAAGACCGCATGTTGCTCTGAGAAGCCAGGCTTTGGGGCTCATGTGAGAAGCAGCCAGAGAACATGCAAGAAACCCAGACTGAAGAGGCACCAGCCTTGAGACGGGCTCCTAACTCTGCCATTCGCTAACCGGCTTAACCCAAACAGGTTGTAACTAGCTCTCTTACCTGGAAGGAAAGGACAGAAGTACTTGCCTCATAGAGTGGTTACAAAAACTGAACCCGACAACGGCTATGAAAACGCATGGCACAGAGTATGTGTTGGATAAACACAACCCTCCTGACATTCCCCCCCTCACCCCCACCATCCCCCAGCCCAGCTTCTCTTAAACTCAAGTCCTGACTCTCTTCACACGGTAAGTCCCGAGAGATAAGCACGGAGACATTCACCTTAGCAAAATGTCTCTAGCATAAAAACATGCTCAGGATGGCGATTTGCTTCCTCTGCCCCTGCCCCACGGAGGAGTCGCAGCACAGGCAGTGGCCACGGCAATCACCGCAGCCAAGCGGACCACAGCAGGCTTTGCCTTCCTTCCCTCCAGCCTGGGAGCCTGCCATCTTCATGCATTCCATTCAAGCTGAAAGTTGGCACACAGGCGCCACAAGCCAGATGTTTGAGTTTTGTTAAAAGCGGCTTAAATAAAGCCTTTAAAACAATAATTCTCAGCCATCAAAGGGACATTTCTCTTCTGGCTTCATCTTTCTGACACACAGGAGATTTTTTTTTTTTTAAGAAGAGAAGGGGCTGAAAAACAACCCTTCTACAAAGCAGGAATCTTTTTTAAAGCACATGGATTTTTCCATCATGCTCTGCTTTTCTGTTATCGCCAACAAAAGAGAAAAGGAACTTTGGGGAAGAGCCAATTTCCTCCAGCCCTTGACATACACCTGCAGCTCCAGAAGGTGTTTGGGGGAACTTAAACAGGTGGTGGCCATCTGACAAACTTCCTAAGGCAAAGTTTAAGCAGACATACACTTGGGTGACATTGGCAAGTTGGGGAACCTGCCTCCTTCTCCCTCCTGACCCCTCTTACTCTCCCAATGGAGACTTTGTCAAAAGTGTGCTTGAGAGAGGGAAAAAGCTTGCCCCTCCACCATCATGATACCAGGAACAGTGATCTGGCAATGGATTCAGGTCGCAGTCTAGAAGCACTCCTTCCCAAGGAAGGTGATATTGAAGGTAACACACATGGGGCAAAGCCACCCAGAAGGTTTTCCTGGCACAGTTGCATGACATTTCCAAGAACCAGTCACAACACATCATTGTCTTGGTACCCACTATTAAATTCCTAGAGACTCTGATAGGATAAGCCTGGTGTGGCTTTAAGAACAGACCCACTGGGTAAAAGCCATAGGAGAAACTACATGCTCAAAAGCAGAATAAGGCTTCCAAAAACAGCCAAGTAGCTCCCATCAGGCTTGTCCTCCCACAGGTAACAACTACAAATTCTGTATAAAATATTTTATACAGAGGCACTGGTAAAACAACAAACAGGCAGAAATTGGAGAAGAATTGATACTTGGAAGAATGACAATGCGTATATTTTATGTTTTTAAAGCATTTTTCCTGAGGGCAGACCACAGTCGGTGTCAAACAGGATAGCTAAATTTATAGGAAATCTGAAATCATAGTGGCTTGAAGAAACAGAGAAAATGTGAGTGAACACAGCAGCTGGAAAGTGATGGCAGAAACCCCAGAAAGGAGAGAGCCACGGAGATTAAGCCCCAATTTCTTTGTATAATCTCTACCTAAATCTCTGGCTGATCCTTCAATATACATGCACAAGAGAGACAAAAACCCCAGCTAAAATTAAATGACCTGAACTGAGATTTCAGCTGCTGCCAACCATACGGGAGACAGTTTGAAGTTTGAGCCCAGTCAAATTAAAAACAAAAAATTGATACTCTTTTAGAGGAATAGAACAGAATCTAGAGTCTCTCTAATAGTTCATTAACAATGTCCAGGATACAATCCAAAATTACTAGACACATGAAGAAACAGGAAAATGTGACCACAGTCAAAGAGAAATAAATGAAGACCAATGGTGAGATGACACTAGGGCTTTAATGGACACAAAAGTGGGCCTGGTATAAGAAATCACTTTGCTGAAGAAATTCTTACACTGAGGTCAGACAGGCCCGGTTTGTGTCCCAGCTCCACCACATCCAGCTGGATGATTGTGACCAGTTCCTTTACTTCTCTCAGCCTCAGTTTCCTCATTTGCCAAAAGAGAGTAACACCACCTTCCTCCCTTGGTCATCATGGAACCAAATTAAATAAGAACATGAAAGTGTCTGGGACAGTATTTGCAATGTAGGATGAGCTCAATAACTATTTGTTGACTCTAAATAATGATTCCCAAGTCAACAGCACATCTCCACTCCTACACTTGAGAAGTCTAAACCCTCCACATGCCACCTCCTTCATTTCTTAACATGGGAATGTTTTGCATTAAAGAACCAGAGTTCTGGGGAAATCTCTCTGATACATTCTAAGGGACAGCCCCACCCATCTAAGTCATTCAAATGCACACATCCGGGGATGCCCTAGTGGCTCAGTCAGTTAAGCGTCCAACTCTTGGTTTCAGCTCAATGTCATGATCTCACAGTTCTTGGGTTCAAGCCCCACGTCATGCTCCATGCTGAAAGTGCAAAGCCTGCTTGGGATTCTCTATCTCTCTTCCTCTCTGCCCCTCCCCTGCTCTCTCTCTCTCTCTCTCTCTCTCTCTCTCTCTCTCTCTCTCTCAAAATAAATAAACTTAATTAAAGAAAAGACAAATGCACATGTCCAGCCACACTTTCAGTAGGGCCCTAAAAGGGATGAAGAGAAACCAGCAATGCTCCCTACCTAGATATCATCCTGTTAAATGGCTGCTTAAACTAAGTCCTGCCTCCTAGACTCTGGAAGCCCCACCCTCAACTAGGAACACGGTGATCAGGAACTGAGATACCAGGACAGTCATGGGGTCAGATGTTTTCAGGTCAGAAGGGGACTGAGAGTTGACGTGGTCTAATCTCTTCATTTCAGACACTGGAAATCTAGAAAAGGAAGGGAGAAGAGGTGCCTGTGGTAGATTCCCCTGGAAAATTAAGAGAATCCACCACCTTGACACAACACCTTAGAGGATACCAAGCACATATTCATTCAGAATTTTATTTCATCCATACCACAGCTTTATGAGTTATGAAAGGGGCCGATGGAAGGGAATGCTTTTTCCATTTTTCAGATGAGGAAATTGAGCGCTAACAGGCAATGTGACTTGCTCTGTGTCACCCTGTCAAGCATTGTCTCCTAGGGACTCATCTCTGTCTCTCCCTCCCTGATCCCCAGATACAGTCATTTCTATTAGACAATGTACTTGTAAATGCATTTCTTGGAGTTCATCCCAAGCAGAAGAAACTGGACAGAAGGTGGGACTATCCAGCAGGAACCATGCTGGGGAGATGGCAAGAACCAGCTGCTACTGGTTAGCCATAGGAGCAAAGCCAGTCAGATTCCCACCCCACCTCTACCAGGGCCCATAAATTTCTGGGGCCTTGACCTTGGGGATGGCCTTTGGGATGTCCCTCTGGGTTCCTGGGGTTGGATCTATGTGGAGTACACCACAGCAGACTCAGCAGACTCAGACTGAGGGTCCCCCCACCAAGTGACTGGAAAAGCCCCAAAAGAAGCCACTTGGACAACTGGGGGTCTGTCTCACTCTCTCAAGCCAGTCAAGCTTCTCATTCTGGCACTCACCCAAGGCTGAAGAATGTGCCCCCTACCCTCACCTCCCTTCTCCTTAGTACTCAAGCAAGGCCCAGGCCACAGGGAGACGAAATTCAGATTTGGGGACTGGCTAGTCCCTCTGAAGCCTGAGGAATCCCTGCCCCCTCACTGGACTCCACTTGTCCCATTTGGCCAGGACACAGACAACCTCCCACAAAGCTAGTGGCACGGATGCTTAGGCCCAGGCCTGCTACACTCCAGCCCTGCTCCCACCTCTGCCTCCCCTAGCTACGCCCTCCAGCCCTTTAGACCAGTCCTCTGGTCTTCCCCTGGCCCCACCATGCTGCTATTCCGAGCTGCTCATAAATTGCCAAGTTTGATTCATTTTTCTTCATAAATTCAGAGCTTCCAGCTTCCTGTTTGATTTGTGTTCCTGAATTATCCATGAAATTTTCAATGGCTCAATGAACAGTCAAGCAGAGGATCCCCCTTGGCCCCCAGAAGAAGCCACAGAGACCAAGAAAAATGACAGTGGAGGTACCAAAGGGGGAGTGGTGTGGTCCAGCCTCTACAGAGAGAAGAAACTTCAGGGGTGTGCCAGGAGACCTACAGGAAACAGAGGGGAAGCAGGTGGCCAGGTCTGGAGAAGCTTCTCCTCTACCACCTAAGGAGATACAACCAGAGGGGGAGACGAACTTAGCAGAGGTCACACAGCCTGTGCCTCGAATAATGATAAAGCCCCAGGCATTTCTTTGAATCCAGGATCATCAATCCACAGAGCAATAAGGCTGGAAGGACACTTCAGATACACCTAATTTTTCTTTTAGAGTGCGTGTGTGTGTGTGTGTGTGTGGCGAAGATACGTACCAAAATCTACCATTTTAACCATGTACAGTTAAGTACACTCACATTGCTGTGCAACCATCACCACCATCCATTTCTAGCACTTCACCCGATTTTACACACTGAAAACCTAGTGCCAAAAGACAAGAGGACCAGATCCGGGTCTGTAGCAGAGACCAAGTTAGAATTTGTCCAATGGAGTGTCTAGAGGCAGACCCCTCCCCCCCAGAGATAGACCCCTATGGGAATGGGGGAGCACACAATGAGTGTGTGCTCCATAAGAGAAAGGGCCCCTCCCACCAGTCTCTGCACCCTATGGGGTCCCCCACCTGACCGGCAGCCCCTCATCCTGAGCACCTGCTCATCCTTTCTTCCATAAACTTGAGAAACAGCCTGAGCCAGCAAACACAGTGGGGGTCTTGGCCCCCAGCAGGTTTATGGAAACCATCCATCCCCTGCTGAGAGCTTAAATACATCTACATAATCAGCTCCCCTTGACCCCGCTGCTCCCTTCATTTCTCATGGAACCTCACAGAGGCCTTCATTCTTCCTCTTTTTTTTTTTAATTGAAAACATCAATCCCCCTCAAGTCAGGGAAGTATGGTGCTCTGTTTAGACCCAGGTGTGACACAGCTAGATTAGACCCTGGGAGGGAACAGTGATAAAATACATCTCCCACCACACACACACACACACACACACACACACACACACACACTGGTGTGAGCATTTAATTACCATGGGAAATCACTTCCTGACACTAAATCTACTCCACTCTCTCTGTTCCAGCCAGATGGCTTTTGCTGGAATATTTGTCCCCATAATGAGCCCTCAGCCTCTAACTAAATAATTCATACACAGGTAGGGCTGGGTCTTGTAGAAAGGTTTGGGACGAAGTAGAGGAGCCAGGGAAGACCCCCAGGACTGACGGAGGTAGGGGCTCAGGCCAGTCCATCAGGGGAGAGAGGGGAGAGTGTCTCTGTGAGAAGAGGACATTTAAGCTGACGGCTGAAAGTTTAAAAAGACCCAATCATGGGAAGAGGGGAGAGGAGAGCATTTCCAGCAAGAGGATGGCACATGCAAAGACTCCAGGCCTGGCCCATAGGTCTAGGACCACCTACTCCCCACCTTGTCCCAGCCCATCTCTCCTTGAGGTTTCTCCCTGCCCTGCTTACCACTACCTCGAACCCATGATTAGGGGAACAAGGTGACAAGCTGATAAGGAGTTATGCCACAATAACCCCCTAAGATAGATCAGGAAAATATTACTTTGGAGATGAGGAGAGTGTGCCTTAGAGACACTGAGTGACACATAGTATAGGACAAGCAGACCCCCTCCTTCTAGAGAAGGTATCATTTTCTCGCTCCTGGAGGTTCCCAGCTAGGCTGAGTGGCAGAGTTGAGGCCACTACAGATAGGTCCCACCTCCTGCCAGAGGACCCTTCGGTCCCACCGCCCACTGGGCTCTTGGAGGGGGAGTCTGGGTGGCTGCGAGATGCTGTCCAGCAAAACAGCCAAGCAAGACAGGTATAGATGCCTAGCTCCCTCCCTTACCAACTGCACTACTGGCTCAGCTCACTTCACCCCTTCCAGTGTCACTTTCCTCGACTGTAAAATGAGCTTAATAATTTTCCCTACTTGATAAGGTTGCTCTGTAAACACCTGGCATGGTTCCCAGCAGGTAGTAAGTGCTCAACAACAACAACCCAAAACCATACTTATTTATTAATAATCTTATTATTAGTATTATTTGGGTTCAGGCACAAGACAAGATTGGATTTTTTTAATTTGCCTTAAAAATAAAGCACACCCGGGATGCCTGAGTGACTCATCAGGTGAAGTGTCTGTCTCTTGGTTTCAACTCAGGTCATGATCTCAAAATTCATGAGATCGACCCCCAAGTCAGGCTCTGCACTAACAGCATGGAGTCTGCTTAGGATTCTCTCTCTCCCTCTCTCTCTCTGTGTCCCTCCCCTGCTCGCGTGCATACTGTCTCTCTCTAAACAAATAAACATTTAAAAATAATAATAAAGCACACCCTTCACAGCCCACATTTATAGTTTTCACACAAAGCAAACACTGTCTTCATCCTCCCCTCCCTCTGTGAACGGCCCAGTGCTCTGGCCAGTGCCTCCATAGGAAGAAAGCCCCAGGATGCTGTGATGATCCAGGAAGGGGACATTCGGAAGGGCCACACAATGGTCTCTGTTGATTAACATGCTCCTAAAGCAACAGCCTCATTATCTGATGCTCCTGGGTCCTACTGGGCCCTCTACTTCTATTTCCCAGTTGTAAGCAAGCAGCCATATAGCTGTGCCCTAAGTCATGAACAGACTTCCATGTTGTAATCAAATGAAACTCACGACAAAGCCATCCAGCCACATGTGAGTGGTGTGTGTTATGATTATTCAGCTTCTTGGAGATGAACTCTCAATGATAAGCAGTGGCTCAGATAGGAAGCATCGGTATTTTTCTCCTTTGTCAGTTCTGAATCTTTAAATGGTGGTGGTATTAGACTGAATCCGGATCACAGACACATATACTGAAACTCATTCTCAGGAAGTTTCAGAGAGCCTGGATCCATCAGCCAGGGCTCCCTGTTGCCCCCGCCCCCATCAAGCGTACAGGTCGAGGCTCCCTGGGTCTGCAAGTGTCCCTTCCATTCCTCCCTTCATAAGGGCATCTAGAATGTCAGCCTGTTCACTGGTCTCAAGGAGAGCGGCTTCTAGAAGGAGCACGGATTCTAAATTAGAATGCCTTGCACTCAAATCTCGGCTCTGCCACTCACAAGCTCCATGACCTGGAATGGGTCACCGATCTCGCCAAGATTTTAGTCTCCCCATCTCTACATTGGGTTGTTGTGAGAATAAACAAACTAGCATATGTTTTAAAAGAGCAGCACATTGGTTAGACCCTGGCATCGGACTGCTTGGCCTTGGGTGAGGCATTGGCCCTCTCCGAGCTTCAGTTTCCTCATCTGCAAAATCAGAATAGGAATAGTACCTATCCCATAGGGTTGTCGTGGGGCTCAACTGAGACCTTCCAAGCACAGTGCTGACACTCAGAGTGCGTGCCACAAAAATCTCCTGAGGTGCTTCTAACACTGTTACTTGTTCGGTGCTTGGCAGATCTTAAGCCCTCCTCTCAAATGTGCCGGCTCCCTGCTCCTACTGGAAGGGACAGCCTGGGGGTCCTGGGCAAAGGTAACCCTGGTGCCCACAGCCACAGCTCCATGCCCAGGAGGTGGTAACACTGACACTGAGTTTCCTCTGGGGCAAGGTGGGGCAGGGAGATATGGACAGGGAAAAAATCAGGGAAGCAACCAGACAGGTGGGAAGGCCAGGGTTCAGGCAGGGCTGGCTCCGGATCTCAGGGCTTTGACTTGATAGACAGGGTGGGCCCAAAAATGTGGGCCTTTGCCCTTAGCAACTCTGAGATGCGAGGCCCCAAAGCCCTGGCCTGGACATGTGCTCCACTCATCTGGGAATGAATAATTTACAGTCTTTCCTCTTATACTGCTGAGGAGGAGAGGGAGAAGACTGTGAGGGTGCTGGGCACCCAACGATGAGAAAGGAAGGTGGGAAATAACACAGCCCTTTCTCCGGCCTCTCTGGCCTATCAAGTCTCCCTCGGATGCTGGCAGACCTGCCGATCCTTCTCACGAGGGCCCACACCCCCAGATGTCAAGAGCTACACGAACACGTTCAGAACACGTCGGTGCCTCGGTAAGACTAGCAGGGAAGAGAAAGGAAACGTTAATAAACGTGTGAGTCATCAAGGTGTAATGCTTGTACCAACGTTGCCGAATGACTTCCACTTCCCCCACTTAGATCCCGCCTCTCCTGTTGACAAACTACTTTTTTCCTTCATTCAGCAAACACCCCTACTTCACCAGCCTGCGAGTGTGAATGGCACTCACAAGGCCCAGATATCTCTAGCTCAGAGCACTTACCCTCTGCAGACTCCCTCCCATATCTGGGAGCCCTGAGGGCTTCCTCACTCATTAATAGGTTTGGGTTTCCACGCTCTTGATTGCTCCACAAATTGTCTACAACAAACCCTTCCCTAAATGAGATGGGTTTTTTTTTAATCTTATCAAGACTTTAACCCAGTATTTTTGAGCACCTACTTTGTACCAGGTACTGTGCTAAGCACTGAGCATTGTCCTGCAGGGTGGAAGAATGTTTCCCTGTGTTACGTTCAGGCGCTGGCAGGAAGCAGACCAGACCTCCTCGGGCCACTGTGATGAATTTTCGCTCAGGGATCCCACTCTTCCCAGCATCCTGGCTTTCATCGCCCCTTCCACTGGCCCAGCGGACACAACTCTGAATACGTAACCCCCATTGTGGACACAGTTAAGGGTTTGGGTGCTCCCTCTCTCTCCACCAAAGTCTGACTCTCCCATGAGTCAGCAAATGCAGTGCAACTTAGGGTAAGAAGGGTCACAACCACACATGCCAGCGAGATCAGAGCCTGGGCCACCCCAGAGGCTCTGTCCCCTCTCTCGGCATGGCCCCTCCTGTGAGAAAGGGAGCAGCCTCGAGTGGGAAAAAGTCACTGAAGCTCTAGGTAGGAAGAAAGGTCCACATCTGACATCACCCCTCCCTCAGGGCTGGGCCTGCTCCTGTCTGAGCCTAGCCACATGGGACCCAGTGTGGAGGCACTCAGGATGCCAGCCAGTGCTCCTGGCCCCTTCCCCCACCCCCAAGCTAGAACCCAAGGCAAGCAGGAAATATACTGAAAGGGTTGGGAGGAGGGGTGGTTACAGTAAGCCACACACCAGCCCTGGACACACACACACACACCCCAACTAGACAACCCATCCATGCCTTTGCACAACCTAGAGGTTCCAACTCTGACCTGGACTGGGGTTCTAATTAACGGTTTCTATGGACCCTACCTCCTTCTTAAGGACGGGTTCCATTCTAGGCCCCCATTCTGACCCCTGTGACCCAATCCTCAGGCTTGAGAGCTTGCCTCAGCGGCTAACTAACAGTAAGAATAAAATCAGTAAAAATGGCAAATATTTATTAAGCACTATAACCAAATACTATCACATATAATTCACTTAATCTTCATACAACCTATGAAGTAAATACTATCATTAACCCTATTTTGCAGATTTGAAAGCTGAGGAATGTAGCCCAAGGGCCGAGGGCCTTATCTGGTAACCCATCCACCTGCTAACAGACCTCTGCAGGCTGACCCCTCATCTGACACTTCCCCCGGACATCATTTGGCTGGCTTGTGGCAAAGCTGAAGACTGGACTCTGCCAGGTCTGTGTTCCATGCCTCATCTACATCTCATTTCATCCTCAAAATGACTCCAGATGGTGAGCATTATTGCCCCATTTGTAAATTCCAATACTGAGGCTCAGAAGCTTATAGGCCGTGCCCAGGCCCACCCAGCTGGTGAGTGGCAAAGCTCCCAAGTATACAGCAACCTGTCCCCTTGCTTCCTACCACCCAGCATCCCCTCTACACAAACATCCAGCATCTAGTTTTGGTAGGCAGATGTCCCATCCCTACCTCCTCTCTCTTCCCACAGGTCTGGTCCTGGGGGGGGGGGGGGGGAGGAAAAATCAGGCAAATGCCACAGGCATGAGGGTTTGGAGAAATTCTCTGAACAGCTACACCGATCTCCCCTCTACCCTGTTCCTTCCCCAGGGAATCTTGGTGAAGAGAGACACACAGAGACGGAGGCCTCTTGTAAAACTAATTAAAAGGCCCTCCAAGCTTGACAAGCGGGTCCTTCGCTCCCCTGAAAACAGGCTCCTGTGCTCAGGTGGGCAGGTGCCCCCCTCTGCTGCGTGTGGTGAGTGTCTCTTCCCGCATCTTGCCCACCCTCATCCCCAGGGCTACAGCCCCAACCAGAGGCAAGGGGCTGGGTGCGCCCCCTCAGCCCTCACCTCTGCCCCGGCATGGGAGGAAAGAGAGCAGAGACTGGTTTTACTCTCCTCCTCAACCCTCACCCTCCTCTTTTTGCCAGACAGAAGAGCCACCCCCCCCACCCCCCTCCCCCTGCAAGCTCCCAGATCCTGTCCCCAGTCTTGTCAAACCTGGCCTCATCAGAGGAAAACAGGACTTCCCTGAACAGCCCCAGCAGCTCTGCCTCCCCCAGCCTGGGATGTGTCCTTTCATTGAAGCTGGAGCCTTTCTGAGTGCTCTTGGGGAAGTGGGAGAGCTGCCTACAGACTTGATCCCCAGGCCTCTGTAAATGTTATTTCGTTTTCAGGAAAACCCTGCCCTGCCTCCAAATCTTCCTTACGCGTCAATGCACAGTGGCTTTCCACTCTGTGAAGCCACCTTGAAATCACGCCCAGGGCTCACCATTCCCCACTCAGTGCCCACTATGCCGCCTCCCTCTTTTACCATCTCCATGACCCTGTGATATAACTGAGCTCCCTGACAGCACAGCAGGGGCGCAGTGTGGCACCCACAGTGCCAGCACATAGCAGGTGCTCAATAAAGATTGGGTGGCGATGCGGTTTTCCCACTGCCTGGAATGGGAGCCCTCAGAAGGGTGAATCTCAAGGCTTTTTAGGTCTAGCGCTATGACAGGGCCCAGGGCAGAATCTACCTGAAGCAGGGCACGGCACGGGTACTCAGAGCACACTGCATGCATAGACTATGAGTAAAGCCAACATCTAATTGGGCACTTACAAGGGTGCTGGGTGCTGCACTAAGCACTTTACACCCATTATCCTATTTATTCCTCACAATGACTATGTCGCATGGATACCATTAGCCCCATTTTCAGATGGGGCAATGGAAGATTGGAGGCTTAATTAAGGTGACTAGCGTGATACTGCTACTTAGCGGCAGAGCTACACTCAGATTGGACCTGTCTGACTCTGGAGTGCAGGCTCTTATCCACACCAGCCTCCTGGGCATTTACACCCCACCTCACTACACAGTGATCCCCTTGTTTGGGTTTAAGGCTCCGTGTGAGTCCTTCACGCAGAGAACCAGAGGCTCAGCTGAAATCGACAATGCCACCCCTGCACCACCACCATCCCCCGCCACACACACACCATCCCTTGTTCAGGGACTCAGACTACAAGGGGACCATCAAAGGTAAAAACATCCTGGTCAATTACAGAGTCAATTCTCCGGCTCCAGGAGATAAGCCTCACCTGTCAGATGAAAGCCTTACCCCAGGCACCCAGCCACCTGCAAATCATAATTAAAGGGAAGTCCACGGCCTCTGAGGCAGCTGAAACTCCAACTCGGCCCCACAGGCACACCTCACCCTGCCCTCCCCTTGCTCCAGCCACCCAGGCCTCCATCCAGTCCCCTTCCTGGACCAGGAGTCTTGAACGTGCCTCTCTTGTATGTTTTTTGTTTGTTTTGTCCTGATGAGTGGGAAAAGATACTAACAAAAAATTAAATCTAACAAATAACTTTACTTGCAGTTAATTGGCTACTAAGCAAACAGGCCACCATGGATGAGCACCTGGAGGGAGAAGAGACATCCTTGCCAGCCCAGGGCTCAGGGCCCAGCTCCCCAGAGGTTTCAGGTTGGAGGGCAGCTGGGGGGTACTCAGAGCCATGCACACACTGAAAAGAACTTAAGAGTCACTTTTAAAAGAAGGGGATGGTCTGTCTTGAGCAAATCACTTTACCTTCTGAGCCTCCATGTGCTTACCTGCAAAATGGGTGGGTCTCCTAACGGATCTCAGAGGCTGCTGTGGGGAATTCAAACAGTTCACTTAAGGGAAAGCTTTACAGGGAGCCCAGGGCCATGCAGATATATGGGACTGTGACAGCTAATAGTGACAATAGTATACACCCTTACAGAGTGTTCACATGGAGCAGGTGCTGTCTGAGGTTGCTTTATGTCCATTAAAGCTCATTTTGTTCTCAGCACAACCCTCTGAAGTGGAATTATTGTCGCCCCGTTTTACAGATGAGAATATTGAGGCACAGGGAGGTTAAATAAGTTGCCCAAGGACACCCAGTTCATGTGTGGCTGCAGCAAGCTGGTGAGGCAGGGTAGTTTGGCTCTCGACTCTGCTCTAATCACTGAACCACGCTGCAGGGAGCAGGGAGAAAGATCAGGGAGTCAGCCTCTCTGGACAAGATGGCAGAGGCACCTGCCCCTGAGTGAGCACCTACTATGTGCCAAGCACTTTCCTCACTTAATTCAACAGCCCTGCCCACCTCTCCTTCACCCCTACCCCACACCCCACCACCACAAGCTGCACACCAGGTGATTGAGGGCCAGAAAGCCCAAGGTCTCCTGGCTGGCAGGGATATGAGCTGTGTATTCTCATTCCCCTTTCCCTTTTACTTCCACTCCACCCCAAACTTGTCTTCCTGAGCCCAAAGTCCCTACCAAGCCCTGCATTTCTGAGTTCCAGGGACTGGATGCCCTGGGGGATGGGCAGTGAGGTCACTAGAGGCTGGACATAGGCCACACCCTGCCTTATACCTCCTGCCACAGGGTCCATCTCTCCCTACCCAGGTTGCCAGCTCCTTGGTTCCCCACCCCCTCTTCCCATTGCTACATCCAAACAGCCTGTCCGATCCAGGGCACCAAAAAAAGCCCTGCAGAGGGTGCACCTAGCATGGTCAAAGCTGGGCACTGGAGAGCTTTGGACCATGGGTGAGAACTGCTCCCCTGGACCAGACTGAGGTGCTCCTCAGCATTCTCAGATGCTCCCACCCACATGCCCAGGTGTGCCCCTGGTTATCCTCAGGGCACGACCTTCCTTCCTGTCCCCACTCACAGGCCCAGGGGAAGGGAAGAGGCTGTCCGGCTCTTCTGCCTCTTCCTCCAGGAGCCCCAACCTAACCCTTAGAGTAACTGGGCTCCACAGGACTCTACAGAGGGTGCGTGGGGTAAGGCTGCCCCCCACAGGCAGTCGGGGAAGGAGGTTGCTTTGCTCAGAAAACCTGCAATCTCTGTAAACTGGGGGTGGACAGTCTCTATGCTGGATTGTGTCTGGGACCCTGAGCCTCACCCTCAAACCCTGAAGCTGGGAGAAATCCATTTACAAGGATATTAGGAGCGGGCTCAGAGTAGAGACTGTGGGTGAAGGGCTTCCAGGTCCAGCACATGGATGTGGGACTCCGGAAGGAGGTAGGCAGATAATCCCTAAATCAGAACTCTCCCCAAAAGCAGGGTCAGGGGACATGTGCCAGCACTCTCCCCCGCACCCCATCCCTCTTTCACTGTTCCTATTGCTGGCTCTGGGCCTTAAAAACTCCCGTCCTATATGCACCCTCCCACAACCCCTAATTGTCCAGAAGTGTTCCTAGGATCCAACCATGATGCCCTCTGCTGCAACTAAAGCCCAGGCGCAGATTCTCTGGTCCTGGTTGGTCTGGGTGCGTGGGGGAAGATGAGTGAGTGGGCACGGCTTTGTGCCCTCAGGGCTGCCTGGAGTAGAGAAGTGAGCAGAACACTATTGGAAGGGAACACGGGGTGGGGGCGGGGGGAGCCCCAGGGGAAATCTTCAGGCCAAAGGCAGCAAAGCCAAGAACATAGCATTCCTTTAGATGTCTCTGTAGGAATACAGTCCAAAGCCCCGTTTCCGTAAAAACAACACCCTCACTGCTCTTTCGCCTAATCGGAATGTGTCTATAGGAAGGACTGCATGCCTACGCCAACGGGAACACCACTAATTAGTATTTAAAACCCAGCAGGAGGGGCGCCTGGGTGGCTCAGTCGGTTGAGCGTCCGACTTCGGCTCGGGTCATGATCTCGCAGTTTGTGAGTTCAAGCCCCGTGTCAGGCTCTGTGCTGACAGCTCAGAGCCTGGAGCCTGCTTCGGATTCTGTGTCTCCCTCGCTCTCTGCCCCTCCCCCACTTGCACTCTCTCATGCGTACTCTCTCTCTCAAAAATAAATAAATGTTAAAAAAAATTAAAAAAACAAAAACAAAAAACGGCAGGAGCAGAGGCTAGCATGTGCCCACCCCAGGGGCCAGGCCAGGGCCTTGACACAGCATTGTCTTCTTGGGTTTGAACGCCAGCCAGCTCTCCAGCTCCCTTTTTGAGCCACGGCCTCTTCATCCGTTAGGAGGAAGAATAATTCTTGCCTCATTTGGCACTTGAAAGAATTCAAGTGGCGTATTGCTTCGGGAGGTTTGAACACAAGGCCAGGTACCTACCCAGTGCTCCACCGGCATTCGAAAGCCAGTCTTTCTAGGGATGGCCTTGACTGGGTTCCAAGTCATCTCAGCCAGCTTATCCAAGCATCTTGGGTAAACTGCCCTCTCTGAGCTTCAGCCGTCGAGCAGGGAGGATGCCCACCACAGGGTTGCCGTTACACTTACATAAGGCACCACGTGTATAAAACTCCTCGCACGTGGTAGGTCTGTGCTGAGTCAGCATCCTTGGTAACCAGATGCTGCCAACCAACTGTTAGAGCCAGGAACCCTGACATTTTGGAAGGAATTGTGAAGCCAGCTGAGGGGTTTCCTGATGCCCCCCTCCAGTGTTAAGTTTCCTCCACCCAGTCATACCCATAGTATTTCAGGGCCCAGTTTTTTAGGGTCAGAGTCCCTGACCCCTCAGCAGGGAAGTAGCAAAAAGCTGTGCCTATGGATTGGTGATGATCACCACCAGCTCCCGCGGTATCATGTGGGAGGGACTCAAGTCAGCCGCCTGTCCGCATCTCGGGGCCCTCACACAGTGCCGGGCTTGCCCCAAGCTCCAGCTCTGAGACCCCTTCCATCAACTCACTGCACATCTGTCTGCTTGAGCACAGGAACGTCCAGGACAAGAAGAGTGGGCTTCTGCCTGGCTCCACTCAAGCCTCTGTCCTGGGGATCCCTCAGAGCTGGCCTGCCCTTGGCTAAGATGGTCCTTCTAAGCCCCCCTATCTACACGAGTCCGGCTGTGGCTGGAGACCCGGAGCCCTCCTAGGAGACGAGCCATGGGGCATCAACTTGACAGGACCACTCACAGGAAAGGCCCAGAGAAGACAAGAGAGGCAAAGAGTGAGCCATCCGTGGCAAACTTGAGAGCAGACCTCAGGCCTGCTGAGTCCTGGGTCAGAGGACCTTTCTCCTGAGGCTGGGAATGGCTTCACTGTCTCTACAGAACGTTACTCAGTGCTAAAGTGCACAGGGCAGATCTGAGTTCAAAGCCTGGCTCTCCCACTTCCTGTCAGGTACCTCAGACAAACCCACTTAGGCTCTCTGAGCCTCTGGTGGTTGTTGTTGTTGCTGTTGTTTAATCTGTAAAATAGTGGCATAATTGCCTACTTCACGGGTAGCTGTGAGGATTCAGAGAGATGATGGAAAGGAGTTCGGTAAAAGGATGCAGCCATGCCTGGCACATGATGAGCATACAGTATGGAGAAGCAGTTGCCACGGCCCCCATTTTATATTCACACGCACACATGCGTGCACACACACACATGCATACACAGTGTGTGCACATGGACACACACACACCCCACACACAAACACGCCCACTCACTCACACACTCACACACACACACACACACACACACACACACACACACACACAATGCAAACTGCAAATATTAATGAAAAGAAAGAGAAAACCTCAAGCCAACAACCTGGGACTTTGTCCTATCCCTGCACCCATTTGCTTCTGACGGCACGGGATGCGGGAGACAGGACAGAGGGTAGACCAGGAAGCGGGAGTGCAGGACGTGACAAAGGGCAGGAATTCAGCCAGGAGCTAACAATCAAACTGGACCTGGGTTTTCCACAGCAGCCCTGCTCACCTCTCCCAACCAGCCCCTGCTGGTCACCTAGCAACAAGCATCTATCCCGAACCCTTCCTAAATCACTGAGATTAGGCACTGCTCCTCATCAGTGCCTTCCATAACTCCCCATCACCCTCCCTCCAGGCATTAGCTGCCCTCACCTGGAAATCTACACCTCAGGCATCCTCTGGGTCCACTTCTCAGGGTCAGGACAATGTAGAAAGCATTGCTGGGACCTGTGACAAGGTGTTCCATGTGGAGGGAAGGGACAGCCATCCCAGGGCTGGGCAGGATCAGGGCCAAGGAGGAAGCCCACAGTCCCGCCCTGAGAAGGAAGTGCACCCCGGCAGGATCCAGAGCCACCTGAGAACACTTTCCAGAAGACACAGCTGTGAAAACCCAGGGCTATTTAATGCCAGGGACCAATGTTTTGGGGAAGCCAGAGTGGAGCAGGGAAAAGAAGTGAACAGAAGCACTTGCTGGGTTCGTACTGACTGCGTGCTGAGCATTTTACACACGCTGTCTCAATCCACAAACCCCGCTGGGTTAGGACTTCGACCCTCATTTTACCAATAAAGCGGTTGAGGTCGGAGGAGAGAGGTCCCTCCCCCACGGTCAGAGAGCAGATGTGTGACAGCCCTGGGAAGGGAACTCAAATCTGACTGACCCCGGGATGCGGCAATGTCAGGGCTGGTGCCTGTGAGAGGGTCCGCGAGACAGACCCTGCTCAAAAATAGGTCTGTGAAGAGTGCCCAGCACCCACAGGGCCAATCAGGGCTTAAACCAGTCAGTGCAGCCCTCCCCCACCCCTCCAGGGGCCATGCCTCCACCTCCCCATAGCCCTGGGCTCTGGGCTGCCCTGGAGGGGCCCCTCTGGAGGGTTCTTCCAAGTCCCAAGGTCTCTGACAGGCAACGGCCATGCACCCCATGAGGCTTCCATGCCTTTCTGGCAGCCCTGAGCTGCCTCTGAGAGCCAAGGGCTCTTTATTCCCTACCCAGCACCACGCTGAGAGGTAGGCTGTGCACACGGCTAGCAGCATGGAGGGACAGTGATGGCAACAGGATGCCTGCCCCTCATAAGGCCGCCAGCGCCCCCAGGATGGGTGCAGGGCATGGAGATTTGTACCCGGGACGGCCAGAGCCCTCCCCGCAACTGTACTTCTGTCCACTTCGCAGACCCCAGAACAGGCCGCCCTCTCTCCCACCTTCATGCCAGCCTTTGTCTCACACTGTTCCACCCCCAACATCGCTTCCTCCTTTCTTCCTGTCATTCAGTAGCTCTTGCTGGTGGCTGCACACTTGAATCATGAGGGGAGAGTCTGAATCGATGGGTCTGGGTGGGGCCCGGGCATCAGAATTTTTTAAAAGCTTCCCAGGGGATATCCCACCACGCCAATGTGAGACCTTTAGTGGACTGCCCCTTTTCCTCATACCTCGGCCCTGAAGTCACCTCTTCTAGGGAGCCTTCCCTCACCACCCCTCCACCCCAAGCCTGGGCTGGGTGCCTCCCTCTGAGTCCCCAGGTGCCCTGATACCTCCACTACCAAAACCCTTATCACACAATACTATAACTGAGTTTATTACAAATCTGTCCAGGGCCAGGACCGCATCTTATTCTTTTCTGCATCCCCAGCACCCAGGGACTGCCACAAAGAAGAGGCTTCAGAAATGTTTGGTGAATGGATAAAGGATTCAAGGAACAAATGAACGAATGAATGAACCCAGGTGCTAGTGCTCTGCCCGCTGATATCTCTTCCCCTTCTTCCTCGGCCAAGCCTCCCAGATTGCTAAACTGCCCAAAGTCCCCTCTGCCTAATCAGCCTGCCCCAGCCTCCCAGCCTTGGCCTATGCAGGGTCAGATGCCTGGGGTGCCCACCACACAGGCATAAACCTCTCAGATCATTCTAAATGCTGCCCAGGTCTCACCTGCTTCAGGAAGCACCCAGTTAACCAGGCGGACCCCAACAATGCCCCTTGATGTAAAACACCTGGCTTCTTTCCTACCACTTTCCTCCAACATGCGGTCTTGGACGGTCAGCACCTGGACTGACCTCACAGATGACAGATGACTTGGCAATAAATTCAGGACTATGAGTCAAGAGACTTGAGTTCCTGCCACCAACTTGCTGTGTGACACCGGGCTAATCACTTAACCTCTCTGTGTCTCAGGTTTCTCGTCTGTAAAATGAGGGAAATAATAGTACCCTCCTCATAGAGTTGCGATGAGGATTAATGAGTTAATAGACCTATCCTTAGAGTAACACTAGGCACAGGGTAAGTGCTATTACCATACTGTTCACTACTCTTATCAACCAATCACTAGGCTTGAGGCTTTTCCAGCCTGATGGATTATTTTACTATATCATCTGGCCCAAGCCCCCACCCATAGGCAGAGCCACCAGCAAGAGGCAGTGACAGTCCTGAACTTCTGCCAGCTGGCCCCGGGTCTGAGTCTGTTGATATTTCTGTAAACACAGCCAAGGTACACCCAGGCCACCACCCAGCCAGGACCAAGGCTGGATTTTTCAGCCTCCATTTCCCGTCACGAAGGCCCAGCTTGATTCCCTCTGCACACACTCGCCCCTCCCTTTAAACAGACGGGAGCACCAAAGCGCGAAGACATGGAAATTACCAAACGCAATTTCTCTCCAGAGATGACAAATCTGCTGCAATTTGTATTTCCAAACAGGAGCTGCAGTTCCCGGGCAGCTCCCAGGCGGGTTCCCAGCCCCCAGGGGCCACCTCCTGGCCGGCACAAGGGCTCCCAGCTCCACCCCTGCAGAGGAGGGGGAACACACACACACACACACACACCCCGCCCCCATCTTCACTCCAGGGTCAGCAGTGCTACCGCAGGAAGGGGTCAGAGCAAGGGTAGGAGACCGAGGAGAGCACCAGGTGGTAGGTCCCTCAGGGTTCACTCGGCCACACCTGCTCTATCTGCACAGATGTCAGAGCACCCAACAACGGGTCATGACCCGGCTGAAGGACCGGCCCTGCCCCCAATAAACAATCCCAGTGACAGAGCCCACCATGCAACATGTAAGCTGGGCCTCTTTATTTGCAAAATCGCATTTACTCCTGGCTCCCCTACCCTGGGAGTTGGGTGGTCCTTTTCCCATTTTATGGGAGAGGATATGTATGAGAGGGGCCCCTGGGGCTGGCCCAAAGTTGCACAGTTAGTAGGACATGATGTTGAACCTCTCACATCCCTGACTCCAAAGCTAGCGTGCTTCCCGACCACCACCTTGGGTACCTCATCGAATCTTAGTTTTCTCATCTGCAAACTGGTTTGGACCAATGTTTCTTAATATATATTTCTAAATATACGCCCCTGTTTAAGCAACATTGAGAGCTCACGCCCTTTCTGTGACCTGCCTGATGAAAAAAGAGAAGATTTTTGGTTTGTTTTCCAAAACAAAATTCTGAGAGAAGGTTCATTTCCAAAGATCCTGACTCCAAAGTTGCTTTTGCCCATGCTAACTCCTCCCTGCTCCCAGGAGATTCGGATGCACTCCTTACAGGACCACAGGGCCTCCACTGCTCACCCCACCATGCCCTGTTGAGAAGCTCCAGGCTCAGACCCTGGGGTGCTATCACTGCTCACACACTAGGAGAGGTAGCAGGACCTATGTCTGGGGCACCCCTCTGCACTCACAGCCTGAGAAAGTCACCTCTCCCCTCCAACGCTCTGTCTGTAACACAGGAATAACAATAGTTCCTAGTGGTGCTGTGAGAACATTGACTGAGTAAATACCTAGAACACTGCCTGGCCCGTGGCAAGTGCTAAGTGTTAACTCTTGTTAGGTTCTAGGGATGTTTCTTCACAGAGTGTAGCAAGTGCAAGTGCCTGTCCCCTGGCTGGGCCCTAGGAGATCATTTTGTGGACATGTTCCATTACTGTAGCCTCTAACAGTGCTCAGGATGCACCCAAGAGTACAGTGGGTCCCATCATCTGTGAAAACCCAAACAAATCACAGCCTCTGATTTGTTTGGGCTCAATTCAAACAAAGTCAAACAAACCACAGCCTCTGATTTGTTTGGGTTTCATTTCAAATATGAAGGACTTCCATTTGAGGAACTAGCCATCTGGGAAATATTTTAAGTTAGATCTTTACCTCACTCCATGCACCAAAATACATTCCAGATGGATCTCAGATTTAAACATAAACAATTAAACCATAAATGTACTTCCAAAACATGAATCTGAAAGTGGGAAAAACACCTTTCTAAGTAGGACACAAAACCCAGAAACCATAAAAGAAAAGACGGGTCAATTCAACTACATATGATTGTCTATTTCACATGAAAAAAAAAAAAACTATAAATAAAATTAAAAGACAAATGTAAAGTCAAGGGAATACATTTCAATACAGGTTTCAGAAAAAGGCCTCATAAAGAAGGGCTGGAAATGAATGCGAAAATAACAAAGACCCAGTTTGAAAAAAATGGGTAAAGAACAGACAATTCACAGAAAAGGAAACAAAAATAGTCCTCAGACCTAAGACCTAAGATCCTCAGCCTTATTAACAAGGAAACACACAAAACCAGGAGCAGGATACCTATGGCTTTCTATCAATCATTAAAAAAAAAAAAAAATGTCAATTATACTTCAGTAAAACTGGAAAAAGCTTTTTTTTTTTTTTAATTTTTTTTTCAACGTTTTTTATTTATTTTTGGGACAGAGAGAGACAGAGCATGAACGGGGGAGGGGCAGAGAGAGAGGGAGACACAGAATCGGAAACAGGCTCCAGGCTCCGAGCCATCAGCCCAGAGCCTGACGCGGGGCTCGAACTCATGGACCGCGAGATCGTGACCTGGCTGAAGTCGGACGCTTAACCGACTGCGCCACCCAGGCGCCCCTGGAAAAAGCTTTTTTTAATGTTAAAGTTTGAGAATACTCCTTTGGAGAAACAGGAAGTGCCCCATTTTGCTGGTGAATTGATAAAATATATAGCAGTTTGGCCAAATTTGACACAGCACTTCCGAATCTTATCCTACCTGTGCAAAATGACTTATGAACCAGGATATCACTGTTGCATGATCAATTCCACACCTGTGGGCATAATTAACCAAATGTAGGACCTTGGGCAAAGTGACTTAACCTCTTTGGGCCTCAGTTTCCTCATCTGTAAAATGGGGATAATAACAGACCCTGCCTCAGAGGTTGTAAAGCTTCTCGAAGAGTCACCTGGTGTGTAGTAAGTGCCCACCAAGTGTTACCATTCATATTATCATCATGATTAATGTTGTCACCAGCGGGCCCCACCTGGAGACTAGCTCCGAACACCAGTGTGGAGTTTGGGAATAGCTGAGTTGCCCATCATCTTCCATTAGGAGGAATCTCAGTCAGGCAAGACGAAATTGCAACTGTAACTAAGTAGAAACCCATCGCTATATTCTGCCCAACACGTACAGAAGCTTGGTCAGCAACGGAAACAGGAAAAATGGCTTTCCCAGAAGCAAATCTTGAGAGGGCCCATCCCAGCTCTTGCCCTGGGAACATTTTGGCTAAGTAGATGGGACCTTCCGTCTTGGAAAATCTACCCAAGTGATGGGTGAAAGCCTTGCTCACTTAAGGCCAACTAATAATAAAAGTAACCGATAACATGCTGTGATGTGTTTTCGAAATGCCAAACAGAGCTAAGCATTTAACATACAATAGTTCTTTGTTCCTCACACAACATTATCAGGTAGGTATTATTGTTCTTCCCATTTTATAGAAGAAGAAACTGAGGCTCCAAGGTGGAGAGACTGAAAAAGCAGGTAAGTGGCAGAGCCCACATTTGGACCTGGGTCTCTGGTGCGTCACCCGTGCCAAGGTGGGTGTTCTGTCCACCTGGCAGGTGTATCTCCATGTAGAAACCACAGGGTAGCACCCTGGCTTCTTTTACGTAGCTGTCATTATGAATCAGGCCCAAAGGCAGAACCTTTCTGAGCACAAGGACGAAACTGGGGTTTGGAGCTTAGGAGGCACAGGCCGGGTCATGTGACCCATCCAGCCCATGTGAGGCACACATTGCTGTCCTTATCCCTATTTCAGAGGGGAAACAGGCTGGAGGTGCCATACCTAGCAATGGCAATTGTCTCCTGTCTCCTTCCTACCACATCTTTCTGTGGCACCTCAGGGCCTAAGAAACCGAGGCAAAGGCCTGGACAGCAGGCAGGGGGAAGTGAGGTCCCCTGCCTGCTCCTCCAATGAGAGGTCCCAGAGCAGAATCTGAAGTCTGTCCCCTCAGGCACAAGGGCAGGCACACGTGGGCTGCCAGCTGTCGTGGCCAATTACCTTCCCGGTAAAGGAGGGGTCAGCGCTGGGGGAGGGGTGCTCAGTGAGAGCACAGCTTCCTGGAATCCTTGTAGTCCCTTTACCACAAGATAAATTGTTGCCTCTGATTCCGCTTCTCCCTCCCTCGCCCCAGCCCTACTGGGCTTCCTAAAACAATAAGAAAACACATTTCTCATCACTGCATTTAATCCTTCAGGCAGAGAAGGGGAGCTGCGCATCTGGTTCCAGGCGTGAGATGGGAAGGGGAGGAGAGGCCCAGGGAGGGGCTGTGCGAGGGCCAGTGGAGTCCAGGAAGAGACTCAGGGGGGGAGATGGCTGGAAACAAAATTCTTGGGGGAGGGGGCACAGCTTGCTCTACTGTGTATTTAGTGCCTGAATCACGCTTTCACTCTGCTAGGATCCACAGAGGCAGGCCCTGTTTTATGCTGGACAGGCAGAAAGGAGAAATACAGGCCAGGATTCATAGTGCAATGGGCACACAGACCTATAGGCCACTAGCTATGTAGATTACAGCATTCCACAAACTCCAATAGGGGAAAGTTATGGGCTTTGAGGGAGCAAGGACCAAGGGAAGACTTCACTCTGGCTGTGGAAGATTCTGCAGGGGACAGGGGCCTTTGTGCTGCTCCTCAGAAATTCACCAGGCTGGTGACAATGCGGAGGAAAAAATGTTAATTTAATTACGGCATTCTTCTCCTGCAACAGTCCTTACTCTAAACGTGTGAACAGGGCTTTACAGTTTTCAAAGCTGCCATCATCTCATTTCATCTCATGCCATTCCTGCAAAGCAAAGATTATTATTCTATTCTACTTACCCTGCAGAAGGGGAAGAAGAGGCCCATGGGGTGAAATGGCTCCCCCTGGGTCTCCACAGCCAATCAATGGCACAACTGGAATTCAAGCTCTTTCTACAACCCCAGGGATGCCAGTGTGTCCCCGGGAGAAGGGTGCTGCAGGGGAGGCAGTGAGGGCAGAGTGGGCCCAAGGTGGGGTTAAGGAGGGCTGCGGAGAAACGGCCATGGCTCTGTGAAACAGGTCAGCTGCCATCCCCAGGCCCAAGCCAATCCGCCCACATTGCTAGGTCTGAACTGAGAGAGCCCCTGCCCTCGGGGGTGACATTCTCACTCGGCCAGACAGCCATAGTGGGCAGTGGACGTGGTGAGGGTTTTGAAGAAAAGGATATCTGGTCTGTCAGCTTAGATTTGTTCTTGCCTGCAATTATGGAAAGAGAGATATATAAGGAATCAGCTGCTATTCTGAAAATGGACTGAAGGAAAAGGAGCAAGGACATAACTTTTTGTAGCACTTACAGTGTACCAGGTACAAAGGTAGGTTTTTCATCTCCTTGACTCCTCCTGATAACCCTATCAAGGGAAATACCACAATCCCCATTACACCCACTAGGAAACTGAGGCTCAGAGAGGTGAAGCTACTTGCCCGAGGTCTCTGACTCAGACCCTCAGCTGACGCTCCTTCCTTTCCACCATAAATGTCCAGAAGAGGAGCAACCACAGGTGGTCAGAACCCGAGGAGCTGGGGGTCACTGTGTGGCATCCTCCTGGATACCCTAGGGGTCTGCAGAGAGACCCCTTCACCTTCCTTTTAAGATGATCAGTGCCAATAAACATAATTTAGTGCTAACATTGATTTATCAGAGCATGACCCTGGGAGTGGCAACCACAAAGCTAAACCAAATCACAAGAGAGAACCAGAATTCCAAAGGCTGCCATTTTAATGTGTCAGGAAGTGTGAACCTAACAGAAAGAATCTAAACAGAACTGCAACATTCTCCTCAAGGTCAAAGGTTATTAAAACCTGGAGATAGGAAGATATTTCAAGATCTCAAGAGGCCAACAAAAGCCATGTCTGAGCACATGTTGTGGTGGCCTAGGAGGGGTTGCATATTTCCGTAGTGGAGTGAGTAATGAAGGCGCTCGAGTCCTGGGGCACGGACTGCATAACCACCTCCTTCTTTACTTTATAGCATCCCTGACAGAGCATCTAAATATGGAGCTTGGCGGGCTCCATCTATGCCGCTGATAAGAATCCAGCCAGAGTTGTGGCCGATGACTCTGATTAGGCAACCTTAACTGTCAAAGAAGGTGACTCCCCAAACCACTTAGGAAGGTGTAATTATCTCCTTAGTGGGTAAAGACCTTCCATCCTCATAGAAATATTTGAGAAATTCAAACCCACAGGGTGAACATTTTTAGATGTTAAAGGCTCTGTGCATATTGGCGCTGTATTTACAGTATTTTGAGAACTTGGCCTATTTGAATAGCAAGTTGGCCTTTAGTTCCAATCTAAAATGTAATTTAACAATTGAGTTATATTTGTGACTTTAAGGTGAAAAAATCATCTTAAATTCATATGTGTGAAGTGCTAGAACACTTAAGATAACAAGATTCCTTTGCATTTATAAAAATTACCTAATTACTTGGGAAGATTTCACAGGTAATAAATCATAGTACTTAAAAATAAAATGAAATCTATGAAATATATCAAATGATGTTTTAAGTATTTGAAGGTGCGTGTGTTCTCTCTAAATAAATAAACTTTTTTAAAACATAAAGAAAAGGGGGGTACCCGGGTGGCTCAGTCGAGCATCCAACTTCAGCTAAGGTCATAATCTCACAGTTCGTGGGTTCAAGCCCTGCATCGGGCTCTGTGCTGATGGCTCGGAGCCTGGAACCTACTTCGGATTCTGTGTTTCCTTCTCTCTCTGCCCCTCCCTTGTTCACTCTCTTTCTCTCTCTCTCAAAAATAAACATTAAAAAAAAATTTTAATTTAAAAAAAAACGTAAGCATCCTCTGAATATCCTTTCTGTGCAAACTGTCTTGAGGCTTGAAAGAAATCTCACACTGGGGCACCTGGGTGGCTCTGTTAACCATCTGACTTTGGCTTAGGTCATGATCTCACAGTTCGTGAGTTTGAGCCCCACATCGGGCTGTCAGCACAGAGCCTGCTTTGGATCCTCTGTCCCCCTCTCTCTCTGACCCTACCCTTGCTGGCACACACATGTGCTCTCAAAAATAAATTTTAAACAGATTTTTTTTAAAAAGAAAGAAATCTCACACTGACACGGAGCACTTCCTACGCGCTCAGAGCTTATACTTTAAATGAATGATCTCACTTAGTCCTTATAACAACTCCATAAAGCAGGTACAATTACTATTTCCATCTTCTAGGCACTGAGCGCTGGAGCCAGGATTCTGAACTGGGGCTGCTGGGGTTTCAGAGCTATCTGCCTTAAGCCCTATGCCCCAGTTCCCACATAAGAAAGAACCCCGTCAGGGCTGGCTTGGAAACACCAATGAAACAACCCGGTAGCCGGCCTCATCTTATGTGCATGAGTGTTTGAGCCATGACCCCCGTCCTCATCTCCGGATTTTATCTCTAGGGCTTCGCTACTCACTATGTGCTCCAAGAGCTAGCAGCACACGCATCACCTGGGAGCTCGTCAGAAAGGCGGAGTCTTAGGTCCCACCCCAACCTTTCTGGATAAGCACCTGCATTCACAGGAGTCCCAAGTGACGCGGGTGCCCACCAGAGTTTGACAAGCCCTGCTCTACAGCATTTCCTTGGACCCACCTCACTCAACCTGACAAAACAGGTTGCTGCTCCTGGTCCCTGTCCCCAGAAGATGCCAGCCTCCTGGGGATATGTGCAGTGTTAATACAGAGAGGCGCAAAGCCACTTGGCCCAGCCCTTAGTGAGAGTGGGGCTCTCCCACCACTCAAAGTTCTTCTACCAGCAGTTGCTGAGAAAGGTAAATTTTGCTGAACTGCCCAAGGCCACACTAATCTTTAATTATGCCATTAATGTTGGTCTCCCCCCCCAGATAGCTGTTAGGCTGGCAGTTACTGCGCTGCCCTGGCTTTAAACAGCTTGCAGATTTCCTGACAGTATTAATGGAAGTTTTGCAAATTGATTTGGGGAGATTAGATGGAGAGAGGCTGGCGTGACTCGATGTGAAGCCCATTCTAAGCAGCTCAGATCCTTCTGCCCTTGATCTCCACCCAGGGCAAGAGAGGAAAGAGAAAAAGTCAGGCCAAAGCCAAAAGTGGGCCTGTGACCCCAGGCCTGTTACTTCATGTCTGGGCCTCTTCTTTAAAATGAGCAGGTTGGGCTTGTCCAGATTCACCAGTGATTTCTCCTGGCTTGCTTCACTCCAATTTCTAAGTCTCGGAGGCTGCCAGAATGGCTTGCCTGAGAGGAAACAAGCTTCCTTTCTTCCTTCTTTCCCTCATCCATTCAATCATTCATCTTTTCACTCAGCACACATGACCAAGGATCTGTAGGAGGCTCCACAGTAGGGGACACAGGTTTAAATCAGCTGCTTCTGGCTGGCATATAGTCACCCTCACCATGGTCTGAGCTCAGCATCAGGTTCAGAGTTCATCATCCCCTCTGCTCCAAGAGCCACAGGACGAGGACCAGAAGAGACAGGGGGATGGGGCAGAAAGAGAATTGGCCTTGTGCCAGGCCTGGGTTCTGAATCAGCTCCGGCTCTAACGACTGTGTTAGTGACTTGGGCAAGTCCCTGTGTGTCTAGCCATCAGTCTCCTTTTCTGGAAAATGGGGAAATGGGAATGATAACTCTTGGTCTTGCTTGGTGGGGGAGGGAGGTGGTAGTTGAAAAGAATGTCATTAGTGAACCAGACAGCCTTTTGTGTGTTGATGAGGGAGAAGGATTGCTTCTATCCTGTTGCCAGGGAGCTGCCCTTCCCATCTCCAAGAAATCCAGCCACAGGGCAGAGTATCCAGGAGATCAAGCCTTGGCTGAAATCGCCAGGTCTCCCTGCCCTTAACTCCTGACAGTGACCTCAAAGCCTTTAAAATATTCCCAGGGAGGGGCACCGGGGTGGCTCTGTCAGTTGGGCATCCGACTCTTAATCTCAGCTCGGGTCTTGATCTTGAGGTCGTGGGTTCAGTCCCCTTGGTTGAGCCCCACATTGGGCCCCTTGTTGAGCATGAAGCCTACTTGAAAAAAAAAAAAAAACAAGGGGCACCTGTGTGGCTCAGTCGGTTAAATGTCCGACTGTGGCTCAGGTCATGATCTCACTGTTCATGAGTTTGAGCCCCACATCAGGCTCTGTGCTGACAGCTCAGAGCCTGGAGCTGCTTCAGATTCTGTGTCTCCTTCTCTCTCGGCCCCTCCCCTGCTCAAACTCTGTCTGTCTCTCTCAAAAATAAACATAAAAAATTTTAAAAAAAAACAAAACTGAAAACATTCCCAGGGAGACAGGCAGGGCAGGGGCAATAGCAAGACAGACCAAGGGTGGAAGGAAGCAGTCAGGGCAGTATAAAAGCCATGGTCTGCCCCCACTCCCTGTAGAAGGCCCTCATCCCTAAACCATCCCACTGCACAAAGCCAAGCAAAATCCCGACTCCAGTATCCCAGGTTGGGAAAGTAGCTGACTTGGGGAATGGCTTGGCCACACACCGTCAGAGAACTTGGGAGATGCTCTGGGCCTCCTGGCTCCCCTCATGCCTAAGGTGTATTCTTCTAGGCTGGACTGTCCCTGTATCTCTGGACCTGTTCTTCTAGCCACCAGCTTCTGGGTCTTAGCTCCTCTCTCCTCCTCTCTGATAAGCTGGCTAACCAAGTTCCTAAATTCTGCCCAGCACACTACCCTGGACTCCAGAGCTGCTGTTGCCTATAAGTTCACCTGGCCCACCCCCTCCACCATCACTGCTACCAGCAGCAAGAAGGGTTTGTTTATGGGCCTGGGTTTTCTTCTAAAATTAAGTTTTCAATTAAAGTTGAGAAGTAGGAGAAAATGCAGCCTCAGGCAGGCAGCCCCTCTCTGAGGCTTCCTCTCAAACAGATGGTTTGTAGCATTTTTAATTAATGAGAGGTGTGCAGATGGGGGCCCTTAATAGCCTGCAGCAAAATGTAGAGGCTGGGGAGGGGTGGAGCAGGCTGGCCCTGAGCAGGCTCTGGGCCAGGGGATGATGCCCAAGTTGGGAAAGGAACCCTGCCCTTCAGCCCTGTCTCTCCACGGCCAGTCCTGCCTGCAGCAGCCACACCTGCCCTAAGGATGAGAAAGTCTTGCACCCTGGATTCTCTGCGCTGTGCCAGCATGCCCTACAAGAAGGACAGAGGGTAGGAGGGCAAGCCACTTACACAGTGACCAGTTTTGCCTGAGGTCAACTGTTTGATCCCTGTGAAAATTAAGATGATGACAACATATATGAAACAGACTATAACTAACTTTGATTGCAGGTGCCAAGGATCTGGGGCCAGGAGAGGAGAAAACAGAGGTCCCAGAACAGCACCCCAAGCCCTGCTGTTGAAGCCCACCAGGTGACAACCAGCCTCCTCCTTCCTATCCCACCCCAGAGTTCACCCCCCACCTCAGGCTCAAGAAGGAAAAAATGGTCAGAGAAAGGTCAGCATTAACCAGCATTCCACTCCATCAACAAAAGCTCCTGGAGCCCCTGCTAATGTGCCAGGGACCGTTCTAGGCACTGAGGACTCACCTGGGGACAGAAAGCCTCTTCCATTCCGGTGCAGGGCAGATCAGCAATTAACAATGAGCATTTTATTGAAATCTCAGGTAGTGATGAGTAGTCCGAGGAAAAATAAAGCAGACAATACAGAACATGGGAGGAGGCAGGATTTAAAAAAATAATAATAAGTGGGACTAAATTAAGTAAAGGAGTAAAGCATGCAGGGGCCTAGGGGAAGAGTGTTCTAGGCGGTGAGAAAAGCAAAGTCCCCAAGACAGAAACAGCCAGGGAGACCAGCGTGGCTGAAGAGAAGTGGCAGGGGTGGTGCAAGGTAAGGCCTTTAGGCCACAGTGGCGGGTGGGGACTGGAGACACAGGAGAGCCCTCCTGACACAAGCTGTCACCCCAACTGCCGCCACAGCAACACATATACTCCCAAGCTCCACTCTGATGCCGCTTAAAGTTCTGTGGGGAGAAGGAGGTGGCAAACTCTGTCATCCACTGAGGCATCGCCAAAGAGAAGCAGGTGGTGAGGGAGGGCCACCGAGGTGGCCACAGGGACAGGAGAAGAGGTGCTTCATTCTTCACAAGAAACAGGATTATGGATTTCAGTGGGGAAGGGAAAAGGGTACACAGTGTAGACAAAGTAGGCAGAGAGAAGGAACATGCCAAATAAAAAGAGCAGCTTAACAGCATGTGGAGGGAGTGGTTCTTAAAGCTTTGTGTTTAAGTCTCTTCATCTTGCGAACAACTCTGTGAGGCCAACAACTATGATGATGCCATTTTACAGATGAGGAAACTGAGGCACAGAGCAGTTAAGTAACTTACTCAAAGAGTAAGCCAGTGAAGGGACAGAGCAGGGACCCAACCCGTGTTGGCTGGCTTTATGGTCCACGCTCACGGCTTTGGAAAATGCTATGTAGGGACAGGGACCTGCACAAAGATGGCTTGAAGAGAAGAAGGCTGGGCAAGGTTGGGGCGGGGGGTGGGCAGGGAGCTCAAGGGGTAACTTATCTCCCATACTGTTTTTCTCCCCATGAAATTCAATGATGATGCTATCCATTCAGTGCTTGAGAATTTCACAAAGTGCTTTCCTTCCTATTTGATCCTTTCATGGGTTGTGAAGAAACTCATCATCATGCCCAAGTTATAGACAAGGACACTGAGACTCAAGAGGTTAGGTAACCTTACCAGGAAGTGGCAAACACAAGATTCAAGTACGAGCTTTGCCTGACTCCAAATCCCATGCTCTTTCATTCATCCAAAAGCACTTATGGGCATCTACGTAGTGGCAGGCACTGAACCAAGTATTCATACATGGGAAAGGTGCTTCTCTCAGAAGGATCCCTTGGTTTGTGCCTGTCTCCTACATCCTTCACTCGGCCCCATAAGGAACATGCATCTCATTCCTGGCTGAAGCAAGTGACAGCCTTGGGGTAGATAGGGGAAAAACACTCGTGAGCTCCTGCTCTGAGCTTGGTTTTTTGTGTATTACATCACAGAGTCCTTCCATCAGCTAGCTCAGCAAGGTAGATGTGGCTGGAGCTGCTTGGCCAATCCAGTGTCATGCTTCCCTACTTCTGGAGAATGAGAACTCTGGTTTTACAGAGAGTGTCAATGAGCCTAACTAAAGACTCGTTTTAAAGTCTCTACTTCAATTAGGTATAGCCATAAGACTCAGTTGTAGCCAACGAAATGTCAAAGAAGTCATTGTGTGAGACTTCTGGAAAAGATCCTTAAATCGAACAGACTCTGAGGTAGGCCCTTTGGGCTATTTCTCCTTTTCTCCCGCTTCCTGCCTGGAACTGTTATGATGACTGAATATCTAATAGACATCATGGATCATAAAGGAAACTCTGAGGATGGGAATCTTATGTTCAGAATAGTGGAACAAAAAAAGTAGGGTCCTAGGTCCCAGATGATACTGAGGAACCACTATACAAGCCTGATCTCCCTGCCTCTGAACATGGGTCAGAAATAAACCTCTTTATTATTAATCAAGTTACTACTATTCCTCATCTCATTTGCTGGCAGTCAAATGCATGCCTTAACAGATACAATGGTTATTACCATCATCCCCATCTGGAAACTGAGGCTGACACATTGTCCCAAATCCCACAGCCAAGTAAGGGAAAGAAACAGGATTCAAAGTTGAATCTGTTTCCAAAAGCCACGCCCCTCCCATCCCTTTGGTAAGAGCCCTCCCTGTTCACTCTCAGTAATTCATGAGAAGGCACAGGCATTACAGCGATTTTAAACAGCCAACATCCCTACATCCCTTGTTCTTGTCTTAGAGATACACACCAGAGCAGATTGTCTTCCCAGTTACCCGTACACTCTAGTAGATGAATTAACCACATACCAGGTAGCAGGCAGAATTTTAATTTCCCATTCAATACCTCCTCTGTCTCCAAGTCCCAAGTTGCCAGGTTCTTCAGGACTCCAGGAAGAAAGTCCCCAAAACCATTCTCATACAAACTTGACAATCCTCTCTTAGGACACCTTGTGCTTATTAATTCCTTAGAGTTTCTAGATACCAGACAATGTTGTCTGGGAACACAGTTCTTCCTCTAATACTATGTTAAACTGAAGAGATGAGCGGGGGCATCTGGATGGTTCAGTCGGTTAAGCGTCCCCCTCTTGACTTTGGCTCAGGTCATAATCTCACAGTTCATAGGTTCAAGCCCGGCATTGGGCTCTGCACAGCCTGCTTGGGACTCTCTCTCTCTCTCTCTCTCTCCCTCTCCCTCTCTCTCTTTGCTCCTCCCCTGCTTACATTCTCTCTCAAAATAAATAAATAAATAAAACTTGAAGGAAAAAAAAGAGGTGAGTGGACATCTTTGGTTAAGGAAGTTTCCTTCTACTCTTAAGTTTATTGAGTTGTACCATGAAATTTGTTAATGATCTTCCTTATGTGTGCATATTGAGATAATTGTATGGGTTTTGCCCTTTATTCTATTAATATGGCATATTATATTAATTGATTTTTTAATATAAAAACAACTTTTCATTCCTGGGATAAATCCCACTTGGGTCATATACTGCATAATCTTTTTTGTGATACTGGATTCAGCTTGCTAATATTTATTGAGGATTTCTGCTTAGATATTGTTCTATAGTTTTCTTGTGATATCAGGAATATTGTGTTGGGGGCCCCCAAGACCATCCTCAGGTTCATTGATTCACTAAGAAGACTCAAAGTGCTCAGTATATAGTCATCCTCATGGCTATAATTTATTACAGAAAAAGAATACAAAGCAAAATCAACAAAGACACATGGGACTAAGTCCAAAAGAAGTCAAGTGCAAGTTTTCCAAGGCCCTCTCTCACTGGAGTCAGTCAGGATGCTCTTAATTCTCCCAGCAAAAAACTGTCACACCTGTGAAGTGTTGCCAACCAGGGAAGGACATCAGAGGCTCAGTGACCAGGGTTTTTACTGGAGGCTGGTCACGTGGGTGCCCTATGCCTGAGATAAACCCAAGTTCCAGACTCCCAAAAGGAAAGCAAATGTTCAGCATAAACCATATTATTGACAGCTTATCTTAGGCACAGTGAGCCACTCTTACCAGTTATGGTGGTGAGAACACCCCCAAATCCAAGCTACCGGATGCCGACTAGGAACAAATCTTGGAAGCAGGCCTTTGAAAGGAGTCAGGCCTGCTATGTTAGCTCTTTTCTGCACACTTGCATTTAATTTTTTAAATATTTATATCTGAGAGAGACAGAGAGACAGAGTATGAGCAGTGAGGGGCAGAGAGAGAGGGAGACACAGAATCTGAAGCAGGCCCCAGGCTCTGAGCTGTCAGCACAGAACCCGATGTGGGGCTCAAACTCACGAACGGTGAGATCATAACCTGAGCTGAAGTCAGATGCTTAAATGACTGAGCCACCCAGGCACCCCTCTACACACGTGCATTTAAAACAAAAACCCAGAAAGCCAATAATGCTTAATACAAAAGAATTAAATGCTGATGTTGGAATTTTAGCCACAGGAGGTAGAAAAGTTTGAGTGTCAGGACATTGTTGGTGCCCTGAGACCATACTCTTTCAGCTTACCCACATGTGTGTGTAAGATCAAGCCTGCATCTCCAGAAAATTTAATTTGGAGCAACAGAAAAGAACTCCCAACTCATGTCACACAATGCTTAAGCAGAAATATTTTCCCTACACTGTAGGGAAAATGGCTTCACAGGCCTTATGGTCTTTCAGCAATATTAGGCCCCCGCCCCCCCCCCAAAAAAAAAACTATGTAAGTTTCATCAGTCATAGTCTAGGGTAGAGACTGACAGCGTGTCAAATGGGGAAACAGGAAAGAAAACACTCATTTGACTCACCGCTTTGGCATATTCTCAGGCACCCAACCTGTCTCCAGGCAGCATGATCCTGGTCCCACAGTCAAAGCAATGTTGACATTTCTTGAGCTCCAACAGCTAAAGCCAGAAGCTTCCAGGGTTATTGTCACTAGTTGATTTTACTCTATTTATGTCACCAGCTATGCCCCTAACACTTCTCTTATGCATACCATTGATAGTAATTAAAATAATAGCTAAACAGCTGTTAAGTACAAAATATGAACCAAGAACTCTGTGAAGCAATTTATACATACTAACTTATGCCCACAACAATCCTGTAAGATAGGTACAATACTGTCCCCCTTTTACAGATGAGAAAATTTTAGTTAACTGGCCCCAGGTTACACAGCCAATAGATGGTCGAGACAGAATATGATCCCACACACTCTGGTTCCAGAGCCAGAATTCTTAACTGCCAGCACAACCCAGTTCTACAAAGACAACTCCATGACAGAAAGTCTCCAACACTGTCTTTCCCACAGGATAGCCCATCACATTCTCTGAGCCAGATCGGGGGTGAGAGAGAAAAGAGAACTTCTTGAGGCTGTTAGTGAAGACAAAGAAGCAGGTAATACAAATGATATACAATTGGGTAGATTCCTGAAGAAAGTTTCCTTCAGTGGTACCATCTTCCAGAGGACATCTGGAAATGCAAGGGCATTCTTAGTTGTCACAAGGAATGGGGGTGTACTGCCTGAGTGCCTGAGTGTGGAACATCGCCAATGGATAGGACAGTCAAGCACAATGAATGGTGACTCCCATATGTCAACAGCACCCCCCGCTAACAAACACTGCATACAACTCCAGGGCTAGAGAAGAAAGAGGCAACAGGAAAGGTCCTTTTAAGCTCACTGCTTTCACAGCCTTACCCTATGCATCTTGAGCTTTTGTGAAGTACCTGCCAGGCAAGCATATGGCCTGAACCTGTTCTTCAACCTCTGCATCTAGATTTATCTCCTGCATGGGCAGGAGCCAGATTTAGGCCCACAGGCTATTTGTCCAACAAGACACTTGGCTCCATCCTGGCCCAGGGAACTAGCAGACACGGGGCTATGCCAGCTGACTCTGGGACAAAGCAACTGAGAAATGTTAAGAAAGTCTCAGAAGGAAGGAAACTGCAGTCATTGCTCATTGTGACTGTCATCAGCTCAGTTCTGTACCATCAAGAGCACAGAGAACATGGCAAACCTGATCATGGGAAAACCATTCTTACCATTTGTAGGCTCTGGGGAAATATCAGCACTCTGGTACTTCTCTCTCTGTCCCCAAACATAATGCCCAGTAAAGGCTCAGTGAAGACTCCAACTCAGATGCCCAAGTCTCCTTTTTAAAGAAAGACTAATATTTATGAAAAAAGTAAAGAGCAGTGTAATCAAGAATTCATAAGTGTATGTTGTAAGGCAATCTTTAGAAATAGCTTAGCAGCAGGTTGCCTGGGTGGCTCAGTTGGTTAAGCACCCAACTTCGTTTCAGGTCATGATCTCACAGACTGTGGGTTCAAGCCCCATGTCGGGCTCTGTGCTGACAGCTTGGAGCCTGGAGCCTGCTTCAGATTCTGTGTCTGCCTCTCTCTCTGCTCCTACCCTGCTCACTCTCTCAAAAATGAATAAACATTAAAAAAAAAAAAAAGAAATAGCTTAGCAGCAGCTGTTTGTGTTTCACTAAGGCATTAAATCACTGATCTTCTAAATTCTAAAACACTGATCTTCCAGTTTCCCATTCCTGTCCCTTTCCCATATAGCCTAAACATCTGGCCAGGAAAAGTATGATTGAAGATTAACTCTAATTCATGAGGCACCTGATTTCCTGGTTGATAAGCTTAAAGACCTTAATCTAGAATAGGATAAGGAAAGCAAGTCTATTTACAGAGTCACTAGGGACGTCCTTAATGATTGTATCCCTGTTCCCCTAGATCTCTTTGACAATTATATAGGCAGCTGTAAAGGAAGAGTGAATGGATTGTTACAAGGCCTTAATACTTAGAGATATTAAACTGAATTATGTTCAAGAGCCAAAACCCTGGGATGGCAGTGTATTGTGGGAGGTTGGGAGGGTAGTAATGTATGACTATCAGACAGGATCAAAACATAAAGCAATAGTGATGGCACCAATAAAGTGATCTCAAAGAAAGAGTTATTGTTATGGAATGGACAAAAAGATAGGTAAGAAACAAACTGTTAGGAGAATGGCAGACAGGGGGATAACATTCTTGGCTCATGATACTTTAACTGAAACTGAGAGGTTTATGAAACAAACTTGGGATAAAGTCTTTTTTTTAAATTATTTTTAAGGGAATTGTTACAAATTTTCACATATTTAAAAGTTGGCTACTCTACAGAAGACAGAAAATTAGTTAAGCAATTTGCATTAAAACAGGATAGGTCTGGCAGTTGTAGCACATATAAGATTTAGCTGATGTGGATGACCTCCCGTCAATTCACAAACACAAAAAAAATGCCAGATAAAATGCAGCATACTTGAAACTATACGGCACATTATGATATACTATTTTATACTCATTAGGATGGCCATTATGGAAAAAAAATAACAGGGGCACCCGGGTGGCTCCGTCGGCTAAGCATCCAACTCTTGGTTTTGGCTCAGGTCACAATCTCCCAGTTTGTGGGTTCGAGGCCCATGTTGGGCTCTGTGCTGACAGCTCGGATCCTGGAGCCTGCTTCAGATTCTGTCTCTGTCTCTCTGCCCCTCCCCTGCTTGCTCGCTCTCTCTCTAAAATATAAAATAAAATAAAATAAAATAAAATAAAATAAAATAAAATAAAACAAAATAAATCAAAATAAAACAATAAAATAAAATAAAATAAAATAAAATAAAATAAAATAAAATAAAACAAAATAAAAATAACAGAAAAGAACAGGTGTTGGCAAGGACGCAGAGAAATTGGAACCCTTGTGTACTGCTGGTAGTTATGTAAAATGTATGGTGATGGCTCAAAAATTTAAACACAGGTTATCACATGATCCAACAATTCTGCTTCTGCGTATATATCTCAAAAACTGAAAGCAAGGACACAAAGAGATATTTACATACACATGTTCATACCCATTATTCACAATAGCCAAAAGGTAGAAGCAACCCAAGTGCCCATGAACAGATGAGTAGATAAATGAAATATGGTGTACCTATGCAATGGAACATTATTCAGTCTTAAAAAGGAAGGAAATTCCAACACTTGCCATAATAGAGATAAATCTTAAAGCCATTATGCTAAGTGAAATAAGCCAGTCACAGAAGGACAAATACGATATGATTCTACTCATATGAGGTACTTAGAGTAGTCAGACTCATAGAAACAGAAAGTAGAATGGCGGTTGCCAGAGACTGTGGAGAGAAGATAATAGGGAGTTGTTGTTTAATGGGTAAAGCATTTCGGTTTTGAAAGAAAAAAGTTCTGGAGATGGATGGTGGTAATGGCGGCACATCAATATGAATGACTTAATGCCACTGAACTGTACACTTTAAATGATTAAAATAGTAAATTTTATGTTATGCATATTTTACACAATTTGAATAATAGCAGAAAACAAGCAAACAAACAAAAAATAAAAACTATCCTGAACTTTAAAAGAGAGGTATATTTTCCTCATGAGAAAACCTACAGAGAATGATAAACTCTAAAGATGAATAGTAGATAGAAGCCCAGGAAAATAAGAAACTAGACATAAAAGATCTAGTCCAGGTGTCAAGTTTTGATGCCCACACAGAAACATGGCCATCCTGGAAGAACAGAGTTGATACCAGGCCCTAAGTGAGAGAAGGGCCTTGGAAAGGCCACCTCTCTGTGATGCTACACAAACTCTCCCCACCTTACTGCCACGCAAAGCAGTAAGGGAACTTGCTCCGCTCAGGGCTCCTACAAGAAACTGAAGCCCGAAGTCTGCACTGTGCTCAGGCTCGGATGAAGATTTTATGCTACCTGATGGGGCACCTGGCTGGCTGAGCTGGTAGAGCCTGTGACTCTTGATCTCAGGGCTATGAGTTCAAGCCCCACATTGGCCATAGAGCTTACTGTTAAAAAAAAAAAAAAAAAAAAAAAAAAAAAAAACCTTTATGCTACCGGAGTTTTTAAAAAGGGTAAAAGTGAGTTCCCATGCTCTATACATTGGTGATGGGAACACAAACTGGTACAACCCCTAGTGAGGGGAATTTGGCAATATTGTTGAAATTGCAAAGCATATACTATAGCAGAAAACAAGGAAATAGTATTTTCAAAGTGCTGAGGGAAAATAATGGTTAACTTAGAATTCTCCACTCAGCTAAATTACCACTCAGTGGTAGGGGGGCAGTGTAAAAAACCTCTTGAGGGAAGCAAAACCGAGAATATCACTGCCAGACTCACACGACAAGGACTAAGTATATATGCATCAGTAAGAAAGAAAGTGAGCCCAGATGGAAAAAGATAGTTACAAGAAAGAATGGTGAACAAAGAAATGAGTAAGCATATGGAAATTATAAACAATAACTGGCTATATAAAACAATAATTATTATTATGACTAACTAAGGGGATTTAAAAATAAGATGGAACAAAATACTGAATAAGAACACATGTAAAACAAGAGGGATGACTATATTTAAAATGTTTTAACGAGTTTATAATGCTAGGGAGGAGCAGAAAGTTAGTAACTACATTAAGTATGCAAGTTAAAATTTTTAAAGTAATAATAAGATAGATGATTTCCAAACTAGCAGAGGTAAAAGAGGGGGAATAAACTATAAAATTGTGTCATTCCAAGAGAAGTAAAAGAAGAAAAGCATAAAAAAGAGAGGTAAGCAGAAAGTACCAAAATTATATGGAAGAAATAAATCCAATATATCAGTAATCATAAAAAATTAACTTGCCAGTTAAAAGTGTCAGAGGAGCACATGGGTGGCTCAGTCAAACATCTGACTCTTGATTTCAGCTCAGGTCATGATCTCATAGTTTGTGGGTTTGAGCCCTGTGTCAGTCTCCACACTGACAGTGTGAAGCCTGCTTGGGATTCTCTCTCTCCCTCTCTCTCTCTCTCTCTCTGCCCTTCCCTCACTTGCACTTTCTCTCTCTTTCAAAAGTAAATAGATAAACTTTACAAAGACAGTGTCAGGGGCATCTGGGTGGTTTGGGTGGTTCGGGTGGTTCAGTTGGTTAAGCGTCTGACTTCAGCTCTGGTCGTGATCTCATAGTTCATGAGATGAAGTGCCACACAGGGCTCTATGCTGACAGCATAGAGCCTGGAGCCTGCTTCAGATTCTGTGTCTCCCTCTCTCTCTGCCCCTCCCCCGCCTGCGGTCTGTGTCTCTTTCTGTCTCACAAAAATAAACATTAAAAAAATCTTTTAATGTCAGAATTTTAAAAATAAAAATCTAGTTATAGGTTGTTTTTAGAGTCGTACTTAAAACTTAATAACAAAGAAAGTAAAAGAATGGAAAAAGAAAAATATTATCTTCTCTCCACCCACCCCATCCACCCCATCATAGCTAAAAGAGCCAGAATCTCTAGAGTAACACAAAACAAGATAAGACTTCAAAGGAAAAAGCATCAATTTATAGAAGGTTTCTATAAAAATATAAATTATCAGAACAGACTCAAAGGAAAACACTTAAGACCTATAACAATGAAAAAAATCAGTAGTCAAAAATCTATTCCTCCCATTTAAAAACTGTCCAGAAATTGTCCAGAGAGAACTCTCCATTTTAATGACTCAACTATTCCAAAGAAAAGAGTATGAAAAATAACTCCCAACTCATTTTATGAGGTAACTATGTCATTTATACCAAACAAGGATACAGATGGTCCCCAGCTTACAATGGTCCAATTTACAATTTTTTGACTTCACAATGCTGCAAAAGCATGTTTAAGGTATGCTAGGCTAAGTTACACGGTGTTAGGTAGGTTAGGTACATCAAATGCATTTTTAACTTAGTATCTTTTCTTTACTTTTTTTTAAAATTTATTTTGAGAGAGAGAGGGAGTGAGAGAATCCCAAGCAGGTTCTGCCCTATCAGACCAGAGCCCAAATCGGGGCTCGAACTCACAAACCATGAGATCATGACCCAGGCTGAAACCAAGAGTCAGCCGCTTAACTGACTGAGCCACCCAGACACCCCTCAACTTACAATATTTTCAACTTATGATGGGTTTATCAGGATTTAATTTCATCATAAGTCAAGGAAAGGCTGTAGTGAACAAGTAGAACCAATACTGCTTTTGAACACATGCATAAATTTAAATCAATATTAGCATCAAGTGCAGCAACATACAAAAAGTTAATACAAAATTTCATTGAATCCAAAATGTCACTGACTGTAAGATACACCATTACTTTAAATACTAAGAAAGAAAATCTGCTGTCATTCAACCATAACATAATGCTTTCTTATCACTCATACATTTTATTCCATACTTAACTGAAGAAGCTTTTTTAGGCTCACATAGGTTTTGTCATCTATCATTCTCATGCATCCATAACAAGGAAAACATAAGCAAAAAAAAAAAAGGTAAGATCCCCATATTTACAGTCTAGCTCCTCTAAATCACTTTTAAACTCAGTCTTTGATATTCATTCTTGCCATCAAGAGGTGGTGGTACATTTCATTGAAGATACTCTACTGCTATTTCTGGCATTTTCTTCTAAGCCACTGGCACACATTCTGAAAGTTTTGATGCTGAAAGTTTCTTTACCGTACCAGAAGACAACAACAAAAGTTTTCAATCAAAAATCAGGACTCATATTTCTTCTCAAGTGATCCTTACATGGTAGCTGATTAAAACACTAAGGAATTACAGGTGACCAAGTTCAAACAAAAGCAATTAGAAGATGCCATTGACTGTGAAATATATTCTAATGACAGAAATGTGAAAAATCTGCATCTCAGAATCAACAAATGTGGTATATCAAATCAAACAGGATTTATCTCAGGAATACAAGAATAGTTTAACATTAGAAACTATTAAAGTAAGTCACCACATTAACAGATTAAAGAAAAAAATCTCAATGTACAGAAAGCATTTGATAAAACTCAATAAGCATAACTTTTTTATTTATTTATTTTTTAACATTTTATTTTATTTTTGAGACAGAGAGAGACAGAGCATGAATGGGGGAGGGTCAGAGAGAGAGGGAGACACAGAATTGGAAGCAGGCTTCAGGCTCTGAGCCATCAGCCCAGAGCCTGACGCAGGGCTCGAACTCACAGACCGCGAGATTGTGACCTGAGCCGAAGTCGGACGCTCAACCGACAGAGCCACCCAGGCGCCCCAAGCATAACTTTTTTAAAAAAACCTCTTAGCAAAACAGAAATAGAAAGGAACAGACTTAAGCCTTTATAGCTAGCTACCTGCCAACATTTCACAACAAAAACAAACAAAACTAGTAAAATAGTAGAAACATCCCCTCTAAAGGCAAGAACAAAATATAAGTGACTGCCATCACTGCTTCCATTTAATATTATAACATGTAAGGTCTCAGAAACTTCAGTGCAACAGAAAAAAAGCAGAGGCAGTACAAGGATTGGTAACACAAAAGAACTATTATTATCAACCCAAATAATCCAAAATAATCTACAGAAAAACTACTGCAATAATAAGAGTTTGGCAAGGTTGTGGAATACAAAAGCCAATATATAAACCTCCATAAAGGGCCGATAGTACAGTGACAAATAATTAAAAAGTACATTTTTTTAAACATCCTATTCATAATAGCTCCCAAAATAAGACACATAGGAATAAATCTAACCAAAGATACATTTTTATATGGAAAATCTAAAGCTTTATTGTAAAAAAAACATTTACTACTGTAAAACAACTGAAGCACTTAGTAAGATACAAATGAAGTGATATCAAATATTTATGAGGTGTGTATATATATTCTATATTCATTTCTACCCGAAAAAATCTATAAAATAATTGCAGTTCTAATCAAAACACATAACAAACTGATCCTAAAATTCATATGAAAGAAAGAAAAGATGAGATCCAGGAATAGCCAAAACAATTTGGAAGAAAATAAAGAAGGGGTTGGGGGACCATCCTACCACATATCAAGAATTTTTATAAAGTTTTAAGAATTAAAACAATATTGCATACCAATATTATTTTATGACAATCTACCAGACCAAGGGAACAAAATATTTAAACCAGAAATAAACACAAATTTAAAAATTTGATCAATTCAAGGCAATGCAATGTATGATAGAGGTGATATCATAAATCAGCCAGTCTGAGAATACTTGGTTGGCTATGGGGTGGGGGGGGGGGGGGGGGGGGGCGGGAATAGATCCACAACACATACAAAAATGAAAATAAATTCCAATGAATTAAAGGCCTAAAAGTGATAAAATTTGAAAACTCATAAAATATAAGAAAACATCTTTATTGCTGAAGTAGAGGCGCAAAAAATTCAGTATATAAGAATAAAAATATGTGTGTCAAATTATTCTGTGTACTTTGCAAAGGTAATAAGACCTCAGTCTGGGAGAAAATATTGCGAAATATGGATAGACAGACAGATAGATATACCAATCTGAAAGACAAATCCAATGAAAAAATACATAACAATGTGAATAGGCAATTTTATAGAACTGAAAATGGCCAACAGATTTATGAAAATACGTTCAGTTACACTAGTAATCACGGCAATCCCTATTAAGACAAGATATAAAATTTTTTTTATTTAAAAAAATTTTTTTAAGTTTATTTATTCTTGAGAGATAGAGAGAGACAGAGCATGAGTAGGGGAGGGGCAGAGAGAAAGGAGGAGACACAGAATCTGAAGCAGGCTCCCGGCTCTGAGCTGTCAGCATAGAGCCCGACGCCAGCCTCAAACTCACGAACTGCGAGATCGTGACCTGAGCTGAAGCCGGACGCTTAACCGACTGAGCCACCCAGACACCCCAAGACAAGATATAATTTTATACCCTTCAGGTGGGCAAGAATTACAACTTTAAAAATACCAAGACTTGGTAAGGTTATAAGGGCAAGTAACTATTATATATTGCTGTGGAGAATGTAAAGTGAAATAATCACTTAGTAAATATAAAGATGAGGAACATTAAACCCAAGCCATTCCATTTCTAGGTATAATCTCTAGGAACACTCTCATATATGTGCCCAAGAAGACATATACACAGAAATTCAATGCTGCAATGTTTAAAATGATGTAAAGTCAGAAATAACCAAAAGGTCCATTGATGGATAAGTACATTATAGTATAGAAACACACTTGAAAACAGCTAAAATGAAAGGATAAATGAATGAATGGATAAATCGCAAAACCATATGTCAAGTAGGAAATTTATACACTTTTAAAACCCAAAAAGAAAAATTTTGCATTGCTACAGGCATATGCATACATATAAAAAGGTTTTTTTTTAAGTGCATGAGGATGATACATATCAAAGATCAAAGACTACCTCTAGGCAGTCTTTTTCTAGGGAGAAAGAGTGGGAAAAGCAAATGATGGTGTGTGGGAGGGAAAGAGTGGCAATTTAACAGCACCTGCACTTTATTTCTTTAAAGAAAATCTGAAGCCAACATGACAAAATGTTACAATTTGTTAAAGCTAGGTGGAGGGTACAAAGGTGTTAATCATACTTTTTCAATCTTTTCAATATATTTGAAATATTCCATAATTTAAACATTTTACATAGAAAAGAGAAAGTCTGGCAGTATGCATAATATACACATCTTAAAAGGTCTATCCTATAAAACAAAGATAGAAGCTAAAGGAAGAGATGTTTGTTTTTACTGGAAAAAAAAATTGAAAACTCAATTAAATAATCACAGAATAGCCATACAATGAAATGTCATGTAACCACAAAAAAATTATATAGCTCAGAAGCCGGTTATTAACCCAGAAAGATGCTGACAACATACCAAGTCAGGGGGAAAAGGGGTATAAAAATATAGGTTTTTGTTCTTTTTAAAAATTTTTTTAATGTTTTATTTTGGGGAGAGAGAGAGAGAGAGAGAGAGAAAGTGGGAGAGGGGCAGAGAAGGGAGACAGAAGATACAAAGCGGGTTCCACGCTGACAGCAGAGAGCCCAATGCAGGGCTGGAGCCCATGAACCGTGAGATCATGACCTGAGCCAAAGTTGGACATTTAACCAATTGAGCCACCCAGGTGCCCCAAAAGTATAGGTTTTCAACAAAGTCAGGAAATGGTTAAACAAACCTCCCATATGCACTAACAGAGGCCCAAGTCCCACTAACGCACCTGCCATATTTTAATCTCCTTATCAACTTGTGTCCATGGAAAGAAATGAACTACAAGCAGCCCAATGATAATAAGAAGTACAATAGATTCATTCCAGTGTTTCAAACAAGAAAGCTTTTGCTATAATACTGAAACAGAAGAGCTGCATTCAAAGCCAAAAACAATTATTTCCCAATGTTGGTGCCAACAATCCCCACCTTTGCAGATGAAACCTGCTCTATTTAACCATCCAGTTGGAGAACTAGCACAGAAGCATAAGTTGCTGATCATATATACCAAAAATCCAGGTAAAATATAACATACTACAATCAAAATAAACTGTCATGTATCAGTGAAATCCAAAGCTATAGTCACAAAGTGATGTCATATTTGTAAGAGGAACGAGTGGCAGCAAGAAGTTACTGAAGGACTTTCGAGGGAGAATAAAATGTTTGCCTGTTATATTTATATTTTCTGATAAACTGGAAATTGACTTGAGTACTAGAAAACCTGTGCTCCCTACTTTGTTCACTAAAAGTTGTCGAAAGGTCTAAGAATCATAATGGATTCTATTTTATGAAAAGTACAGTAGCCTATGAAAGGAAAACTGTTTCCTCTTCTCACAACACTTCTGACTCCAAATGTGTATGGGGTTTTCACACAGCAATCAATTCTACAACTCTCCAAATACCAAGTGGGTGTTCTACAAACAATTCTGACACCAACTACCTGGAGTTAGTGCAGACCCCACAGACCAAGGGCTCACTCCCACAAGACTGCCCCCCACTTCACCTGATCTTAGCCAAAAGGCCGAGAAGCAATTAAGACTGACCTCCCACTTCAGACACCAATTGCAAGTAATGGGTACCCATGTTAACTCACACTTCTGTCCAACAGGGCTAGAAATCAGGGTGCCCATGACCCCCTCCTCATGTTTGATAATCTGCTACAGCAGCTCACAGAACTCACATACTTAGATTTAGTAGCTTATTATAAAGGATATTATAAAAGATATAAATGAACAACCTAATGAAGAGGTCCATGGTGTGAGGTCAGAAGGTTCCCAGACCCAGGAGCTTCTGTTCCCAGGAGGGTTGGAGCACACTCTCTTTACACAGGCTTCATCACATAGGCATGACCTATGACCTAGCAACTCAATCTCCAGCCCTTCTACCTATCCCAGAGGTAGAGGGGTAGAGTGGGAGGTGTGAGGGAGAGGCTGAAAGTTCTAACCCTCCCATCACAAGGTTGGTCCCTCAAGGCATCCAACTGCCCCCCCAAAGGCCCATCAGTCACTCATTAGCATACAAAAAGACACTCATTAATTTCAGAGATTCCAGTGGTGTTAGAAGCTCTCTGGGCCTGGGAGTGCCTGGATGGCTCCATCGGTTGAGCATCCAACTTCTGCTCAGGTCATGATCTTGTGGTTTCTGTGTTCAAGTCCCACATCAGGCTCTGTGCTGATAGCTCAGAGCCCGGAGCCTGCTTTGGATTCTGTGTCTCTGTCTCTCTGTTCTTCCTTTGCTAGTTCTCTCTCTTTCTGTCACTCAAAAATAAGTAAACATTAAAAAAAAAAAAGAAGCTCTCCAGGCTGGGAAGTGGAAGCTAAGACCAAATACTATAACCAAAAAAAAAAAAAAAAAAAAAAAAAAAAAAAAAAAAGCTCCTATCACCCCTATTCCTCAGGAAATTACAGTTTTAAAAGCTCTTGTGCCAGGAACCGAGGATGAAGACCAAATATATATTTCTATTATTTCATAATATTATACATACAATAAAGGGTAAGAAGTTAGAAATCTTTTTTTGTATATACTTATTTAAGTAATTTCTACCCTCAATGTGGAGCTCGAGCTCACAACCCCAAGATCAAGAGTCACATGCTCTTCTGAGCCAGCCAAGTGCCCCAAATGTTAGAACTCTTAAGAACAAATATTTTCACTATTATTCCTTTACTGTAAAAATATTTCTTGTATTCTTTATACTTTGATGAAGTATTATTGAGACTGCTAAGACCAACAAATATAAACTGGATTTATTGTACAAAACTTGAGAATGGCTCAGTATATAACGGTAGTTGGATATAAGGTATACTAAATCTCAGCTTCCAGAAGAGTTGGTTTTGAACTCAATCACCCTTTAAGAGAAGACATACCAGCTCACATAATTTCATCAACCAGGAGAATGTTGGTGGCAATCACTGTGCTGAGGAAAAAGATAATAGGGTGAGTAGAGTCTACCAACCCACTCCCATCTTTTCCCCCGGCAATCTTTAGCTACTAAAACTACTTTGTTCATCAATGATGTTGGTATGAGATCTTATGAGACAAAGCTATTATAAATACAAACATCAACTCTTGTATTATAATTTCAACTCCTTTGCTGATAAAGTAAAAGTTTGATTTTATAGTGTGGCAAAACTGAGCTCATTTTTGGCACATCATTTGCCTTTCCCCACTATGCATTTGGTACTATTTTAATTTCCCTCTTTCCCTTCCCCCTCAAATAAACAGTAAGATAAACATTTCTTATATATCACACTACTAGAATTAAAATGGAAAAGGGACTGAAAAATGATGGAAGCTAGTGTTAATAACTGGATACCACACCTTTTCATACACTTAACCATTTTTCTACTATAGAGTGGTAAAAATAATAGACAAGTTTTAATGTTATTATGTCCCTAAAAGTCTTTATTTTTATTAATATGAATTTACCAAGAGTGAAGAAGTTGTTTTTTCACACAATAGTTATCCCAAACTCCTACATCAGCTGCTAACATTGGCTCACCTGCAAAGTAAAAACAATGTTAACAGTACAATCTTGGTATATTCTGTTAATGCTGGTTATATATTCTAACAGTACTTAATGTACCAACAAAGCTATAGTGTCCAGGTCGCAATGAACTCCATGGTATCAAATCAAATCCAGTGGCCAGTTCTCAGGCCTCATCTATCAGCAACACTTAACACGGCCTCCTCACTACTCTTTCTCACTTGCCTCCCAGGCCACCATGTTCAGCCTGACTTTTTTCTTTTTTGTTAGTGGCTCCTTTTCTGTTGACTTTCTTGGATTTTCCTCTTCTTCCCTTAATTTTGGAATACCCAAAAGCTCAGTCCTGGATTCTTTCCTTCTCCCTCTACACTCACTCCTTAGGTGATTTCATCCAGTCTTCTTGATTTAAACCATGTGCACTTTGGCAACTCGCAAGTTTTTATCTCCAATCCAGACCTCTTTTTTTTTTTTAAGTTTTTCTTTTAATTATTGATTTTTGAGACACACACACACACAGAGTGCGAGGCAGGGAGGAGCAGAGATAGAGGGAGACCCAGAATCTGAAGCAGGCTCCAGGCTCCAGGCTGTCAGCACAGAGCCCAGGGTGGCTTCGAACTCACGAACCAGAAGATCTTGACCTGAGCAGAAATCGGAGCTTAACCAACTGAGCCACCTAAGTGCCCCCAACCCAGAATTATTTCTTGAGCTCCATACTCATACTTCCAATTGTCTATTTCACTTGAAAGTCAAAGACACTTCAAACTTAGCTTTGCCAAAACTCAGTGCTGACCTCCCCCACACAACCTGCTGCACCCACAGTTCTTCAATGAGGTTAATGACAATTTCAACCTTCCAGCTGTTCAGTGGACTTCCCTCCACAGAACAACCACAGTGATCCTTTTAAACATAATTAGGCCATGTCCCACCTCTACTAAAAATTGCTCCCTATTTCACTACAGTCAAAGTCAAAGTCCTTGGACTGGCCCACATGCCCCTGCATGATCTTTCTATTACTTCTCTCATCTCCTTCCTCCTCCTCAAAAACTTCAAACACTGGCTTTTCCACTGGCTGTTCTCTCTGCCTAGGATACTCTTTCCCCAGTTCCCCAACATGGCTACTTCGTCACTTCCTTTGATTTCTTTCTACAAACATATCCTCAATTAGCTCTACCCTGACCACCCTCTCTTTTTAAATTGCAAACTTCTGGGTCACTGGAGTATAACCTCTTTCTTTACTGAGCAGCTAATTTTTCTTCACTTTCTTACCTGTATTCAAGTCTATGCCAACAGGTTGTTTTGATTCTGAATGTTCAGCCTGAACTTTTACTAGAGTTTCCTGCAGGTCATAACCAGAATTCTGAGCAAGAACCTTTAGGAATAAAAATAATAATAAATATATGTATGAAATACCTTCACACATATATTTGAATATCAAAGATAATAAATAAGGCACTGCTCTCTAGTCTTGTGAAAACACACTTATAATACAGTAATCCCCTCCTTTTAAAGAATTCCATTCTTTGAGAGAGAGTGCATGCACACAAGCAAGCGGGCAAAGGGCAGAGGGGGAGGGAGATGAAGAATCTTAAGCAGGTTCCATGCCCAGCACAGAGCCCAACTCAGGGCTCAATCTCACAACTGTGAGATCATGGCCTGAGACAAAATCAAGAGTCTAATGCTTAACCAACTGAGCCACCCAGGTACCCTTGAAGAATTCTGTCCTTAATCTAAACCAAATTAGTATTTTGTGTCTCTAGCAGCTTTTATATTTACTTAAACATTTTCCGTATGTACATCACACTAAATTCTAAGGACATTATAGTACCCCCATCCCCACCCCACTACAGTAATTTCCCTCCTTGCAAAAGATCTCTTAAAAAATGGAAAGAGGGACACCTGGCTGGCTCAGTTAGAAGAGTGTGTAACTCTATCTCAGGGTTGTGAGTTTGAGCTTCACACTGGGTGTAGAGGATAGATAGATAGATGCATAGATAGATAGATAGATAGATAGATAGATAGATAGATAGATAAAGAAGTAGAATGGTATGGTTTCTTCTCATCCCTCTAGCCACACATTTTCCAGCTTTTCCTAGATACCTGCTAAAAGAACCCTTCATATTTGCAGGATGCTTGTGTCCCTCACCAACATGAAGAGAGTCATGACCTGTGACAACAGGAATGGAGCTAATAGCACTCCAGACCAGGTTTATTTCCAAGTAGTACAAAACCAACAGCTGATAAGTAAGGAACCACCACTGTATACCAGGCTTACCAGTTTGTGTCAACTACAGGATCATTACTTAACTGACTTTGCTGTTTTGGGGAAAGAGAAAAATAGATATCTGATCCTCAAAGATTCCACAAATTGTGAATAATTTAAAGCAATTACCAAAGAGACTTTGCTAGCATTGTTCTTTTTTTTTATTTTTTTATTTAAAAAAATTTTTTAATGTTTATTTATTTTTGAGACAGAGAGAGACAGAGCGTGAACAGGGGAGGGGCAGAGAGAGAGAGGGAGACACAGAATCTGAAACAGGCTCCAGGTTCTGAGCTGTCAGTACAGAGCCTGACGCGGGGCTCGAAATCACAGACCATGAGATCATGACCTGAGCCGAAGTCAGACGCTTAACCGACCGAGCCACCCAGGTGCACCGCTAGCATTGTTCTTAATGTTTTTAATTCATGGTAATAACATCTTTGACATGGTCTTCTGTGTTTCTAAGTGGTTCACAACCAGATTAAGGCAAAGGAAAAGGAATGGTAGTCTGTTTCCTTTGTTGACACATGGAAAAAATACCTGGTTTCTCTCCTTTTCCAGGAATTATAATGAAAATGACAAAAGCATGCTAGTATTTGGAGTTCTCATTCCCACAGTTTAAAATAATAATTAATACTTTGGATACCACCAACAAAACAAAAATCTACGCAAAAGTCTAGTTAAATTTTAAGTTCTAAACTTTTTCATTATGATTAATCATAAACCATTTTTGAAGGAAATTTCTGGACTTACTTCCACTTTTGGAGCTCAGAGATTAGCAAGGGGGTAACTTAGTGATTTCAGGAAACTCTGACAAGGATTCTGAGCTATTATCCCAAAAGTTTCCCTGCTTTTGCTGTAAAATATCTTAGACAAAACTGTGTGGGGAAATGCAAATTAAAACTCTCGCTACTCTGGTGTTAGATAATGTGGGCAATTTGTAATCCAACACCCTTAGATCTAACCAGTTGTTCTTTAGCCATTAGGATAGTTGTACCTTAGGAATAATGAGTAAGGCATTAGCAAAAGCTTGTACTCCAAGACGAGCTCTTCCTTTTACACTATGCTTGTAATTAACAAGAGCTTCAGCTATTGCCACTTCAACCGCACCTGCTCCTGGAACCACACAACCTATTGGAGGAAAAAAGATTGGCAAGACATTCCATACAGGGAAAAATAATTAAACAAAACAAACAAACAAAAAAAAATAGAGAAAAAAGCAATTAGCTATTCAGGTGTGTTCTATTACCTAATATATGGCCTACATCTAAAATATACCTAAGTAGACACAGAAATAAAGTAAGTTCATAGTTCAGTGATTACTTAGATGTCTTATGAAGCATCCTGAAGTTACATACCATTAAAAAATTAGGCATGGTACAGACAACTGGCTGCAACCAGCTTATTTAATTGTTTGTAAAAGTAGACATTCTTCCCACCTTCATCTTATTCCTTTATGACTACATGTAAAAGGTAATTATTTATCATGTATAGGGACAGGTAATAAATTGTAACATCTGATTTGAAAAAAATTTAGGCCAAGATGATTTGGCCACCATTTTGGTATGGAATTCTTGGGACTTAATGAAGTATTTGTTTTCTATACTGAAGCAAAACCCAAACTGCTACCTAAGGAAAAAATATATGTGTTTTCATTATTCTAAGGCAAAAGCTCTGTTTAAAAACATCAATTTTCACAACAGGATATGACTTTTATACCTGCTGGTATGGTTTTATAAAGTTTATGAGTCTCCTTTGAATCAGCAAATTTGTTTTGGAATCACCCATCTTTAAAATAAAACAAGAAGAATCTCTCCTTTGTCCCACATCATTTTTTTTAATATTTGTTTATCTATTTTGAGAGAGAGAGAGTGAGCAGGAGAGGGGCAGAGAGAGAAGGAGAGAAAGAATCCCAAGCAGGCACCGCGCTGTCAGCACAGAACCCAATGCAGGGCTTGAACCCATGAACCGTGAGATCAAAACCTGGGCCGGAATCAAGAGTAGGATGCTTAAAATGACTGAGCCACCCAGGTGTCCCTATCCCACATCATTTTTTAATTACTAGCCCCTTCTTCTGCTTCTCTGTACAACAAAACTGTTCAAAAGAGTTGTCTACCCACAAGATGACTGCATCCTTGCTTCCCATTCACACTTTTAAAAAGTTAAAAGCTCCTGAGGCACCTGGGTGGCTCACTCTATTGAGTGCCTGACTTCGGCTCAGGTCATGATCTCACAGTTTGTGGGTTCGAGCTCCACATTGGGCTCTGTGCTGACAGCTCAGAGCCTGGAGCCTATTTCAGATTCTGTGTCTCCCTCTCTCTCTGCCCCTCCCCCAATCGCACTCTGTCTCCCTCTGTCTCAAAAATAAATAAGCATTAAAAAAAAAATTTTTTTTAAGTTAAAAGTTCCCTGTGGTGTTACACTGTACGTTAATTATACTGGAATTAAAACATAATTTTAAAAACCTTTTTTAAGTTCCTGTGAAATACTGAATATACACAAAAGAATATTTATATGTGTAAAGTACAAAGAATAAATGCACAAATAAATGTACTCATGTACTTCCCACCCGGCTTAAGAAACGGAACATTGCCAGTAACTTTGAAAACCTCCCTGATATCATTCTGTGAAAACACAACATATCACAATTTGTAGGATGCTACTCAAGCAATACCTGAAGAGAAACTTATATCACTAAACACCTATGCTAGAAAGAAGGGTCTCAAACCAACAACCTCAGCTTTCACCTTAAGAACTAGAAAAGAGCAAATAAAACCTAATATAAACAGAAAAAAGAAATAATGAGAGTGGAAATCAATGAAATAAAAATGAACAGTGTCCAAAAAAAATAAACAATGTCAGAAATGAAAAAGGTACTATCACTACAGATTCCACAGACATGAGAAGCATAATAGTAAGGGAATATTATGAACAATTTTTTTTCAACGTTTTTGTTTTTTGGTTTTTGGTTTTTTTTGGTACAGAGAGAGACAGAGCATGAACGGGGGAGGGGCAGAGAGAGAGGGAGACACAGAATCGGAAACAGGCTCCGAGCCATCAGCCCAGAGCCTGACGCCGGGCTCGAACTCACGGACCGCGAGATCGTGACCTGGCTGAAGTCGGACGCTTAACCGACTGTGCCACCCAGGCGCCCCAATATTATGAACAATTTTATGCTAATAAATTTGAAAAGTTAAGGGATTAGCAAACTTTCTATAAAAGATCAGATATAAATAAATACTTCAGGTTCTATGAACCACACCATCTCTTTTTAACTAATCAACTCTGCCACCATAGCACAAAAAGAGCCACAGACAATACATATATGAATGGGTATAGCTGTACCCCAATAAAACTTTATTTACCAAAACCAGGCAGCAAAAAGGATTTAGCTCATGGGCAGTAGTTTGATCATCTTAACAGATGAAATGGACAAATTTCTTGAAAGACACAAACTCAAAAAAGACAGATAACCTGAATACCCCTGTCTCTATTAAAAAGATTGAATTCATAGTAAAATTTTCCCATTAAGAAAACTCCAGACCCAGATAGCTTTACTGGTGAATTCTACCAAACATTTAAGAAATAAATACCAATTCTACACAAGATTTCAACACTTTCAGAAAATTAAAGAGGAGAGAATACTTTCCAACTCATTCTATGAGGTCACCATTATTCTAACAGCAAAAAAGATAAAGGCATTACAAGAAAGAAAATACACAAGTACCCCTTATGAACATAGATATAAAAATTCTTAACAGCATAGAGGCGCCTGGGTGGCTCAGTCGGTTAAGAGTCCTACTTCCACCCAGGTCATGATCTCAGAGTTCATGAGATCTAGCCCTATGTTGGGCTCCACGCTAGGCATGGAGCCTGCTTAGGATTCTCTCTCTACCTCTCTCTCTGCCCTTCCCTCATTTGCACTCTCTCTCTCTCTCTCTCTCAAAATAAATAAATAAAACTTAAAAAAATTCTTAACAGCATATTAGCAAATCAAGTCCAATAATATATAGAAATACATAGCAGCATTACTTACAATACCCAAAAGATGAGGTGATCTAAGTTTCCATCACTGGATAAATAGATAAATAAAATGTGGTTTATACATACAATACAGTATTATTCAGCCTGAAGAAGCAAGGAAATTCTGACACATCATTCAAGGATGAACCTTGAAGACATCGTGCTAAGTGAAATAAGCCGGCCCAAAAAGACAGATACTGGATAATTCCACTCAAATGAGGTACATAGAATAGTCAAATTCATAGAGACAGAAAGCAGAATAGTGGCTTCCATGAGCTGGGAGGAGAGGGGAATGGAGAGTTATTATTTAATGGGTATAAAGTTTCAGTACTTAAGATGGAAAATGTTCTGTGGATACATGATCATGATGGCTACACAACAGTGTGAAAGAAAGTATTTATTGCCACTGAACTGCAATACTTACAAATGATTAAAATGACAAACTATATACTTATATCCACAATTAAAAAAAAATAATTTTAAAAACTGTAATCCGTTTTTAAAGAAAATAATACATCATAAGTAAGTAGGGTTTACCCCAAGAATGTAAGTTTGGTTGAACATTTGAAAATCAATGTAATTTACCACATTAATAAACTTAAAGAGAAAAAACATATAATCATCTCAATAGATCAAAAGAAAAGCAACTGACAAAATCCAACATCTATTCATGATAAAAAGTCTCAGCAAGAGAGGGGAACTTCCTCAATATGACAGAGGGCTTCTATGAAAACCCTACAGCTAAATATCATACATAATAGAGAAAGGCTGAATATTTTCCCCCCATTATCAGGAGCAAGGAAAGAATGCCCACTCTCACTATTTCCATTCAACAATGTATTGCAGCTTCTAGCCCATGAAATAAAGAGAAAAAGGAAATAAAAAATATCCAGATTGGAAAGAAACAAGTAAAACGGTCTTTATTGGCAGACAACATGATTATTTATATAGACAACTCAATTAAATCTGTAAGAAAGCTACTAGAATAAGTGAGTTTAACAAGGTTGCAGAATTCAAGATCAGTAAACAAAAATCAGTATCTATATGTTAATCAGAAATTGAAATTTTAAAAACATCATGTATAATAAGGATCAAAATTCATGAAATACATAGATACATCTGAAAAAAATATATGCCACTAAGAATCACAAAATATTGCTGGGGTAAAAAATATACACACACACACACACACACACATATATATATATATATACACACACACACACACACACACATATATATATATACACGTATGTATATGTATATGTGTGTGTGTGTATATATATATATATATTGCTAAGACAGAGTCAAGAAGGCCCAAATAGGGGCGCCTGGAGAGCTCAGTCAGTTGAGTCTGACTCTTGATTTTGGCTCAGGTCATGATCTCCTGGTTCGTGGGATCCAGCCCTGCATCAAGCTCTGTACTAACAATGTGGAGCCTGCTTGGGATTCTCTCCACCTCTCTCTCTCTCCCTACGTCTCTCCCTCTCTCTCTCTCTCTCTCTCTCTCTCTCAAAATAAATAAATAAACTTAAAAAAAATAAACTTATTTAAAAAAAAGAAGGCTGAAATAGATATACCGTGACTCAATATTGTTAAGATATCAAGATATCAATTATTCCCAAAATGTTCTACAGATTCAGTGAAATTCTAATCAAAATCTCAGCAGTCTTTTTAGTAGTGACAAGCTGATTCTAAAATTCATATGGAAATGCAAAAGATTTTAAATAACCAAAATAACTTAGAAAAGAACAACATGAGAGGATTAACATTGCTGATTTCAAAACTTATTATAAAGTTACAGTAATCAGGATAGTACATTAATATTGAGACAGACAAATAGATCAGTGGAACAGAATAAAAACCCAGAAATAAAACCACACAAATATGGACAAATGGTCTTCATCAAAGATGCAAAAGCAACGCATTGGTGAAAGAAGAGTCTTTTCAACAAACGTAGCTGGAACACTTTGATCAAAGGTATATTATGGTATACCTAAGAGTTGATTTGCTGGGTCATATAGTATCTCTGTGTTTAACTTTGAAAAAAGAAAAATTTTTTAATGTTTATTTATTTTTGATAGAACACAAGCGGGGGAGGAGAAGAGAGAGAAGGAGACACAGAATCTGAAGCAGGCTCCAGGCTCTGAGCTGTCAGCACAGAGCCCAACGCGGGGCTCAAACTCACAAACCGTGAGATCATGACCCAAGCCAAAGTCGGACACCCAACTGACCAAGCCACCCAGGTGCCCCTAATTTTTAAATTTTTAAATGTTTATTCATTTTTGAGACACAGAGACAGAGTGCAAGCAGGGGAGAGGCAGAGAGAGAGGGAGACACAGAATACAAAACAGGCTCCAGGCTCTGAGCTGTCAGCACAGAGCCCGACGCGGGGCTCGAACCCACGGACCATGAGATCATGACCTGAGCTGGTCAGTCACCCAACGAACTGAGCCACCCAGGCACCCTGTCTCTGTGTTTAACTTGTTAAGGAACTCCCAGCTATTTTCCAACAGTTCCCACCAGCAATGTTGAAGGCTCCAATCTCTCCACATCTTTGCCAACATTTATTATCATCCAGGTTTTTTGATTTATAGCCATCCTAACAGTTGTGAAATGGTATCTCTTTATGGTTTTCATTTTCATTTTCCCAATGACTACGTTGAGCATTTTCCATGTGCTTATCGTTCTATTTTAAACGTCTGTTTTTTATTGAATTATCTACCTCAACTCCTTTTAGAAGGTAGTTTATAAATTATCAATAAATAATAAATGCTAATATTCCGTCCTAATCATTCTTAAAATTACACTACATCTAAGGTAACAGAATGAGTTCTAAGCTATTAAATCCTTTTCATGGTTTTAAAAATAAATTTCTAAAAATAAAAAAACTTTATTATAGTGTGGGGTAACAGTCTTTCCATCCTGGAACTATGGCCTAGTTTGTCCATAACCTTGCAGAGAAGGCCCCAGGGCTGGTGAATGAACACCAGCATTTGGTGCTAGTAAGGTCACAACTTACCTGAAGCCCCGACTGGCCACATTTTGGCACTATGCCAAATTAAGCTGGCTCCTCCAATTCCTGCTGAGATCCCTACAGCTATTCAGAGCTTGAAAAAAATAGCCAAAAGCACTCAAACTGGTAGCTTCAAAAGGTTCACAGTTAAGGAATCTCGCTGACTGGTTTGGAGGCCACTGAGGTGTGGATGTGGTTTTATGTCGGTAAGATCATAGGCAAGCATGGCACCATTGGCTATAATGTTTGAAGACCAATCTTTAACATCTATTTACATTTGGTTTGTTATTTGAGCCCTCTTGGACCATGTGTAATCACACTGGTATTTGAATAAACTAAGATAACGTATCAAAAAAAAGATACTATAGCGTTAAATTAAGTGCTTTTTCATTTCATAAACAGAAGCTAATTAAAAGGGCAGCATACTCACTACAGATAATGCAAAGGAAAAATCTTCACAATCCAAATTATAAATTGTCCAAAGTGAAATAAAGAAGAGTAATCAGGGGGCGCCTGGGTGGCGCAGTCGGTTAAGCGTCCGACTTCAGCCAGGTCACGATCTCGCGGTCCGTGAGTTCGAGCCCCGCGTCGGGCTCTGGGCTGATGGCTCGGAGCCTGGAGCCTGTTTCCGATTCTGTGTCTCCCTCTCTCTCTGCCGCTCCCCCGTTCATGCTCTGTCTCTCTCTGTCCCAAAAATAAAAAATAAAAAAAAAATAAAAAAAAAAAAAAACGTTGAAAAAAAAAAAAAGAAGAGTAATCAGTCATATCTTCTAAAATACTGTGTGTACCATGACAGATTTAGTACCGCTTTTAAAATACATAAGGTTCATATCCATCATAAAAAAGAGCCTACCATCTTCAATGGCATTTTTGATGGCACGAAGTCCATCCCTTAGAGCATCCTTGATTTGTGTGAGAGTATGCTTATTTGGTCCTTTAACCAACAAGGTGACAGAACGAGGGTTAACACAGGCCTCGATAAAAGTGAACTTTTCTTCACCCTAGAGGGTAATCCAAGAAGATATAACTCTAATATTTAATGTCATTATGAAGTGAAGTCCTAGTTTATAATATTAGAATCCAATCTTGCAAATTTTTCTCATCAAACATAACTAAATAGACACTAAAAGCAGTTAAGTTATATTTGAACTCTTAACAAACATTTAGAAAGATAAATTGTAAAATACATCCTGGGGATTATTCAGATATCAAAAGGTAAAGCCTGAATGAAAAGATTTAGTACGTAAAAAAAAAAAAAAAAAAGTTTACTCTTCACTTTATAACCACTGCCCACAGATATACTCACTAATGTACACTCATGTACAAGACCAGCATGCCCCAAACAATGTATACTGAGGTCTTCAAGAGAATTCACAGCCATTCCACCACAAGCAAGAGAGAGTCTGAAATTACAGAGGTCGTCGTAGCTTTGATTATGGTAAGCATGGAAGACTTAATTTCTCAAAGGTGAAAAAATACCTAACACAGAAGACTGCATTGTCACTGTATTGTACTGTTTTTAAAATCTGGGTTTTTAAAAAAATTTTTAAGTTAATTTATTTATTTTTGAGAGAGAGAGAGAGAGAGAGCACACAGGGGAGGGGCAGAGAGAGAGGGAGAGAGAGAAAATCTCAAGCAGGCTCTGCACTGTCAGTGCAGAGCCCAATGTGGGGCCCAAACTCACGAAACCATGAGATCATGACCTGAGCTGAAACCAAGAGTCATATGCTTAACTGACTGAGCCACCCAGGCACCCCTAAAATCTGTTTTAAGAAGATGAAAACCTTTGTCCTGCAACAAATTCTGAGGTAGGTTAACAATATTGATTTTTGACATTTCCATTATTTATTGAAATTAAAAACAAAATTTGGAACATGTATGCTACTGCTTTGCTCAACAATGTTTACATGCAAGTTAAAAGGAATATCATGGAATCATTTCAATTTAATCTGCTAAAAACTTAGGATACATAATTATCTGCAAGCTTACCTTTCCATATTTCTTCTTTTTGCCCTGCGAAGAGCTACTATGCCATGTTTTGCAAGAGCATCTAAGGAAAATGGATCAATTCCCTAAAATCAAATTAGCAAAAAGTTATAAGCACATCTTAAGCCACCAGTTCTCAAACTTTTTTACCTCAGCACTGCTTCACATTCTTAAAAAGTAAGAACCCAAAAAACTTTTGTTTATGTGGACTCTATCTACAAGTTATCATAAATTAAAATTCAAAATAATAGTAAACTCATTTTATGTTAACATAAATAACATTTTTAAGTGAAAACTTACTATACTTTCATAAACAAAAAAAAATATGTAGGTTAAAGTAATGGCACTGTTTCACATTTTTTGTATCGTTTTAATGTCGGTCTTAACAGAAGACATATGGAGTCTCATCTGCTTCTGCCTTCAATATGGTGTGATATTTTGTTTTGGTTAAAGTATATGAAGAAAGCTTGGCCTCACACAAATACATACTGGGAAAAAGAGGAATATTTTAATAACTTTTCAGATAAATGTGGGTGTTCTTCTTTGATACTACACCAAAACTCAGTAAATAATAGTTTCTTAAAGGTTAGTTTCGAGGTGAAATATGGAACTTATCAATAAACTTTTCTTCTTTAAAATTTTTTAAAAATGTTTATTTTTAAGATAGAGAGAGGGACAGAGTGTGAGCAGGGGAGGGATAGAGAGAAAGGGAGACACAAAATCCGAAGCAGGCTGCAGGGTCTGAGCTGTCAGCACAGAGCCCAGCACGGGGCTCAAACTAACGAACCCTGAGATCATGACCTGAGCCAAAGTCCGACACTTAACCAACTAAGCCACCCATGGGCCCCTCAATAAAATTTTCATACTCTCTCATATGAAAATCCACCTGTCTGGGGCACCTGGGTGGCTCAGTTAAGCGTCCAACTCCTGATTTTGGCTCAGGTCATGATCTCACAGTTCATGATTTCAAGCCCCGTGTAGGTCTCTGCACTGACAGTGCGGGGCCTGTTGAGATCCTCTCTCTCTGCCCCTCCCCTGCTCACTCATGCTCACTCCCTCTCTCCCTCTCTCTCTCTCGAAAATAAACTTTAAAATAATAATAATAATAAAATAAAATCCACTTGCCTGTCTTACACTTCGAGTGTATTATTTACCCATGTATGATTTTGTTAAATCATATGGTTTTTTTGTCATTTAGAAAATATTGAGGGTGGGGATAGGCTAGATGGGTGATGGGTATTAAAGAGGGGACTTGTGATGAGTACTGGGTGTTGTATGTAAGTGATGAATCACTGAATTCTATTCCTGAAACTAATATTGCACTGTATGTTACCTAACTAGAATTTAAATAAAAATCTGAAAAGAAAAAAAGAAGAAAACATTGGTTCACTATGTTAAGCAGAGCTTCCAAATGCTGATACATTTCATAGTTCTACAATATCAGAAATATCACATTTGCTAATATCATCATTAACATTATCAGAAAAGTCCTTTAAGTATTGGAGAGCTGTGACATTCACAATGGCAGATACGAGTTTTCCAAAATTTTAATTTTTGCTTGAAGGCTCAAATTTATTGGCAACAAATACTGTCAACTGTTTTCCTTGAAGTGACAGAACCACTTCTTCCTTTTTGAGAAAAACCTGCCAAATACCCACATCTAAATAACCACAGTTTGTCAGTTACTTTTTTTTTTAAGTAATCTGTCTGCCCAACGTATGCCTTGAACTCACAACCCTGAGATCAATAGTCACTTGCTCTACCCACTGAGCCAACCAGCTGCCCCTGTCAGTTAATTCTTTAAAGTAAAAATGGCATTCCATGAAAAAAGTGGCTAGGTCAGCTTGCAACTCTATTATACAAGAGTTTTCCTTCAAGATAACCATATTCTAAGGGAAAGCTATTTTTTTTATTAATTTTTTTTTTTAACGTTTATTTATCTTTGGGACAGAGAGAGACAGAGCATGAACGGGGGAGGGGCAGAGAGAGAGGGAGACACAGAATCGGAAGCAGGCTCCAGGCTCTGAGCCATCAGCCCAGAGCCTGACGCGGGGCTCGAACTCACGAACCGCGAGATCGTGACCTGAGCTGAAGTCGGACGCCCAACCGACTGAGCCACCCAGGCGCCCCAAGATAACCATATTCTGATGTGCAGATTTCACAATCCGTCACACAGAATTATAAAAGGATGCCTATCAGGGGCGCCTGGGTGGCGCAGTCGGTTAAGCGTCCGACTTCAGCCAGGTCGCGATCTCACGGTCCGTGAGTTCGAGCCCCGCGTCAGGCTCTGGGCTGATGGCTCGGAGCCTGGAGCCTGTTTCCGATTCTGTGTCTCCCTCTCTCTGCCCCTCCCCCATTCATGCTCTGTCTCTCTCTGTCCCAAAAATAAATAAAAAACGTTGAAAAAAAAATTAAAAAAAAATAAATAAATAAAAGGATGCCTATGTAAGGATCAAAATTCAATAAAATTAATAAGTTTTACCACTTCATCAAGATATTCTCCAATGAAACTTTTTTTTTTTAACTGCAAGTGTACGGTAGAATGGGAAAAAGAATATAATGACTATTAGTACAGTTTGGTGCTACTGCTTTGATTTGTACTAATGCACCAGCAGTTTTACCTAACATTGCCTTTGCATGATCACTGCAAATGTCAGCACAATGTGAAAGGCATTATTATTACTATTATTATCATGAAAATAATTTTGACCTCATAGACTCCCTGAAATGGTCTTATGGACTCCCGGGAATCCACAGACCACACTCTGAGAAATGGTGAAAAACATTTACACATAGTTAAAATCAAAATTTTCTTGGGGCGCCTGGGTGGCGCAGTCGGTTAAGTGTCCGACTTCAGCCAGGTCACGATCTCGCAGTCCGTGAGTTCAAGCCCCGCGTCGGGCTCTGGGCTGATGGCTCGGAGCCTGGAGCCTGTTTCCGATTCTGTGTCTCCCTCTCTCTGCACCTCCCCCGTTCATGCTCTGTCTGTCTCTCTCTGTCCCAAAAATAAATAAAAAACGTTGGGAAAAAAAAATTTTTTTTTTTAAAAAAATTTTCTTTCTCACCTTTTGATTAATGACAACAAATCCTTTACTGGACTGAGCACAGACTTTGTCTTTCAGGTCTATTATTTTTTGTACTCGATCTTCAATAAATTTTCTTTCAGCTTTTACCAGTTTCTCTTTCTCTTCAGCAGACTTATAAAAGAAACCAGAGCTCACCTCTCTAAAAGATTAATAAAAACAAGCTAGTAAAGGCAGAAGAGAGAGGAGGAAAAGGCAGAAGGCGTTTACACTAAACATCTGGCAGGGAAGCAAGCGATTAAAATAACACTTTTAGAAAATACAATTTCAGGAGTGCCTAGGTGGCTCAGTCGTTGAGTGTCTGACTTCAGCTCAGGTCATGATCTCACAGCTCGGGAGCTCGAGCCCTGTGTTGGTCTCTGTGCTGACAGCACAGAGCCTGGAGCCTGCTTCGGATTCTGTGTCTCCCTCTCTCTCTGCCCCTCCCCTGCTCACGCTCTTTTGTGTGTCTCTCTCTCAAATAAATGTTAAAAGAAAATTTAAAAAGAAAATACAATTTCAAAATTCACAAAGAGTAACTGACACGTACGTTTTTTCATATTCTAGTGATACATTGCAAGAAAGGATAAACGCATCTTCTACTCGTTTCTTCATATCTGGATGACGGGCACCATGATCCAGAACTAATCCTCTGATCAACCTATTAAAAATATGTAATGTTTCTTCCTCTGAATATACACTCTAAAATTTGTTATAAAATAAGGATTGTATTCTTAAAATTGTAACAGAACTACTGGGTCACACATTGTTTCCTTGCACCAACTTTAAGACTAACACATAATTAGCAAAATTAGAAAAGAAAATTTATTTTAACACAGTGTGACTGGGAAGTCACAATGAAAAGTCAACCCAGAATTATTCTCTAAATTATGTGGCTCACACGTATGACACAGCTGGTCAAGTAATGAAGGGTAGGCACACAGTGAGTTTCTTAGGAACATTTGTTCAAAATAATTATATGGAACCACCAAACATTGTTAACCTAAATGTCCAATAATAAGGCATTGTTCAGCAAATAAATGACCCAACTATTTCATGGTCGTGAACTATGTAATGACATGGAAAAATATTTACAGTGGTAGCTGATAAACAAACACAGAATAACAAACTACCTATAAAGCATGATTATAACTACTCTTCTAGAAAATAAGCACCTCAGTACTGACAAGAAAAAATGAAAAGAAATTAAGAGTAGAGTTATGCTTGGGTGGTAGGAATACAGATAATTCAGGAGTGGGAGACGCTTTTTTCCTATCGTTGAAATTTTCTTTCAAGAGTAAATATTTTCATAACTTTTAAAACTTCATTTATACCCAATTAGGGAGTGGTATTTCTATTTACAAATCTCTTATAACCAATATTTGTCATACATAAACATAAAAGAAATAATAGTTAAAATAGTTAAACACAATTATAAGGAAGTTTTCAAACTTTTAATTTAACTACTAATTTTAATCTGACTACAACATTTTAATCTAATTATCCAACTCCCAGCTGAAAGTGCAGATCTTTTCTTCAGGAAGAAAACAAGCAAACTATATGTCCAACACTTGTCACTCTCCAGGTCTCTTTACTCTTCCCCCCTCTCTCATTCTCAGCAAGTGACCTTGTGCTTTGAGAAAATACACTGTCCCATCACTACCTCTACCAGTCCACCTGCACTTGACCCTGAACCTCCTGTTCCTATGAGCGAACTGTCCATGCTCTTCTCTCAGGTTAACCCCTGCATGTGTGTACTCTATTCCCTTTCTGGTCTCTGCTCCGGCATTATCCCCTCTTCCCCCATGTCAGTTCCTCCTGCCTCCAGGAACATTCTCGTCAGGACACAGACTTGCCATGAAAATTCTCATCTTTAAAACAAAGAATGCTTCTCCTTCAAGTCCCTTCCCATCCCCCCTTCTAGCTACTGCCCGTTTCTCTGCTAACCCCTTGGAGCTGTGTATGCTTGCACCCTCACTTCTTCCTTAACCACTTCTCTCTTTCAAGCCCACTTCAATCCAACTTTCACACCTACTCCTTTATTGAATCAGTTCCCATCCAAGTCACCAAAAACATTAAATGCCTTCCATATCTAATGGTCAATTTTCAATCCACAACTTGCTCTAAGTTTCAGCAGCATATGACATACTTGATTATTCTCCCCTTGAAACATTTTCCTCTCTTAGCTTCTGGGACAATACTTTCTCTTGGCTTTCCTCCTATCTCAGTGACCATCCCTTCTGGTGCTGAATCCTTCTCATCTTCTCAATTTCTTTTTTTTTTTTTAAGCTTATTTATTTTGACAGAGAGAGTGTGTGTGAGCAGCGAAGGGGCAGAGAGAGGGGGAGAGAGAATCCGAAGCAGGCTCCATGCTGTCAGCACAGAGCCTGACATGGGGCTCAAACTCACAGACCATGAGATCATGACCTGAGCCTTAATCAAGAGTTGGACACTTAAGCGACTGAGCCACCCAGGCACTCCTTGTCTTCTCAATTTCTAAACATTTGAGTTTCCAGGGACCAACTTTAAACTTCTATCTATATTCACTTCTTTTTTTTTTTTTTAACGTTTATTTATTTTTGAGACAGAGAGAGACAGAGCATGAACGGGGGAGGGTCACAGAGAGAGGGAGACACAGAATCTGAAACAGGCTCCAGGCTCTGAGCCGTCAACACAGAGCCCGACGCGGGGCTCAAACCCACGGACCATGAGATCATGACCTGAGCCGAAGTCAGACGCTTAACCGACTGAGCCACCCAGGTGCCCCTAAACTTCTATCTATATTCACTTCTCAGCTGATCTCACTACCTCTCATAAGCTTTAAGTCATCTATACACAGATGACTCCCAAATATTTTTCTAGATCAGACCTCTATTCTGAACTGCAGACACACCTCTCCAACTCCCTACTCACACATGGATGCCTAACAGGCATCTTAAAACATAACATTTCCCAAACTGCGCTCTTGATTTATTTCCCCAAATCTGTTCCTCCGAGTCTTTTCTATCCCAAGAAATGGCATTTCCCCTTCTCCAGATGCTCCATGCAAAGCCCCAAGAGACATCCTTGACACTATTTCTGTCACACTCTATGTCAAACCATCAACAGATCCTATTGTTCCTTCTAAGTGTTTTCACCCCTCACCCGTATTACAACAGATTCCTGACTGGGCTCCACTTCTGCCCTTGCCCTGGGAAACGCCCTGCTTCACAGTGCATTCTCCCCACAATAACCACAGAGATACTTCTGAAATATAAATCAGAACTGCTATTGCCCTCAGCAATAGTAGACTAATTTGGACCAACCCTACTACCAAAAGCAAAATGCTGGGTTAAAAACAAAAACCTTAGGAGCACCTGGGTGGCTCAGTTGGTTAGGCATCCAACTTTGGCTCAGGTTCGTGGGTTTGAGCTCTGCATCGGGCTCTGTGCTGACAGCTCAAGCCTGGAGCCTGCTTCAGATTCTGTGTTTCCCGCTCTCTCTGCCTCTCCCCCACTCACATTCTGTCTCTGTCTCTCAAAAATAAATAAACATTAAAAAAAATTAAACGCTTAAAAACACTGGAGAGCTCTAAAATAGTAAAGAAAACATGAACTGCAAGTACTCTTATCCTAAAGTCACTTGACAATTCAGATCAATCTGAACTTGGGTTTCAACAACCTCACTATGAGAGGGGGACAGAATGAAAAGCTCAGGGCTCATCGAAGGTAGAGGGTCTAATAGGAGACACTCTTCACTTTAAGTAGGAACACCAAAGGGCTACATACTCAGGGCATAAACCAGAAGGATGAACTAGAAGCAAGCAGTCCTCATATGAATCAGCAGTTAGAACTACCAACTGGATATTTGGGATGCCTGGGTGGCTCACTCGGTTAAGCGTCTGACTCTTGGTTTTGGCTCAGGTCATGATCTCACGGTTCATGAGATCAAGCCCTGTGTGGGGCTCTGTGCTGACAGTGAGGAGCCTGCTTCAGATTCTCTCTCTCCCCCTCTCTGCCCCTTGCCTGATCATACGCTTCCTCTCTCTCTCGAAATAAACATTTAAAAAAACAAAACTAGGGGCGCCTGGGTGGCTCAGTCAGTTAAGTGACTGACTTCGGCTCAGGTCATGATCTCATAGTTCATGGGTTCAAGACCCGCATCGGGCTCTGTGCTGACAGAGCCTGGAGACTCTCAGAGCCTGGAGACTGCTTCTGATTCTGTGTCTTCTTCTCTCTCTGCCCCTCCCCCTGCTTGCAGTCTGCCTCTCTCTCTCTCTCTCTCTCTCTCTCAAAAATAAATAAATATTAAAAAAAATTTTTTAAACACAACTAGATATTAAAAACAAACAAAAACAAAACCCTCAAGCTGTGGATTTAATTTAAAGTATTCCCCAGGCTCCTTGCAACAGCAAATTCAAATCCTCTGTGCAGAAATGCACCTTCATCCTAGGTCTCAGATAATTTCTACAAATACCTTTTTCAAACATGATGAATGGCACATATAGAAACAAAACACAGGGGCGCCTGGGTGGCTCAGTCAGTTAAGTGTCCAACTTTGGCTCAGGTCATGATCTCACAGTTTGTGTGTTCGAGCCCAACGTTGGGCTCTGTGCTGACCGCTCAGAGCCTGGAGCCTGCTTCAGATTCTGTGTCTCCCTCTCTCTCTGCCCCTCCCCTGCTCGTACACTTTCTCTCTCTCAAAAATAAATAAACATTAAACAAATTTTTTTTAATAATAAAAGGCAGGCTTGGAAAGATCTGCAGGGAATAAGACACCATAAAAAGTGCAATGGCCAATCTAAGAAAAATCAAATAAAACTTCAAGAAATAAGTAAATAAAGATATCCACAAACACACACATATATTAAAATAAAGTATTTTCAAATGAAATATAATATTTGGATTGGCTTCAAAATAATCCAGGTTTGGGATGAGGAAGAGAAAGAGGAGTTTATAAGGGGAAATAAAAGGAAAAATAAAATGGGCCACAGATTGAAAATTGATAAACATGAGTGACAGGTATGTGAGAGTTCACTATTCTATTCTTTCTGCTTTTATATATGTTTAGACTTTTCCATAAAAGAAAGTTTAAAATTCATTAAGTCCAAAATCAACAACATGCTACATATTCTGAGTACATACTTACCCAGACCATGTCAATTGTCTGACCTCTCTTTCCTCTCCAACTTCAACTCCTACTCTTTTTTCCTCTTACTTACTGTGCTCCAGGCACACTGGGACACCCCAGCACACTGGTGCCTTGGGGCCTTTTCAACCGTCATTCCCTTGACTTAGAACTCTTCATCCAAATATACACATGGCTAGCTCCCTTATTTCTTCAGATACCTCCTTAGCTCTCGAGTTTAGTTTCCAATCATAAGGATCTTCCCTGAGCACTCCAAAATCACACACATGCTCTCAGTCACTCTAGTTTCTTCCCAGCATTTATTATCACTTATGTATTTATTATCTCCCACAACTAAAAACATAATCTTAGAGAAAGAAATTCTGTTTTGTATTACTCTTCATTCCTAGCACCCAAAACAATGACTGGCTCAGGGTAAGTATTCACTTAATATATGTTGAATTAACAGACTGATGTTGAGGGGCGCCTGAGTGGCTCAGTCAGTTGAATGTCCAACGTCGGCTCAAGTCATGATCTCATGATTCATGAGTTCAAGCCCCACATTGGGCTCACTGTTGTCAGTGCAGAGCCCGCTTCGGATCCTCTGTTCCCCTCCCTCTCCGCTCCTCCCCCGCCTGTACTCTCTCTCAAAAATAAACATTTTTTAAAAAATAGACTGATATTGAATTAAAGTAACTAATGAAATTAATGAAAAAAAGTATCTGAACTACACCAAATATTCTAGAATCCATGTATTATCAAAGTTTATGTAATTTAGGGGCACCTGGCTGGCTCAGTCGCAGGAGCATACAACTTTGATCTTGGGGTTGTAAGTTCAAGCCCCATGTTGGTGTAGAGATTACTTAAAAATAAAACCTTAAAAAAAAAGTGTATGTAATTTACTTTGTATCTGTTTCTGATTTATGCTTCATCTCCATGATTTCTATCATGAAGAGATCAATAGGATAACCCGGTCTTCTAATAGCCAAAACAGAATCCACCACAGCCTGAAAGAGAAGTGAATGAGAACAGTAAATTACTGGTCTACTAAAAGAAATCACTGGCCCAAGTAATCATCAGACTAAACAGATAAAGGGCTTCAGGCCCCAAAATATAGGGCAAGGCCACAAAGGCCACTCTGTTATGGACATTAGTAATAACCAATGCCAGTGGGTACTCTAAACCCTGAAGGAACTTCAGAGATCATCAGGCCCAAAGCCTTCATTTTACAGTTAAGTAAACTCTGAAACTTTTAAGAATTTACAGACTTAACACAAGGTCTAAAAGCAGAGCCAGGCCTAGAATTCCGTTTTCTTTAACTGCCAAGCCACTGCTCTACTACCAACACTATGCAAACTTTTCCACCAAAAGACATATTTAATGGAAAAGAAGGAAATGTAATCTGAGGTAAAAGCTAAAATTTGCTGGTTACACTAACACGAAGTGTCTTAAATTTTGTGTTTTATCATGAAAAGCTTCTACGTCATGCCATGATATACATTTCTTTTAATGTGAAAGTAATTTTTTTCCCCAAAATTGCAGCGTGAAATTGATACTCCAGAAAGACATGTGTTATTTATTCTGCCACATAACCCCAGGGATATATAGCATGGTACAATAATATATCCTATTGCTTAGCTCAGAAAGCTTGGATGTTTCAGTCGGTTAAATGTCCGACTTCAGCTCAGGACATGATCACACGGTTCGTGGGTTCCAGCCCCGCATCGGGCTCTGTGCTGACAGCTCAGAGCCTGAAGCCTGCTTTGGATTCTGTATGTCCCTCTCTCTCTCTGCCCCTCCCCCATTCGTGCTCTGTCTCTCAAAACTAAATAAATGTTAAAAAAAAATTTTTTTTAAAGAAAGTAATATGAAATTACATAAATTAAGTATTACAATATAACCACCCTAAAATATAAATAAAGCAAAAAACTATACCTTAGTTTACCTGAGATAACATGATACTTGGTTTTGGAACCTAACAGGGAATAATGACAAAGACCACAGGATAATGAGAGTATCAGTGTTTCTACAACTCCAGAAGAGAATGGGCGCACTAACCAGATAACATGAAGATTCTGGATCACTTGATATATGTACTCCAACAGGAGAAAATACTGTAGTCTTTATTTGAACTCTGCTGAGCAAGAAATTGTCTGATCTTAATCTGATTTGCAAATTAGGTTTTCCTATTGGTAAGGGGAATTGATCAGAAACAAATCAGGTGTTCTAGTCCATTTGTCATTTATATTTCTCAGAGTAAATTAGCAAGACAGCATTCTGATTTATATATCAATGTCTTGTGATTTTGGTTATGAATTCATCATTCCTGATAAACCAATATATTCAAGTTGCAGAAAATACAAAGCTGAGGAACAATGATGATATCAAATTATAGCCACCTGATAAAAGCCTTCCCAAAATACCCAATCTACTCCTTAAATTACATACATTTTACCTTTAGAAGTAAACAAAACAAACACTCATTTCCCAGATGTGAAGATTATCTGTCAGATCAATCACGCTTCATTAAAGTGGTAACCTTAACAACCTATGTGTCACCTCACATAATAAATATTGACCTCTAGGTTTTAAGAGACCAGCACCTCACCCCAATGACATCCACAAGGGTTGATCCACAGGCAGCCAAGCTCCCTTCATGTTAACTTAAAAGAAAGTTTAATATAGAGGCTCTTAAATACTGAGAACAAACTGAGGGTTGATGGGGGGTGGGGGAGAGGGGAAAGTGGGTGATGGGCATTGAGGAGGGCACCTGTTGGGATGAGCACTGGGTGTTTTATGGAAACCAATTTGACAATAAATTATATTTAATATAAAAATAAAAGAAGGTTTAAGAAGGCAGCCAGGCCCCTTTCATTAACTTTCATGTTAACTTAAAAGAAGGTTTAATATGACACTTTTGAAAAATTACACATACTGTTCTGACCAATCAAGTCTAGACTATAACTAAGTGAATAAATGTTTGCCTTCTGTATTTTATTTCATGTTCAAAAGAACCACATACGATAGTTGATTCTTATAGGAAAAATAAAAATATCATCATGCATTAGTCTATATTTGTTCTGAATGCAAAAGTTTAATCACAAACCTCTGTTAACACATCAGCCAATTCAGCAGGAACTTTAGTTTGTAGAGATGTTCTAGACACATCTAAGAGGACTTCTCTTTTCATCTCTTTGTTAATTTTAACATTTTCCAGAACTTCAAGTGCTTTTATCTTCGCAGCTTCAAATCCTTCAGCTATTATTCTAGGGTGCAGGCCCTGTCACATCAACATAAAACTAAAAATCATAAAGTCATCCAAAATAAAAGTAACCATCTTCTCCTGTTAATAGGTTATGTCCAAAGAAAGTAATATTACCCACATCAATGGCACTCAATACAAATGCATGTACATAACTTATGAAAGTAATTTCTCAGTGCTTCATATTTAAAACAACCTCAAACTTACAGAAAAAAATTTATGTCCAGGACAAAACACTACAAAACTCCTCTTTATTTCCAAAAATTATGACACACTGTCATGTGGTACCCTTCCAAATGGGCACAAAAGAAAAGACTCCTTTAATGCAGAGGAAAAGAACCAACGCTGATTTGGAGGAAAGTACAAACACCACCTTCACCAAATGTTAACATCACAGCAATGGGACAAATAGACATCATGTGCCTCCTGATACAATGCATTAAGAACACTACCACACGTCTATGGTATTTCATGCCAGAAGTTTATTACCTGAGTCTAATTGTGATAGTCAAATCCAAATTGAGGACTTTGTACAAAATAATTGGCTGTACTCTAAAAGTAGCAATGTCATAAAACACAAAAGACAGCTCAGGATAATTCCAGTTTAAAAGAGACTAAAGGAGGGCACCTGGGTGGCTCAGTCAGTTAAGCATCTGACTTTTTTTTAGATATATTTATTTTGGGAGAGCGCAAGAGGGGAGGGACAGGGGGGGGGGCAGAGGATCCAAAGTGGACTCTGCGCTGATAGGCTGACAGCAGCATGCCTGGTGTGAGGCTTGAACTCACAAACCACAAGATCATGACCTGAACTGAAGTCAGACGCTCAACCAGCTAAGCCACCAGGAGCCCCTAAATAAATGAAGCCTGGAGCCTGCTTCAGATTCTGTGTCTCCCTCTCTCTTGGCCCCTCCTCGGCATGCGCTCGCTCGCTCTCTCTCTCTCTCTCTCTCAAAAACAGATAAACGTTAAAAAAATTTTTTGAGAAAATGTTAAAAATTAAAAAATAAAGAAGACTATAAGGATAGGACAACTGAATGTAATGCATGAACGTAGATTTTCTTCTGCTATAAAGGACACTGTTGGGACAAATGATAAAATAGGAATAAAATCTATAGATTATACTACTGTATCAATGTATCAATGTTAATATTAATTTCCTGATTTTGATCACTATTCTGTGATTACATAAGAGAATATTGTGGTTTTAAGAAATATACACCGAGGGGCGCCTGGGTGGCTCAGTCAGTTAAGTGTCCAACTCTTGATTTCGGCTTAGGTCACGATCTCACAGTTTGTGAGATCCAGACCCACATCAGGCTCTGTACAGACAGCACTGGAGCCTGCTTGGATTCTCTCTCTCCCTCTCTGTCTCTCAAAATAAATAAAATTAAAAAAAAATTTTTTTAAGAAACATACACTGAAATATTTAGATGATCATGACTGCAACTTACACCATTCAAAAAAAATACGTACATACATACATATATGCATGCACCATATATACGTTTTTATCTGAGAAAGAGAGAAATGTTATTCTTTGGAATATTCCTGAAATATTTCTATAGGCTTGATATTATAACAAAATAATTTTTATTTAAAAAAATTTTTTAACTTTTTTTAATTTATTTTTGAGACAGAGAGAGACAGAGCATGAACGGGGGAGGGTCACAGAGAGAGGGAGACACAGAATCTGAAACAGGCTCCAGGCTCTGAGCGGTCAGCACAGAGCCCGACGCGGGGCTCGAACCCACGGACCGTGAGATCATGACCTGAGCCAAAGTCGGATGCTCAACCGACCAAGCCACCCAGGCGCCCCAACAAAATAATTTTTTTAATTGTCTTTTCTGGAAAAATATATAAACTTATTGAAAGTGGGAACTGGGTCTAATTTATTCCCTTCCTCCATTCCTCTACATCAGTCCTACAATAATTTTTTAAAGTTAACATTTCTTAAGGATTTGTGCCAGGTTCTAATCTAAAAGGCTTATTTCATTCAATCCTCTCAACACTACGAAGTGGGTATTATTTCTGTTTCACAGATGAGGAAATTGAGGTTTATAAGAATAATGTAACTTGCTTTAGATCACCAGGATATTAAGTGGTAGAGCCAGGATTTAAACCTACAAAGCCTGACTCCAGACCCTGGATGTTATTAAACATTTTCAAAACACTTCCTCAGTCTCAGATCTCACAATTTCTCACCCGGACTATGATCCTCTAGTCTTGACTCCCTTAAAGCTGTCCCTCAAATATTTAAAATCCCAATCTGACCAGATCAGTCATTAATATGTTAACATGAACATTCTTCGTGGTTAGTATACCACATGCCCTCTGTAATCCAGCTTCCACCTACTTCTCCTGCCTTTCATTGCCGTCCCACAGCACTTTAAAGTCTGGCCAACACCAAAATGCTTGCAGCTTTACACACATACCATGCTGCTTCTCTTCTCTGTTAATTTTGCCTCTGTTAATTTTGTTCCTTCTGCCTGGAATGTCTTTCTCCTTGCTCCTTACTCTTTCCACTGGTTCACTGCTTCTCATTCTAAAGATTTAACCCAGGTCTTACTTCCTCCAAAGAGTGCTTCCTAATTCGGGCAAGTTTAGGCTATCACTCCTTCCTCAGTGTTTCTATCACATCTGGTACTTAGGTCTATCACTATACTGCCACAGTTTCACAATTATGTCAACGCCCGCCCATCAGCATCTCCCCCTTCCCAAACTTTTTTTTCCCTAACCAAACCCTAATCTTGTTTAGGTATCTCTTCCTCAGGTCTTCAGAGGAAGTTACCCTCTCTAGCTAACTCAAGGGGTGGATCCTGATTGGATTAAGTCAATTCCCCTAAAACCTGTTATTGATTTGGGATGGACACAGATCAAAGTTGGCCCAATTATATTATAAAGGAAGGAGTGAAACTCCATAATTGGGCAAATAGTTTTATCCTCCCTCTCTTGCTGAGTGTTATTAAAGAAAGCAAGTAGTCCTACTTTTCTCTGACAGTCTTATAATCAGGACAGAAATAAGCTTTATCATGAAACAGCACTATAAATGGAAGAGCCAAGACACAGAAAGGACCAGGTACTTGATGACTAATAGACATTTTCAACGTTTTTTTTTTTTTTTTTTTTTTTTTTTTTTTTTTTTTTTTTTGGGACAGAGAGAGACATAGCATGAACGGGGGAGGGGCAGAGAGAGAGGGAGACACAGAATCGGAAACAGGCTCCAGGCTCCGAGCCATCAGCCCAGAGCCTGACGCGGGGCTCGAACTCACGGACCGCGAGATCGTGACCTGGCTGAAGTCGGACGCTTAACCGACTGCGCCACCCAGGCGCCCCTAATAGACATTTTCAATCAACCAAACTTGGATGTTCTGTAATGGGAGATAACTTACTGTTTAAGTGACTTTCAGTCAAGTTTCTACTGCTTACAGCCAAAGGCATCCTAAATGAGGTACGTTGCAGGTACTGAATTGTTAGACAATTCCCAATACTAAATGAAATGCAAAGAAGTACTAATCTTAGCACTTGGACCAGGTAATGCTTTGCTGAAATGGTTCTTTAAAGAAAGAAAAAAACCCAAATACTTAATTAGATTAGACAGATAAATAATGCCAAGAAAAGGATACAGATTGAACAAAGACAGTTACATAGAAATGTGTGTAGTGATTTCAGAGGCTAGTGAGTAGACTGGAGGAGTCTGGCTAGAGTAGATGGTTTATAAGGAAAATAAAATAGAAAGGTAGGTAAATTCACAGTGTGAAAACCTTCAATTATTTTTCCCCAGTTATTTTTTAAAAGGTGCATAATTTGGTTTAGACTTCATCAGTGATGTTTTCTTTTCTAGGTCATTATTCATGGGTATATGGCTAATTTTTTACCTTCTTATATACCTTAAATATTTCATTTTTTAAAAGGGATATCATTCCAATGAAAGGAATTATTTTGGCAAAAAAAAAGAGTTCATTATTACTTCCATTTACAATTGTACTAAAACCGGGGTGCCTGGGTGGCTTAGTCGGTTGAGCGTCCGGCTTCAGGTCAAGTCATGATCTCACGGCTCGTGAGTTCAAGCCCCACGTCAGGCTCCGTGCTGACAGCTCAGAGCCTGGAGACTGCTTCGGATTCTGTGTCTCCCTCTCTCTCTCTCTGCCCCAACCCACTCTCATTCTGTCTCTGTCTCTCTCAAAAACAAATAAACATTAAAAAAAGAAAATTTACAATTGTACTAAAGTATCTTGATAAAAATTGGCACAAAAACAGACACTCAGATCAATGGAACAGAATGAAGAACCCAGAAATGGACCCACAAACGTATGACCAACTAATCTTTGACAAAGCAGAAAAGAATATCCAATGGAATAAAGACAGTCTCTTCAGCAAGTGATGCTGGGAAAACTGGACAGTGACATGCAGAAGAATGAACCTGGACCACTTTCTTACACCATACACAAAAATAAACTCAAAATGGATGAAAGACCTAAATATAAGACAGAAAGCCATCAAAATCCTGGAAGAGAAAGCAGGCAAAAACCTCTTTGATCTTGGCCGCAGCAACTTCTTACTCAACACGTCTCCAGAGGCAAGGGAAACAAAAGCAAAAATGAACTATTGGGACCTCATCAAGATAAAAAAAACCTTCTGCACAGGGTAGGAAACAATCAGCAAAACTAAAAGGCAACAGACAGAATGGGAGAAGATATCTGCAAACAACAAATCAGATAAAGGGTTAGTATCCAAAATCTATAGAGAACTTATCAAACTCAACACTCAGAAAACAAATAATCCAGTGATGAAATGGGCAAAAGACATGAATAGACACTTCTCCAAAGAAGACATCCAGATGGCCAACCGACACATGAAAAAATGCTCAACATCACTCATCATCAGGGAAATACGAATCGAAACCACAATGAGACATCACCTCACACCAGTCAGAATGGCTAACATTAACAACTCAGGCAACAACAGATGTTGGCGAGGATGCGGAGAGAGACGATCTCTTGGGCACTGCTGGTGGAAATGCAAACTTGGGCAGCCACTCTGGAAAACAGTATGGAGTTTCCTCAAAAAATTAAAAATAGAACTACCCTACAACCCAGCAACTGCACTACTAGGTATTTATCCAAGGGATACAGGCATGCTGTTTTGAAGGGGCACATGCACCCCAATGTGTATAGCAGCACTATCAACAATAGCCAAAGTATGGAAAGAGTCCAACTGTCCATCGATGGATGAATGGATAAAGATGATGTGGTATATATATACAATGGAGTATTACTCAGCAATCAAAAAGAATGAAATCTTGCCATTTGCAACTACATGGATGGAACTAGAGGGTATTATGCTAAGTGAAATTAGTCAGAGAAAGACGAATATCATATGATTTCACTTATATGAGGACTTTCAGACACAGAACAGATGAACACAAGAGAAGGGAAGCAAAAATAATATAAAAACAGGGAGGGGGACAAAACATAAGAGACTTCAATACGGAGAACAAACAGAGGGTTGCTAGAGGGGGTGTGGGAGGGGGAGATGGGCTAAATGGGTAAGAGGTATTAAGGAATCTACTCCTGAAATCACTGTTGCACTATATGCTAACTAATTTGGGTGTAAATTAAAAAAATAAAATTAAATTTAAAAAATAAACATTAAAAAAAATTGTTTTTAAGTATCTTGATAAAAATTAACTTTTGCCCTCTAAAATTAAACCATTGTACGAGTGAAAACAACAATTTCCACCTGGGTGGCTCAGTCGGCTAAGCATCCAACTTCAGCTCAGGTCGTGATCTCACAGTTCGTGGGTTCGAGTCTGGCGACAAAGCCTCTGTCTATCCCCCCTCTTCTGCCCCTCCCCCCGATTCAAAAATAAACAAACATTTAAAACAGTGAAGTACTACATGAATGTGAATTCTGTAATATGCTAATACCTCAGATATGTAAAGATCAGCTTGTTTTAGTAACTCTCCAATAATTAGAACATTGGAAGTAGTACCATCTCCTGTAATGTCATCCTGGGCTGTTGCCACTTTTGCTATCAAGGAAGCTGTTGGGTGTTGAATTTGCTGGAAAAAGCAAGCAACAGATTAAAAGAACGAGATTGAAAAAAAAAAACAGTCCAATGCAAACAAGATAACCTAAGGGCCACCAGTAAAATTAAGAAATGAAATAAGCCTCACTTTACATGTTCACAAATTCTGTAGTATCAATACTTAATAAATGTCAATACCCAAAATTTTTAAATTGAGAACTAATGAGGTTTGAACATTTTAGAAGAGTCTTTGCTTTAGAATGCAATGACATTTCCAAAATAACATTAAATCCTTCAATCTCTAAGATGAATATATTTACTAAAATTGCAAAGGATTTTTTATATTTTCATGATTACAAAGAACATAACACAGTGCCTTTAAAAGATGGAACTAATTTGGAAGTATCTCTAAGCTATTACTTGGACTGTATGAAGATTTGAAAACAACCAAAAATATCTTTTATTAAGGTTTAACCCAGCAAGTGTAACTCATGACTGCAGTATGAGCAAGCTGACAGGCTTGGTTTAAGGATATACAATTTGTGGGGCACCTGGGTGGCTTCATCAGTTGGGCGTCTGACTTCGGCTAAGGTCATGATCTCACATCTCATGGGTTTGAGCCCTGCGTCGGGCTCTGGGCTGACAGCTGGGAGCCTGGAGCCTGCTTCAGATTCTATGTCTCCCTCTCTCTCTGCCCCTCCCCAACTCGTGCTCTGTCTCTCTCTCTCTCTCTCAAAAATAAACATTAAAAAAAATTTTTTTAAGGATATACAATTTGTACTATGTTCTAGGCTTATTAAGGTTTCTTAGAGTCAGTAGCATCAGCTCACCATCTCATGGAGCAGTACGTTGCCATCTTTGGTGAGTTTGATGTCACCTGCACCAGAAATAAGCCTGTTCAGAAAACAGTGATGTTATTAAACCTCAGATGGCAAGGGTCAAGCAAGATATTCTCAGTTCTTCCCAGTGTACAATCCCTGATATCAGGAACTGGGCTTCAAAACATCTATGTGCCATAGGGAGATTCCATGGTAACCACCACCATGTACAGCCTACAGAATCACTTCTCCCCATGTGGACTGCTATAGCAATTTCATTCCAAATGGAGCATTTACAAGTTTAAGGGTAACAGACATTGATGAGTTATGAATGGCAGTTTGGTCCAAGAAGAGTATTTGTAAGTCTACAAACCACAAATTTGTAAATTTGCTGTAGGGTTTTGTGTGTGTGTGTGTGTGTGTGTGTGTGTGTGTGTGTGAAATGTTACCATTCATTCACTCAACTTTCTTCCCTCATCCCTCATATTTATTAGATCATCAAGTTCTGTCAATTGTACAACCTAAGTATTTCTTGAATCTACTCCCTCCTCTCCATGTTCAACTGTCAACATCTCTAGCCTGGACTACTTAAGCAGCATCCTAATATCTCTGAATTTGAATCTACCCTCCACACTACATTTATCTTTCTAAAAGGCAATGTGGCTCAGTCAGTTCTCTGATCAAAAATCTTTCAATGATTCTTACAAACATGGGGAAAAAATCTTTCAATGAATTTTATGTTCTCCATCACCTTCAGGGTAAAATCCAGACTATTTGGCAATGACCTAGTTCACCCTTCCCAAACTGGTTTATGTCCATTTTTCCTGACATCTACCAAATGAGATCTGGTGGGAAAATACTATGGTTCCTTTAATATGTCATGCTTGTTTTCACTTCTGTTGGATTTACACCACTGGACTTTCCCATTCCTTAACTTACCAGGAGGCCTTTACTCCCTTCTCCAACTGGTGAACTCTAACTTAATTTTCAAGACTCTGATCAAAAATCTGTTTTCGGGAGGTTTTTCCTTCTCCCTACCACCATTAGTAATTAGTCCCTTTCCTCAGTATTATATTTGCGATATATATGATCAATAACATATATGATACCTTCACCATCTGTGTTCCCAGCATCCAATTAGTACACAGGCATTCTCTTTTACCGTTAATATTAATTTTGCTCATCCCTCTTAGAATGCATCTTTCCCCCTTACAAATTTTTTGCTCTTTTTTCCTCACTCTTCCAAAGAAACTTGTGATACTAAGTAAATGCATGCTGATGGCGCGAAGCGTTCAAGTTAAGTTTCCTAAGGACGCACTCTGGAAGTGGAACTTGGATTTGCAACCGCAAGGCCTGTGTGCCCTTAACGCTACAACACACTGGCAAACACAAACCAACCTAAGGGCATACAGTCTCAAAGAGCAGGGGAGTTAAATCGCTTATGTTTCTAAAGAGACACCAGATGAAATGACTTTCCAACTGCACAAGAGCGTTAACGTGGGCGGGGGGCAAGGGGTGGGGGGTGGGGAGTGGGTGTCACAGCTTCATTGGGGGCCCTTTCCTCGGGCTCCTCCCGTCCCAGGCCAGGGATGACCTCAGGGCAAGAATGAGAACGAGGACAACCAGGCCCACAGGTGCGTCCCGTCGCTCCAGGCCCTTCATGGAACGTCGGCCTCAGAGCCCGCAGCGACACCCAACAAGCCCCCGGCTCCCTAACCGCCGCCTCACATTTTCATGGTGCCCTTGGGCCCCAAGTTGGTACGTAGCACATCTTGCAGCCCTCGGGCGGCGCATATGTTGACGGCCAAGGCCGACCGGGCCCGCGCCACCTCTGCCTTGGAGTTCACCGCCGTGATCGCAGCCATAGCACCGTTGAGCGTGCGACCGGGCCGGCAAAGACGACCTTAGCGCGGATCCTGAGGGAAATCCCGGCGCCACCGCCCGCGCTCGCGAACCCTCAGCCAATCCTCGCCAGCACAGGAAGTGACGTTACCAGGCCTCGCCCGCACGGAAGCCAGAATCACCTTGGGTCAGGGCGCCAAGATGGCGTCCTCGGCCTCCGCTCGCACTCCGGCGGGGAAGCGAGTGGTGAATCAGGACGAACTGCGGCGCTTGATGAAGGAGAAGCAGCGTCTGAGCACCAACCGGAAACGGATAGAATCTCCATTTGCGAAGTACAACCGTTTGGGGCAGCTGAGCTGTGCCCTGTGCAACACCCCGGTGAAGAGCGAGCTCCTGTGGCAGACTCACGTCCTGGGAAAGCAGCACCGGGAGAAAGTGGCCGACCTGAAAGGCGCGAAGGAAGCCACCCAGGGTCCGTCCGCCAGCTCAGTGCCTCAGTCAGCCAAGAGGAAGGTGTCGGAGGCGGACGGTCAAGATGCCAAAAGACCCAAGGCCTCCCCGCTGCCCCAGGTACAGCCCTCCACATCCGCTTTGTCCACCAACTTTGACAAAGCAGGGAAGGAGTCCACTAGAGCGACCCTCATTAAGGTTTCAGGACTCGGTTTACTCCCTGATTATGAAGATGAGGAAGAGGAGGAGGAGGAGGAGGGAGGAGAAGGGAAAAGGGGAGACGCCGGCAAGCAGCCGCCCGATGCACAGGGCAAGGAACACTCGCTTTCCTCCTCGAGGGAGACAACAAGTAGTATGCTGCCAAGCGGCTTCTCGGATACAAATCCTCCCAAGGCCCCTTTAATTCCTCATTCAGGGTCAATTGAGAAAGCAGAAATACATGAAAAAGTAGTGGAAAGGAGAGAAAACACAGCGGAAGCATTACCGGAAGGCTTTTTTGATGACCCTGAAATAGACGCTAGGGTTCGAAAGGTTGATGCCCCAAAGGATCAGATGGACAAAGAGTGGGACGAATTTCAAAAGGCCATGAGACAGGTCAATACCATTTCCGAAGCCATAGTTGCTGAAGAGGATGAGGAGGGACGGTTGGACCGGCAAATTGGGGAGATCGATGAGCAGATAGAATGTTACCGTCGGGTGGAAAAGCTTCGGAATCGCCAGGATGAAATTAAAAATAAGCTTAAAGAGGTTCTGACTATAAAAGAACTGCAGAAAAAGGAAGAGGAGAATGTTGACAGCGATGATGAGGGAGAACTACAAGATTTGTTGTCTCAGGATTGGAGGGTAAAAGGGGCTTTATTATAGGGTTTCAAAGACCCAAAATTTCTACACCCTCTACAGTGGTACCAAAAGTGCTGTCTCTGGATATGATATTGGTTACTTCATGCCTAACTGGGTTGTTAAGATACAATGAACCTGTGAAGATAGCACTTTGGAAAGTTCGTGTAAAATATTTTTGAGGTAAAGTTGTTTTTGAAATTTTTCAAGTATTACATACTATATTGCCAACTTTTTACACATTTACTCAAGTGTATAATTTTGAGTTAAGTCTGTAAGCTGTAACTGTTGTACATAGTTAAATATATATTTACTTAAGTAATTCTGTTTTGAAATTTATAAATTAATAGAAGTCGGGCTAGCAGAGAAGGCTTTAGGTGAAAATCGAGTGTAGTATTTGGGATGTATTTGGCTTTTTTCTTTTCTGATCCCCTAAATCAACTCAAGGGTGGAGGATGTTTTTTTATTTTAAGAACACTACTAAAACACATAAATCAGGGCAAATCAGTTCTCTGAATTTTCTGTTTCATAAATGTGCCAGGGGAACATGGTGAAAACATGCCAAACATGACCAGTCTCCTTAACCCAAAAGTTTCTCTTGTTTAAACCAATGATTCTTGGGTGTAGGTGCACAGGAAGATGACCCGCCAAGCTTTTGAAAAGCTGCATATGAGCGGCCTTGGAGCTTTTAAAAAATTCATGTGCCTGAGGCCTACTACTAGAGACTCAATAAACCTGGAGTGGGGCCCAGGCATTTGAATTAGTTTTGAAAGTTTCCCAGGTTATTCTAATATACACCAAAGTTGGAGAGCCATCTGGCCCTAAATCCAGAACACATATTTTTTCAGCCTGTTTTTTAAGTACCACTTTTTATTTTTTCTAAAGATGTTCTTTTTCTTAAGTAATCTCTACACCCACCATGGGGCTTGAACCCACAACCCTGAGATCAAGCATTGCATGCTCCACCAACTGAGCCACCCAGGCACCCCAAGAAATACTACCTTTTGTTTATATCTCATCTAGTCTTAAATGTTATTACATCTTGTAGAAAATTAGGGTTTAGGGGCACCTGGGTGGCTTAGTCAGTTAAGCATCTGACTTTGGCTCCGATCATGATTTCACGTTTTGTGAGTTCAAGCCCAGCATCGAGCTCTCTGCTGTCAGCACAGAGCCCACTCCAGATGCTCTGTCCTCTCTCTGCACCCCACCCCCCACTGGTTCTCGTTCTCGCTCTCTCTCTCTCTCTCTCTCTCTCAAAAAAAAGAAAAGAAAATTATTGTTCACAGTTTCTATCTATTGCAGGAAGAGAAGTTGTTTTCTCAAGGAGTTAATAATTGGCTTGTGCCAGTCAGATTGTTTAAATCACTACTTTTCCCTTTGCAGACAGACCTATTCAAATAGGAAAAAGGATTTAGCAGTGTTCCAGAGGTAGAAGTGCATACAGCTTACTCAAATGAAAGTCAGCAATAATAATAATAGCTAAGATATATAGTTATTACAGTATAAACCAGGCATGGTTCTAAGTGCTTTACATAAAGTCAGTCTAGTTGCTCTAAAGCCCAGGTTTTATGAAGGATAGTACCAAAAGATAAGGAATGAAAAAGCCTGGCTTGAATGCTAGATGAAGGAATCTTCCTTTGGGCAACGTAGGAAAAGTGGAAGTTTTTGAGCAGAGAATTATATTTGCAAAAAAATACTATGGAAGATGATTTTGTTGCAATATATAAAATGGAACGAGGGGCACCTGGGTGGCTCAGTCGGTTAAGCTGCTCTTGATTTTGGCTCAGGTCACAATCTCACAGCTCATATGAGTTTGAGCCCCATGTGGGGCTCGGTGCTAATGGTGTGGAGCCTGCTTAGGATTTCCTTCCCTCCCTCTCCCCCTCCCTCTCTCTCTCCCTCCCACCCCCGCTCACACGCTCACTCTCGTGCTCTCTAAAAAAAAAAAAAAAAAAATAGACTTTAAAATGGAACAAATGTGGATTAGGGGAGAAAAGCTGGGAGACTACTTGGAAACTGAATTTTAAAAGCAAGGTGAGCAAGACTTGGATTAGTTACAAGAGAAAAGGAACAAAATTGAAAAACTTCACAGGAAGGGCTAACATTTTAGTAACTGGATATAGAAGAAAAACCGGGATAAAGATGGAATTCAAGGATTTGGGTTTTTTTTTAGCGTGGGTGACTAAAGGCAATCTAACACTTACTGAACATGTTAACTATTTTGCTGTCTTTGCCAGAAAGTGTTTTCTTGAGCTGTCAGCTGGTAATAGCAACTTCGATTTGATAACAGGGCATGCCTGCCTTAAATGAATAAAACCACAGGTACTCACAGTTTTCTATCATCCATCACTTTATTATTTTAGAATGAGGTAATACTAAGGTGGGCTTGAGTAGAAGGTCCTGTTCTATGTTGGCTTAAGAGGCTAGGCTGATGATTTAGTAGAGCACTGTCCATTTAAAAATACGGTATAGTGGGACACCTGGGTGGCTCAGTCGGTTGAGTGCCTGACTGCAGCTCAGGTCATGATCTCACAGTTTGTGGGTTCGAGCCCCACATTGGCCTCTGTGCTGACAGCTCAGAGCCTGGAGCCTGTTTCAGATTCTGTGTCTCCCTCTCTCTCTGCCCCTCCCCTGCTCACACCCTGTCTCTCTCTGTTCTCAAAAATGAATAAATGTTTAAAAAAAAATTTGTTTTAATACGATATAGGGGTGGTTGGGTGGCTCAGTCGGTTAAGGATCCGACTCTTGGTTTCGGCTCAGGTCACGATCTCACGGTTTTGTGAGTTCATGCCCCACATCGGGATATTCTCTTTCTCTCTCTCCCTCTCCCTCTCCCTCCCCCCCTTCCCACTCGCATTGTCTCTGTCTCTCTCGAAATAAATAAATAAATAAATAAATAGAACTTTTAAAAAATAAAAATAAGATGTAAGCCACATATATATTTTACATTGCTTAGGAGCCACATGAAAGTAAAAAGAAATGTGAAATTAGTATCAATGTATTTTGTTTTATACACTATACCCAAAACATTCACTTTTCAATATATAGTCAATATTTAAATACCATGAATGAAATAGTTTACAATTGGGGGTTCTACATTTCTGAAACCTGGCACATCTCAGTTTGGACTGGCTCCATTTCAAGTGTGAGCCATATGTGATGGATGGCTACAATAAAGGACAGTACATACTTAAAGGTGTGCAGGTAGAAAAATAAAACATGCACAGGAGGTAGCAAGCAGACCAGTATAGAGCAGAATGTTCATTTCAGACAACAGTGGAAGCTATGATTGGAAAGCTAGATTATGAACTGTTGTGGAAGGTCTTTAATGCCATGCTCTAAGGAGTTGGAACTTTCTCTAAGTTAACAATTGAGTATCCTTGAGGTTGTTGAGGCCTTAACCGTAACACAGTTAAAGAGTGCTAGGTATAGGGGCGCCTGGGTAGCTCAGTCAGTTAAGCGTTTGACATTGGCTCAGGTCATGATCTCACAGCTTGTGGGTTCCAGCCCCGAGTCAGGCTCTGCGCTGACAGCTCAGAGCCTGGAGCCTGCTTCAGATTCTGTCTTCCTCTCTCTCTGCCCCTCCCCTGCTTGTGTTCACTCGCGTGCTCTCTCTTTCTCCCTCTCTCTCTCTTTCTCCCTCTCTCTCTCTCTTTCTCCCTCTCTCTCTCTCTCTCTCTCTCAAACCTAATGAAATATTTTTTTAATTAAAAAAAAAAGTGCTAGGTATATGTTACTACACATGTAAATAGCATTGGGTGTTCAAGAGGGACAGAAGCTCTCAAAATCTCCCAATGCTCTGCATCCCAGAGAATGAGTGGTGGGGCCCTGAACAAAATCAAGGGAATCCTTGTTGGGTCTGAGATCAATGTAAATAGCTATAGGGGTTAGTGGATCCTTTCAGATCCTCCACACGTTGGAGAGCTCCTTTATGCCTCTCTGAACTGGGTCAAAGAGGTTCTGGCATTAGACTGTAAATCCACTGAAGTTCCCAAATTGTAAGACTTAGTCCCACGGATTTCTTCCAGTCACTGTTCTCTTTTTTAGAGAACCTCCTAATTTAGCCAACAGTATATCAGAGTTACTGTAAATGCTACAGAGGTAATCCTCTTCACCAATTCACTTACCAATTTACTGTAGTTCCCCTGGGTTGAGGGGGAAAAAAGCTGATTTAATTAGCTTTCAAGTGTAAATTTGCCCAGTGCCTTACAACTTTCCAAATGCTTTCACATTTGTATTTCACATAATGATGAAAGTAATGACTACACACAAGGAAACAAGAGGCTGTGGAATGAGAATTCCAGAAAAAAAATAATTTAGGCCTAAAACCTTTAGTAGTAACTCACTAGATTCCTATGGAACAATAGGAAGAACAGAGGAATTGGCAAGAGAACAGAAGACCGAGGTTCGAGTTCCCACTCTACATTTTAATGGTTAGTAATCTTGGGCAAGTCACATCTCTAAACCTTAGTACACCCTACATCAAATGATGATATATCATTTACAGGTCAAATGACGATGCATCATTTACAGGTCAAATGACGCATGCATATGACAGGGATTTATAAATTGAAGTGCAATAAGTGTCTGGTCCCCCACCTACAATGGTTGTATTTCATGAAGTTTTGACTTCATAAGAGTGGGAAAGCAATACACATTCTGTAGAAACTGCTTCAAATTGTGAACTGTGGGCCACCTGGGTGGCTCAGCTGAGCATCCAACTCTTGATTTCAGCTCAGATCACAATCCCAGGGTCATGGGATTGAGCCCTGCATCAGGCTCTGTGCTGAATGTGGAGCCTGTTTAAGATTCTCCCTCTCTCTTCCTGTGCCCTGCTCACACACTCTCTCTAAGAAAAGAAAAGAAAAAAAATTTGTTTTGAATTGTGATTTGAATCTTCTCCTGGGCCAGTGATAGGGAGTATGATACTGTCGTGATACTGGGCATGAGCAGTGAGCCACAGCTACCAGTGAGCCACATGATCACGGGTGTAAACAACCAATACTCTGACAGCCATTCTGTACTCCTACAACTATTCTGTCCTTCACTTTGAAGTATTCAATAAATTATATGGGATGTTCAACACTTTAGTATAAAATAGGCTTTGTGTTAGATTTTGCTCAACTGTAAGCCCATGTAAGTGTTCAGATCACATTTAAGGTAGGCTAGGCTAAACTATGATGTTCGGTAGGTTGGCTGTGTTAAATCCATTTTCAACTTACAGTATTTTCTTTTTCTTTTTTTTTTAATGTTTATTTTTGAGAGAGAGAGGCCGAGCATGAGAGGGGGAGAGGCAAAGAGGGAGGGAGACAGAATCAGAAGTAGGCTCCAAGCTGTCAGCACAGAGCCCAAAGTGGGGCTCAAACTCACAAACCATGAGATCATGACCTGAGCCAAAGTCGGACACTTAACCGACTAAGCCACCCAGGCGCCCCTCCACTTACAGTTATTTTCAACTTATGATGTCTTTATTGGGACTTACCATGGAGTTACGTCCTAATAAACCCATCCTAAGTTAAGGAAGATGGACTGGTCTTACCCTGTCCCATGCTAACTTCATTTTAGGCTAATAATTTAGTGCCCCTTAATTTCCTGTCTGAAACTGAGGTAATTAATGATTTACTTGAGATTTCTTTTAACTCCAGATGTTTAATTTTGTCATGAGACAAGTGTCATCTCACCTTTTAAACATTTTTAAAGTCATTCAATTGATCATCTGGAGACAGATGGCTAAACTACTGTTGCTTTTACTTACAAGATTTGCCCAGCATAGTCCTGTTTGTCTTGGCATAATATGAATAGTGCCCCCCACCCACCCTTCACCCTCAATGCTGTCCTTTTCTGGAGGTATATATACTCACCTAAAATTTTTATAAGAAGAAAAACCACTTTCTAATGAACATGGAATAGATGATCTCAATGGAAATAGTATGTTTCATTAACAGGAAATTTGCATGGGGCGCCTGGGTGGCTCAGCAGTTAAACGTCCGACTTCAGCTCAGGTCATGATCTCACGGTCCATGGGTTCGAGCCTGGCATGGGGCTCTGTGCTGACAGCTCAGAGCCTGGAGCCTGCTTTGGATTCTGTGTCTCCTCTCTCTGCCCCTCCCCCGCTCCCACTCTGTCTTTCTCTGTCTCTCAAAAATAAATAAACATTAAAAAAAAATTGAATTTAGGTCGAGTCACTGTCACTTAAAACCCTTCATTACATGCTTCCATTACACTTGGGGGAAAACAGCCCGGGCCCTTATTAAGCTCAAATGGTGCTCAGCTTTGCTGATTCGAATGTCTACTGCCTATGAACTAATGACGGGCCACAAGCCCCACTAAAGGGCGGTGGAAAGGGCAGGAGAGCATAACTGCTCTATGTCGAAATCAACTCATTCAATAGTGGGCTGGCATGGCCATGTCTTTTTAATTATCTGGAGAAATTACAAGTCAAGGTTGTTTTTGTTTTTAGTGAAATCTCAAAAACATCTTGTAGGCTAAAGGTAATCCATAGTATCTCACTCTGCGACCTGTCTTTTAACTTCATTTGCTACGCTCTCCCCCCTTTATTCTCCACGCCCCCATTCTCGCTGGCTAACTTTCTATTCCTCAGACATGCCATTTTAGGACCTCCTCCTCACAGGACCCTCTGCTTAGAACCTGACTTCAAATAGCATGGCAATCTTATTCTGTTCTCAGCCCTGATGTTTCTTTCTCAGATGATATACCCATCTCTCCACCTCTTGTTATATCATTCTATGGGTTCATTAAATTTATCATTATTTTGAATTAGCTTATTTATTTGCACATGAATTAGGTCTCTCCCCAACCAGAATGTAAACTCCACAAGGGCAGGGGACTCATCTGTTTTGCCCACAACTTAATGCCAAGCAATCATAGAGTTCAATAAATATCCACTGAATGAATAACACCCACATAGCAGGAAGTTGCTTGGAAACGTGGTGAGAAGACCAAGCTAACTCATGGAAGCCAGAACCAGAACAAAAGTCAATTCAGAGGCCTAAAGGGCTGAGAAATCTTTTCCTACCTTGTGTGTCCCTTGTCTGGCACAAGAAGTCATTACCCACTCTGAGAGCAGCCATACAAGACGTATCCACAAGAGCCTCTGGAGTGCAATGGGCCACCCCCACATTTAGCAGCTAATGAGGATTCCTCATGGCACCAAATAAGCAAAGAGGGATGCCCAGAGATGTCCATATGTCAGCGGGAGCTAGTGGGCAGCCCTCTTTGCCTAGAGGCCTCTTAAGTGGAGGAAAGGAGGAGTAAAGTGATTCTGTAGCAGAGTGCGATCAAAAAGTCAGCAAGGACACATTGCTTCCCAGCTGCTCTCAGCCCTCGGTGCTCTTGTCTGCCACCGCCATTTCATTTGGCTCCCTCCTCCTGTCACTTGGCAGTCAAAGCTATTTCAGGGTGAGTCTGCACTCAGCCATCCTTCATTAAAATCACCCCCAGTCTCTCAGAGGAGAAAAGGAGTTCCATCTGGCTAGACCTCCCTTTTGCTAACGGCATTTGGCCAGCTTCACATGCACTTGGGAGCCAGCCGTCACCTTTAGGGGAGCACAGAGGACCACACTGGTGGGGTGGTTGATGGTGGGGGTTATTGCTGTTTTCGTTGTGTGCGTGTCTGCCGAATGTGGTTATAAGAGAGTGTCGACCAAGCCAGGTTGTCAGGTTATTATTAATAATAGCTACCGTTTACTGGATTCCTACCATGTGGCTCTATGCTAGGGTTTGACATACACTATCTCTAATCCTCCCAACATCCCTGTAAGTATGTAATATCTTCATTTTACAAATGAGATTGATGCTCAGAAGTGGAGGAACTTGCTCAGGGCAACAATCCCAAAGTCCTCACTATTACCCTCCATCATTATTTAACATCACCTTACATTTACATGGTGAGCATATCTTTTATTCACTGCCTTCACATCAGTTTTCTTCAAGTCTCAATGCCCCCCGGAGGTAAAACAACTGCTATCGCCTCCATTTTAGACATCTAATGACTTGTCCAAGGTCACTCAGCAATTGCTAAAGTAACATTAGATGTAACTTGATTCCCTCTACTATTTAATAGAGAAATGCGGAAAAGGGGAGAAGATCCCCCAAAATAGCAAGAATTAAGACTAGGGAAGTTTGCTATCAACATTAAGAGATCTCAGCGCCGTTCAGAGACCTTGGCTGGGTTGGAAGCTATATTTTTTGAAGTTGTTAACAGACTGTCCACACTGCCCCACCCTCCTCCATTTCACCAGCAATAAATTTTACCCTTTTTTTAAATCTTTTATTTACTTTTGAGAGAAAGAGAGCACAAGCAGGAAAGAGACAGAAAAGGGAGAACAGAGAATTTAAAAGCAGGCTCCCCGCTTACAGCTGTGAGCCCAATGCAGGGCTCGAACTCACGAACCTTGAAATCATGACCTCAGCTGGAAGTTGAATGCTCAACCAACTGAACCACCCAGGCGCCCCAGTAAATTTTACTCTTTAGTGGTCTCTGATGGGAGCAAAAATAATGACTTCAGTTCCCAGACATTTCAACTAGGAAATAACAGAGCATGCCCTGTGGTCCACCACTTTTTAACTATGCGACCTTGGGTAAGTGATCTCACCCTTCGTTTCCACAACTACAGGGAGAGTAACAGTTCCTACCTCCTAGAATTACTGAGAGGATTAAGTGAATTTCAAGGCATATACATGCTTTTACATATAGCTTTTTTTATTTTTTATTTTTTTTTTAATTTTAAAATGTAAAAGCATTTTACATAATGCTTTTGAATAAATGAGTGAAGACATGACCCTTAGATTCAAGAAAACTACAAGCTGGTTGTATTGTAAATAGTATAAGAAATTGAGCAGGACCAAGGCTTCTCGGTGGCTCAGCTGGTCAAACGGCCAACTCTTGGTTTCGGCTCAGGTCATGATCTCACATTTCGTGAGTTCGAGTCCCGCAGCAGATTCTGCGCTGACAGTGCGGAGCCTGCCTGGGATTCTCTCTCTGCCTCTCCTCCACGCTCTCTCTCTCTCTCAAAATAAATAGACAAAAAAAAAAATTTTTAAGAAAAAAATTGAGCAGTATCCAATTATTTATTAAACTACTGGTATAGGCAGTAGAAAGAGAGCTAATCAAAAGTGTTCAGTCTGACTCTTCCCACTGACTAGTTATGTGTTATTTATCTAGTCAGTTTGCTCTCCAAGCCTTAGTTTTACCATCTCTGGGTATTATGCTATCTGGGTACTCCCTAAGACCCCTCCCACATCTGTCTATCACTGTGATATTGTGATTCAAAATAAGAGATACATATTTTGGGGCACCTGGATGGCTCAGTTGGTTAAGCATCCGACTTCAGCTCAGGTCATATCTCTCGGTCTGTGAGTTTGAGCCCCATGTCAGGCTCTGTGCTGACAGTTCAGAGTCTGGAGCCTGCTTCGGATCCTGCGTCTCCCTCTCTCTCCACCCCACCTCTGCTCGTGCTCTCTCTTTGTCTTTCAAAATTGAATAAATGCTAAAAAAAAATTTAAAAAGAGACATATTTTGGCCTTTGTCCCCATTTCTGGCATAGATCTCCTAAAACCCTTGGAATTTCAAGTGATTAGGGTGGTAAGAGTGACAAAGGGGTCATTTGTTACTCAAAACAAGTCTCTTTCAAGCACCTCAGAGTTCATGATAATCAGGTGACTTCTGGGCAGCCCCTAAGGTTATGTGCTGCTTGCCAGGGGAAACAAGCTTGCGATTAGAAAGTTAAACTTTCAGCACCCCTCCCCCATCTCTGGGAAGGGAGAGGGGGCTAGAGATTCAGTTGGATCACCGACTGCCAATGATTTAATCAATTGTGTCTCTGTGAGGAAACCTCTGTCAAACCCCGAAAGGATGGAGTTTGAGAGTTTCCAGGTCGGTGAATATGTGGACATACCGGGAGGGTGGCGTGGCCAGAGAGGGCTCTGTACTCCTCCTCGCACACCTTGCCCTACTCATCTCTTTCACCTGGCTGGCCCTGAGTTACATCCTTTTATTTCTCTCTTTATTTTAACGTTTATTTATTTATTTTTAGGAGCGAGAGAGAGCGAGAGATAAAGTGAAAGTGGGGGAGGGGCAGAGAGAGAGGGAGAGGGAGAGAGAGAATCACAAGCGGACTGCACACTGCCAGCAAGAAACCCCATATGGGGCTCGAACCCACAAACCATGAGATCACGACCTGAGCTGAGGTCAGACGCTTAAGCGACTGAGTCACCCAGGCGCCCCGGATTACATCCTTTTATAATAAACGGATAATCCAGGAAGTAAACTTTTCCTGAGTTGCTCCACCACATTTATCAAACCCACAGAGGGGGGTCTGGGAAGCTCTGACTTGCAGGTGGTCAGTCGGAAGCCTGGCTGACAACTTGGCCTTGGGACTGGCATCTGAAGTGGGGGCAGGGAGCAGTCTCGTGGGACTGAGCCCTTAACCGAAACCCTTTCATTGCTGGATGTAGAAAACCCATGTCTGGTGTTACAAGTGAAGTAGTCTTCAGAGTATCGTCTGTAATGCAAGTGGAAGCAATTGGGGTTTTTTTCTTTACTATCACCAACACCAAGACCGAAGCTGAAGGCGGGAGAGGGAGAGCACAGCTGGCTGCACGGTCAGAAGGTTCAGTAAGAGGGCATGGGTAGAAGCTCCCAGAAGAGAGAAGAGGGGTAGGCCCTCTCCTGATGTAAAGGGAATGGCATGAGACACGAGAGAGGAAGGAAGCGTTCGACCTGATCTTCAAGCTGTACCATCATACCCAAACTGGAAAATCAACGGGCACCAAGGCCACCTCTCAGCCAGCCTAGAATCCGCTGGAGGAGACAGAACTTAGGTTTGTTTCCCAGATAGGCTCATCTCTTTATAAATTTCTCTTTTGAAAATTATTAACTTGCCTCCTAAAAATCGTGACTAGAAAACCCACCCCTGAAGTTTAGGGAAGACGTAGCAACTTTGAGGCCCCTCACTCTGTATCTGTGACCTCAACTGTCGGGATCGAACGTCCTAAACCCTGCCCCTGTCTCTGTCATGGTCAGCTATTCCCCGGAGGCACACGAGACACTTGACTCCACTCGTCTCTGTCCTACCTCAACCTGGCAGCTACAGCACAAAGCTATCCCAAGGAGAGGCCAAGAAACCCCGCTGGTTGAGAACCAACCGCCACAGCCTTTATTGAAAATAAAAAGCCATGGGCTGATGTGAATTATTACATCTTCCCACAGCTGTTCCCTTTTAAATATTTATCCTGGCAAACAGCATCACCGTTTTTTACAACTTATTTTAATTGTGTGACTATTAAGCAAACCAAACCGTAAAATTGGCTCTCAGTGCTGAGATTTATGTGATTCATAGACCAGAGCTTATTAAAAAAGGGAATCTACTGAGTGTAAACTAGCTTCACGAGTGCCCCACACTGTCTCTCTGAAGGTGCGAAGCCTTTTCCCTACTCCTGCCTGTGACTGCCAAGCTTCCATAGTGAGTAGTGTAAAAAATGAACAGAATCAATGATTTTTTTTTTCTCCTTAACAATCCTAATGAGCTTAAACTGGAAGTCAGGGATGTTACAGTTGTTTTGTTTTAATTTTTTTTTTTTTTTTTTTTTTTTTTTTTTTTTTTTTTGAGAGACAGAGCACAAGCAGGGGAGGTGCAGAGAGAAAGGGAGACACAGAACCTGAAGTAGGCTCCTGGTTCCGAGCTGTCAGCATAGAGCCGATGCAGGGCTCGAACCCACAAACTGTGAGATCATGACCCGAGCCGAAGTTGGATGTTTAACCAACTGATCCACCAAGGCGCCCCATGTTACAGTCTTAAAAGGGGGCGGCAGAAGCTCTGGGAGACTCAGCAACAGAATCGGTGCCCTGGAGGGTTTGGCAGCAACATCCAAGAGGAGGATTTAATCATGTGGACTTTGAATAACTAGGAACAGGTAGGAGGTACCCCGGTTATTTGTCACCAAGGTCATTTTTGGTTTGGATCATGGAATTGCTTTAGGACTTCAATAAAAGCGCTCCTTTGAAAAATGCACTTACAGGGGCGCCTGGGTGGCTCAGACTCTGACTCTTGATTTCTGCTCTAGGTCACGATCTCATGGTTTGTGAGTTCGAGCCCCTCATTAGGCTACGTGCTCACAGCGCAGAGAGTGCTTGGGATTCTGTCTCCCAGCTTGCTATCTTTCTCTCAATAATACATAAAGAGAAACATGCACTTACAAAAATTTACATGAATACTTGGTTACTCTTTCACTGTTACCACCCAAGCTGCCTTCATCTTCCCCTGTATTTTTACGGTAGCCAACTACCTCATCTCTCAGTTTCTCCACACAGCAGCCAGAATGATAGCAATCCTGGTAAACCTAAGTCAGATCATGTTACTTCTCTGCTTAATACAATCCACTGGCTTCCCATTTTACCTGCAATAAAAGGCACCAGATCTATAGGATCTGTCTCCGGATACCCTGCTGACCTTGTCTCCAGCTCCTCAACCTTAACTCCTGCTGTTTGCATGCCCATCTCCTTGCTGATCTCATAACCTGACTGACACATCCTGGCCTCTGGGCCTTAACTGCTATTCCCTGTACCCTAGACTACCACATGGCTCTCATTCATCCCTTCCTGTCTTTACTCGGTTGTCGCTTTGGGGGTGAGGCCTTCCTGACCACTGTGGGTTTTTTTTTTTTTTAGTTTATTTATTTATTTTGAGAGAAAGGACGAGCTGGGGGGGGGGGGGGGCGGGGGCAGAGAGAGGGAGAGAATCCCCAAGCAGTCTCTGCACTGTCAGTGCAGAGCCCGATGCAGGGCTCAAACTCACGGATTGTGAGATCATGACCTGAGTCATCAAGAGTCAGAAGCTTAACTGACTGAGCCACTCAGGTGCTGCTTGACCACTGTGTTTAAAACTGCACCCCCATCCCCGCCTTGCCTGGCACCTCCTATCCTCCTCCTCTGCTTTCTTTTTCTCCAGAGCACTCAACGTCACCTTACATACTATGCATTTTATTTATTATTTATTTTCTACCTCCCCCTTTTTGTTTCACTGCTGTATTCCACTTTCTGGAATAGTCCCGAACACAGAATAGGCATTCAATACCTGCCTGATTGATTCCGCTTCGCAGTGGGATGGATGCATCCAGGCTGGGGAGTGGAGGGGAATGTACATTTAGTGAAATACTTCTAAGTGCAGTTTGCAAGTTAATATAAATCCTATCACTTAACTGTCACACACAATCCTAGAAGGTATTTTTAGCCCCATTTCACCATGAAAACTGAAGCCCAGAGAAGTTAAGAAAATAGTTACACAGCATAGTTCAAACCTAAATTTGTTATTCCAAAGCCTGCTATTTCCACTACACGTTACTTCACCCTCCTTGGTAACAGTTCCCACTTCTCTAATGAAATGCAACTGCCAGCTTTCACACCTAGTTCTGTTTTATACTGGGGGACAGGGGAATGGAGGGTGAATCAAAGAGATTAGGGGTTCCTTGGAGCTGTATTCAAGCAAAACAAACATTAAGAGCCTGAGTCTTTTTGCACATTTACATCAAACATTGCCAAAGATACAATGTAATAAACATTCTTCTGAGGGAGCTGATCAATTTCAGAGTTTCAAGTCCTTGCATTCACTCATGGGTTTCATTAATGTATTTATAAATATTTGCTGAGTGCCTACTATGTGCCCAGTACTATTCTCCACATTGACGATAAAAAGACACATAAGGCACAGATGTCACCCTCCACAAACACTGAAGTCCAGGGCAGTGCTGTCCAACAGAAGTATCAAGTGAGTGGAGTATGCAGTTTTACATTTTCTAGTCACATTTTCAAAAGAGTGAAACAGTTGAGATTAATTTTAATATATTTTTATTTAACTAACCCAACTTATCCAAAAGATTACTTTAACATGGAATCAAATAGATAATTGATGAGATATCTTACAGTCCTTTCTTGTTTGGCAACACATCTTTGAAATCAGTGTGTATTTCACGCTTACAGCACGTCTCGATTTGGACTGGCCATGCTTCAAGAGCCTGATAGCCACATGTGGCTAGCAATGACAGCAGCCAACAGCACAGGGCCTGGGAAAAAGGTATAGTCAAGGGAATTCTCAAAACAATGTAGTAAATGCAGTGATAGAAATCAGGATTCCTCAACTGCCCGTTAAAATTTGAGCCTCCAGTGACCTTCCAACCCCCAAAACCATGCTCATTCTGCAGCACACTAAAGACTGCCCCACTCCAAACAGTGGGATTGTGGTTGTCCTCAACCAATCAAATATGTCCAAACAAAACTCATCCTTTTACCCCAAATACCTACTTCTCCCTGTTCATTTTGTATCTTAGTTGATGGCACCATTATCTCCTGCTCACTCAAGTCATTCTCATTTCATCTTTAGGTAAATGAGCATTGTATCCAAGTATTTATTTATCCAATCCAAGTATTTATTTTAGGGGCGTCTGGCTGGCTCAGCCAGTAGAGCATGCAACTCTGGATCTCAGGGTTGTGAGCTCCAGCCCCACATCAGGTGTAGAGATTATGTAAAAGTTAAATCTTCAAAAAAAATTTTTTTAATAAAAAGTAAAATCCGAATATTTATTTTTTTAAAAAATGCCTGTTCCTCTCCATCCCAACTAACTTAGCATGTTCAGGCCACTTTCTCACATGGGTCACTACCAGAAATGTTTTGGTTTTTTTTCCCAGCTTTATTGAGATGTAATTCACATACATTACTACAGAAGTTTAAGGTGTACACAGCATAATGGTTTGACCTATATATTATGAAATGAATGCGAAACTTACAAAACTTACCCAGTAAGTTTGGGTAGCCTCCACCATCATATACATAAAATAAAAAGAAAAAAGGGAAAAAAAGAGAAAAAATTGTCTTTCTTTAATAATATGGAACTCTTTATGAATCCTTGTGCAGGGGCCATGCTAATCTTCTCTGTATGTTCCCATTTTAGTCTACATGCTGCCTCAGCAAGCACCAAGAACCTTTCATTTCTTCCCTTGCCTCAGTCTCTCCCTGACCCAGCCTCAAAAGTAGTTTACTATTCCCTAAGGCCCTTTATGGTTGCCCATCCCCTACACAGTAAAAGTCAAGCTCTTTTGCACAGAGCACAGAATTCCCTCCAGAATCTGATTTTAGTTTGCCTAATAATGCCCGATTGTTTGCTGTTCCTAGACCCTGAACAAGTTCGCTTAGGTTCTCTGAGCCTGCTGCTCTTTTGTAAAACTAGCCATTCTAATCCCTCAAAAAGTTGACCTGAGGTTTAAGCAACACAAGGGATTACTCTCCCCAACACTCCTTTACACTTTTAATGTGTGTCCACGTATCTAGTGCTTTTCAACTCAATACTATTTATTGAATACAACGTGCTAGGCATTGTGCAGGACACAAGACACAGGGAATATAGAAAAATAAATTGAAAAAAAAACGGTTGAATGACGCATTCCTTTGCCTTCCCCAAGATCATTACAAAACAGTTTCTCAACCATTCGATTTAAGGACTGGAGCATCTCTAACATTATGAACGCATCGGGGCGGGGGGGGGTCCTCTGAAGGTCAGGCCAGGGTGCGACCCCAGCTACCACCATGCCCCCCCCCCGCCCCCGGCACCTCCACTTTTCCTGACCTCCACCGCAGGCGGGGAACCACCCCCAAACCCCAACACGGTCCCCAAAGCAGCACTCGGCGGAACCTGACCACCGCCCACGTGGCAGAGGGGCGGGGACGCGTAGAGCACCTTGGGCCCGGACCTCTGCGCCTGCGCACTGCGCGGGCTCAAGGACCCGGATTTAAAGAGACAGGCGCTACAACCGTCGTGGCGGCGCGCGGCCTGTGGGCGCCCGGTGCGAGGCCTGCGGTGTGCGCTGGAGCGGGGAAGGTAGGTGCGCGGCGGGCGCGGCGGGGCCGGGCAGCGGGGAGGGGGGCGGCGCGGGGGGCCGGGGGCCCGGGGCTCGGCGCGGCCCGGGAGCCAGCCCCCTCGGCTCCTCCCCCGCCCGCCCGCCGAGCCCCGGGGCACACCCTCCGTGACGTGGCGGCCCCCGGGGAGCCCACGGGGGTTGGCCCGTCGTTCCCGGGGACCCCCACGGCTCCGCGCGCGGGAGGGTCCCCCGGGGCCCCCGCGGAACCAAGCTGGCCGCGCCGAGGCCGGTGCGCGTCCGTGCCTGTCCGTGCGTGTCGGGAGGCTTTCTCTGCCGGCCGCGTCCCCTTCCCCAGCCCCGGGCCGTGTCCTCGCGCCCCTGGCCGGTCCGAACCGAGGAACTCGCTTCCCCGCTTCCTCCGCGGCCGTCCCCGGGCGTTCGCACCGGCCAGTCGCTCAGCCCACCCCCGCGAAGGCGTCGGGGAAGGCCCCCCGGGAAGAGCGGCTTCGGCGCGCTCGCTTCCCGGCCCGGGCTGCGTTCGGGCCCCAGCCGTTTCATTCTCCACCACGTTGGAGGAAACGCTGCGCGGCGGCCGTTGGGGGCTGCGAGCACACAGGCTTGCTCCGAGCAGCGTGGTGCCTACTCGTGGCCCAGCTCGCCCTGGCCCTCGGGCCCCGCGGAGGGTGGGGTGCTGCGCCGCGCTCTCCGGTCGGCTCCGTGCGGAGCGAGGGGGCGCGCCTCCCAAACATCCTTCTGAGGACCGCGTGGAAACCTAATTCGGCCTGGGCTCCCCCGATGGGCCTGCCCTGCCCACATAACTCACCTCTGCAGACCTCCTCTCCAAGAGAATGCCCCTTGATGAATCTGCGCACTTTGTGTACGTTTTCAGGGAGTTCAGAGCCCCTTACCCCAGCCCATCCATGGACTCCTTTAAATTTTCCCACTCATCCTGTGGAGTAGGTATTGTTTTCCCTACTTTGGAAAGAACAGAAACTGAGACACCAAGGAGTTAAGGGTTTTCTCAAAAATAATACAGTCGGGGCGCCTGGGTGGCGCAGTCGGTTAAGCGTCCGACTTCAGCCAGGTCACGATCTCGCGGTCCGTGAGTTCGAGCCCCGCGTCAGGCTCTGGGCTGATGGCTCGGAGCCTGGAGCCTGTTTCCGATTCTGTGTCTCCCTCTCTCTCTGCCCCTCCCCCGTTCATGCTCTGTCTCTCTCTGTCCCAAAAATAAAAAAAATAAAAAAAAAAAAAGTTGGAAAAAAAAAATAATACAGTCACTCAACTGAACAGCCCCAGTCGCACTCCCATCCCTGATCCCGATCCACCTGCCTTCTTTCTCTGCTTCATGTTGCACTACAGGAAGTAAAGCCTGCCTGTCATTGTAAACAGCTAACGTTATTTCCCTTTTGCAAAGCATGTGCGGGCTGGAAAGAATTTCCAGGATATTTAAAATGAGAACAATGAAGATACTTTGGAAAATATGAATATAAAAAGGTGGGGGGATACCAGGTAGACATAATCCCTTGTTTCCGTGCGGGTTGATCTATCAGTTCCTTTGATTCTTGCCATCCGTTGCTTCAACATTTCCTGATTCGAGGTGCTATAAATTATGAACAGGCTGATTGCACAGAGGGAGCCTCTCCTTAAAGAATAAGTGCTTTCAGTGGGTATTGAACCTGTGCTGTGTGCCCAGCTCTGTTCTTTGGGCCTTCCTCTTAGAATGACAAGTTAGGTACTATCGTTTTCCATATTTACAGTTGAGGACATTGAGGAAGGGAGACGTGAAGTGACCTACCAAGGTCACACAGCTAATGAGCTGGGATATGAACCCAAGCAGTCTGGTTCTAGGCTCTCCACTTAATGGCCTCTCAAAGTAGGTCATCTGATTACATCACAAGTCTATATAGTGAATTATTTTCAGAGGATGGCATATATGTTATGCTTCACATTAAAAACTTCACAAACCTAATGCAGTTCTTCTTGGTGATTAAAAAGAAACTTCAGGATAGCTTGTAATACTTACCAGTCATCATCCATTATGAGTATCGGATGTTGCTGATGGCCTGAGAAAAGCTTTTATGTTATTTGGATTTGATCCCCTTGATTATGATTTACTAGATGTACATGTGTGCATTAGATACTTGAACACCCTTTTGCAAACTGAATTTTCCTGTTTTGAACTTGTCTTCATCCTGTAGGCAAGAAATCTTTAATACTTTGGGAAATGTTTAGTTAGTCAGCATGGACTGTGTTAGGACTCTGGCCTCTGGGGACAGTGGAAGCCTAGCTTCTGGTTTATATGTCACTTTTCCTGCCTCTTTTTCATGCAGCTGTATGACTTTGACTTTCAAGATCCTCTTCCTCCCAGCCCTCCGCGCACTCGGGCGAAAAGAACTCTGCCTCTTCAGCGAACAACATCGCTGGCCTGACAGAAGACAGTTCGGCCATTGGTCAGAAACAGAGCTGTTTCATGGGCACGGCCTCCTCCAGAGAAGAAAGACCATTCTGTCATCCCAGAAAGGCGGTCTAAGACCACGTGCCACCCGCCTTGTTTTCTTGCCAGGGTCGCATGTGGGACTCTGCAGTGGCCCCTGTGAGATGGCCGAGCAACGGTTCTGTGTGGACTACGCCAAGCGTGGCACGGCCGGCTGCAAAAAGTGCAAGGAAAAGATCGTGAAGGGCGTATGCCGGATCGGCAAAGTGGTACCCAACCCCTTCTCAGAGTCCGGGGGCGATATGAAAGAGTGGTATCACATTAAATGCATGTTCGAGAAACTGGAGCGGGCCCGGGCCACCACAAAAAAAATTGAGGACCTCACCGAGCTGGAAGGCTGGGAAGAGCTGGAAGATAATGAGAAGGAACAGATAAGCCAGCACATTGCAGGTGGGTGGGGAACCGGTGCTGAGAGAAAGGAGGGGGAGAGTAGGACCCCATTTTTTTTTTCCTCCCTGCCTGCCTTCTTCTTTTTTGTTGTGTTTGGTTTGTTTTTTTTTTTAACTTTTTGAAAACATTTCCAAACTCACAGGAGAGTTGTGAGGATAAAAAAAGAAAAAAAGAAAGCTCTTCTTCCTTTCCCCAGACATACCTGTTGTTACCATTTCGTTGTCTTTGCGTTATCATTTGTGTTCCTGTGCTGTTACTCTCTCTGTCCATGCGTGCAGTTTTCTTCCTGACCCATTTTAGAGTAGGTTGCATACGTTATGGCCTTGGCCTTGAAGTACTTCAGTGTGTATATCTTAAGAATAGGAATATTCTTTTATGTGACCATAACAGTTATCAGCTCCAGTAAATCGATGCCTTATATGATACTTACATCCACCATCTGTGTTCAGTTGTGTCAGCTGGTCAAACAGTATCTTTTATAGCTTTTGTCTCTGGTACAGAATCCCACTCTAGGATCCAGTATTGCATTTTGTTGTCTCTTTGTCCTCCTTAATGTGGAACATTTCAGTAGTCTTTTTTTTTTTTTTTTTTTTTTTAAATGCCGTTGATATTCTTAAAGACTAGAGTACCTACCATCACACCCTCTTATCTTTCAACTTCTTATCCTATGGACTCACAGGTTACTTTTTCCTGGTGGCTTGTAATTTTATTGTATTTTGTTAATTTGGTACTTATCCCATAGTTGGCCACTTGGGAAACCCCTTTGAGCTGGTTTCTGTGTCCTAGATGCCTCATCATTTTTTAAAATGTTTTTTATTTTTTCAACTTTTTTTTTTATTTATTTTTGGGACAGAGAGAGACAGAGCATGAACGGGGGAGGGGCAGAGAGAGAGGGAGACACAGAATCGGAAACAGGCTCCAGGCTCCGAGCCATCAGCCCAGAGCCTGACGCGGGGCTCGAACTCACGGACCGCGAGATCGTGACCTGGCTGAAGTCGGACGCTCAACCGACTGTGCCACCCAGGCGCCCCTTTAAAATGTTTTTTAAAAAACTTATTTTTATTTTGAGAGAGAATGCACACGTGTGGCGGGGGAGGGGCAGAAGGAGAGAGAGAATCTCAGGCAGGTTCCACACTCAGCACAGAGCCCAATGTAGGGCTTGATGCCATGATGCTGGGATCATGACCTGAGCCCAAATCAAGAGCTGGATGCGGGGCACCTGGGTGGCTCAGTCAGTTGAGCGTATGACTTTGGCTCAGGTCATGATCTCACGGTTTGTGAGTCCGAGCCCTGTGTCGGGCTCTGTGGTGACAGCTCGGAGCCTGGATCCTGCTTCGGATTCTGTGTCTCCTTCTCTCTCTGCCCCTCCCCATCTTGTACTTTGTCTCTCTCGGTCTCTCAAAAAATAAATAAATGTAAAAAAAAAGTTAAAAAAAAAAAAAAAAGAGTTGGATGCTCAACCGACTGAGCCACCCAGGTGCCCTTTTTTAAAAGTATTTTACAAGAGCACACTTTACATACTGTATGTTAGCCAATTTGACAATAAATTATATTAACAAAATAAAATATTTTAAAGTACTTCCTTAATTTTCTGGCATAATGCTCTTAGGCTTACTTTATTTTTTTATTTTATTTCCTTATTATTTTTAAGGTTTTATTTAATTTTTTTTTTTTTGGATGTTTATTTTTGAGAGAGACAGAGACAGAATGCGAGTGGGTTGAGGCAGAGAGAGAGGGAAGAACAGAATCTGAAGCAGGCTGCAGATTCCGAGCTGTCAGCACAGAGCCTGATGTGGGGCTTGAACTAAGGAGCTGTGAGATCATGACCTGAGCTGAAGTCGGACGCTCAACCGACTGAGCCACCAGGCGCCTCTTATTTTTGAGATTTTAAAGTAATCTCTACACGCAATGTGGGGCTTGAACTTACAACCCCAAGATCAAGAGTCCCATGCTCTGGGGTGCCTGGGTGGTTCAGTCTGTTGAGCGTCCGACTTTTGATTTTGACTCAGGTCATGATTGCACAGTTCATGAGATCGAGCCTGACATCTGGCTCTGTGCTGACAGTGTGGAGCTTGCTGGGGATTCTCTCTCTGCTCTCTGCCTCTCTTTCTCTCAAAAAAAAAAAAAAAAAAAAAAAAAAAAATCACATGCTCCACTAGACTAACCCCCCCAGGTGCCCTTCTTAGGTTTACCTCATGTGTATCCTACCATAACCCTGGAATCTGCCATTTCTGAAGAGTCCTGGTTCCATTAGTGGGGAATGGCTTTAAAGAACAAAATCTAGATGCTCTGTATCCTTGTTATCATGAGGTATCTTTGCTTTTAAGCTCTTTTAGCAGACAGAACTAGAAAATGTTATGTTCATATGCAAAAACGGCTGCATATACATACACAGATACATCTATATGCACACGTACATATTCACGTGTGTGCATATTTTAGAAATCTTACACTGGTATTTCCAAATCCATTTAGTCCTTTATGACCTTCCTGTGCTCATATTGACCTTTTTTTTTTTTTTTTTTAACTTTATTTATTTTGAGAGAGAGAGACATAGCATGCAAGAAGGGGAGGGGTAGAGAGAGAGGGAGAGAGAGAATCCCAAGCAGGTTCGGCGCTGTCCATGCGGAGCCCCATGTGGAGCTCAAACCCACGAATCATGAGATCATGACCAAAATCAAGAGTCAGACACTTAACTGACTGAGCCACCCAGGCACTCTTCATGTGTTCATTTTTAAAGTAATCCTATCTTCAATTAAGTATAGTTCTGGTCACTGAAGGAGAACTATAGCAGTGGCTCTAAAAATGGGCAAAAAGATTAAAAAAAAAAAAAAATGGGCATCTATCTATCATTGTTCTTGGAGAGGAGAGAAGACTTCCAAGAGAGAAAGCTACTTCACATATACTCCTTTCTCAGGTTCCCCATCCTGTCCTGACTTGGCCATTGGCCTTAGCCTTTGTCACTTCTTAACTAATCTCCTTCAGAGGAAGAGAAATACAAGGTAGAGTCAGACTGTCACACAGCTCAAAAAACTTAGCAGCTGGGGCTTTTCCTGCCTGTGCCAACCTGACCTGCTCTGTTTTCCATCTTCATTTTACTTTCCTGTTCATCTATAAATCGGGGCTAATTCCATGGAGCTGAGTCCCCAAGTTTTATCTGTGAAGATGTGCTTTCTGATTTTCCCCAAATCTGGAGATTATTATATATGGGATAAGAAGTAGAGAGCGTTGATGAGCGTTACTAACAGAGGCAGAGTAATGGGGTCTTTTGTTGCCAGAACCTGCTCCTTCTTCCCCTGCCCCCAGTACTCTGTTACCCACTAGCTTCACTCAAAAAGATCAGTCCAGGGACATCTGGGTGGCTCAGTCCGTTCAGTGTCTGACTCTTGAGTTCAGCTGAGGTCATGATCTCATGGTTTGTGAGTTCGAGTTCCACGTTGGCACGGAGCCTGCTTGGGATTCTCTCCCTCTCCCTCTCTCTCTGCTCCTCCCTCCCTCTGTTTCTCTCAAAATAAATAAATAAACTTGAAACAAAACCAGATCAGTCCACAGCCAACCTTTGTAATGCCATGGTAGTAACTTACCAAGCAAGGCTGTAAGAGCAGTTGTGAGGTTCTTTGGAAGCTTTTCTCAGGGAGTTTTCACTGAAACATATTTTCCCTTCTTTTGGGGTCCTACAGATTTGTCTTCCAAGGCAACAAGCACACCAAAGAAGAAAGCCGTTGTCCAGGCTAAGCTGACAGCCACTGGCCAGGTGACGTCTCCAGTGAAAGGTGCCTCATTTGTCACCAATACCAATCCTCGGAAATTTTCTGGTTTTGCAGGTGAGAGATTAGGGCTGCTTTAGCCATTATGGTTCTTTTAGTTTGGAATCCTATTTGGGATTCTGGCTAAGAGTGGAAGTTCTGTGCTATCTATCTAGCCTCCTTCATAATTCCCTTTCCTCTGAGCAGAGGCAGGTAATGGCTAATTTTCAGCATTCCAGTTGTATAGCAAGCATTTCTTTGTATATGTGAATCTCTGTGACAGCCTAAAGAGGTTTTGTGTTGGCAGGACTTTTTGCCCTTGAAGTAGTCACCTGGGTCGGATGGAGATGATTATACCCTGCCCTAAAGCTTCCTTGTTTTTTGGTACTGAACGAAGTTTGAGAACTTGCATCCCTAACCTTGCCCAAACCAGAGCTGAAAGTACGGAAGAAGGGAGGTGGCATGTGTGTCCTGTGTAACAGGTAGTACTGGGCTAGGTAGGGACTCTTGCCCATGTAATTTGGTTTGTTCTTCAGTTAACCTTACGAAGTACTTTTACGAGGCCTGTCTTATGAAAGAGAAAGCTGACGTCCAGCGTTCATTATGGAATTAGTATTTACGCTAAAGTCTGTTTAACTCCCAACGCCTGTGCTCTTTTCCCTGCACCCTGCTGCCTCTATCATTTGGAGACATTTCTGTGACTCGGGTAAAGAAAGTAAAGCCAAACACATGGCCTTACAAGTTGTGCGCGGAGGTGGCTTTTTGTGAGTGAAAGAAGCGTAGGCTTGAAGTCAGAAGTCCCAGCATGTGACAGCTCGCTCAGGGGAGCACGTCGCTCTACCTCTGAGCTTCTGTGGCCTCATCTGTGAAGTGGGAACTGTAACACCTGCCTCGTTTACCACCCGGTATTCTCATGAGCACTAATGGAGAAAAGATTGCAAAAACAGTGCCTGATTCTGTGGGGGTTTTATTGTTTTAAAACTCTGAGGTTTGGTTTTTGTGTGGTGGTAGGCCAGAGACAGAAGTACAGAAGAGTTCAGGTAGCAATAAGGACAGCATGTTTCTGGAAGGGCCCTGGTCCTAGGGAGGGGAATTTGGGAGGAACTGAGAGAAATGGGGTGTTCTAAATTCTCGCATCCTGCTGAACGTCGACACTTTGGAGATTTTGTCCCCTAAAATCCTCTGTAGACTCCGGGTCAGAGATGGGGATGGGTTCATAATTTACAAACCCCAGACAAGAGGAAGCTTATGTCAGCAGTCTGCTTGCTAATGGATCTGCTGCAAGCTTGCAGAACAGAATTTGCTTTGTAAATAGCCACAAGTAAGTAAGAGAGGACCATTTGGGGATGTCTGGAGGAAAGTCTTGCTCATTTAGCCAGATACCTGTTATTTTGGCAAGAAGAAAGAAGTGGTGATGGGCGGGTGGGAGTGGCGAAAGGCTGGAAACGCCTTCTCCCTGGTCTTGGGTTCCTCATCAGTATGAGGAGATTGAACTAGGTAATCTTTAAGGCATCTTCCAGCCCCAACAGTCTGCGGTAGTGATGATTTCCCACTGACTAATATGTCGCTTGGTTTCTTCTCTCCTCCCTGCTTCTCTGGGGTCAGCTTTACCATTGCTGAGGTCTGCTCTCGGCACAAAGGTGACCTGTTCTGTGCGGCACTCGTATAAACACATGCGCGTCAGCTGGGCACCTGCATGGGTGTGAGGCCAGTGTTTCTTTCCCATTAATAGCTGTGATGCCTGTTCTTTACCTGTAAGGTGGGAATAATGATATCCCCCCCACAGGGCTATTTTGGGGGATTAAGTGAAGCTCCAGCAGATGGCTTGTCACTTTCCCTTTCTTCTTTCTCAGCAAGGCCAGTGAATCCTCCCTCATGTTTCTCTCTCCAACAGCCAAGCCCAACAACTCTGGGGAAGCCCGCTCAAGCCCTACCCCTAAGGCAAGCCTGTCCTCAAGCAGATGTGACCCTAAGCACAAGGATTGTCTGCTACGTGAGTTTCGGAAGTTGTGTGCCATGGTGGCTGAAAATCCTAGCTACAACACGAAGACCCAGATCATACAGGAGTTCCTTCGGAAAGGTTCAGCAGGAGGTGGGGCCTAGAACATCCTGGATGGGCTTTTCCTTTGAAGAGCTCAGAGTCGTGACTGGTTTCGTGGGCATGTGAACTATACGGTTTCACGGGGGGAGAGGGGGAGCTTGCTTTGGTGTAATCTTCTGTTAATACCATCTTGAAATTCTCTTTTTTTTCTTTAGATTTTTCTTTTTTTTTTTTTATTTTTTTTTTTAAATTTTTTTTTTTTTTTCAACGTTTTTTATTTATTTTTGGGACAGAGAGAGACAGAGCATGAACGGGGGAGAGGCAGAGAGAGAGGGAGACACAGAATCGGAAACAGGCTCCAGGCTCCGAGCCATCAGCCCAGAGCCCGACGCGGGGCTCGAACTCACGGACCGTGAGATCGTGACCTGGCTGAAGTCGGACGCTTAACCGACTGCGCCACCCAGGCGCCCCTAGATTTTTCATTTTTAAGTAACCTCTACACCCAACATGGGCTCAAACTCATAACCCTGAGATCAAGAGTTGCATGCTCTACCCACTGAGCCAGCCAGATGCCACTTGAAATTCTTAATAATTTTGAAGAATGAGCCCTGCATTTTTACTTCTTCTTTTTTTTAATGTTTATTTTTGACAGAGAGAGAATGAGAGAGAGATCGTGAGCAGGGAGGGGCAGAGAGAGAGGGAGACACAGAATGTGAAGCAGGCTCCAGGCTCCGACCTGTCAGCACAGAGCCCAGTGCAGGGCTCGAACTCACAAGCTATGAGATCATGATCTGAGCTGAAGTCGGATGCTCAACCAGCTGAGCCCCCTCAGGCGCCCCCATTTTTACTTCTTATCAGGCTCCACGGGGAGCACAGCCAGTTGTTCTTGGAACACAGTGGCGTCACTCTTCTGCTGCCCTTATTTTATCCCCAGAAGGCCGGAAGGACCTATTGCATTTGACCAAGAGGAAAGTTCACTATCCTGCATGTTGGATAAGGTTTTTGTGAACGATTCATCTAACAAATGATCATTGAGCATCTGAATGTGCTCATCACTGGGGACACTAAAGCAAAACAGTGGCTCCTCCCTGTGGGAGTTCATCCGGGGAGGTAGATGCGTAAGCCACGAGCCACTAGATGCGGTAGCCTCTACCTCTGTGATGAAGTACACGGGGTATTGTGGCAGCACAGACAGCGATGTAGACATCTCTTTCAGTTCCTTGAGTTTATGTATGTGTTTGTTTAAGCTCCCATTTCTCAAGAAGGGTTCTATTCTTCTGCCTCCAGATGGTTTCCACGGTGACGTGTACCTAACAGTGAAGCTGCTGCTGCCAGGTGTTATTAAGAGTGTTTACAACTTGAACGATAAGCAGATTGTGAAGCTTTTCAGCCGCATTTTTAACTGCAACCCAGATGATATGGCACGAGACCTAGAGCAGGTCAGAGGAAGGGGAGGGTGGGCGGCGTTCCAGGTGGGGTCTGCCGAGCCAGGCACCTGCAACCTCTTTTTTCTGGTTGGGGCATATACTGTTTTAGGAAACTGAAACCCATTTGAGCAAGCTTCCTTTTCGAGAGAGCTTCCTTTACTAGAGGCCACAGCCGTTAGTGTCACAAGGTTGAGGACTGAAATTGGACTGCTGACCCCATGAGAGGCCTAGATCTCAGCGACGGGGTTTGAGACTTCCCACTGGCTCTCCTTGGGTTCTCATTCTGGGCCCTCCTTTTTCTTGGTTTTTTTTTTCACCGTAACTTGGTATAACATTCAGCTTTTGTTTGTTCACAACTCCAGCTTTGGCAGCATAGAAAGTTTCTAACCGAGCGCTGCCCTTACCTGATGACCATATTTGTTTCTTGGTCCAAATTCTACCAGGAACCCAATTGGCTGCGTCCTGGATTAGTCCCTCCTTGCGTCACTTCTCAGCCAAGGCAGATGGCCAGATCCTAAGGCGGGTAGAGGTGCCCTTTCCAGGAACTGTGGGTGGGATACAGTCTCCAAGAAGTGACGCCAATATGTGCGAGCTGGGAATAGGAGTGATGATTGAAATCCCTGACTCACCTTTAGTGCTGGGGGTTGGGAGATACGCTCGGCCACTCTGGGGTTGCAGCAGAGCCATTTTGGTTTTTGGAGACAGGGTGACGTGTCAGAGACGATCAGAGTCTTCTTTGAGCAGAGCAAGTCTTTCCCTCCAGCTGCCAAGAGCCTCCTCACCATCCAAGAGGTAGATGCGTTCCTCCTTCGCCTCTCCAAGCTCACCAAGGAGGATGAGCAACAGCAGGCCCTGCAGGACATCGCGTCCAGGTCGGGGGAGCTGCCTCGTGGGGCTGGGCGTGGGGAGATGCGATCGCCAGGAGAGGAGGCTTTGGGGGTCCACAGCTCTGCAGAGACCAAGCTGAATGTGCCTCACCCCTAGGTGTACAGCCAATGACCTTAAGTGCATCATCAGATTGATCAAACATGACCTGAAGATGAACTCAGGTGCAAAACACGTGTAAGTCCCAGCCCCTCTGATGGCCTGAGCTGCCAGCTTCCTTTGTTGCCAGCTGGGGTCAGGGCCTTGGAGTCCTGATCTAGATTTAAATCCTCATTATGCCTTATTCCTTCGTGTAGGACCCATCACTAGACCTAGCTCAGCCTCCGTTTTCTCACGTAAAATGTAAGGATCCCCTTCTCACGCAGTTGTTAAAATGGAAAGTATGGAGCATGTTCAAAAAATAGAATATGAGTTCCTTGTCCGCCCCGGCCCCCTCTTTGCCGTGGCAGCACCCATGGAGGCCCAGTATCTCAAAATGCTGAGTTTTTCAAGAGCTTGTTTTCCTGTGAAAGGCTTTAGACAATAGAGCTTCAGCTTCCCCTCTGTATTGAGATGCTCTCTCTCTGAGAACTGACTGCTATCTAAAGCAGTAAGGTCAGAGACAGTGGGTTTTGTTTCCTTGCTCCCATCTGCCTTGGCAGGTTAGATGCCCTTGACCCCAATGCCTATGAAGCCTTCAAAGCCTCACGCAACCTGCAGGACGTGGTGGAGCGAGTCCTCCGCAATGAGCAGGAGGTGGAGAAGGAGCCGGGCCGGAGACGAGCTCTGAGTGTCCAGGCTTCACTGATGACGCCAGTGCAGCCCATGCTGGTAAGGATGCTGCTCCGGCCCCACGTGCTCCAGATACTCCCCGTCCTTGTGAGATCTGCTAGGGTATGATGCTGGAGGGGTTTGGGGAGGGAACAGTGGAATTGTGGAGGGGTATGTTTCCGTGGGGAATTAGAGGTAACGGAGAAGGCGGCGTGACCTAGCAGAAATACCTGAATTCTAGGCCCGACTCTGCCAGCAAGCTGTAGAATCTTGAATGAGTTACTTGGCCCTTCTTAGTTTTTTCCTTCCCTCACACGAGTGATGTATGAAATCTTCTGAAGCATCTACTTAGAATGGTTTGTCGGTCATCTTTCCTGAAAACAGGTGGATGTATTAAGTAACTCCTGAGAGTCTGTGACCTACCCCAAAGTAGCTCTGAGACTTAGTGCCAGAGCCGAGCTGCTTATGACAGGGTGGCTTGGCCTCATATTCTTCTGGAAAGCACAGCTCAAGGAATGAAGACCAGGTGTGACTGAGATCATCTTGAGCCTCTGTTCATTTCACGAGATGTGGGATTTCCTTTCTGGCATTGGTTTTTCTGTGCATCGGGCCCCTCCACATATGCTGCCGGGCCTACTATGCGGTCCCTGGGTTGCTCCAGCCGGTGCAGTGCCTTTTGTGAACCTGCCTTGTGTGTGCTACTAATGCCTGCGCAGAAGTGTTCTCTCCCTCCCGGGAATGTGGGATGGCCAGCTCCAAATTTGAGTTCACCATCCTGGGGACAGGACTCTTGTCACCGGCAGTAGTGGCCTTTCTGACTTTTATAAGAGTTCTCTCCAAAGTCTGTTGTACAACTTGTCACTTATTTGAAGAGTGGCATGGGTTCTGTAGCTTAGTGCTTAACCCCCAGGCTTTGGAGTTGGGGCTAGCTGCAAACACCAGCCCTGCCATTGACCAGCTATATAACTTTAAGTAAGGACTCAACCTCTTTGAACGTCTTGTTTTCTCAACCATGAAGCTAAGACAGCGTCCCTCATGTAAGATAGCACATGGAGGGTGTGGCGGGGCTATGTCTGATCTATACCCGTGAATAGCCCCAGAATGGTAGTCAGTCAGTGTTGTGTGAGGCAGGGTGGCCCTGGTATGTGAAGAAGCACTCCTGTGACCTGTCCTGACCCCTGTCCCTGACCGCTGCCGCCCTGCCAGCCCCTGTCAACGTTCTGCATCCCTTATCTTACCTCTGCGTACCTCCTTTGCTGACCGGTGTGTTTAACAATAAGCCAAGACCCTGCAAGATCTTAAATTATTGAGAAGAAAATGAAATGCTGTTTCAGTGGAAGTTTATTACTCTTTTAAAATGAATCACATTCGTAGTCTTCAAAAGGCAAGCTCCGTGCCAGCCCTGAGGGCATCCTCCGGTCCTCACTCCCCAGGACCTCGACTCTGGGGCTGTCCCTGCTGAGCAGCCCCCAGTGGGAGAGCACCTGTAAGTCTCCAGGCTTGTCTTTCCTCACCCCAAGGCCGAGGCCTGCAAGTCCATCGAACATGCGATGAAGAAGTGTCCTAACGGCATGTTCTCTGAGATCAAGTATGACGGGGAGCGAGTCCAGGTGCATAAGAACGGAGACCACTTCAGCTACTTCAGCCGCAGCCTCAAGCCCGTCCTGCCTCACAAGGTATAGGTTCCTTCTTTTCTGCCGGGACTTTCTTAACCTTCCCGCCTCTAAGACTCTCAGGGGCAGGGTTCCGTAGTCATTTCAGCTCTGGTACCCAACAGGGGTTGTCTCGTATCTGTTGAATGAACGTGTGTTTGTTTTTGGAGTCTCATAACGAGGGGCTGCCCAGTAGGGACAGCCAAAGAGCCCAGACTTGGGTAAGTCAACAGAGCCCCAGGGGACAGTGATGCTCCCCTTGCCCACTGTGACACTGGGACAGTGAGCTCACCTTGCAAGTGACTTGCAGTGCTTGTCTCTTACGTTTCCATGCCCGTGTGCTTCTCAGAGCTAAATTCCAGGTCGGGTACAAAAGGCTGTGGAACTGTCGTTCATGAGTTTGGTAAATATTTATCGAGTGTTTTGTCTGTGCTGAGCACTGTTCTAGGTAGTGGGTGTACAGCAGTAAAAAAATGGGCAAAGGTTCTTGCCCCCTGGAGGCTTACATGCTGACGGAAACAGTCCAGTGGGGACATCTGGGAGCCCAGACTCCTGTCCTTCATTCAGGGGCGTTAAGAACCTCACCCCTCAGTCCTTCTCAGCACCAGGGCCTCTGTGAGCCTTGGGGCTGTCTTCAGGGGAAAGCACCTGGAACATCTGGCCCCAGGAGCTTGTGAGTAGATGGACTTCCTGTCCTTGCTACCCGTTCTCTTCTTGCTCAGACTCCATTTTTCAGAGCTCCGGGGGTGAAGGGGACCTGTTGGGTGGCTCCCGTGCTCCCCTCCCCTTGCCTTCCTGCTAGAGCCCTGAGCCTCGAGCTGTTCATTTCAGATGTCCAGAGGAGAGCTCAGCACTGCCCTCCCTGGGGAGAGGAGCGCAGGCTCACTGGCGTGGTCGGACCCAGTAAAGCCGCCGAGGAACTGTTCCCAGGGAGCAGCTGCTCAGTGGGCACCTCTGTTACCCAGGAAGAAGTTCGAGCCTGGCTTTTCGGAGTGTAGAGCCCTTTCCAAAGCTTCATTCGTTCCTTGTCTCTCCTGTACTTCGGGTTTGTGAAGAGTGGGTTGGGGATTGAAGCAGAGCAGGACAGGTATACAGGCCTCTCCTGTCCCAGCTTCCAGCCCCATAGGTAGCAAGGGCCTGCGTGCCCGGCCCAGGGGAGGAATCGGGCCGCAGTCACGCTCTCTGGACCTCACTGCTGGCATCACTTGGCAGGGGCTAGCGAGGGTGACGGTGGGACTCCTCCCTCTCTGGAACTATCAGAGACTAGGTTTCTACCTCTATCAGGAAAAACTCTAATTCCAAACATCCTTTCTTACTCATTTTGAAGATGGTTGTGGATTTCAAGCTCTCGGAGAAGACCCTCCTGTTTCCTTGCTGCTCCTAAGAGGGTTCATTTCTTCCTTTCCATCCACCTCTTTGTAGCTGACCTGTTCTCCCCACAAGTGTCTGCCTGGCCGCACTCCCTCCTCTCATGTTTGTCCACCCCCACCTGCTCCTGCGCATACTCCACACCCTTTTTCTTCCTTTTTCCTCCAAACTCTCCTCCATGGCTCAGGGGACTCAACCCAGGCCCACCTCTTCCTGGGTCCGAAATACCCATTCCTCTGGTCTCAATGGCTGGTACGGCTTAGGTCTGTTTTACACATGAGTTTGGCTCCCCGTGTTGATGTTCTGCGTTCCTTGTGGGGCCTGGGTTTTGCTTTCTGGCTCGGATGTAGGTCACTGCTGCCAGTTCCTCTGTCCCTTACCTAAGTCACCCTTTTGCCTCCAGGTGGCCCACTTTAAGGACTATATCCCCCAGGCTTTCCCTGGGGGCCACAGCATGATCTTGGACTCTGAGGTGCTCCTGATCGACACTAAGACAGGCAAACCGTTGCCCTTTGGGACTCTTGGGGTGCACAAGGTACTGGCTCAGGGCCACACATGTGGGAAGGAGCATGTGTGCGCATGTGGACGTGGACGTATGCGTGCTGTTGGTCTGAATGATGGGGAATCTGTCACTCACTCAAGGTTAGGCTTATTCTTTGTTTCTGAACTATTTCTGAATGTAGCCCTGAGTTTAGATGTGTTTTTTGTTTTTTACATAAAAGGAACTAGTACGGGGAACTTAGAATTGGGTTGATTTCCATTTAGGACCATGTGCTAAGTGCCCTTGTGGCCCAGGGCTTCAGAGCATGTCAAGACTTTTCTGTCCAGTGCTTTAGAGGGTCTCCAGAAGTGGATTGGGACTCCCTATTTTTTCTGCCCTCTTGTTTTTGTCCCTCATGTATCTCCTATCTCATTTTTCTTTACAGAAAGCTGCCTTCCAGGATGCTAAAGTCTGCCTGTTTGTTTTTGATTGTATCTACTTCAATGACATCAGCTTGATGGACAGGTGAGGGAGCTCTTTTTGGCTCCTGAGTAGGGAGGCAAGGGCTCGCTCACCTTGGGAAGGAGGGAGGGGAAGGGGCTGGAGCCTGTGCCTCTTTGTACCCAGAGGTGGGGAGGAGGGAGCTAAGAAGTAGCACACTTGCTACACGCACAGTGCTCCACGAAGCAGAAACGGGACCTGCGAGGGTGAAGTGGCCTTTGTGCCGCAGCTCGGTCACAAGGGAGGCTTTGAGCCATGGCAGTCCCTCTCACGAAGCAGCAGTTCGTCGCTGAGTCCCTCCCTCCTCAGAATTCCTGATGGGGGTCGGAGGACCCTGACCTCAGCTCTCTCATCCCCCTTAGGCCTCTGTGTGAGCGGCGGAAGTTTCTTCATGATAACATGGTTGAAATTCCCAACCGGATCATGTTCTCAGAAATGAAGCAAGTCACTGTGAGCAAAGACCACACCCCAGACAGCCGCCTAGTTGTTTGAAAGGACACACAGCCCCTTGGTCAGATGTGACTGGGAGAACGAGTCTCAGTTGTCTTATGGGGGCTGCCGACGTGTGTATGTCGTCCACTAGTCACCCCCGGGAGGACAGGGCATGAAACACTCTTCTGCGACGGGCTCCCCATGTCTCACAGCCGCAGTAGCTTTCTGGTTGGGAGAATCCCTGCTTTGCAAGACCTTGGTTTGTCGTTCTCAAGTCGGGGTATTTCCAGTGGGCCCCGCACTAGCGTGCGAAAGGGAACCGCGGCCACCTCCCCGCCACAGCAGTGTCTGTTCTCATGCCAACCTCAGCATCTCTCTGTTATCCTTCAGAAAGCTTCGGACTTGGCCGACATGATAAACCGGGTCATCCGAGAGGGGTTGGAAGGGCTGGTGCTGAAGGACGTGAAGGTGAGCCACTCAGCCACTCACACCCTCCGCCTTCTCTCTCCTGCGGGCTCCCCCACCCACCCGGTCTCTCCAGCCCTGGCCAGCAGAGGGCGGCGTCAGCCTGAGGTGGCCGGGGCTGGCTGCAGGAGGGCCCTTTCCAGGGTCCACACAGCTCCGTTCTGTGTCTAGAGGATGGGTTTGTGTGTGTTTCCTGGGCCGTGAGCTGGGGGGTCTTGGCCAGAGTGGGCCGGGCACTGTGGTAGAGCCGAAATGTCAAAGGAAGAGGTAAATCCCACCCTTTTGCGGGTTCCATTCTAGTTTGAATCTCTCTTGCTTTTTCCTCTCAGGGTACATATGAGCCTGGAAAGCGGCACTGGCTGAAAGTCAAGAAAGACTATTTGAACGAGGGGGCCATGGCTGACACAGCTGACCTGGTGGTCCTTGGGGCCTTCTATGGGCAAGGGAGCAAAGGTCAGGGCGGCCTCTGGATGGGACTTCTTTGACAGGCACCACTCAGGGTGTAGGCTGGCCTTTTTGCTGGCTTAATCTACCAGCACGGCCCGTCATGATTTCCACGGTTCTGGGATCAAGGGCCCCAGACTGGCCCGTGTCACCTCAGGTGGGGACATCTATGTGAGAGCTATAGACTTGGGCAGGGAGAGGTCAGGCAAGAGTACCCTATGCTACCTGGCATTAAGACGCTCACCATCAACTACTTCTCGGGGCCTGGCCACTTTCTACTCAGAGAAAAATCTCAAAATCTCCTGACTGGAGGGGAAGCTGGGGTCTGAGGAATGAATCTACTATGTGCCAGACATTGTTCAAGTTGTTTTACTCACCGGAATCTGACAAATTCTCTGTGATTGTCCCTAATTGACTAAAGAGGAAATTGGGGCTCATAAAGGTTTAACTTGTGCGGCTAGTAAGAGGTAGAGGAGGTAGATCCAGGAGGGGCACTCGGCGCTCTGATGCCTGGGCCCAGGGCTTTCCCCTCCAGCAGGCTGCCCCTCACTGGGCACGTGGGGCTGACAGCAACGGCTCCCTCCATCCGCAACTTAACTTGCCGCCCCCCTCAGGTGGCATGATGTCCATCTTCCTCATGGGCTGCTATGACCCAGGCAGCCAGAAGTGGTGCACGGTCACCAAGTGTTCGGGAGGCCACGATGATGCGACGCTTGCCCGCCTGCAGAAGGAACTGGACATGGTGAAGATCAGTAAGGTGAGGAAGGGACCTGGTCGGCCCGGGCCTCTGGACTGGCCGTCGTCACTGAGACTGGCTGTGCTTGGGGGACTGTGGGGATCGTTGATCTGTCTCCACAGAGAGTTGCTGATTGGCCATGGGAGCAGTATTAGGCCTTCAGAGTCTTTGAGTGCCAACCTTGTGCAGACCGGCCCGCCTGCCCCCTGGGCCACACTCTCTCTGGGGAGGGAGGATCCCCTGGGGTGAGGGTCAGCCTTTTGTGAACAGTCACCTCTTTGCACAAGCCTGTGACCGGGGAGGGGAGTAGCATCTGCTTCTGGTTTTGGCGTGGGAACAGCCCAGCACAGCGTCTTTTGTCTTCCAGGATCCCAGCAAGATACCCAGCTGGCTGAAAATCAACAAGATCTACTACCCGGACTTCATAGTTCCAGACCCAAAGGTATCAGCCCAGTGGCTCGAGGCCCTTCAGCCCACAGAACGAGCTTGCCGATTCCGTAGGGCCACAGAGATGCCGTTTCAACCTCGCGGAGAGCCCACCTGAGGATGGGGGTCTAGACCGGGCAGCCAAGTGATGGGCCAGTCAGCCCTGAGGAATCCTCAATAGAGGGAGGATGACACTGACCTCCCCTAGACACAGAGGGTTTGCTCGAAGTGACCAGGCCCAGTTCCTTCTGTGACTGACAGAGAAATTGAGACCCTGGAGGAGAGCCAGAACTTCCCTAAGGTCACATAGCGTCAGCAGCACCTGTTAGCCAGTGCTTTTTGGTTTTAACGGGTCTGTGTTGCTTCTAGCTGGTTGGGAGAGGCTTCCCTGCTTCACCAGCGAGTGACCTGACTTAACTCCTGACAGAAAGCTGCCGTGTGGGAGATCACAGGGGCTGAGTTCTCCAAATCTGAGGCTCACACGGCCGACGGAATCTCCATCCGATTCCCTCGTTGCACCCGGATCCGTGATGATAAGGACTGGAAATCTGCCACTGACCTCCCCAAACTCAAGGTGCCTGCTTACACTGCATGTGTGTCCTCTGCCCTGCTGTCCTGGCCTGGCACCCCAGCTGTCTGGCCCGCTCACATGTTCTCTCTCCCCTGAGACCAGGAGGGCAGTGGAGGGAGACCACCTGTCACAGGGCCAGGAGCTGCAGCACCCCGAGGGAGAATGCCGTGCTGCTCTCCGGCTTCCTGCTCGGGGGCTGGCCCCAGGCTGTGGTCTGTGCTGCTGAGAAGAACCGGGGGACAGAGAACAGTGATTTGTACCAACTCCCTAAGAAACAGGGCCGGAGTTTAGAAAAGCACTGAGGGGCACCTAGGTGGCTCAGTCGGTTGGGTGGTCGACTCTTGATTTTGGCTCAGGTCGTGATCTCTCGGTTCGTGGGATCGGATCCTGCACTGGGCTCTGTGCTAACAGCGGGGAGCCTGCTTGGGATTCTCTTTGTCCCTCCCTCACTCTCTAAATAAATAAACTTAAAAACATACACACACACACACACACACACACACACACACACACACACACACACCAAGAAAGCCAGCTGCTTTTTTCCCTGCCATTTATTTATCTGTCTCCCCTCTTTGTTCCTTAGCCACACAGACCTAAGACACACCTCAGAGGCCAGTGGCTGGGAAGGGAAGGGAAGGATCACACCTGATATTCCCCGTGCCTCTCCTCAGGAACTGTACCAGCTGTCCAAGGAGAGGGCAGACTTCACTGTGGCGGCCGGAGACGAAGGGAGCTCCACTACTAGGGGCAGCAGCGGAGAGAACGAGGTTACCTCGCGGCCTGCCTCCAGGGCCTCCCCGAAGCAGCCCTCCACCAGTGCCAAGAAGGCAGGAGGGAGGCGGAGCAGCCCCGACAGCCGAGGCGGTGAGGAGGAGGGAGGGGCTGGGGGGATGAGTGTGGTGTGAAGGCAGACATCGAAGGACAGGCACCCGGTCTGACATTCCAGCTCTGAGATCGTGTGATTCTCTGCATCCACCGTGGCAGACATTGACCGTGTTCCTGTTGTGTGTCCAGCCGCGGGCCAGAAGCCATTCTCCTGGGCCCCCTCCATCTGCTCAGTAAACCTGAGTGACGGGACCCCAGGAGAGCCCACCTGACCTTTGGATAAGCCCCCTCTGAGCTCCCCTCCCGTCTCAGCCGTGCTCCTAGGAGAGCCAGGGCCTGGCCCTTCTGCATGCTGCCCTGACCTCCGGGGTCCGTCCGCTCTCCTCCCCACCGCCTAGTTCTAACCCCGCGCTCTCCCGCAGGTAGTAAGCCCACAGCGAAGCCTCCCCCTGTGAGAGTGGGAGAGAAGCGGAAGGCTCCCGACGAGCCCCCGGGCCAAGCAAAGGTGAGGGGAAAAATGGCGGGGTGCCCGCGGCCGGCTTGGCCCGGGGCTGTGCGTTCCCTACCCTGCACCGGAACACAGAGAGATGAGCGATGTCTGGGGACTGATGGCCAGATACGCACCCCACCCCGCCGCGGTTGCCAGCGCCGCTGCTCCACCCTGTGCCCTCTCGTTGCCTTGCAGAGGCGGCCGGCCAGCCAGCAGAGAGGAAGGAGAGCTGTGCCCGCAGGCAGGAGATAGAACAGCCGGGCCTCGCTGAGAGGCTGCAGGGACCCATCGGGCTGCCGCTCCCAAGTCACAGTTTACATTAAAGAAAGGGGAGGAAGCCCAGTCTGGGTGGAGTGCGGCTGGCCGTGTGAGTCTGTGCTGTCTGTGCTCGGGGCCAGAGCAGACCGAGCCCACGAGGAGCGGAGCGGGGAGAGGGCGCTGGCTTGGTGATTGTCCCCCAGAGAGCCCTTCGCCTTTTGTAGCCCCTTCTCGGTCATTGGTTTGACAACAGCTATTGAGCACCTACTGAGGCCAGGGATTAGGCTGGCCCAGGGGGGACGTGGGAAGTAAACACCCGATCTCTGTACCGTGTGACGGAGCCACACAGTCCTCCCCGCTAGCCAAAGCAAGCACCTAAGTTTGGCAAGTCAGGCCCTGAGCCCCGTCCCCGGCAGACGTGTAGAACCGTTCCCGTCTTTTCCCTGCGCGAAGCCCTTGAATCCGTCCACGGCCGAGGAGGGCTCCTGACCCCACAGCCTAGCTCGATCAGCCGGCATCCCGGAGTCCGAGAGCCACTGGTCCCGCCTGCCGGATGGTTCTCGGACATGTACTTCCCCCTTCTCCAGGTCCCCGCATGGGGACCCACCCTGTCTTCCTCCTTTCCCTCTAGGCAGGGAGGGAGGGGGGTGCTTCCTCTAGAGTGGCTGGAGGACATGGGTTTCAGTGCCTGTTCCTTTTCTCCACTGAACTCTCCATGCTGGTGTCCTGACCACTAGGCTTCATCTCTGGCTCTTGTTGTGTCTCAAGTCCCCTTAGTATCTGGCCTGTGCTCGTCTCTGTGGAGGCCCATAGGCCCCACTGCTGACCACGCTGACCCGTGTGCGTTTGCAGGTGCTGCTGGACATCTTCACTGGGGTGCGGCTCTACCTGCCACCCTCCACGCCAGACTTCAGCCGTCTCAGACGCTACTTTGTGGCATTCGATGGGGACCTGGTGCAGGAATTTGACATGGCTTCGGCCACGCACGTGCTGGGGAGCAGGGACGAGAACCCTGAGGCCCAGCAGGTCTCCCCGGAGTGGATCTGGGCATGTATCCGGAAACGGAGGCTGGTAGCTCCCTGCTAGGACCGCAACCTTCCGTCTCCCTTGGCCGCACTCTTCCTGCCTCCCCACAGGCCTGTGCTCCTGCTGGGCAGGCAGGCGGCCCCAGGAACCAGGGGAAGCGGGTGGCATTTCTTCTCCAAGCGGTGCATTTTCAGAACACGCCAGCCATGCTTGGTCTCTTCCCGACCAGGATGGACTTGCTGTGGGCACCCCTCCAGGGAAATCACTTTCTCCTGCTGGTTTACATAGATCTTTCAGATCTGGGTGCTGGTTTGGTTGTCTTTGTTTTCTTTCAAAAGCAGCTTCCCCACGCGCCCCCCCCCCCCGCCCATAAATAAAATCTCTTGCAGTTATCCCTGGCCTTGCCCCCCATCCCCTGTAACTTCCCTAGCGATTAAGGCTATTGAAGGCCGTCCACAAAGCCACTTGCCCCTTTTACTTGCAGGCTCATTTTAAAAGTTGTATTTAAAAGATTGCCTTCGGAAACGCTTCTTATACTTGGCGGAACTTGTATTCATCTTGGCCCTTTTTGCCAGGAATGAATCCTTATTTGAAAGAAAACAAAATGAATTTTATGACTTAATTCTCTGTGTTCTCCTCTTCCAGGGTATGGGTCCTGGTTTGAAGGGAGGGCACCAGGATCAGGTAGGAAAATGGGGCCTTTCTACAGAAGCGAGGTTGTGTGAGCTACTCCTCTGGGGGACATAGGGCTCCAGGAGGATCTGCCTCCTCCGAATCTGGAAGCAAGACTGGTTTTGAAAGTCAGAAACCCACCCGAGGACAAAACCTACACAGCGTCCTTACCAAGAAAGGCTCCTGTGCCACTGAGGCTGGTTTCTTTGAATAAAAGGAAGACAATTTAGTGTAGAGGAGTGCTGTTCAGTAGAACTTTCTCTGGCAATAGAAATACCCTGTAAATCTTCACTAGCCAAAATAAATTAGGCACACTTAGCTATGGAGCTCTTGGAATGTGGCTAACACAACTGAGGAACTGAAGTTTTCATTTTAATTCAACTTTAAATGGTCCCATGTGGCTAATAACTACCACATTGGACAGTGCAGGGATGGGCCTGGTTCAGATCCGAGCCGAGACTCCGAGGCTGTGACATCTGAGCCTCGCTTCCTCCCGGAGGAATGAGGAGAGGACTTGTGCCTGTGTCCTTAGGCTGCTGCGAAGAGTAAACAGATCCAGGATAACCTGTGTGAAGCACTCAGCACAGCGCCCAATCTGCAGTTTTCTGGAGCAGGGACTGCACGCGTGCCCACTCCCTGCCTGGGACCTGGGAGAGGGCGCCCCAGCCCCTGACTTCCCAGCTCTGGTCACACCACTCCCACAGCCTCGGGTCTGTGTGTGCAGCTCACGCTCTGGGCTGGCGCAGGTTCATCAGGCTGCCCTCTCCTTACAGACCAGCTTCCACGTTTTCCATTCTGCAGACTCCAGAGAGTGAGTTCTTTTTTTTTTTAATTTTTTTTTTTTCAACGTTTTTTATTTATTTTTGGGACAGAGAGAGACAGAGCATGAACAGGGGAGGGGCAGAGAGAGAGGGAGACACAGAATCGGAAACAGGCTCCAGGCTCCGAGCCATCAGCCCAGAGCCTGACGCGGACCGCGAGATCCGCGAGATCGTGACCTGGCTGAAGTCGGACGCTTAACCGACTGCGCCACCCAGGCGCCCCGAGTTCTTTTTTTTTGTCTTACTATCAACAGGTCGTCAGGCTTGTTTGTCCATCTCTGAGTTAAGTTCATGAGACTCAACCTCTGGAACATGCTGGAGTGTCTGAGTCTCTAAGATTGAGGACCATTGCCTCCCCCAGACCCCCTCCAGTGTGTTCAACTAAGGTGATATTCCGCTGGGAGGCTGCTTGCCAGTCGGCCTGGAGGCCAGCTCTAACCTCGTCTGGGTGTCTACCTGCTGGTTCAAGTGTGTTGGGAGGAAGGGACAGGAGGGGTTGGTACCACCCTGACTCTAGTCCAGCACACTGGTGTTTCTGAATAGGCACCATTCAGTCTCACATCAGTATTGAGAATAAGACTCTCTTTATTCTGTCCTTTGTGGAGACAAAAGCTGCTGCTCCTTTGAGCGCTGACCTACATAAATTTCCACCCCCTTCTCCAGCCTCCTCGGGCCAAGCAGCCAGACAGGGCAGCAGAACAAAGTGTGCCCCTTGGGATTCTGCCAAAGGACACGGTCACTGCCCTTTGGCCCAGCTGACTTAGACCCAACCTACCTGCCCTTGCCAGTCACTTAGACTCCAGGTGTGCCCTCATGGCAGAGGGGCCCTGCCAGCCACAGGGGATCATCTTAGTAATGAGCCTGGCCCTTTTTGGTCCTTCCCGGTCTTGCTGGGTGTTCTTTCAGTTCACTGTTCAAGGTACTATGTCTGTTTCCTTCTAGTCTCTCTCCTGCGTGTTTTTTTCTGCCGCTAAGAGTTTATACTGTCTACACAGCTTCGTATTTCCCAGACCCTGGGCAACATCATCTTACACCTCCCCAGCACAGTGCTGGAGGCCTGCCCTCCTTGGAGACTGTTGACATGCTGCTGGTTGGCAGCGGACAGGAGGTTGTCCTGGGTGCTCAGTGGGGTGCTCAGCAAGCTGGTCCCCCAGAATAAGGAGGACAGCTGCAGCTCAGCCTCCAGCCTTTACATCTGCCAGGCAAGATTGCTTCCTCGAGTCCCAGGGTAGATGTGCATGGAATCTAGCTCTCCCCCACACAGGCCTGTGTGCACACAGCCATCTGCCCACGAGGCTCGGTGACCTCTGAGCCATAACTACTACAGCTGTTTCCAAAAACTACCTTCTGTTTCCCAGGGTCACCTGAAGTCTTGACTGGGCACACTGGCTGTCCTCAGATTCCTTTCTGCCCACATCTTCGAGGCCCATCTCTATGAGATCAGCGTCAAGTGTCTGAACTCAGTTGGTGTTTCTTGCTATTTAGTCTTAAGGCTGGTTCTTTTGCTACGCAGCTCCCGTCCTCTCGTAGGCTGTTCCGTGGCTTCTCCCATACTCTAGCTGTGAGACCTCGAACAAGTCAAAACAGCACCAAACTTCAGTTTCCCCATCTGTTGAACAGGAATATCAATAAGGCCACAGTGGCCCAAGCATCTCCACAAATAATGCAGTCTCTCAAGAGCATGCCTGTGTGCACACAGCCTGGGATTAGCCTGTGGTGTATCAACTCTCTTGTCAGTCTTAACTCTCAGACCTCTGGTGTTCTCCCACCAGATGAGACAGGCTTCTATAGTGAAATTTTATTACAAAATTATAAAGCAGAGCTCTGTAACAAAAAATACACATTTGGGTTTGCTTTAACACCCAAGTAATTCTGAAGACTCTTAATATAAGCCACTTGAAGTAACACATTCACGTCCCCAAGATTTCAACCAATTTATACAATATATATTGTGCATGAATTCCTGTACAGCTTATTCTTACTAGCTTGGATCCAACTATTCCAATATATTATGAACCAGTCAGCTCTCCTAAGTCTTGAAACAAGTCTCAAATGAAATCTCAGAACAATCACAGCAAAAGCCATGGAATAACTGGAAGAATTAGAGGTTTCCATGATAATTAAGACCCAAGGATCCATGAGGGGTGGGGGTGAGGGGAGGGGGTGGGGGTTACTCAGAGATAAAAATCAGGTTTTCTACCTAGATTAGATAGTGACTGAAATGGGATCTTGAATTCCCAGCCTTTATTTGGTATGATAATGATGGATGACAACAAATCGGGGTGGTTTGACACCATTTTTCCTGAATGAAAACCTTTGTCAAAATAGATCAAAAGACTCCAAGGCAAGTTCTTTCTCCAGAATGAAACGATACCAGTTATAATTCTTACTGAGGTTACTAACCTTCAGGATATTATTCATAACTTCTGTCTAGGAGAGGGACTGTGGGAGGTGGGGAGAGGGAAGGCCTCAGCAGTGAAAACAAGTTTTAGGGAGACAGCCAGCATCTGCCCTGAAGTTATTGCTAGATCTTAACTGAGTTGCATAAATATAGACCTGTTTCACAGTGGAATCGAGAAGTGGTGGAATTCTCTGCCAAACTGGTACGCATTGTAAACCATAATATTTACTGTCCAGCAGAAAGGTCAAAGGTCCTCTCACTGACCTCTTGATTCCCCCAATTCCTACAAAGGCTGAGTCCCAGAATCCAGTCATCCAGGGCTTGGTGTAATGTCAAGGTAAGTGGCCCAGTGGTTCAACTGGCAACCACCTTATGCAATCATTTCACTCCTCTGAAGGGGAATAGTGGTTGATGATGGGGGAAAGCCTAAGCACATCTGTACCGATAAACAGGTCCCCTTGGAATTTCCCACTGTCTTCCAAAGTCATGCTAGGTTCCAGTCTGAGAGAACTTGACTGTTCAGCAGGGGAGTAGGGTGGGGGCGGTGGTCTGCCAAGGCCCTCGGTGTCTAGGGTTTGTGTAGTTTATCCATTGGTGATGGCCGCACACACGGCTCTTCGATAGCATGTGTGTGGGTTCTTGACTAAGCTTCTCCAGCAAACCTAAGCCCTTTGGCTCTTCCAGTGGTAGAACAACCCTAAAAGGGCTCAAGAATCCTCTAGCTCAATGTATGGTCTTTCTAAAGGACCTTGAGAGTGCTTCTTCCTGACCTGCCCTCAAGTCAGTGTTCTGAGAAAGGAAATGGGAGTAGAGAGTCCCCACCAACCTGGGGAATTAAGACTTGCAGCTGTCTGCTCAACAGCTGACTCCAGTCTCATTCGGTACCTTCAGATACCCCTCGGGTGTTGAGGTTTGGTCTCCAGGAACTTCAGGAGAAGTCTGGCTAGAGGAGAGCAAGGCTCTCTGCCTTCAGTGAGACCATGGAAAAGAGTGGGACTTCATTCTCAGAGGAAAGTGGTTTGCTATTCCTGTCTGCTGGAGGAGTCAAAGTTAAGCAGAAAGCCCCTGCTTCCACCCAACACTTTCCCTTCTCTCAAACTAACAGGGATGGTGTGTGGGCCCTAGAGAAGCAGAGAGGCTGTGTGAGCCGTCTCACGCAAACGGACTCAAACTTCCCAGCAGTTTGGGAGCCGGGATTGGGGTCAGGAGACTCATCGCTTCCAGTCCCAGCACTTAAGGAAGCAACTCTTCATGACTTTGAAATTTTTCAGTAGCAGTTGAGTTTTGTTTCTCACCAGAGCTAAGTTTACTGGTCCAAATTCAGTCCCAAGGAGGATCACTCTCGGTTTGGTAAGCTAACATCTTTTTGGTCTGAAGAAACAAATGGATTTTAGGCAATGTAGCCAGAGACGTTAGCAAAGGTAGGTTAAAGCACAGAAAGCCAGAGCAGAAATAAATCCAAATGTGCTGGGGAGGAAGAGAACCATTTCTACCAGGACTTCTGACCGGTGAAGGCCAGAGGCAGGCAGCTCAGAAGGACGGGTGGGGTACACAAGGATGAAACTGTTAGACTTTCGGAGGAAAGGAGGAAGATGCAGTCCAAGTTCTGGCAAGTCCTCTCTTCATCAGGTGCCATCATTACCCCACGATCACTGAGACAGAGACTTGCCCGTGCAGTCTGTTCCGGTTTCCACCGGCCTCCGGCGCTGCCAGCCAAGAGGTGCGCCTCCGCGGCAGGACAGGCATGCCCAGAGGTGACAGCATCCTTGCTTGCCCCGGTCTTACGAGCACTGCAGATTTTCTTGTTAGCCTGCCCCTCCGCGAGCTGCGCAGTCTGGAACCCAGACACCTCAAGCTACGTCCCCATAAGGCACTGAAGAAGCCGGTGCAAGCCCTCACGATCGGAAGACGTGCACGGCTCGGATCACGTACTGCCGGCAGATGGGACACTCGTTCATGCGCTTGCCGCACTTGGTGCAGGTCACCATGTGGCCGCACTCCAGCAGGACACAGTCGATGGGCGAGTCCATGCAGATCCTACACAGGTTCTCCTCCACGCTGGGCGGCGCCGCTCCCCCTGTACAAACACCGGGCAGGAAGCGGGCGGAGGGGAGGGGAGGCTGTGAGTGTGGAAGAGAACAAACGCCCCAGTCCACACACTTCCCTCAACTGGAGCTCCAGGCAGACATCTCCCCCCTCCAGTCCTCAATCCCAGCTGCGTGCTTAATCTGCGCCTCTGTGGGGCAGGCTACGGATCTGAAGAATAAAGTACTTGGAGATCAAACACAAGCCAGCACAGGAGAACTAAATAAGGCCAAGTCCTCAAAGCTTAAAAGAATTTTCAGACAGTTGAGGATGTAATATGGTGAGAAAGTGGCACTTGGGGACTCATTATCCCCTGAGGCAGAACATGCTGAAAAGATAAAGAACTGGTTCCAAGAAGTTTAGATCTAAATGGTACTGTAGTGAACAGCTCGTTAAGGATGGCAGGGCTTATCGGTAAACATATCCCCAATTTCATATAGCCAAGGATCAGGGGGGCCCCCTGTGCTATCCCACAGACCTCCCCAGGGCCTCCTCCTCAGAGGGGACTTCTGGGCAGAAGAGCCCAGCAGAGATCATAGCTCCCTCTTCTGTGCCCATCCCCCGACGCCTGCTCCTCGCATTGGATCACAGTGTTTATCTCCCCCACCACACCAGGAGCTCCTTAATTCAACAAATTCCATCAATTTCTGCAGTTCTACACTTAGCATTTGTTGTGTGCTCTGAGGTCAGGTATTTCTCTTTGAATCCCTAACATGCCAGTCATGTGGTAGGTGTGCTCTAAATGTCTCAAAAATGAACATCTCCCAAAGGAGTGCTAACAGCTCACGTTTGCGGAATGCTGTGCCAGGCAGGGTCCTAAGAGCTTTGCGTATTTTCACTCCCTGAATCCTCATTAGAAACTAGGAAGTAGGTACTCTTGGCACCTGGGGCCAAGAAGTTAAGTGGCTTGCCCAAGGACACACAACTGCTAAGTAGAGGAGCCAGGATTCGAATCCCAGCAGGCAGGCCTTCCGGGCAAGTGGCCCGAGGACAGGGACTATGGAATTAGTATCAGCTGCTCCGTGCACAGAGCTAGTAGTAGCTGGCTGGCTTGGGCCAGTGATGAGGTGCAGTGGGCATGGCCAGGATCCTAGTTTAGTGCAAACAGAAAATCCACGTCCAAAATCCCAGCCATCCCCAGCATGTTTTAAATGGTAGCCCAAACCAGGTAGCCATAAGCAGGGAGCTGGCCGTGTGCCAGTCACCTGTCCCATGCCACTGCTGCTCTGCACTTTCTTCTGTTTCCTGGACTATTCAAAAAAGTCAGGCAACATTTGAGGTGGGCTAGCTGTGAAAGGCAGTGAAACCTACTGGCCCCTTCAAGCAGTTGTTGGCCCCAACAGGGGTTTGGAAAGGACTGAACTATATACATAAAATGATCTAGAGCGAACTACAGAATATCATACTGATTGCTGTTCTTAGGAACAACGATAAACCCATCTACTCAGTTGCCAGTATTCTCCCAGAGACAAACAAAAAAGACAGCATGTGGATTAGCCTGATCTTGGCACCAGGAGAGGGGGTGAGTCTAAAACCCCCAAGGGTTTGTGGGGGCCGAGAACTCAATGTTTGAGGATTTATCTGAGCAAAAGGCCATTTTACTAAAGAACAAGTTTGGGAGAGTCTTCTGAAAGTTTTAAAATGGTTTGCAGGCCCCAACACTACTCTGAGAACATTCTCTCTTGGGGGCACAGCTCAATCGCACAGCCTTGAGGCTTTCAAAAGGCAGAACGAAGGTGTTTTTAGAATGAAGCCCAGGCCCCGCCATATTTCTGTAGTGCTTTCTGGGGTACCTGCAGGCCCAGTGGCTGTCTTTAACACCCAGGTGGGGGTGTGGCAGCAGGGTGGTATAGGAGTCTTGTGGTCAGAGAGCATCACATGTGACACCTTTCCTGCTCCATCCCGAGAGCAGCTCCAGCCACCACCCAGCCCTGTATGAACAAGGCTCAGGTCACCTCCCTCTCCTTTTGGTTGGCACCAGGAGCTGTGAAACATGTCAGGTGATTTCTCGGCAGGTACACACAGAGACCCTCCCCACTCAGACCAGAACAGAGTGAAAACTGCAGGGGAAGGAGCACCTTAGCAGCAGGAGTATGAAAAATGAAGCGAATGCGACACGCGCCACCGCTCGCTTTGGTAAATATTTTACAGATGCTGACTCGCAAGCTCTGGCAACCCCGAGACATGCACATCAGTCTGCCCCTGGGTAGGCTGCCACTCTTCACCTTCCCCAGCTTTCCCAGGGAGGCGAGAAGGACAGTTTTTAAAGATGCTGAGAAGCCCTGGTTCTCCGTGAAATTTCCCCTACGCTCTCTAGATGCCAATACGCTCACAATTCTTAGCCTGCTAAGAGGAAGCAGGGTTAGCAGAGGGGAAAAACAGAAGAGCTCAGAGTCCAAACACGGTCCCAAATAGAAGCAACTACGTACCGTTCTGGTTTTCAGCACCACACACTGCAAAGGAAAGAAAAAGAAGATGTCTGAATGTGTGATGGCATGACGAACGTCTCCAACCAGCCTGTCCTCACTTTGTGCTCGGACCGCTTCCCTGCTTGGGAGCCAGGCTGGCCAAGAGCCCAGCCAGACGCCCGCCCTCCTCGCTCACACGCTCAGAGCTCACACACAGCTCCCGCTGGCGTGTCCGGTCCAGTCTTGGTAAAAGGGATTCCACTGGTTTGGATGAACAACACTGCCAAGTAGGCAGGACCCTGCAGAGGCACAGTATCCTTTTCTATCACTTTTGAAGCAGCATTAACATCAAGAAGGAAGGAACAGTCAGCCAAGGAGTCTGGATGAGGTACTCCCATGGGGCCATGTCCTATTCCCCAGGACATCACAACTCTACAGGGATTTTGGGGACAATCCCAGAGAGGAAAGTGAGTCTGTGAGCAGGTGACTAGTCAGACATCCTCAACTCTGATAAACTAGTGGGACAGGAGAGCCTGAAATCGGATCTCGACCACCAACAGCATGCACGGAATCAAAATGCTGATTGCTGAAGCTAAATCAGGTGGGGAGGAGAGGGCTCTGGGTGAAATTTTAGGAAAAGAGGAGTTTAAAAACAGCTGAATACACACTCCTCTTCCACAGGACTTCTCTGCCTTTCCTATGGCGTCCCTCATGAATCGGTAATAGGGAGACGAAGTTCTTTCCCCAAATTCATTCAACCACAGGTCTAGATATTTTACTGGGCACTGCCTAAAACTGATGCCGTGTAGAATGCTTTGGGAAATGACTGCAGGGAAAGCCCACGATCAGGCAGAATAGATCTATTCCCCTGTACCACGTGTGCAGACGCACCTCCTCATCTCCCAACTGCTCAGGAGGGTATTGCTGGGCGGGGTATGGCGGGGTGGGAGGGGGGGAGGGGGACACGTTGTGGGAAAGGCTATGGACTCCGTCCAGGATGCCTTCAGTTCAAATACAGGCTCTACAATAAAAGGGTAATGCCAATCATGCCTATTTCGCAGACAGCTCTGAGGATTAAATGAATGTATACGGTGCCTAACCCGGTCCTGGCACTCAACTTCAAATGGCAGCTATTACTGGCCGGTGCAGATGCGTAAGGTGACTCCTTCCTTGGCTAAAAGCACAGAAATCTAGTCAGGTCGGTGCCGTCAGGCTTTAGAGTGAGAGCAAGCAAGCGGTCCGGGTCCGTGTGCAGCTGCCGCGCGGCCGGCCCCTCACCCAGGTGCTGGAGGCCCTTCTGGTCCTTGTACAGCCGCGTCACCCTCTCCATCAGCTCCCACTTCTCACAGCAGCCCTTGTAGTTGACGAAGTTGCGCGCCAGGATCTCCTTCAGCTGCCGCACGGTCAGACCTTCAATGTCCTCCAGGTCAGTCAGGTCAGACAGAGAGGCCCTCCGGCCTGGGACGAAGCCGTCCTCTGAGTCGACAGACTGCAATGGCAACGGTGAGATCAGTGGGCTCAGCTCTTACCTCCCAAGCTCTCACCAAGAGACCATACTTCTGGGCCCGACCTCAAGAAGTAAGTAGGAACAGAGGCAGGAAGAGGACCTGGCCTGGTGCTTTGCTTTGCAAAAGAGCCCCCAGTCTCTTCCTGACCCACAGTCCTGGGCTCAGGCATGGCCAGCCCCAAACCCACCAACCAGTGTCATACAGGAGAAGGGGCACCGGTTTGAGTCACGCGGCCCTAATTTTGACTCCTCCACCGACTGATGCTAAACACCATCGAGCAAGTTGCTCGCCTCTCTAAGCCCGTCTTTCCCCTCCGTAAAGGAGAAATTGCCGTCCTGCCGCACAGGGTTCCTGTGAAGATTAAAGGTAGCAACACAAGAAACCACCAAGCATGGTGCTGGCCTTTCCCCTCTCCCCTGGAGTGAGTTCTGCTTCCCTCTGGAAGAGGCAGACTTCCCTGGCCAGCACTCCTCTGTACGCGACCTCGACCACAGCTTCGTGGCCCTACTGGCTGTGCCCTCTGGACTGGCCCAGCCGTGGCTGAAGCCTGAACTCCGTCTCATCTTTCCTCCTGATTTTCTGACCTCCTTCTCCTGACAATAGCTACTGTGTGCTAGAAGCAGAAGAAAAGAACAAGATTTGCGCGGCAGCACCAGGAGCCTGCCCTCTGGCGACTTACAGAAAGGCAAGAGACTAGAAACAAAGGGGCCGCGAGGCTCCCTGGTCTCCACTGTGACCTCTCAACTCCTCACTTAACAACTGACGGCTTCCAAGGTTTATCTGGAACGCTAACACTAAGCTCCACCCCTGAAAAGAGAATTGTAGGACTATCATCACAGGCTGATTCTTCACTTCTGAGTCCGCTGAGAGGGTCCCAATCACAGCCTGGCAACACCAGTGAAAGAACAAAGGCAAAGGCACAGACCCAAGCAGAGGCCCCACCTGGGTCTCATCCTCAGCAGGTGCTCTGGCTGTGCTCTCCGGGTAGACGGGTTCCTCTTGGTCCTGAGACACATGGCCATTGGCCTGTGGGAAGAGAAAGGTGCCATCACATCCACAGAGACGACCCAGGGATTTGCACAGCATGGGCCTCTTCCCAGCTCATACCATATCCAAATGTATTCCCATCTCCCCCGGAAATCTGGTGTCTCGAACCACAGCATTACAAAAGACTGCTCTTTAATACTGACTCTGTCGGGGGGAGAAACAATACAAATAGATTTCAACTCTAAAAGACAAGCAATGCATTACTTCTGCTCACCACCAGGGTGGCATTAGTGGCCACTCACCATCAATGTGATCTCAGCTTGAACAGTCCAAGTGAGGGGAGGACCACAGGTCCACTGCACTGCAGGCTGCTCTCTAACTGCCATCCAGGTTCTCCTTGACGCTGATCCCAAACTGCCCTTCCTGTAACTTCTACCCACCATCCTTGGTTCTACCCCTGGAACCAATGTCCACGATCTTCTCACAAATTGTTCATGTCATGTCTTCTCGCCTCCACACCATATCTCCCTGGCTTCCTCATTTGACCCAGATGAGACTTTTTAGACCCTTATCACTCTGTTCCCTCTCTTCCATCCAGTCACCGCTCTTACATTCTAGAAATGTGCTCCGACCAGCAGTGCACACAATTACTAAGAGCTATCTTGATACCTGGTCAAAAATTACCTTAATGCACCAGAGAATCTATTAGCCTAAAACTATAAAGACAGATGTCTATGCTTAAGGAGTTTAAAATTCTAACTTCTCAAAAGGCTTTGTCAAAGAGTAGTTAAAACTGTGAGCCTCCTAGTTCCATCACCATTTTTTTTAATGTATATTTTGAGAGACAAAGAGAGAGAATAAGTAGGGAAGGGGCAGAGAGAGAGGAAGAGAGAATCCCAAGCAGGCCTGCACTGTCAGTAAGCAGAGCCTGACACGGGGCTCAATCTCACAAAGTGGGAGATCAGGGCCTGACCCAAAATCAAGAGTCAGATGCTTAACCAACTAAACCACCCAGGCACCCCACCCCACCCCACCCCCACATCACCATTTAAGCCACAACCCCCTTAACTAGAGCCTCTTCACCCACTGCTCCCTCCAAGCAAAGGCCCTGGTGTGAGCCAGAAGCAAACAGGTGTCTGAGCTCACAGGCCTTTCCTCCAGACTCTCAGAACAATAAAGGGACAGCCCAGGAAACCAGTCCCCCATGGCCCCAACCACTCATCCCAGATTACGATGCATGACATAGAGCTAATTAAGAAGAGGCCAATAACTACAATGGAAATGAAAAGTAAAAATCACCACCACCACCAAAAATGCCAGGTGGTGGTGAGATCACACATGTAGCATACACGTATGGGGATGCCCCCAAAACAGTATCTGGTTCTCCCTTAGCTTTACGTGGATGTGGTACCCACCAGTCTCCTGGAGTTACAAAGCCTTTCCGAGCCTAACCTCCTAAGTAGACAGCTTCTGTATGTCCTTTTTTCCTAGAAAGAGAAACTGGAATCCACACTGCAAAGCATGCTCTTGTCTTTTCAGTTTGCCCACTGGCTAAATCAAAATCTATAACTAGTGTCTACCCACTATTTTGCTTATTCCACCCACTTCTATCCCTAGTAATGATGGCCAGGGTGCTAAGGGGAAGGGAAAGAAGCCTGGAGCGGACGCCATGGCAGATTTGCGTCCTAGGTGCAGGTAGCCTGCACGAGTTACTTGACTTCCCATGTCTCTTCTCCTGGCTTGAAAACTGCAGATGTCACCAGAACAGGGGATGTGAGCTGTGACCTGCGGGTGCAGCCTGGAACTTCTGCTTAAGGGCAGGAAGTTAAGAACCTACTCCTTTCATGGAAAAACCCACCTGAAAGTTCTTTAGGGAACAGCAATTTCCTCAAGTTACTTTCCGGGCTCCCCATAAACAGGAGTGCTCAACCCAACCAAGGGAGGAAGTCATACTAGGGGGTAAAACCTGCCAGGAGACAGAGCCCCAGTGTAGGGAAGAGTTAAACTCCAGCTGGGGAGAGGGCACACCACAGCCCCCAAGAGAGCTAAGTGAGTTTACTGCAGGTGAAGTAAGCCAGCACCCTGGCCTTTATGCCTCAGTGCCTGCCAGAGCTGAATCAGGGGCCCAGTCCTGGCGAAGGAGGGAGTCACAAGCAAGAGGCAGCGGCCAGCCACGGCCTGCACAGGACCTGACACTAGTGCTAAGCCAGCTGTAAGAGGCTCCCAGGTCTTCAGACCCGCTGTCACGCCAGCCAGTTCTCCAAAAATCCTGGTGAGAGCAAAAGTAGTCTGGGATCGCAAACCCCATTTCATCGATGAAGGCTCAAAGCTTGCCCAAGGTGACCAAAGAGTCAGTGACAGATTGGATATGGAAACCAGATCTTCTAGGTCCTAATGCCAGATAAATAAAAGGGTCACCGAGGCACTTCAGCGTATCTCTGGGGCGCCACCACTCCTGACACGCTGGGTAAGTGTACTGGCCTCGCTCTAACCCAGTAGCTGGTTTGCACATCTACCTTCCCTCTCACAGGGGCTTCCTGAAGGCACAGGCAGCTCTGTACTCCCCAGGCCTGGTTCACAGCTCCGCCAATGTGCTGCTCTTTGCCTGCTGTTTCTAAGCCCCCTGGGAGGATGCCAAGGCCACTTCCCATTCCATAGTATACCAACCACAACCTGACCCAAATGGTGACTGGCGAGAGAAGCAGCGGCCGTGTCTGGGTCGCAGTGTTCCTCCGTTCTCCCTTCCCTCTCCATGTGCCTTTTCCTATGTGCCTTGTGACGGTTACTAAGGCACCGAGCTCCCCACCTGGCTAAGGAAGACTGATAACAAAGATAAGCAGGAGGGCAGTCTGCACAGAACTAAATTTGGAATTAACAGTTTTCTCACAATATTTCTGGAACAATGAGTTTTTAAAAACTGACTAACAGGGATATATGTCTGTATTGAGAAGATACAAAAACCACAAAAATACCTGATGCTGTGCATTATCGTCTCTGAAAAAAACAAAACCGGGGTCTGATGTCCAGAAAACATGCCTGCATCAGTAGGCAGAAGGGACACTTAGCCTCGTGCCCCCTGACCGGCCGGGGGCGGCCGTGACCCGGTGCATACCTGCTGGGTTTCCTGAGCCTGGGCTGGGGGAACAGAGGTGGCCTGTGCGGACGAAGAGGCGAGGTGAGGCGAGGTAGGAGGTACCGTGCTGGCGCGAGGCTGGGTCAGGAAGGCCTGCTGCTCGGGGACATCCGCGGACAAGGTGGGCGCGCGAGTCCTGCCCTCCTGGGAGATTACGGGCTGCTGGCCAAGCACCAAGAACACCAGCTCCTCTTTCTCCCGGCACATTTCGGTGGAGGTGTCATGGAGGCTGAGATAGTCCCTGAGGTCCTTCACCTTCATCTTCATGAGCTCCTCCCGCCGAAAGGCCGTGGCTCGGAACCGCTGGCACAGAAGGCAGAGGCGGGGCCCATTTCCCACCTGGCTCGAACAGCTCAGGCAGAAATTCTTCTTGCAGTCCAGGCAGGTCTGCTGCTTAGAGCAAGAGGCAGCGGAAACCATGTCAGACTGAGGACAAGAGGGGTGGGATGGGGGCCTAGGGCTACATGCCCAGCAAGGCCTCCCCCAATCACTCCTACTTATACTAAGCTACCTATTTTTTAGGCTATTTTAAAGTAGGCCCCGCGGCCCAACACGGGGCTTGAACGCACGTCCCCGAGATCCAGAGTCGGACGCTTTACCGACTCAGCCAGCCAGGCGCCCCAGGATGTGGGTGCCAGCTCCCTTTTTCAGGTTAAACACCACCCCCAGATGGCAGACCTCCCCCCGCCCCGTATGCATCTGTGTATCCATGTACAGGATGCTACGTTTATTATTCCAGTTGAGGCTTACTTTTTCATTGTACAGATAGAGAAACAGAGGTTACTAAGAATACCAGCTTTAGGGTCGGAAAAAAACCAACATTTTTATTTAGTCTCCCCCCTCCATTGTTTTCAAAAGTTTATTTATTTATTTTTTGAGAGACAGCACAAGCAGGGGAGGGGCACAGAGAGACAGAGGATCATAAGCATGCTCTGCACCATCAGCACAGAGCCCAACTCGGGACTCGATCTCACAAAGCTGTGAGATCATGACTTGAGTGGAAATCAAGAGTTGGACGCTTAACTGACTGAACCACCCAGGTGCCCCTCTCCCCCATTTTTTTATGGTGTCACCTTGGGTGTGTAACTTAGCCTCTCTAGCCCTCAGTTTCCTCATCTGTAAAATGGGGCAGTAATAGTATCTACTTCATATGACCGTTGTATAGTTAAGAGAGAATGCATTTAGCGTATCTGACACATGATTCTTCAATAAGTGTTAACTCTTTTAATTATTATTTCTAGGAAATGGGAGATAATTTTGAGAGCCAGGATTCAAACTCTGAACTATGATTCTTTCTACTTTACTGCTGAGAAAAGAAAGCAAATGCATGTGTATGATGGTGGTTACTACTATTATTAATTAAATTTACTGAGAGGCCATGATGTGCTAGGGCCTGTCATTTAATTCTCAAAGCAACCCCGCAAAGCACTATTGTATCGCTGTATTATGTATTAATGTACATAATCATTAATCAATCATTATTAACAGGCCTCCCTGTTTCACCAAGCAGGCGAGGCCCAGAGAAATTAAGCACCGTACTCGAGGGCAGGCAGGGAACAGCAGAGCTGGGACTCACACTGCAGGCCTGTCCATGTGGAATGTCCGCAGCCACGCCCGTTGCACCAGGCCATGCTGCCTAACTCAGTTCCGGTCAGGCCTACAGCAGGACCTAGTCCAGGGCCTGGCTCTCCATCTCCAAACCCCACCCAGGAAGGCCCAGAGTGCTGGCAATCCAGAGAAGCACGGCAGCATATCCAAGGCAAATACTCAGACAGCTACAGGGGCCCCCCAGACACGATTAGGGAGCTCTCATCTGCACAAGTGCAGAGTGTCCCAGCCGCACGACGAGAGCACCTAGCAGGTAGGAGGTACTGCATGGCAGCAGCCTTTCCCGTAACGGCAGACCACACAGCACACAAGGGCTTGCTCAACTCACAGGAAGCAAATCCTCAGCCTCTCGCCCTACAGGCTGAGCCAGCACAGCGACATCTGACTGAGCTCTGTCCCAGCCAAGAGCAGGCCACACTCCCACGGCAGAGGTAATCCGTGGGCACGCTGGCATGGCCCTGGAAGCACACACTAGTCCTCTAAAGAAATTAAAAACTTTTCATCCTCTGGTGACTTGAGCATTAACTAAATATTTCTGTTCCCTCTCTTCTAAATATAGAAAGCTGAATTCAAACTCGCAAGAATGCCCGAGAGACTTAGGTTCTCCTAGGCGAGATCAGATACCCCTGTGCAGGCTGAAGAAGGCTCCAAGTGGCATTCGTGTCATAAAGGGAAACGGGCATGTCTACCACCCAGTTTTGACCACTCATACTTAGAAGGCGTTTTGAAAGGACACATATCCAGCTCCCTCACTCTCTACAGTCATAACCAGACAATAAAATGGTCAGAGCCCAAGTTAAAAGGACACATGGCTGCATAAGCATCATAACAGTCCTGAAACCTGTAGCCACTCAGGTGGAAAATAGATGTTTTGGGGTCCTGGGGGGTTCATTTAGATCTAAAGCTTTTCTATTGGGAAATGAAATACGTTTAGGATGACTGATCATGAAATGACGAGGCTTTGGTGTCATAAAGCTGCAGGTCCTGACGTGGAACATTACTTAAGTCAATGCAGTTTGACAAGACCTAGCCTGACGCGATTAAAAAGCCCTGAGTTGCTCAATCAGCCAGATCTAAACAACTCTCTATTTCTTCAAATGTGCCCAGCTTATTGGATTATTGGATGCAAGATCAGAATGCAAAGGCAGCCACCCAGCTTCTCCATATCCCCCTGCTCGCAGGGGACTCTCAAGTCAGCCGGCATCTGAAACACCCCCTCAAGGAGTGAGACAGCCTCCAGGCTAGCATACCAGCCTGCAGAGCCAGGACAGAACAAAGGGAAAGGAGAAAACGGCTGTCAACAAACGTGGGCAGAATGAGCAAAGGCAACACGTGTGTATAAATTCTAGCAAACCCTGCAAACCAACTGAGTAACAAGGAAGCATGAAAGATGAGTTAGCAGAGCCAACGTCCCTGCAAAATTGCCAAGAGTACAGCACCTCCAGGCAGGCACCGCCCTTCAAGGGATGCCCAGCATGGGGGGGGGGGGGGGGGGGCGGGTCGCTCTCCTTGGCTAATCTGCCCTTCTGTTATTCCTCCCCACTCCCCGTGCACACTCCCTGGCACAGGTGAGACAGCCCCTCCTCCGCACCAGCCTTCCTATGGGCATTTCTCCCTGCAGCCCACTGGGGGGGGGTGGGGGGTGGGGGAAGAGGACAGCCTGAGGAGTGACACAGTTAGGATTCATTCCTGGCAGGTCCCTTCCTCGCTAAGGGAACTTGTACAAAACAAGTAAGTTCCAAGGGCATCAGATTCCTCACCTGTAACGTCAGAAGGTCAACCCACCTCTAAGGGTTACTGAAAGCATTATATGAGGTCATGCATAGGAAACCTTAGCATAAGGTGGGCACTCACAAAAAAAGGTAACACAGTCACCTTTTATTCCCTTCCCCCTTTGCCTTATCTCTGAGCTTCTGCCAGTACTCTGAGATCCCAAGATCTCTTCCAGTTTCTAAGTACGACCTCCTCCTCCGCAGCCTCCCCTAACTGGTCCAACTAAAGAGGCTGGGCACCAGCCCCCCCACCCCACTTTCCAAAAACAGTCGGGGCCCCTGCCAAACTACGCATGGGTATTGCCAATACAGAGGAGGTTTTTGGCTTGGGGCAAAACATTTGGCTTGTCATCCCTCTCTAGGACTAAAAACTCTAAGGCAGGGGGTACAAGCTATGTTCTCTCCAGATAGTCCTGAATGTTATCTGTGCATTGTACTGGATGAGTATTCAGAAGATACTGACCACAATGAAGAAAAGAAAAACAGCAGGATCCTCGTAATCATTTCCTTTCAACCAACTTCTAGAAAACACGTTTTAAAAGCCTGTGGTTGTTATTTGCCAAGCCCTAAAGATATGAATGCTGATCCACTTAAGAAGGAAGTTACAAATGAAAAATTCTCTTAGGAGAAAACATCCTTAATATTCACAAAATCCATTGTGAATTACACAAAATTAATTCTTATTTTTGTGGCAAGACAACATCATACCACTAGCCATCTTTTTCCGTTCAAATTGGAACTTTTCTTCCTCTCATACCCCCAAAAGCTCTTTTTGCTACAGAAGCTTTCTCCTTATCTCTTTGATCTCTTTCGTTCCTCTGTTCAAAATCTTTCTTGTGCTTCCTTGCTATCTGGTGACAAGCTCCTTCCAGCGGAAGTCATGGCCTTTCACCATCTGATCCCAGTGTGGTCCACCCTAACTCCTCAAGCATCCTGCACTCAGGCCAAACAGGCCACTTACAGTTCCCAAACACACCTGGCACTTGCCCCACCTCTGGTGTCTTTACTTCAGCCGCTGCTTTGCAGATCAATAAACCTTTCATCCAGCTAGAATTATCTGGTGTCTCAATTTACCAGCAATGCCTGATTCCCTAGTACATAACTTGCACAGTTGCTATGAGGGCCTCCTTAGCCAGCCAGGGAGCTCCCCGAGGGAAAGGCTGACTCAGCTCCGTCTCCACAAACCTGTAACCTCTAGCTGCGAGCACACTGCTGCAGCAGCAGAGTTGGGCCCTCAATGAAAATCTTCGGCATGGAATTACCAACCACGAAGTAATGAAAGCAGAAACTCTCCAGCCTACTTCCTCCTTTACAAACTGCTCGCAACTCAACTGCCTAGTCATTCATTCATTTATAAAATCATATTGCCTATGACTGCATGTCAGTCACTGTTCTACTAGCACTGGGGACAAAGTTGCAAACAAAATCAACAGAATCCCCGTCCTGTGCTCCACCTCTGAAGATGGGCCATGCACAAACATTTACGTCAGGTGGAAACAGGCACCATACACAAAAATGAAGCCTCCTCCCACGTTCACCTACCTGCCATTCTCTCTTCTCTGGGGGCAGTTTCCTTGCTCACTCATTCTCTTTTCTGGCTCAGAAATGTCAGGAACTCGCCAGATCCCTTGGTTCTCTCAACATGCTTTTCGACACGCTTAGTGTGCTGGTGCCCGAGCTGATCACCATCACTGCACTCTCTGCTCCCCTCCACTCACCTTCCACAGGGTATAACTGATGTTTTCAAGAAAAGGTCACACAAACCTAGAGCAAATTCACGCAGCCTCACTGAAACAAATGTCTTTCCTGTTCCAAAGGAACAGGAAGTTACTTTGCCACTTCTTCCCGCAGTTGTTCCCAGCATTTCTCGTCGAAAACAGCAAGGTCTTGGACTATCCAACAGACTCTAGTTGCACCTGAGGAGTCCTGGAAACTACTGACTACCTTAAACAGAGAGAGCAATTTCTTCATCTCTAAAATGGGAACAAACAATAGCACACGTTTCATAGGCTGTGTTAAGGGGTCAAAGAGGGAACGCATTTGAAACACCAAGCTCAGTGCCCGGCAGGTGACAAGCAGCCCATGGGCCTCCTGCCCATCTCGCTTCGGCTCCCGAACCCACCCCACCGTCTCCATCACTAAGAGGACTCCCAGCTCCTTCTAGTCTCCGCATCGGCCTCCGTCCAAGGACTCGACCTTCCAGTCTAAGTGTAAGGGGAACAGCGTCGCAGCCACTGAACCACAGTTCCCTGGCCACCTGCAGTGGCCTCTCTGGTGGCATTCTAGCAGTGACCAGGGCGGCCAAGCAAATCACAGCAAAGCTCTGCTGAGGGCCCACCTTCGCTGCAGTGGAGCATAAGCAAAACACAACCTACGAGGCAAAATGCCAGTCCTCCTCCACCTTATGGGGACAAAAGGGTGGTCAGCGCTACAGGAATTCTCTGACGTGCTGAATGTCTTCTGGGAGGCAGCTTAGGAATTCAAAGAGCTGGGTGTGAATCCTGGCTCTGCCCTCTACTAACCACATGATCTTGGGGCACTACCTAAGTGGAGGGAAAAGATGGAGTCGTTCAATCCCTCTTACGCCATCTGCCAGGAACTTGACAAACAGTCTCCTTCTTAACGGTTAAACTCTAAAGCCTCAGTTTCTCATTTGTAAAATGGGAGTTTCGGGACCCTGAAACCTCTATCACAGAGACACTGTGAGGATGAAATGAAACCAAAACATCCACACAGCTCACAGCAGACCCTGGCATACAGCACGTGGCTTAAAAAGTAGCTCTTCCTCTCAAAGTCCCCATCAGCGCCATTCTAACATCACATCCAGGGCTGCAAACCGCCTGCTCTGCAGAAGAATGCAGGAATTCCCAGGTCAGGGTTCACCTTCAGCCCCGGCCATGCTTGACAGAGGAGAATATGCCGCCACTGAGCCCTAACCAGGGACGCCCGCACCCAGGCACAACTCCCCAGCCACTGGTCTCCCCTGCTGCTTGCTAATCTGGAAAACATGATGACTACCGCGCATGGCCAGTGAAGTCGCTACAGTAAAGGAGCCCCAGTCTTTGTCCTGTCAGGGTCTTGATGTACCTGAGATGTCCTCGGCACTGCAAGTGATAAAAAGAACAAGTTAATCTGCGGCCGGGCTTTTTATGACGACAGCGAATGAAGGGAGTAACACTGAGTGCCTGCTCCGTTCTAAGCATCATGCTGGACGCCCCTGGTGGCCTAACCATTTTATTCTCACAACACTGTCCGATGCGTATGACTATTACACCCCCATTTTAGAGACGGGGGGGAAAGAATCTCCAGAAAAGTTAGGTCACATGGCTTGTAAGCAGCAAAGCTGACATCTGAATTCAGGCCTGTCTGGCTCCAAATCTACGCTGAGATGCTCTGCTTTGGGCTAGTTTTTCTTTAACAATCTTGTGAAGGGATCAGGTGTGGGTTATGGGATCAGGCAACGGCAAGGCGACAGGCATTACGGAGGGGTCGGCAGGCTTGCCCGAGGACCTGAGGCTGTAGCGGCCCAGAGGGCCGTGAAGTCAACACTCACCTTCCTGGCCATGTTCGCGAAGTGGGCCCCGCAAGCCTTGCAGCTTGGTTCCGAGCCTGTAGGGGAGGGGAAGGAGCTGTACCCAGGGTTGGAATAGGCCTGCGTCCTGGCTCCCTGGGGTGGGGGGACCTCCTCAGGCTGTCCATCCAGGCAGAACCAGTTGCAGCAGGTTGCCCACATGATAAAATCTGGTGCGAGGGAGGAAGGGAAAAAGGGTCAGAGTTAAGACACACCTCTACTGCATTCCCCCATTCCCGAGGGCACAAGTGAGCCGGGATACTCAATCCACACCTGCTGCCAGAGTCGAGCGTCGAGGTGAAGACATGTTTTCAGGGGCCGTAGGTTTCTTGCCACCTCCTGCTTCACCAGTGGCCATTGCACACAAGACAGACGCCTGATCTACCAGGACGACACGGACGGCCGAGATGGCACCCTACCTTTGAAAGGTTGCTGAGCTGTGTTTTGGTTTAATCTGAGACCTGACTTCAAGTAAAGAACTGCCTTAGCAATCGTAAGTGACCTAATACCCACTTTATTCAGGAAGATGAATTTGCTCCTAGAGCTCAGATAGATAGAACTTTATCAGGGGCGCCAGTGTGGCTTAGTGAGTTAAGTGTCTGATTCGGATTCAGCTCAGGTCATGATCCCACAGTTTGTGAGTTCAAGCCCCACATCAGGCTCTGCGCGGACAGCTCGGAGCCTGCTTAGGATTCCCTCTCTCCCTCTGCTCCCCCCCCGCTTGCGTTCTCTCTCTCTCTCTCTCTCTCAAAATAAACAGAAGTTTTTTTTTAACTTAAAAAAAGAAAGGACTTTATCATACATGCACATGCACACACACAAGTATAATCCCATATTCACAATGACCATGGAGAGGAACTATTATTATTTCCTTCAGAGATGAGGCAACCCAGGCTCAAAGAAGTCAAGGTCACCCAGCTAATATACAGAGAACTGAGATTCTGAAAACCCAGGTCTTCTGACTCTAAACCTAATGTTCTTTTCCTGTACCATGCCACCCACCTTGATTTCCCCTCTGTCGGCCAGCAGAGCAAACTGCTCTGACGTTTGTTTTTCCAGTCCTTCCTAAACCTCTCTCCCAGCAGCTTAAACAGTTTGTTGCACAGACATTCTTACCCTCTATTTTCTGCCACTAAAGCATAAATTCCTTGAGGGCAGGGATGACTTCTTAGTCACGTGTATACTGTATCCTAGCAGTGTCCTGCACACAGAAGACACTCAACCAATGTTTGTAACCTTGCTGAAGAGGTGCCTCTATGGGTTTATTAAGAAATTCTGGAATATTATTCCCATTTAACATATCAAATAGGGGTGCTCCTTTGTCCAAAGGAGTAGATTTTTTTTTAAGTTTATTTATTTTTGAGAGAAAGAAAGAGCGTAAGTGGGGAAGGGGCAGAGAGAGAGAGAGAGACAGAGGGAGAGAGAGAGAGACAGAGGGAGATAGAGAGAGAAAGAGAGAGAATCCCAAGCAGTCTCCACACCACCAGTGCAGAGCCCAATAAGGGGCTCGAACTCACAAATGGCTGGATCGTGACCTGAGCCAAAGTCGGATGGATACTTAACTGATTGAGCCACCCAGGCACCCCTGATTTTCTTTTTTAATTTTAGAGAGAAAGAGTGAGAGGGAAAGAGAGAGAATCCTAAGTAGGCTCCATGCTCAGCATGATGCAGGGCTCAATCCTACAACCGTGGGATCATGACCTGAACTGAAATCAAGAGTCGGACGCTCAGCCGACTGAGGCACCCAGGCACCCCAAATGCTTTAAGTAGGCTCCACACCCAGCATGGAGCCCAGTGCGGGGCTTGAACTCACAACTGAGATCAAGACCTGAGCTGAGATCAAGTTGCTTAAGCAACTGAGCCACCCAGATGCTTAAGATCACAGAACAAAGAAGATCCAATCCCTCAAATGTCAGAATAACCTAAAGTTGCAAAAGGGTCCCCTGAAATGCCAAGCATTGCCGTGATGAAGTAAGAGTGTGCTTTTCTTAGTACACCAAGGCAGTCAATATGGACATTTTGAGCCTGAACTCTCTGCCTACAGAAATAATAAATGAAACATTTAGTGTTACTACTCAATAATCAGGTCACACAGAAGAATGGTACCTTCTGCTCTGCCTCCTGACTCATGAAAAGTGCCTTTGTAAATCATAGTTCAAACATGTGCTAAGCTGGGAAGTACTAACAGTAAGAAGCCAACTGGTTCAAGCTTGGTCATCTCACAGAGGAAAAGACAGAGGCCCAGCAGGAGGATTCACTTCCTGGTTCACACAGCTATAACCTTAGGTCTCCTGACTACTCTAGGGCCTTCTTAGCTTCTAGCATTTCCCAATACTCCTGATGGAGAATTCATTCCCTTTTGCAGGCATGTCTGATTCACATCCGCCTCCTCCCACCCCCCACCCCCCTCCCTCCCCTGAGAACAGGGACCATGACAGTCAGCCAGTGCCCAGCAGATAGATAGCTCAACAAAGACTACAGGATGAATCACACACGGTATTTAAACTTTAATCGCATTCACTCCATTTCCTACACATCAAACACCTTGGTCTCGGCCTAGTACTTGTCCAAGGCCTCTCAGTTCCTAGAAAAGTCTTAACGGCAATGAATAGTTCACATGGAAAAATAAAATGAGAAACAGTTAAATAAATGAGTTCTGTGTTGGCAAGATAATGGCGCTAACAGCAGAGTGGCCCCTCCGAAAGAGGGGTTGTACGATTCTCTCAATCACCTGGACAAGAGCATCTGGGACCATGTGTTGTAATGCAAGGAATGAAGGATCTGGAACCAAAACACCTGGGCCCAAGCCTTGCTTTACTACACCTGCCTCTAGTAAGTCCTACCTTTCTGTTCTTCCTTTTTCTCACCTGGACATTCTCTGGGCTGAGAGCCACTAAACAAATATCAGTCGTTGCTACGAGCATTATAACAATAGCTCAGCCACGATTTCTCTGGCAAGGTTCAGATTAAAAAGTAAACCTAGAGATTTCCCCCACAATTACCATTGGCTTTCTGGGCTATCCTAAAAAGGGATATGGACATCTGTGACAAAATTAGCAGAAGGGGTCAAGTAACTGAAGGGGGTGGGGGCAAGGCGAGGATCAGCACAGCCCGGCTGTGGGTGGTCTGCAACTTTGGTCAGAATCTCCACTCCCCCACGCACGCAACCTTTATGGAAGCCAGTGCCTTGCTGTTTCCAGTGCTAGGCAGGTAAAGGGAGAAATCTGACCCTCGAGGGGCTCACAGTCTGGCATGGGAACAAGAAATGTAAAAGCAGGGGCGCCTGGCTGGATCAGTCAGTAGAGCACATGACTCTTGATCTCTGGGTGGTGAATCCGAGCTCCATGTTGGGTGTAGAGATTACTTAAAATCTTTTTAAAAAGATAGAAAGAAATGTAAAGTCAAAGCTAGAAATTTCAGGGTGCTCAGTGCTTTAACAGAGGTTCTTACAGCATACGGGAGGCTACAAAGATACAATCAACTCCCCAGGGGTGGAGGGATGACCAGAGAAGACTTCTCCAGTGAGATGCCACACATATCCTGCTGTTAGAGTAACTGGCCCAGAGTAAAAAGAATTTGCAAGAAAGAGCAAACTGCATACAACATGGCATTAAAGAAACCACAAAATGGGGGTGCCTGGGTGGCTCAGTCTGTTAAGCATCCGACTTCAGCTCAGGTCGTGATCTCATAATTTGTAAGTTCAAGCCCCGCTTGAAATGGGCAAGCTGTGCTGATGGCTCGGAGACTGGAACCTGCTTCAGATTCTGTATCTTCCTCTCTCTCTTTGCCCCTTCCCCACTCGTGCCATCTCTCTCTCTGTCTCTCAAAAATAAACAAACATTAAACATTTGTTTTAAATTAAAAAAATACAAAAAGAAACTACAAAATGTTCAGTAGGGTCAAGAGTAAGGGTGGGGTGTGCAGCAGGCAAACGAGCAGCCACTAAAGAAGGAATCTGGACTTTATCCTGCAAGTAATGCAACACGGTGAGGGGTTCAGGCAAGCAGGTTTTCTGATCTTATTTACATTTTAGAGTGGGCACTCTGCCGGTAAGCAGCCTGGGGAACAAGCCTGCAAGGGGAAGGCTAGGAGCAGGAAGCTGCTATAGTACAGTCAAGACACGAGGACACGGGCCTAAGAGAAAGGCAGCCAGATCTCTGACGAACTCGTGGGATGAGTCAGTGAACAGAAGCAGTGGGAGAATGGGGAGAGAAAGCAGTCTTGGACGAATCCTGGGGGTCTCTGAAAAAAAACAACAGGACACGGTAGAATCCTTAACTGTAATGAGGGACAAGGCCCTCAGGAGGAGGCATGTGTCTGTGTGAAGGCAGGGGGCAGTTAAGACGACAAGTGGGGTTTTGTACCCAGGGGACTTGCTGATGGACACAGCACACAGGAGCACAGTCCTGGTTGAGGAGGAAGGTCTGGGAATCCTCAGCCAGAATGACAAGCCAGAACGGGGCAGAAGACTGAATTAGACAGTGGGGGGTCAGAGAGGGTGGCCAGGGAGTGCCCCGGGGAAGACCCGACCTAAAGGGCTAGTGGAGGAAAACCATCACAACAGTGGAAGGAAGAATGCTCAAAGGTGGGTGATCTGGGGGCGCCTGGATGGCTCAGTTGGTTAAATGGCTGACTTTAACTCAGGTCATGATCTCACGGTTCACGAGTTAGAGCCCCCCGCGTTGGGCTCTGTGCTGACAGCTCAGAGCCTGGAGCCTGCTTCGGATTCTGTGTTTCTGTCTCTCCCTGACCATCCCCTGCTCACACTCTGTCTCTCTCTCTCTCTCAAAAATAAATTTAAAAAAAACAAAAAACCAAAACTAAACAAAACAAACAAATAAAAACAAAGGGGGGGGGGACCTGGAAGAGGGTTGTGTTTCAGGAAGAAATGATCGATGCTGTCAAATGACCCGGAGAGTAGAACGCATGGAATACAAAATGTCCAATGGACCCAGGCCCCAGTTTCAAGAAAACGTGAATGTGTTCTTCATCCGAGCAGTTAAGGAAGAGAGAACCTGATGGCTAACCACAGGTCAGACGTGAGGATGAGCCAGGCCCTAAGGATTAACTATTCTCTGAAGAAACTTCTGGCCATGAAGGGAAGAGAGAAGGCCAGAGCTAAAGAGGATGCAGGTTACTAACACAAGACAGAGAAATGCAGAGACTGCAGGAGACCCCCAAAGAGGAAGAGGTTACAGGGGAAGGGAAGCTGGCAACACAAGGTGGGAGTCAGGGCCAGGAGGAGAAAGAAAGACTGGGGGTGGGCGGGGAGGAGAAAGGTCACCTCTTTCACCAGAGACTGGAAGCAAGGGGAGACAGATGTCACCAAAGATAAGCTGCCAGCAGACAAAGGTGAACGGATGAAGTAAAAAGACAAGGGGGGGGGGGGGTGTTAACCACAAGAAGAAAACAAACTTTTCCTTCGCACAAGGAATCTGCACGTTGCAATTTTTTCTGAGAGCCAAGGACTTTGCCACACGATGGGTAGGCCCGCACAGCAAGGCGTGATCAACAGGAAAACAGCCAGAAGGCCAGCCGGCTGTACAGTGTTTAAATTCCTGTGCTTTCCCAAGCACTTAGGGAGCACCAGCGCCGTGCTGGGCACTGGGAATACCAAAAGTGAGGTCGACTAGGTCCTTGCCCCCAGGGGACTCTGGGCCCAATGAGGCACAACTATACAGCTCAACTCGGCCATCCTGACAGAAGAGCTAAGAAAGGTCTTCCTCAGTCGAGAACCAAGACAATCTATCTTCCACAGCGGTATTTTCATTCTCTCAACTTTGGTTCTAATCTTAGCTGCCTCCTCTGAAGAGCTGTGAAAGAAAAGCCATCAGCCTATCCAAGTATGTGGCCTGGCTCAGGAGGTCTTGGCTCTGGGAGAAGACTTGAAGATTGCCTCTGGGTTCTTCCCCCGGCCCCATGTGCAGGTGGAGAATAGAGTCTTATCCCGGGCATATGAGTACGTGGGGACGGGACTATTACAGAAAGGGCTGGGGCGGGGGGAGGTCTCCAGTGCTGAAGTAGCTAACAGAACAGGGTCACCAATGTCAGGAGACCAGGCTTTTACTCTGTTTGACATACAATTAAAATACCATTTCCTAATGTGGCCAGTTAAAAGTACTCTCTTGCCAAACCGGAAAATACGAAGCCTGAATTACAACCGTATTCAGGATTACCTCAGGGAGTGAAAGGAAAGCGTTTGTAGTTTTAACATTGCCATACAAACCAAACGCTTTTCTCTTGGTAATATTTTTTCATCCCTCAGCCCTAAACAGACACACACACTTGGCATCTGATCGTGTTACCAAAGGGCTGGAAGTGGAACCAACCGTGGGTGTATAACGAATTTTGCCCATGGCGCCATCATGAGAAAGTTCCCTTTCTGATCTGCAAATCTCCTGATCTTGAAAGAAAATGATCAAATCTTCTTTGAGGGTTTGAAAATTCCTTCCCCGATTCCCCTCACCCTCTTCGGAAAAGACGGACTTGGCGATTTAATCCCCAAATACAGTCTCTGACCGGGGTCCCAGGGAGCTTGTTTGAAGCCTGCGAGGCTCTCCTCTCCCGCTCTGCAGGACGGGGAGGAAGACGGGAGGTGTAAGGCCAAGATGAGCAAGAAAACTTGCTCCTCCCTGTGAAGGAACCCTGCGGTCCAGGGCCGAGAAGGCCAGTCAGCACGTGGGAGTGTGTCAGCTTGACAAGTATGCTGGCATTTCTTGAGAGACTAAGCTCTGCTGAACAGGAAAATTACAGTTTTAATAACAGGGTTAAGATAAATGATCTATCCCAGGTAGGCTGAGTACAGTCGTAGTTAGAGGCAAGAAGGGAGATAATGTGATTTCTCCCCATTAAGTCCTAGAATCCTAAGTAATTTTAAAACAGTCACTTCTGCACTCGTTCACCTGCCCAAGGCAAATAATTTTAAGCAGATCAGTGGTTGTCATGGGCTTTACCGAGGAGGAGGGAAGGGTCAGAATGGACCCATGGAGTAGAAGGGTCAGAATGTCAGTGCCCTAGTAAAATAAGTGCTAGTTTGCAATGCGACTCCAAACCACCTTGCTAACCTCCAAAATCTAAGGCAGTAAAGTCAAGTCCCCAAGGTTCTCATCCAATCTGTTCTGATTTTAATTAACTGCTCTGTGTGCCAAGGTACTTCTGCAACAACGGGCTTTACATAGATGCAACATCCTGGAATTAACATACTTATGGTGAACCACTGTGTAAGATTTCACAAAAATCCTTTTTAGAAAACCTAATTACAATGCCCACAATCCTCAAAGAAGTACCTTTCTGACAGGGCAAATCAGAAAGTGGCTACGAAGCAAGCCTTCAAGAATGTCTGCGGTTCCGTGAGGGAGGTTTGCCTATTGTCACTACCATATTCCTGGAATTGTTAAAAGCAGCTAGGCTGTAAGTGCATTAGGAAAACTATCCCACGTTATGGATCATTAATACAGAATAAGTTTTGCTTCATCTTGTATATTATTCTTAAAAAGCAATTAAAGTACAATTGCAATGACTTTGAAAGGAAATGCTATGAAAGCCTATCAATATGGCTTAGCTATGCCTCTTTGAAATAACTGATAAGTAATTACATGTTTTCAGAAGTAGAGAAGAAAGTAGTCATTCTCCACTTGAAGAATACTTCTGATCTGTCAGGCACTGAGCTAGGGACTACCTAGTGCTTTATCATGTGATCCTCACAATTCTGACAAGGCAAATTAGATTAGTACATCCCATTTACAGGTGAGAAAACCAAGGTTCAGAGAAGTTAACTTGCTAAAGGTCATAGCTAGAGGGTAGTAAAGCCAAGATGTGAAACTAAATTGCTTATACCATGAAGCCCGTGCTCTGCAGGCTGCAAGAAGGAGTCCTGATTCCACAGTCCATCAATCAGTCAAATAATAATAAAATCAGCCTAGGGCGCCTGGGTGGCACAGTTAAGCATCTGATTCTTGACCTCGGCTCAGGGCATGACCTCATAGTTCATGAGTTCGAGCCCACACAGGGCTCTGTGCCGACAATGCAGCCTGCTTGGGATTGTCTCTCCCTCTCTCTCTGCCCGTCCCTTGCTCGATTGCTCTCAAAAATAAATAAATAAACCTTAAAAAAAAAAAAAATCTCCCAATACTCAACTCACTTCATCAACTTCACTCTTTAAACCCTCCAGTCTCACTTGAACCACTCCACCTAATCTCTTCTTCTCAAGGTCACCAAGGAATCCCAAGTGGCCAGATCCAAGTGACACTTCTCTGTCTTCCTCTTAACCTCCTGGCAGAGCCAGACACAAGTGACCCTTGCCTCCTCCTTGAAACACTCTCCACAACTCCGTGCCCTTGGTTTGCCTCCCAGCTCAAAGCCTATTTGCTGCTCTCTCCCCTCCCTCTGCTCTTCAATGTTGGGAGCCCCTAGGCTGTCTTTGGCACCCTCTCCATCCATATAGTCTCCCGAGAGGAGCCCTGTCGGGTGACTTTGGATACTGTTTTTAAGCTGAAGATTCATAAATTCCTATCTCCATCTCCCCTGTCACCACCCCCCTTCCCCCCTCTTCCCCCCAATACGGCAGAGATCTCAACCGCCATCTCTGATCTATTATGCACACGGCACACTTCCCTCCTTAGACGTTGAATCTGCTGTTTGCTTCTGGAAGAGTCCTGCCTGGACTCTTCTCCCCAGGATATCACATACCTGGCTCCTTCCTGCCATTCACTCTTCAGTTTCAATGTCATTTTCTAGTCTCATGCCTAACAGCATGAACTGGTATTACTGGCTTACTTGTTAACTGCTTTTCTAACTAGAATTTTTAAAATTCTAGGCAGGGATTTTACGCACTACTGTAATTCCAGAGTCTAGAAGGGCTTCTTGGGTAGAAGAACTGATCCTAACTAGCTTCCCAGCTTCTGTTCTTGCCTCTCTCCAATTCTTTCTCCCCAACACACACACACACACACACACACACACACACACACACACACACACACACACACACACAGGCTCTTGAACAGAGTCCCACTGCATTTCAGAAGGAAAACTCAACTCCCTGCACGGTTAAAAGACCCTGCATGTGCCACCAGTCCACTTCTCTGATTCATGTCATGCTGCTTTTCTCCCTGCTCGCTAAGCTTCAAGCCATGGTGGCCTTTAGGAGGTCAAGCACACGGCTCCATCCTGCCTCCAGGTCTCCGCTTGTTCTCCCTGCCTGGGTTGTTCCTCCTCATCTTTCAGGATGTAACCCGGACACCACCGATTGAGAGGAGTCCTCCTCAGTCACACTGCCTCTCTCTCACTGCCCTTAGTTTCCTTCCTGAGCACTGCCGTAATCTGCAATTATAAAGCTTTGTTTACAGCTGATCTACCCACAGACTGGAAACTCCAAGGCCAGGAACCCCACCTGTCCTCACTTTTTTATCCACATCTAGCACTGTGCCACTTTGCAGCAGGCACCCAAATAATTGGTGGAATGAACAAACAGAGGTCAGAAGAACGTTCAAGTATTTTATCAATACAGCCAATGAGGCAAGTACTAGTTATCTCTCCTTAGGGCCCAAAGCATTTTGTCAATATTTATAGTGACATAAAGGGACTATGAAAAAAAAGCCCTTTATCAAAAACAAAGGGTAGCTAACCTTGGACAGGTGACTTAAGCTTTTTGAGTCTGTTTTCTCACCTCTATAAAAAGGATAATCCCTGCGTTGGGAGGTAACTGTAGGGATGAAAAATAATACTCAGAAAGTGCCTAACCCACAGTAAGTGATCACTGATCAATAAATAACGTGCTAAAAGAAATTATCATTTAACTTTAAGTTACAATTCTAAAATGGCAACAGCCTAGATGTTTAACAGTGACTATGGGACAGAAAGCCCCATACGTCTCATGCTTTTTCTCTCTGGTGCCCCAAAGCTTGAGTCTCCTACCACCTAAGGGACTGCGTTAGGTGGGGCTCCGGCACAGCTGATCACACCACCCACACGATAAAGAATCCTTATCTTGAGAACTCACCTGAAATTTACAATCATCTCTCAACTTGGAAGGCTGCTCACTTCTAAAGTTTGAAAAGAAACTTGAAATCCCTCAAAACTATTTAATTTAAAACCCAAACTCAAAGTCACAACTTGAATTTTCCAGCAAACCTGCCTAAGGTAACCACCCTGGCTGGGGAAGGTTTAAAGGGCTGGCGACAACACCATGAGCATGAAACAGGGCCACTGTTGCATCTGTGAGTAAGCAACCCACAAGTGCACCATATTACACACTGGTCTCACTTGCCGGGCGTGGGAGAGTGAAGCATGTTCTCTGTGATACGGACATTATTTCTGAGATATTTACTTTAGGATAAAGAATTCAGAACACCTAAGTCACAGAGAAGACAAGTATATTATGGAACTCTAACACCCAAGGCCTGAATCAGATCAGCAGCCCTGGTAAAGTGGTGTCTGGGCTGGGCATAACCAAGGGATCTGTCACAAGGCTGGAACACAGCAGACGAAAACATTTCCAAAGGCTTTAAATCCTAATAGACATTGTCCATCCTCCCAAGCAGTCCTTAGGATGTGGGGAGTGGATAATGCATATTTCCTAGCTAGGCATTTCATTTGGGGGCTAAATTTTTAGAAAATACAAGAGTTAAAAAAAAAAAATTCTCGGGGCACCTGGGTGGCTCAAGTCGGTTGAGCATTCATTCCACCTCAGCTCAGGTCATGATCTCAGGGTTCGTGGGTTCGAGCCCCACATCAGGCTTTGAGCTGAAAGCGCAGAGCCTGCTTCAGATTCTCTCTCCCTCTCCCCTGTTCGCTCACACTCTCTCTCAAAAACAAAAAAAGGGGAAAAAAAATTCCCAACTACATCTTACTCTGGTTTTAGCTTCAGTCAGACGTGACCTTAAATCCAACTCTAACAAGGAGTAACGGAATGAGCTTGAGAAAGTGGGCTCTCTGAGCTTCGGGGGAACAGGAATAAACTTGCCTGTACCTCGCAAGCTGGACACAGAGTAGGTGCTCAGTATAAAGAGGGAGCGTACTTTACGAGCTAATTTTTAGTCTTACAAAAAGAGCAGAAGATGGTACTGGACATTCAGTAAATGGCTGGCCTTATAATAAGGCACGGGGCTAAGGAGGATTCAATGTTTGCCTCTCTCCAAACCAGCTCCCAGGGCCCCTATTCAGTCTGAGATGTCAGACTTCAAAGATACTAGGACTCCTATGTCCTCCAGTTCCCAAGTTCTACTTTAATATAAAGGATCAAAGCTCTAGGTGAGAGAAAGAATTTCCTGTGCTGTTATTTCAGGGGTAGACAAGGGGAAAATAGGAGGTATTTAGACTCAGGGGTTCAGAAATCCCTTCTCAGATGATCCTAGAAAACAGTATTTTTTTCAGGAAAAGTAAAAACACTACAAAACACCTGAGTTGTTTTGTCGGCATCTGTTGTCTCATTTAATACAATAATCCTGCAAACATGGAAATTACAATGTTCTTTTTGTAAATCAAGAGGCCGGGCCCTTCGGGTTGGGTCATACAGCTAGGGGTGATTAATTTGTGGCCCTACAGAAAGAGGGCGATGCTTTCACCACCCACAACTCCCTCCCCATGGCACTACTAACAGAGCCTGTGTGCTGGAAAGCAAGGCAAATGAGTTGACCACAGGAGAGGCAGTGGAAACCACCTACCCGCCGAGCCAACCTTTCAACACTTGAGGACCTTGTAAAAGGGATGGCAGACAAACCATCCCCGGGAATACAGAATTTTAATTTATACATCCAGTAGGCCATCTGCATTTCCGACCCACTACAACTTTGGGGTACTGATGCTATGAACAGACCCCCAACTTTCTAAAGATAGAGAGCCCTTAATCAATATTTAAGATGTTTCGGTTTCCATCCTTGCCCACCTTGGTTCCAGCTGAGGAGGGGTTTTTCAGTTCATTGTCTCAACTATCTAATGCTCTATTACTCTCCTTTTAATAAGTGTTTTCACTGGTACCCATTAAATAATAATGAAAGCAAATCCTTAGCAATCAGGGCCTCGCTCTCCTTGCTCTTAGCTCCAGCTACCCTGCTATTCCGTCGACCCCTCAAAGACCAAGCTAATGTGGGTTTTCAGGAACCTCCCTCACGCTATACCCTCGACCTTGACCTCCTCATGCAGCATTTACTTCCTCAGGAAAACCTCCTCTGACCCTGTCTGTGCTCCCACAGCATCTCGTACACCTCCCAAGAACTTTAATTCATTCACCTGACTGTCTGCTTAGCGCTACTTTCTGCAGAGCTCTCTTCCAGGTGCTGGGGACTCCAAGAGGAACAAAACCAGGCAAGGTCCCTTCACCACATGGTGATTACATTCTGAGGGGATGAACATTCTAGCAGCACTGCATTTAATCAATTGGCTAACAATTTGTGTAATTTTTTTTTTCAAGTATTCTTCTCCCATGGTTAGGGAGTGAAACAGGAAAAGAGTCTACTTTACAGCTTAATTCCCAGCCTTAGTGCCAGGTAAACGTGATCACCAGGTATTTGTTGAAGTCTTATTAATGATAACAGCAACAGAGCTTTAAAAAGAGAGAGAGAGAGAGAGAGAGAGAGAGAGAGAGAGAAATTCATGCTTGAAAACTCTACAATCCTGATTACAGGGTGATGAGCAAATTAAGGGTTTTAAACCCAAATGACCATAGCAGTATGTTAAGGGAAAGGCTTAATAGGTACATGCCTACCTCACACTTGCTGAGGATTAAGTTTTTAAAGTGTCTGCTAAGAATGGTAACAGACTGAGTTTCTAGAAGTAACAGACACATGTTAAAACTGCCAGTTACGATAGCATTAGAAAGCCAGAAAACCTCGAGGATGAACAGGATCGGCACGTCCATCCCCTCCCTGCATCGAAAGGCACAGAAGCCTTCAGTGACCTCCCAGCGGCTTCGGTTGGGAATAAATAGCACAGTGATAAGAACTGCAGAGAACACAAATTAAAGTGAAATCAACACATGGAGAAGAGAAACAACAGAGAAAAGCAATGCTAGACAATCAAAGAGACTCCACCAGATCCACCCAGGTCTAAGCAGAGCTTTGCCAGTCGCTACCGATGTGCGCAGCTCAAGCAAGAGGAGGGAGAAGCAGGACACGAGGACACAAGGAACCACGGCAGAGGGTCTTGGAACACAAAGCGTTAAAATGACAGCATGAAGAAGGGGAAAGGAGGGAGGTTTCACTTTTCGCTAGTAATACATGAGCTCTTTTCCTGAAGTGATAACTGTTGTAAACAAGTGAAAAACATACACAATAATCCAAGTTATAAATGTTCTTGAAAACTCCCTCGTTTCAACTAGTCTATGACAAATACTTGCAGAGGGACCTCAGCATCTGCTGCGAAGTTCAGGGAAAAGTAATTCTAACCAATGGCCTTGTGCCAAAATCTCACCCTCGGGGTCTGACCAATTAAATGGCTGCTTCTTAGTGTGGCGTTCAGGAGAGATGACAGATTGAACACTGCAGCAGAGAAACCTACACATTTAATTTCAACCCAGGCATTTTGCCCCAAAGGGCGAGTCAATCAGGAAAGAAAGCAGTTCAGAGGAGTCTTCAAACAAGCTGAAAACAGAATAAATGGACCTGTGGTTTAATTACCACAGGATCCTTCTTCCATCAAAACTGATGACAGAGCTCATCAAGAATAAAGAGATTCTGATCCCTCTGAACTCTCGTGCAGAAAACAGGATTTACCAGAAAGGCTATTCTGGACCCAAGAAGTTGTTCTCCTGAGCTACTATCACGGTGATGGTACTACTGGGTCACCAGGATAAGGAAGCCAGGGATTCACTGAGAGGGTTTCTGCCACATGCAATGCCCTGGGGAAAGGCAGCGCTTCAGTGCGTGAATTCTGTCTAGGGTCAAAATGACCCTGTCTGCCTTTCCAAAGTGGACTGCACAAAACTGCGGCTAAACGTACAGTGGCGTGAACTCAACTGAGGACTCTAGCCCCTGGTGTTATTTAATCCCCTTAAACGTTATTTTTCTCAAAAACAACAGAGCTTGCTTCGTTGAAAGGATAATTGAAAGGATTAAAATAATGCAGGTCAAGCATGTACTCCAGAGCCTAGCACAGAACGGTACTCAATAAAAGCTGGCTACAAGTAACTTAAAGAAAAGCTGTTTTAAGGTTCTTTAAAGGGACAAAATTTACCTGCTCTATCCCCTATCTGCTTTTTTCAAGACCTGCTAATACCTTTCTTTCATCAGGCAAAGTCTAGTTTTCTAATGATCCTCCAAGAACTAAATCACTCAGGCCCTTCCCACCAGCTCTTAACTTTATAATCCCTGAAGGGGCAGAGGGGGTCTGGAGGTGGTTTTCCCTTCACGCAGCCCAGCCTGCTACACTTCTTCCCAAGTCCACCGCTTTGCCAACAAGTTTGCCAATTTTCCCACGGCTCAGTTACTGGAGACTCTCCCTCAGCTCAACCCTTCTGTCCACCTGATGCAGAGGACTGAGCACACACACACCTCTGGCCCCCACCTGGCGCCCCATAACTGCCTGTGCTGTGCTGAAGTCTGATGGGAGTTTGTGATAAACCCAGGATAAATTCAGACTAACCACCCCCTTCCTCCCACAGACCTTTGGCTTGGTTTGATGTTTGATCTCAATCTAGAAATTATGCTGACTCTCTGAAATGTCTTCTGCTCTTGCCAGGATGTGATATGTCCACTATCTCTCCCAAGAGGCAGAAATGGAGATTTCTAGTTCACCTCATACCACAAAGAAATCCTTCATGTTCTTGGTAAGAACACCTGTGCTTAACCTGGTCTTCGGGTTTTATTCTTTGCCTGTATATCCCACAACGAAGTGCAAACTGGTTCATATTTACCACTCCTTGCGAGAGTCAAGAAAAGAGACACCTGTGCTGATATCGGTCTATCATAATACTGATACTGTAATGCTATTCTCATTGATGCCAACATGTGCCACTTTACCCATCTGCTCCTGGAATTACAAAGTGGAAGGACAGGGATGCCTGGGTGGCTCAGTCAGTTGAGCACCCAACTCTTGGTTTCAGCTCAGGCCGTGATCTCACGGTTCGTGAGTTTGAGCCCTGCATAGGGCTCTAAATGCAGCCTGCTTGGGATTCTCTCTCCCTCTCTGCCACTACCCCCTCCCCAACCCCCTGGCCACATTCACGTGCACAAGTGCACACTCCCTCTCTCAAAATAAATAAATACTTAAAAACAAGAAAAGTGGAAGGATAGTCTGCAATGTGGCAAGGATGTGGATTGCACAAAAAACATTACCCAGACTTGTACCTGCTCCATATTCATTAGTTTATGGTTTGAGACCACCAGAATGGACCTGTTCTGAAATAGCTCAAGTGGTTATGATAATCCACAAAGATCCCAAGATTACTTCCCAAAGGGAATTATTCTATAGACCATCCAGTTCCCTAACGAACGTAATAAAGCAGATTTCAGCAGTGGGAAGCAATGAAGAATGAGAAGGGGTTTATCAAATAGAGGTTCCTAAGACTGTTTACCAGCTGAGTGACCTCCCCAACAAGCAAACTGCTTATTTAATCTCTTCTCCAGAAACATGCCTACAGGGGTAAAACAGTTCAGCAGTTAGCTTTAGATCCAGCCTCCAACATTCAAGGAAATTTTCAATTCAAAGACTAAAAAGGCCTGGGGGTAATTTGTAAACTACCACACTTAGGAAGCACTCAAAAGGTGTGCTAGAAATCCTGGAATCTAACAAAAGGAACCTGTAATTTAAAAGGCTGGGGAATTATAGGCTAAGATTTTCTACTGTTATTAAGAAATAAATAGCCAAGCACAGCTTGGATCGCTCATCTACCAAAAGTAACACACCAGCAGGCAATTCAGTGGTTTCATTTTATGAAACATATGGATGGAATACGGTGTAAGGGAGGAAAAACCATCATGCACCAGGAAGAATGGCTTAATCCCTAGAAGAAAGATGTGTACCTGTATACAGGCAAGGGCAGTAAATGACTAGTTAGTTGCCTTACCACCTTTTCAAACCAGAAACAGAGACATCTTTGGTCAAGCTCAAATACTAGAAGTCTTGACTTTTTAACCACACCAAGTTTCAAAACACAGACACACAAAGTTACAGTAAAGACAAGCACATCCTGTTTGCACTTGACTTCCTGTTCTGGGCAGTCTGATCTATTTACTCTGCTGCTGCCTAGCCACAAAACAGGTAACCTTTCATATCTGCCAACAAATGGTTCACTGAACAGCAGTCCACTGACAACATTTGTTCTATGAGTTGGGTTAAAAAAGATTCACCTGAAGAGCACCAAAAAAACAATCATAAGCTCCTGAGCCACTTTCGGTCTCTCCTACGCTTCCTACTGACACCTGACCTAAATAATAAAAACTGAACACAAACACGCGCTGAGATAAGAAAGTCATGCCTGAAACAAAACGTGAAATATGAAGGCTGGGAAAAGAGCAAGGAAGATTGGAAATGTTTTTATTATTAAACGTGGGTCTCTTTTCAAATGTAGAAGAAACAGGTTTCTGTCGGCCCAAAATCCCCACTGAGCAGATGCCCAGAAGGGAACCACCCGAGTGATCACAACACTTAAAAGGGCCCTTCTGGTGAACACTGCCCCCAACCCAACCTGCTACCAATCTGGGTCTACTTGGCAGCAAAAGCCTTCTGGTTTTACAGACCTGAAGCCTCCATGTGAAGTGAAATTTTCACCGCTTTCAAAGAGTTAGTGGTGTCCCCCACACGCCACATTCAGTGTTGGGAATAAATGCTGGGCCAACAAATATCCCAGTTTTTATGGACCCATCGGTTAGCCTCCTAGGGTCTGTTTTCTCATCTGGAAAACAGGAAGGCTGAATGACACAAATCCCTAATGTTTCTTCCAGCTGTAGATTCCAGGATTGAACACTAAGAGAGGAAGCTTCTGTGGCTTTTGGCATTATTTCTTTGGTCAAAAAAGACACCTCCAACACCCCACAAATCCACAGTGTGAATACATGCCTTGATCTACCTCTCAAGTACCCAAGGATTCTTTTCCCTTCCCTTGAAATGTGGATCGGAAAGTTTCCCATTTGCAAGCTAAATAACAAACCTTAAGGACTGTTCTCTTTACACATGGTCTTTTTATTAAAATCTTAATGTAGTCACCACGCGGTTCTCATGCTGGTCATATGATTCCTGTACAGAATAAAGCCACAAAAGGATGGAGACAATCTGACCAGCAGCTTGTGGCACTCCCACACAGTGATTGTTAATGGGGAAAAAATGAGGCAAAATCTGAGTAAGAAAAAGGAGTGGTAAAGACAAGTTCGGTGAGTCAGTACAAAGGAAAACACAGCAAGTTTAACAGAAAAGAAAAAGAAATGAGAAAGGAAAAAAAAAAAAAGGCGGGGCGGGGGGCAGAATCCAAATCAATGAGCAGAAACTTAAATCTTAATTTCTGCTTCAGGAGGGGCGCCTAAGTGGCTCAGTTGGTTAAATGTCCAACTTCAGCTCAGGCCATGATCTCCGGTTTGTGGGTTCAAGCCGGCATCAGGCTCTGTGCTTTGGATTCTGTGTCTCCCTCCCTCTCTGCCCCTGCCCCACTCATGGCTCTGTCTGTCTCTCTCTCTAAGCAAATATTTAAAAAAAAAATTAGTTCTGCTTCTCCATTTACCTATTCATCCAACAGATATCAAATGCCTACTACGTGCAGGGAACTGAATTAGACACTAGAGGAGATACAAAGGTCATCCGGATAAATCTATTCAGTGAGGTTATGGTCTAGTAGGAGAGACAAAGGCATGTACACAAACTATTGAAATATATAGCAGAAAGTGTACTGTGCCATAAAAGAGAATTCTCTACTATGAGACCCAGAGGAAGGAGTGATTACTCCCAGGGAGGGATCAGACAAAGAGGCTTCACAGGAAGAATGACATTCTAAGCCAAAAGCACAACAGAAAAGCAAGGACACCCAAGTATGAAATCAAGGACACAGAGGTACAGTGAGAAACTGGATTTGATTTGAGCTGTAAGTGGGCATGAAGGGAGGGATGGTAATAATAACAGTTAGCAATCCATAGAGCCACAGCTAAATTGGATAGCTGGACTGGAGCCAGACAAGTATTCCAAAGTCAGACTCAGAATTTGAGTTTAAATCCAGTGGAGAAGGAAGAGGAAGGAGAGAGGGTGACAAGTTAGGAGCTTGGAGGAATCTCATGACCCATAAAATTAAGATAATAAAATTAATGCAAAATCAATGTGTACAGATTAGGACCTCCAAAGAGATACAATGTCTCCCAAACTAAAAGCAAGAAGACAGGAAGACAAAAGGGCTTGGGTGATGGTATTCACATATTTAAATAAAGAATGTGACCACTTTGGGGTGCCTGGCTGGCTCAGTCGGTACAGCACATGGCTCTAGACCTTGGGGTTATGAGTTCAAACCCCACATTGGGGGTAGAGATTACTTAAAAATAAAAAGAACACAAGCACATCAAAATGTGGTCAACAAACTTAGAAAAACCTAGAAAAAAACAGAGGGGGCCATTTTGAGTCCAGAATAACCCAAGGCAGAGAAATACTTCAACTAGGTGGCACACCATCTTCTCTCCTGTGGGACAAGGTCTGTTCATGAAGCTTAAACGGGAACTGCGTACAGCAGCAGTTAGGGGTATGGGATCTTAGAACTGGAGGGACTGGGTTCCAATCTCAGTTTATCCTCTTACCGGCTTAGAGCTTTGGTTTCTTTATTTATAAACTGAGGATAATTGGCCCACTGGGAGAATTAAATGTCCTACTCTATGCAAAAGCACTCAGTACCAAACTGAGCATATAGTAGGCAATCAACAATCTTTTTTCTTTTTTCTTTTTTTTTTTTTTTTTTAGTTTATTTACCTACTTTGATGGGGGTGGTGGACAGGAGAGAGGGGAGAGAGAGAATCCCAAACAGGCCCCACAAACCTGGAGATTAAGACCTGAGCTAAAATCAAAAGTCAGACGGTTAACCAACTGAGCCACCTAGGCGCCCCAGGCAATCAATAATCCTAGCTTGTTTTTTTTCTAACTTCCCTCACAAACTATTCTATTATTCCATGCTCATCAAGCAAGCGTGGTATTATTAAATTTCATTTCTCAGATCTCTTGATATAGAAAAGCAATACCCTAGCAAAATCCAGAATCCTGTCAATAGGAAAGGCCTCAGTCACTCTAAAATAATAAGTTGTCATTCCTTTCTGATCACAGACACTGAAGTCTGAATACAGTGCTGTCCCCAAAAGACTGATCATTTCCAGGCACGAAACAAGACAAATGTTGTGCCTTGAACCAGACCTAAGACGTAGTGACCGAAACCCTGAGGGGTCTTCCTGAGGAAACAGATGGCACCCGCCGGGCCGGCCCTACCTAGTGCCACCCTCGATCTACAACAAGCCAGTCTGTAGAATACTTCCCCATACTTCTTCCCCTTCACCGCTCCATACCCTTCAATCATGCACCACAGTCAAACACTTTCTCTCTCTCTGACCTTCTAGAGGTCAAAGATCCCATCTTATCATCTTTGCATTCTTGCCTCCATATCCCAACATACCTTGCATCAAATAGAACCACATTTATTATAAAAATGAATTTCAAACACAACTTTCTTCGACACCACAATCCATTGCAATCCACCAGTCCTACACCCTGAGGCAGGATTTATTGAAGTCTCTTGATTTACTGAACTCTTATTCTATGGTTTTCTTCCCTTCTAACTCCCCAACCTCTCCACACCTGAGCTACCAAGTATTACAGAAATGTCAGAAGACTTTATTTACTGGGTACCCCACAAATTCATACAACTGGGACCAAGCCACCACTGGCCTCAGAAATCTTTTATTCATTGTTAGTTGATGTCTCCACAGGAACTTTCCAAAGAGCAGTGTTCAGCAGGGTTTGGGACATGGGGCCTGAAGTTAGACAGAACTCACAGTCTTCCTACGTGACCTCAGTCAAGGTGCTAAACTTTCCCAATCTTCGCGTCCACTTCTGTAAAATGGAATCCCTAAATGAGGTAATTAATGCAAGCCCTTAACATCACAAAATGCTCAAAAAGCGGGAACTATTACTGTTTTCTACTTTGTGTAAGCCCAACCAATCCCTCTCCCCTCTTCCACGCCTTGGTCGAATAACCAGCAACTGCCTCACCTACTTTACCGAAACAATTCAACAGGGTTATGACTATTTACTTTGAGGCAGTGGTGGTACCTTGGGAAGAACACGGTGATCAGGCGCGCCGCGCCGCTGGTGCCCCACCCTAGATATGGGACCACATGCTAACCGTTTACCTTTGCCTCAGACTCTTCAACTGCAAAATGTGGATTTCATTTTTAATTTTTTTTAATGTTTATTTATTTTTGAGACAGAGCACAAGGGGGTTGGGGCAGAGAGAGGGAGACACAGAATCCAAGGCAGGCTCTGAGCTGTCAGCGCAAAGCCCGATGGGAGCTCAAGCCCACAAAACATGAGATCATGATCTGAGCCGAAGTCAGACAGTCAACCGCCTGAGCCACCCACGGACACCCAAAATGTGTATTTTAAGATGTGAGAATTAAATGGAAAAATATGAAAGAGCCATCAAGCAGACGAGGGGAGGGGGAAAATATGTCAGGTAAGAAGACTTCAAGCAAAACAGACCTGGCTTCAAATTCCAGTTCTACCACTTAACTAGCTGTGTCACGTCGGGCAAGTTAGTCTCTGGTCCTCAGTTTGTCTGTAAATGGCGGAAATAGCATCACAGGGTTTTGGACAGGTTTAAAACAACGTACAAACTACCTGGTATGCTGATTCCCCACCCCCCTTTCTGCCTCTTCTTTTCTTTCTGTCTCAAAAACTCCCCTTTATTCAGTAGACCAGGAGAGCACCATTTCTGACCATCAGTTAAAAAAAATAAGCACATCTCCAATATATCTATATGTAATATAGGTGCCCCTACTGTGTTCTTTCTAAAACATAATACTAAGAAGAAATTTCAAAGAGTAAAATAAAAATATTTTTAAAAACTTAGTTCTGGGGCACCTGGGTGGCTCAGTCGGTTTAGTGTCTGACTTTGGCTCAGGTCATGATCTCGTGGTTCTTCAGTTCGAGCCTGGCATCCGGCTGTGTGCTGACAGCTTAGAGCCTGGAGCCTGCTTTGGATTCTGTGTGTGTCTCTCTCTCTCTCTTTGCTCCTTCCCCACTCACCCTCTGTCGCTCTCAAAAACAAACATTAAAAAAAATTAAAACACACAATAAAAAACTTAGTTCTGATGTCTCCTTCCTATACCCCAAAGGAAGTTCTTATATACCTTAGAATCTAGAAATTCATTTTGGAGGTCACTACACTATTAGGCAAACTGTTTAAAAACAAAGATAAATAGAACAGGCTCAGTATAGTTCCTAGCACAGCAACTGGCATAGAGTAGATGCTCAGTAAACACTGGTCCATTAAAGTTTTTATAAATCTGTTTCCACACATATGCTTCTCTGTGCAAGTTTGCACAAGTGGGCTCTCCGCTTAGTCTCCCTTTCTCTCGAACTCCCTACTTCTCCAACAAAGAGTGGTGCTCTGCTTCACCTCCAGGTCACACACTCATTTGTTAGCTCCACTATCTTACCCAAAGCCCTTTCTCCAAGGTCACCAAAGATCTGATGGCTGGACGCATGACTTTTCCCTAAATCCTCCACCTTCCTGACCTCCCTGCAGCACCATATACCAATGACCTACCCGGGTTCTTCCTTCTGGCTCCTTCTTCCCCTTCGGTTTCCACTGAAAGTGCAGTAGCTAGACTCCCCTTTGACTTCAAAGACCAATCTTTCTCCCAGTCCTTCCTGGCTCCCCCTTTTTGCCCCCTAAGTATCCCCTAGGACTCTGTACTTACCATTCTTCTTTTCCTTCTCTAGTGAATTCTACTGGGTCTTTTCAAATCTATCCTGCAAATATCCCATTCTCACTCTATACATTGCCATACCCTGTCCTACGTACCATTATCTTTCTCAAGAACTAGGGCAAACACCTCCTGACTGGCCCCCTCTTTGCCACTCTCTTTTCTCCACACAGTACTCAGGATCACCTTTCATTTAAAAAACAAAAACAAAAAACAAAAAAACATACTGCTTGTTACTCTCCTGCTTTAAAACCTTCAGTGACTTTCCCACCACCATGCTTATTTTGGTAAAGCTTAGACTCCCCATAGAGCCCACAAAGGCCTGTATGATATGGGGCCTGCCTTTCTCTCTTGCTTTACCTCGCCCCCCATTGCTGCCCTGTTCCCCCATTCACCTCACCCTAATCCCCTGGTGATCCTCCTTTCAGGTCCTCAAAAAGAAAAGGATGATTTATTGCCCCCCCGCCCAGGTCTGCCCACTTGTGGTTCCTTTTAGGCCTGGAACATTCTCCATAGCTCTCTTCACCAAGCTGGCTCCTCTTCAGCGAGACTCGAGCTCACCTGCCCTGTAACAGTTTTCTGACACACAGTCGGGGCTTGGGGAGTCTGTGTTGAATGAATGGATTCCACAGACTTTAGTCAGATAACTCCCAAATCTAAATATCTGGAATCAGTTCTCACCCTTCAGTGTCAGCACCTGACTTCTAAATGCTTCCTAGATATCCATACCTCAAATTTAGCACAGCAAATACACTCAAAACCAAACCCTTCATCTCCACCCAAACCAGTTCCTCTCATCTTCTAGAATTACATGAGCAATTTAATCTACACCTCCACTTCAGAACCATGAATTTCCCAGTCATTTGCTCCACCTGTCCACAATTCTAATCACCCTTTAAAACTGAATTCAAGTATCACTTCATTCATGCATGCATTCAATCAACCACTTATTCATTCAACAAATACTTGCTGAGTGCCTTTTATGAGGCAGGTACTATGTTAGCTACTGGAGAGCAAAGCAGACATATTTCTTTCTACTGTATATCAGTCAAATAATCACACAAATATTACAAATTGTAAAAACTGTAAACAAAAAATGTTATGAAGGAAAAAGGTGCTAGAAACTATGAGAAAAAATATGCGAGGTTTCAAAAAACACTCCTTAAATGATGTGCTGAATGAATGAGACATAATTTAGCCTAGGCAGACTGGAGGGCAGAGCATACCAGGCGGAGGGTTCAATCAGGTCCTGGAAGCAAGAGGAGACCAGCAGGCCTATCTTAAGGCACCCACCATTCTGCCTTATGTTATACCTATCTGGATCAGTCTTGTTCCCTTCCTCAACCCCCACCCTCATTTTAAGGTTATCTGAGAGAAAGGACATAGACTGTCTCATATGTGCCAACACCCTCCAGGAGATACTGATTAACAGGCCCAGGCCTAGGCCTTAAGAGGCCCTGCAGCTTCCATTATGGCCACCTTGGAAACCAACCACCATGTAAAAGGAGCCTGATTTTGATTAATGAATGATGAGAGACCAAGAGAGTGTCAGAACTCATGGAGGAGAACCAAGATGTCTCAGCTAACAGCTAGCAGAGAGGCCCATGTATGTGAGTGAACCCATGTTGGATCTCCCAGTCAAGTCAAATCACATGGAGCAAAGCAATATGCCCTTCTTCCCTGAATATAACTCACAGATTCATAAGCAATAAAATGGTTGCCATTTGAAGCCACTCAAATTTTAAGATGATTTGCTACACAGTAATAGAAAACTGAAATCGTCAGAAATTCAACGCTCTCTTTTAGCAATCATTCAAATGTTTCCCAACTTGGATGATCAAGAAAATCTTCCTCATATTCATTACAATGACTCCTCCTTCAATTTAAGCCCATTTCCTCTTAGATCTTTGAAGTACCAAAGAACAATTAATCAAAACCCCCCTGGCAAAAACTATTCTTATACTTTAAGATGGTAATCAAGCCATCCCTTAGCTTTTCCTTCAGTAGGCTAAAATCATTTCTTTTTTTTCTTAAACTTACAATGATAGGACTTGTTTTTAAACTTTGTAATCATTTTTATCCTCTCAAACATTGGGGCAGTGCGGGCAGGGGGACAAAAATTGGAGGTCACATGCCAGCATCTAACAGAGATTATTTCCTTGCTCTATGGTTCATCGTATTGGTTCAAATTCCACACAGTCCCAAATATGGCATGTTAGCACCACAGAAGTTATTACCCTACAAATGCAATCATATGCTGACATTATTACGAAAACTTTTGGGCTCTTAACGTTCAGCTTACTCCACCTTGTGCCGACTCCCTTCACTCATCAACCTGGTTTCACACTCCATTATTGAAATAGATTTTACCAAATTCTAGATATAGGAAATACAACAGAAAAGCTTGAGGTTGGAGTGGGCACGCCATTAATTTCAGTCAAGGTCTCTAACCACAGTCAAGGCCTTTCTGTAGGTCAGGCGGGCTCAGGGTACCTCCTTCCACCTTGATGGCAAAGTGGTCTTGTAAAAGGCAAGATCTTTAGCACTTGCCTATTGAGCAAAGGCACCTTTTTTTTTTTGTAGAACCCAACAGGGTATATTTAACTATAAAGAGACAAACCAGTTGCTTAAAGCAATGTAAAAACACATTTCTCTCTGAAGTATCACATGAATGTAGGCTTCAATGTCAAATGTAGCTTTATAATCACCAGTAAAATAGGGATAAATAAAGCCCACCCAAAACAGAGTATTGTAGGTATCAAATAAAATGATACAAGGGAAATAATTTTGTAAAGTACTATATAAAAATGGTAGGTGATATTGTAGAACTAAGTTTCAGCAAGCCCAAGAAATATTCAAATCAACTTTGAATGGTTACCTGATGGTTTCAGGTGAAATATATGGAATAGGCACCATGGGCTCAAGTTCATCAAATAGGAACTAAAAAGCCGCCACCTAATAAGAAAGCTTATGAATTTTCTAATACTGCCAAGACTAATAAAAATGTTCGGACTAGTGGTTGGACCCTGGGAACCCACTTCAAACACTGTCTGATGGCGTCAGGATCTAGGCCAGGGAACAGGCTCGGTCAAGGAATTCAACAGTCTACTGGAAGAAACCAAATAATAAACTGTGGAAGTCCAAATAAGGAGGAATAACTCTACTTGAAGAAGGCAGGGAAGGTTTCGCATATGAAGTAAGTCTCCTGGGGGATGAGTACTTTGCTAGTCTGAGGGGGAGGCCACCAGAAAAAGACACAGAGTCCTAGAAGAAAGTGCAATAACCAGGGATTCGGAAAATGAGAGAAGTTGGGAAGGGGTTGGACTGGAGAGAAATGACTGGGGACAGGAAGGAGATGAGATAGGTAGGATAGGGTCAAATTGTGAAGGACTTCACCTATCAAGCTAAGTTGGAAACAGGGAACCAATGGCACTCTGAAAACCTGAGAACGAAAAGATTTGATTTGGGCTTTTAGGATGATAACTTTGGCAACAATGTGGAGGAGACAGGAGCAGAGAAAGACCCATGGTAGAGTGGCAAAAGCCCAGTCAAGATTTGATAAGGGGGAAGGAGTGGTGGTGGCACCTGGCTGGCTCAGTCGTAGAGACTCTTGATTTTGGGGTCGTAAGTTTGAGCCCCACATTGGGGGTAGAGATTACTTTTTAAAACAATAAATAAATAAATAAATAAATAAAGTCTTTAAAAAAAAAAAAAAAGATTTGATAAGGGTCTCAACCACAAGTTATAAACTCAAATTCCTGGAGGCAAAGTAGGTAAAATGTGACATCTTTAGTATTTAACATCTGGGAGAAGGGTTACCTGTAATCTTTTTTTTTTTTTTTTTAATGTTTATTTATTCTTGAAAGAGAGACTGAGCGTGAGCAGGGAAGGGGGAGGAGAGACAGAGACAGAGAATCTGAAGCAGGCTCCAGGTTCTGAGCTGTCAGCACAGAGCCTGACGTGGGGCTCAAACTCATGAACTGTGAGATCATGACCTGAGCTGAAGTCGGACGCTTAAATGACCGAGTCACCCAGGCATCCCAGTTACCTGTAATCATTGAAGAGTGCAGGCCCTTCCTAAAACTATTTACACACATTTTAAGCCATTGGACTAGTTAAACAAAATGTCTACTTTCTGACCTCTGGTACAGTAATGCAATACAGTGGAAATGAAGGAAAGCCACACATCAAACAGTACTCCAATAATACAATCAAAAGGGTTTAAGCAACCATGGATTTAGCATATTTAGATGATGTGAGGCATTAAAAAGTATGAATAGGAAGATCTGGTAGACATCATTAACAGAGTTCAAACCTACAGCAATACAAGCAGATAACTGATACTGGGTAGTGGAGATTATGTAACAATTTAAGATGCCTTTTGAACACTCTGGTAGGTTTGTCAAGTTGGACAAAGTCTATCAAATTGGAAATAAGGATCTGAAGCGTGGGACAGACAGCCAGTTGGTAAGACATACTGAGGATAGCTGAATTTATGGGTATATTTGAGATCCTTGGAGTAAAGCTATGGGGAAGAGTGGAAAGACACCCAAGGCAAAGCCTTGGAGTATCTCAACATTTATGGGATAGTCAAAAGAGAATATAAAGAAATAACAGAAGGACACTGGAAACTCAGAAGAGACAAGGTAGCCTCAAAGCCAAATGAAGAGGGTTGGGGGTGGCAGGGAAGGAATGGTTCAACACTGCCACATGCCAAGCAGAGATTAAGTAAGGTGGAGGCTAAAACCACAACACTGGGTTTGGTAATCTGGAGTTTACTTGGGTTCTTCAGGAAAACACGAGCAAGGTAATGTGGGTAGAAGCCGAAATAACAAATGGTTTGGTAAGAGGATCAGAGCTGAGGAAGTACACTATAGGTTCTTCCTCATTCTACCCTGAGAACCATGTGCCAAGTAATATGGATAGAAGTCTAAGAAAACAGATGGTGATTCTTGATATACCCTATGGTCAGAGTAAATTCTGTGTTCTCCTGAGTACTCATCCAGTCTTGGTGAATAAGAAGAGACTTTGTGGAAGAAGTGACTTCCGGGCTAAAGCCAGTAGCTAGGTTAAGTTGGGGCAGGGTGTTTTAGAGACGGCTGGCTTATGTAAAGGCCTTAAAGGCCTGAGGTAAAAGAACATGTGCCACTTGGGGGGAACTGGAAGGAGCAGAAGCAAACTTTGAGGGGCAACTGCCTAGCATTGAGGCTGAAGATTTAAAAAGGTTAGAAGAGAGAGGCGCCTGGGTGGCTCAGTCAGTTAAGCGTCCGACTTCGGCTCAGGTCATGATCTCACGGTTCATGGGTTCGAGCCCCGCATCAGGCTCTGTGCTGACAGCTCAGAGCCTGGAGCCTGTTTCAGATTCTGTCTTCCTCTCTCTGCCCCTCCCCCATTTGCACTCTGTCTCTCTCTGTCTCAAAAATAAATAAACATTAAAAAAAAATTTTTTTTTTAAAACAAGGTTAGAAGTGAAGAGCAGGAGGGAGAGAGAATAGTAGTCTGATCAGAATTAGGGATGAGGAGAGGTGCTTCATAGTACCTCAGAAATACGGAAACTCACTGATAAGACAGCGTTCCCTATAATTCAATATTCCCAATGATTAGGTAGATAATAAAATACCTTTGCTTCTCTCTCTTCCTTTAATAACGGTTCAGTTTGACCAAACTGCTTCTCAAAAAACATAGGACAGAAACTATAAGAGCAAAAGATGGATAAAGCTGTAAGCCTGATGTGTTTGGCTTCTCTAAGGTTTCTGTAATAAATGGTCTAATTAGGTCTAAAACCACATCCAGATCCCAAGTGAAGTGAAACTTCACCCCTTCAGACCCCCTCCAAAGGACTGAAGGACTGACTTTAAGACACCCAAACTGTTAAGGCATTAACGAACTTCTGAGACAAAGGACTGGCCCAGTTCGTCCTGCAGCTCAGTCTAGCTGATGAAAATGAAACTAAGAGAAAACAGTCTGGGGTTACCTGGTTTTGCCTGTTTCAAAACATTACCACAGCAGAGAGCAGGCTGCCTCCAGTTCCTGCCGCTGAGGTCCTTGGAGCCATTTCAGATGAGCTCATCTCAGGAGCCAACAGCAGCAGCTTTCAGGCAGAGTGAATGGTGCCGCCTGGGGACGTATCTTTGGTAAGCGAGATTGCAACAGAGCAGGCGGTTTACCCAGGGCAGTGCTGACTCATGCTAGGCAAAACTCCTCTTTCCCAAACAACCCAGCCTGAGCCAACCACAATCAAGTGCAACCTCGAAAAAGAAGAGGCGCCCCACTGATTTTTTTTTTTAATCCAGTGCTGATTACCGGGGGCAGCTTCCTCATGGCCCTCCTGCTGGTCGATCGGCTGCCTCTGGAGCCCTTACCTGGGAGGCTCCAGTGGTCACTTTCCAAAGTTACATTTGAGAACTGCCCGGGGCTCAGGGCAGCAAGATTACCGAAGGTAGCAGGTTCACAGCCCTGAAGATTTCTCCAGAGTGGCTGATAAAGAAGTCACTTTGCATTTACAAATTAGAACATCTGGGTTAGAGGACTCCAGAACTTGCCCAGTCATCCTTAGCTGGTCAAATCATCAGAGTGAATTTCTGTCAACTATGACCAGGCTCACTCTTCTTTTTCCCTACTAGGCCTTCTCTGACCTTTCTATTTCCTTAGGCAATTCAAAATCTCAAATTAAGACAGAAATAACTGAAGGCTTTTTTGTTTAATCAGCTGCCACACACAGCTTAAGCTACATTATCCACCATCACACCTACCAGATGCTTAAGGAATACAGGAGTGTGTGAAAACTGTATTACCACTTACATTTAAAAATCCCTAAATCTAGGTCGATTCTCATTTATTGGCCAGCTTATTAAATAATCAATTCTAGAATGACTGGTTCATCAACAGCTATTAATTATTATTGAATTTGCCCTGACCAGCTAGAACGGGCTTTGGTGCTATACCAAGAAAACAAAAGATTAAGCCCTTGCTTTCTGTGTTTTCTCATTTGATAAGAAAGAAACGAGATTTCATATCAGATCCTTCTGTTGCCTGCTCAAAATTTCCCACAGCTACCAGCTCTTCCTTAGCATGGGCATTCAAGGCTCCCATTGCAAGCCTTGTCCATCCTTCAAGGCAGATCCCACATGCTATGAACTCTGGATATAACTACCAGCCCAGCCTGTCATTCAGTAAATGTTATTAGGTTAATTAAAATGTATGTGCAGACCGTCAGATTTTGGGTTTAATAACTATGCTACTTAATTCTATTCCTTTTCAAGGGTCTAGTTAAAGAAAAAAAAAGTTATTTATCCAACTTGCTTAATTCCCCTTAATTACATTATTCCAGTAGGATAGCCACACTGGGCTTTATAAGGTTTTATAAAATGTTCTCTCTTTTATTTCCTCCCTTTCAGCATTTTCTTTTTCAGAAAATGGCTGTTTAAAAGAAGTTTTCCTACAGTATGTGTTAATTAGTTCTTTTCAAATGATAAAAGCATTTTACAGCAGCTGACAACCATTATCTCATGGACCACATTTTAAGAAATATTTCTGTAGTTGATGATAAACAACATTCTGGTATGGAGCAACTTTCAAGGTTCGTACAGTAATGGACAAATTTGAAACCTCTTTTGGAAAAAACATTGTTAGAGGCTTCTGGCTCATTCTATATTAGTAACTGTAAAAAAGGAAGAGAAAATTCAGATGGTACTATACCCAGGAAGTAAATGTAAATTATATAAACAGCAACACAGGGGCCAGGAGCATGAGAATCTCCTAATTCTGCTAAAATAAACACCATTAGCAGGTGAAGAGAAATATGGCAGATTATCATTTCCCGGTTTGGGATTCTGTACAGTTCCAATCAGTTTCCCCAAAATATAACCATACATACCCATCCCAGTTCCTTCTTTTAGACTGGAAAGGCTGAGGATTACACTGATTTAGAGCTTTCAAAAGATGCTAAATCTGAACAAATGGCTTCAGGCACTTGAAGTTTTATGAGGTTATATGAAAACTAGGAGGTTATATGAAAACGAGAAATAAGAAAAATAATTGTGGCTTTGTGCTTATTAAGTTCTCTCAATGCATTATGTTAAAACTCAGACAAGTTATTCCTCACCTAAAGGTACCTTTTATGGGTGGTCACAGGAGATTAAGTGTGTGTGTATGTGTGTGTGTGTGTGTGTGTGTGTGATATCTGCACACACTCACACTCACTGCTTTTCTTGAACAGGAATATGTAATGCTATTTATAGGCCCCCCCCTTTTTTTTTCTGCAAGAGATCTTAACGTTACAAATGTTAAGTAAGCCAGGTGTCAAAAGAGAAAAAAAATTCACATCTCTGGATTCTGTCATCTTCCAAATCCATAGAGAATTACCAAATACATACAAAAAGATATGGGAGGATACACACATCAGGGAGGGAGCTGCAATGGGAGATCCAGGAGGTATTTTCAGTTTCACGAGAATTTGAATTTTTTTGTTTTAACAAGGAACACATATTCAAGTATTGGTAATTTATTTATTTTTTTTAAAAAAATTTTTTAATGTTTATTTTTGAGAGAGAGAGAGACAGAGCATGAGCGGGGGAGGGGTAGAGAGAGAGAAGGAGACACAGAATCAGAAGCAGGCTCCAGGCTCTGAGCTGTCAGTACAGAGCCTGACGCGGGGCTCGAACTCACAGACTGTGAGATCATGACCTGAGCTGAAGTCAGATGCTTAACCGACTGAGCCACCCAGGCACCCCAAGTATTGGTAATTTAAAACTGGGTTAAATGTTTTACCATTTATTAACTAATCTTTTCCCTTTCTCACTTTTTCCTCTTATCATCTCCCTTTTACCTACTTTCCCCTCCCCAACATCCTAAAGGATACTGCACATTTATTCTTTTCAACAAAATTAATCTTATTAATGTTCATATCCTTTCTCTTATGGAGAAGAGGTTGAATTGATAAATCCAAGTCTCCAGAAACCAGTGGCCGCCTCAGCTTGTTGAGTATTAGGGACATTGCCAAATTCTCATCTTTGGAGTTCTAGGATCTTCTAACCTTTTTTAAAAAACTAGAGTACCTCCCCTTCAAAAAAGACAGATGAGCATCAACCAAACATCTATCGTCTAATAAATCACAGAAATTAAATGTGAAAAATGAGTAAATTTTAGGATACTCAAGAATCCACTCTAGGGGTACTTAAGAATCCACAGGGGTGCCTACTGAAAATAATTCTTTCTCATCCGAGTCCCTCAGACATTCTGGATTAGCCCAAGTGGAGAGGCCCAAGAATCAGAATTTTCAATAATCATCTCCTGCTCCCACGTGATTCTGATGCAGGTGGGACTCAAATATTTTGAGATACCAGTCATATAGCTATGTTCCCCGAGCACTGTTTACAATAAAATGAAAAGTTGTGTTTCAAAGACCATCAAAATGAGCCACAGTCTCCCTGAGTATGCCACAGACATTAGTCCTCTTACCCACAAGAATCACCAAGTATACAACAACTGAACTGTATTTATTTTGTCAACTGGACCATTATTTTCTTCAAGCCTCCAGAGACAATTATTACCCTAACTACTCTTTTTTTTTTTTTTTTTTTTTTTTTTTTTTTATTTTTGGGACAGAGAGAGACAGAGCATGAACGGGGGAGGGGCAGAGAGAGAGGGAGACACAGAATCGGAAACAGGCTCCAGGCTCCAAGCCATCAGCCCAGAGCCTGACGCGGGGCTCGAACTCACGGACCGCGAGATCGTGACCTGGCTGAAGTCGGACGCTTAACCGACTGCGCCACCCAGGCGCCCCTACCCTAACTACTCTTAAGGATTTTAGCTGTCACCCACAGTCGTTATACTGAGACACTTTCACACCTGGGATGCAGTACAAGGGGCTTAATGGAATTTTTATGGCTGTGAAGATTAAAGTTCACTTGACTCAACAGAATAGTCAAATAAAACAAAGGATAAAACCTCCCAAAAGGCACAGGTTGAAAGTAGAGGCTTTTGACTTCCTGATGAGGCAGTTTTGCCCAGAAATTCAAACCATGGGATGCTATATAGCTCATATGTCTTGAGAGTACCCAAATTCCAACTTATCACCACAGCATCAGCCAATGCAGGCTTACTGTAACATTTGGAAGCACAACCCTCCTGTATAAAATGGCCTCTCCTGGGAGACAGAGGCTGTCACCATGCCGGGGATCATTCCATCTTGGGGCCAGAAGGACCAGGCAGTCCTTTTAATCTTTAACGAGCCACTTTCATGTTCAGGTGTGGGAACCTGCTTCACAGCACTTTGCTGCAAAACAACACCCCCCCCCCCCACAACCAGCTGTGTGAGGGCACGTGATGTGAGTCTGTCTCTGATGGTACAGTGACCAGAATCTGGTCTATAATGTAATTGTGGGCATTTGATTATCCACTGCGGTGTAATAGTTCAGAAGGGTATCCAATATTGAGGGTACAGCAACTGCCTACCTCAGTCACAGTGAAATACTAGATCCCTAAATGTCAGGGAATTGAAAAAGTAGCAAGCCTGCGGGAAAAGGAAGAATCCTAAGCTGACAGGACACAGTCGGAGGCCCTAATAACAAGATGGAGGGAAAGGAAGTCAGCAACGTGACCAATCTGCTATCCTGGGCAGCTCAATTTAGAAACCTGGTGATGGAAATGTGGGAACCGTCTGATAGTGTAATTTCCTTTACAAAGCTATTTCTTCATTTTCTCTCCTGAGTTGTTAATACAGAAGAAGGGCAGGGACAGGCCCTTGTCCTCCAACTCCATCACGTAAACAACTCCCATAGCTTCATAATGAAGTGACTAGTAGGCTCACGTCCTATTCCCCAGTAACCACCCTCTCGGAACAAAGATTCTGTAATTCACCTCTGAAGATTTCCTGAATTCACAATTCTTCTTTACTGTGTACCTCTGGACTCTCCTCTTTAAATACATCCACACACACTCCTCTTTCTCTCTCTACTCCCTGCCACCTCCCATACCCATGCCCTGCCTCCCATAAGTCAAACTTTCTGACTTTTCACTTTGGTTTCCACTAAAATGCCACAAGATTTAAGTTACCTTCTCGCAGGTGACCAAGTCTATGGGGCCTCTGTTGACATGTGTCTCATCTGGATGGGTGATTTCTGGCCAAGTAGACAAAACTACCTGTTCACCTACAGTTAATCTTCAAACTGGCTTGTGTAGGCTGTGGAAATAAAAGAGTAAGGCTGCACAGCTTGAATGTCCCATCAAGGTAATCAAAATAATGGAAGAGAGACAGTAGACAGGAGAGATTTCAAAATAAAGACTGAACTGTGCATTTCAGTAGCACTTAAGAAAACACTCCATCTGATTAAGCCCCTGATGAGTAGGCTAATACCCAAAGGACTGTACGTTCTCCAAAGATTATTGTGCTCACAGCTCTTGCTTCCCTCAAGGTTCATAAAATCAAACTTGCATTACTTATAATAAAGTGGATAGGTAGATTCCAACATCCAGAATTCTGCTGATTTCCTTGCAAATAAAGCTACAACCTTATTTCAACCCAAACTCATGTAACGAAGAATAAAATACATTTTGTTTAGGTCTTTCAAAGGTACCTCTCATGCCTTCTCTCATGCCTTTTATAAGAGAACAAAAGGGGTTAGAAAAAGGAAAACAACACTATCCCAAGCTGAAGCACTTAAAAAAAAAAATCACAGCCAAAATGCCCATAATACATTCTCCACTGAAAACAAAAAAAGCATTAACATAACAGCAGATGGGGACTACGGGAACACGAACACACACACACACAGAATATACATACACATAGAGTGAAAAAAGATACAAAACACATATAGTTCAAAAGTTTAAAACCATTTCATAGTAGTTACTTCTGATAAGGATGGGGTTTGCCTCCTGCTTTATATTACACTCTCGTGCTATTTTAGTATTTTTAAATGAGTGACATAAGCTAAGTAATATTACCAGAAGTGGGGTACCTAAGGTCACTTGACAAAAAAACAGCTATGTGAATAAGATGGTAGGGCCATTGTAAAACCAATTTTCAGCATATTTAAGGATATATTCACTGAGGCAAATTTCTAAAGAACTAACCAGAAATTTGGGGCACCTGGGTGGCTCAGTTGATTAAGCATCCAACTCTTTTTTTTTTTTTTTTAACATTTATTTATTTTTGAGACAGAGAGAGACAGAGCATGAACGGGGGAGGGGCAGAGAGAGAGGGAGACACAGAATCGGAAGCAGGCTCCAGGCTCTGGGCCATCAGCCCAGAGCCTGACGCGGGGCTCGAAATCACGGACCGCGAGATCGTGACCTGAGCTGAAGTCGGACGCTCAACCGACTGAGCCACCCAGGCGCCCCAAGCATCCACCTCTTTAAAAAAAATTTTTTTTAATGTTTATTCACTTTTTGAGAGACAGAGGCAGAGCGTGAATGGGGGAGGGGCAGAGAGAGAGGGAGACACAGAATCCAAAGCAGGCTCCAGGCTCTGAGCTGTCAGCACAGAGCCTGACGCAGGGCTCGAACTCACGGACTGTGAGATCATGACCTGAGCCGAACTCAGACACTTAACCGACTGAGCCACCCAGGTGCCCCCAAGTATCCAACTCGATTTCAGCTCGGGTCATGATCTCATGGTTCATGAGTTTGAAGTCTCCCCTCCCAGCACCTTGTCAGGCTTGCAATTCTCACTCCCCCTCTCTCTCTGCCCTTCCCCAACTCGTACCCTCGCAAAAATAAATAAAACATTAAAAAAATAAAAATTAATAAAATAAAGTAAAACATTAAAATAATAAGTAAAAATTAATAAAATAAACATTTTTAAATTATACATAAGTATAAATTAAACATTTTTGAATTATAAATATAAAATAAAATAAAAATTTTATTATAAATAAATAAAAATAAAATAAAATAAAAAAATAAACATATATAAACCATCCGACTCAGCAATTGTACTCCTAGGCACTTAATCTAGAGAAATTAGAACTTGTATACACAAAACACCTCTAAACAAATGTCCGTGACAGTTTTATTTACATTCTGAAAACTGGAAACAACCAATAGGTGAATCGCTAAAAAAAACCTGTGGCACATCCACTACTTCTCAACAAAAAGGAACGGGCTACTACAACACACAACTTGCATGGAAGGCATCGTGCTAAGTTAAAAATGCCAATCTCAGAAGGTCACATATTGTTGTGAATCCATTTCCATAACATTTCAGAAATGACAAAATTATACAGACAGAGAACAGATCGCTGGTTGCCGAGGATTAGGGATGATGTGACTATAAAAGTGCAACTACTCATTCAACTGTCCGATCACCACGGGGAACCCAGAAAGGCGAAAAGTTTGTAAAGCAAAGCACATTTCTTCTTATTTTGCAGTTCCTACCATGCCAGAAAAAAAAGAAAAAAGATTCTCTAAGCATGGATCAGTTGCTGGCCCAACCACCTGAAATACATTTCAGGCATTACCTGTGCCTCATCCCTCCCTGTATTTCCGTCTGAGCTCCCCCAGAGCCATGAGCAATGAGCCAAAAGGAAGGAGTAACCCACACAGAATGAATTCTGCTGTAGTTTCAGCTCAGCATTCAGCCGAAAGTACCCTGCTGGAAATCAAAAGCATCTGAACACTGCAGTAACAAGACAAAGAAATTGTGAAAGACGTGGTTACCAGGTAGGGCACCTCACATGTGACAGGCTTCTTACTACAAATAGCTTTCCTTACAAAAGTCTCAGGAGCATTCTCCAAAAATGTGAGGGAGAGGTTAGCAGAAAAAAATTAAATGATGCTGCTTCTGTGATTCTTCAAGCCAGTCCTCAAGGGTTTCATACGTAGGGGAAGCAGGACACATGTCTCAAGCCCAGAGAGCAAAGTTTTACTTTCTGTACTGATCAGGACTTCCTCCTGAAAATGGTCTATCACCATTTATTCCATTATCATTTACAACAGGAAGTCAGAACATCTACATGTCTTATGTAGAAGGCAATTTATTGAGGCCTAGTGACAAACAGGAAGACACTGCCCCCACCAGAAAAAAAATAATTGAAAAATGAAAAGCCATCAATAAATCCTTCTCTAAGCCAAAGCTTTAGCTGTTTAGCCAAATGTGCTTTTAAGGGCGACTGGTTTATACACCAAATACAATTACAGGGGCACCTGGGTGGCTCAGTTGGTTGAGCATCCAAGTCTTGATTTTGACTTAGGTCATGATCTCATGGTTCGTGGGTTTGAGCCCCACACTGGGCTCTGTACTGACAATGCAGAGCCTGCTTGGGATTTTCTCTCTGCCCCTGCCCCACTTTCTCTCTCTCTCTCTCAAAAAAAATAAATAAATTTTTAAAAATACAATTATAATGTTAGAATTTGGAATAAACCATGAAACAACACTTCAGTGCTAACAGAACTAAAACTAGTAAGTAACAAGTGTTGCTAACATCTTTTCTTTCTTTTTTTTTTTTTTTTTTAAGAGAGAGAGCTAGAGAGCCAGCAGAGGAGAGGGGCAGAGGGAAGGAGAGAGAATCTTAAGCAGGCTCCATGCTCAGCATAGAGCCCCAAGTGGGGCTTGATCCCATGACCCTGGGATCATGACCTGAGCCAAAACCAAGTCGTACACTCAACAAACTGAGCCACCCAGGCACCTAATACTCTTTTTAAATACCATTCCAGGGGCGCCTGGGTGGCGCAGTCGGTTAAGCGTCCGACTTCAGCCAGGTCACGATCTCGCGGTCCGTGAGTTCGAGCCCCGCGTCGGGCTCTGGGCTGATGGCTCGGAGCCTGGAGCCTGTTTCCGATTCTGTGTCTCCCTCTCTCTCTGCCCCTCCCCCGTTCATGCTCTGTCTCTCTCTGTCCCAAAAAAAAATAAATAAAAAACGTTGAAAATAAATAAATAAATAAATAAATAAATAAATACCATTCCACACAAAGAGGCCCACATATAAGAAATTTCAAAGCCCACCACTATATGAACTAGAACCTACTTCTGAAGACATACTCTGAAAAGTAATGGTAACGGATGTGTCAGCGGACCGTGTGGCCACTATAGCCTGGTGGTTGAAAGCTTGGACTTCACAGTCAGAAGGGTTCAAACACTGTGTGGCCTTGCACCCATCACTTAACTTCTCTGTGCAGTGTTTTCACATCTGTGGAACACAGAAACTAGTACCCATGCTTCGTAAAACTGTTGGGAGGATGAAATAAGTTCATATAGTCAAGTCCCTGCACACAGCAAGTACACAGGGAGTGTTGGTAATTTTTATACAGGTAAAATATGGCACAAAGACAAGTATAACACAGCAAAAGAAATGTCAGTCTTTTCATCAGTCTTCCACCAAATTCTCTCATACTTTTAGACAAGAGTAAGCCTTCCCCTGACTCCCACCAAGCAACGCATACAATTCTGTTCAGAAAAAACGTATCATTTTACACAATGGAATGAGTAAAATAAACCCTGCTGAGCAGGCCTAATGCTTCCCAAACTCTCGTGGGCAAAATATGATTTCAATAGGAAAGGGAGCTGTTTTGTCGAGACAGTTTTATAATGTCCTTCACCAAATCAAATGTTCAAAGTGCAAATTCAAGGCTTCACACAGCAGGCACAGACTTTCAAACACATCTGTATCCTCACACTCATGTTCTCCATCCTTCTTTCCTAATCAAGCTTATAATAACCAAAGTCCTCTGTAGGTGGCACACTGCCGGACAACATGCCATCCTACTGAATAGTCAGTAACTAGGAAAGAAAGGCCCAGGGAGTCAACATTCTCTTTACAGTCCCCCACACCCACCCCACCCCACCCCACCGCACCCACCCCAGTCAGAAAGATGGCGAGAGACATTTGTTCAAGAGACACTTAAAGAAAACAGTTTTGACTTGAATAATCTAGACACAATGCCATACCTTTCTCCACTTCTAGGTTTCCCAACTATTCAGGGAACAGCCAAGACGTTTTGGAATCAGAAACGTAAATTGTTTCCAAAAGTGTTCAACAATGCTTGTCCAAAGGCCCCAACAGAGCTGGTAATTTAGACAGCTGTGCTAGGAGCCACAGAAGCTGCATTTTCTAACTAGTATTGCTTCTGAACAATTGAAACTTTCTCCAGTGCAAAGTCCAGACACAGGGAGCAGTGTTCCTTGAGAACATCCAAACAGTTTCATTTTTGTTTAACCACCAAAATAACAGCTCCAATAATCTATCAAGTTTGACATTTTATCCAACTAGGCAATTTAAACCAGGATGCAAAGCCTGCAGAGATTATCCCCCCCTGCTCCATATCAACATTCATGTTGACATTACAGCAACACAAACTAGGAAGATTTGTTCCTAGACTACTTATAAAAGGCTTCTAAAAAAGGCACCGCAAACTTTAGTGCCTCAAAAAAACCGCACATCCCCATTTTATTTTGTCTTACACTTTTAAGGTTTTATTAACTGTGAGTGAAGTTACTCACAGTTAGGCCAAGAGGTTGAAAACTCCTTTTTAGTGCTTAGTCAAAAGAGGTAAACATCCCTCCTGATCCAGGCACCAAATGCAAGTTATACTGACTTATTCTTAAGCATATTAAAGGTAAGTATCCCTCACCTAATCTCCCAAGTAGTAACACTGTGGTTCTGAATTAGCAAATCACCAGGTGATGGAACTTCTCTCCCCAAGCAGGGATGGGAGCTCAGGGCTGTTTCATTTACAGGTAACAGGTAGCTGAGGAAGACAGTGATTATCAATGTCCTCAGAACCACCTAGAACAATGCTATTCAAAGTGCCTTAAGCTCCTCTGGGCCTTAAATTCCTCCTCTGCAAAATAAAGGCAGCCTCCTAATTTCAGAATTTCTCAGTATCATCACCACCACCACCACCACCATCATCATTATGGTCGTCAGAAACCCAAGCCTCAGTCCCAAACACTGATTGTATAGGTCTAGGCTAAGAAGCAGGAAACTGAATTTTTTTTTACAAGTGCCCAGGGATTATGGGGCACACTAAAATTTGAGATCACCCATATATTTTTATATACTATAGCAATGTTTTTAGGAATAAAAAAGGTTACAATTTGTGTGTAATCCCTGATAAATTATCTTAGGTAAAGAATATTTTTAATTTCGTATATTAAAACTTACAGAAAGCATATTTTAATGTTTAAAAAATTTTTTTCAATGTTTATTTTTTAGAGAGATGGAGTGTGATTGGGGGAAGGGCAGAGAGACAGGGAGACAGACTCTGAAGCAGGCTCCAGGCTCTGAGCTGCCAGCACAGAGCCCGACGCAGGGCTTGAACCCACGAAACATGAGATCATGTCCTGAGCTGAAGTCCAGCACTTAACAGACCGAGCCACCCAGGTGCCCCTAATACACTTTTATAATATTTGTAATATGTAACAAATTTCAACTTTTCCCCATTTTTAAATTTTTTTTTAGTAATCTCTACATCAATGTGGGGCTCGAACTCATGACCCTGAGACCAAGAGTCACGTGCTTTACCAACTGAGACAGCCAGATGCCCCAACTTTTCCCCATTTATAAAAATGACATTGGTAAGGGTGCCTGGCTGGCTCAGTAAGTGGAGCCTGTGGCTCTTGATTTCAGGGTTGTGAGTTTGGGCCCCACGTTGGGCACAGAAGTTAAAAAAAAAAAACCCAAAAAAATGATGTTTGGTTGGGAAGACCAAATGTAAATTAAAATACATGTGGCGTCCGACTTCAGCCAGGTCACGATCTCGCGGTCCGTGAGTTCGAGCCCCGCGTCAGGCTCTGGGCTGATGGCTCGGAACCTGGAGCCTGTTTCCGATTCTGTGTCTCCCTCTCTCTCTGCCCCTCCCCCGTTCATGCTCTGTCTCTCTCTGTCCCAAAAATAAATAAAAAATGTTGAAAAAAAAAATGTAAAAAAAAAAAAAAAAAATACATGTAAATATGTACATGTTATGACATCAAAATGGTTTTGTTTGTTTTTAGAGAGAGTGCAAGCAGGGATGGGGAGAGAGAGGGATGGAGGGAGAGAGGGGGAGAGAGAGAATCTTAAGCAGGCTCCACGTTCAGTGAGGAGCCCATTGCAGGGCTCAATCCATAACCCTGGGATCATGACCTGAACCGAAATCAAGAGCTGGTGCTTGACCAACTGAGTCACCCAGACACCCCAGAACTCTTGAATTTTCTGCAATCCCTCCCAAATAAAACCAGTGGCTTATTTTTATGTTTGTGTTGTTTCTAAAAAGATGAGACAAGGAGGATTTCAGGCTACAGTTTATGAGCATTTCCAAAAGTGTGTACAGTGCAGGTATGGACAGCCTATATCTCAAATAAAAACCAATTTAAAAATAATTGTCAGTGTATTTTCATTTTCAGTATTAGTTTTGGTACTACAAGAGACATGTTGATATGCTGTATGAAAAAAAAAATGTTTAATGTTTATTTATTTATTTTGACAGGGGGTGGGGAGAAAAAGAGAGAGAGAGCACCTATGTGCCTGCAAGCAGGGTAGAGAATCCCAAGCAGGCTCCACTCTGTCAGCACAGAGCCCAACACAGGGCTCGATTTCACAAACCCAGCCCATGAGATCATGACCTGATCCAAAATCAAGAGTCAGACACTTAACTGAGCCACCCAGGCACCCCTCAAAAATTTTATCACACAAAGTTTAAGAATCTGATGAAGATCATCTGGAGGTGAAGTGGCAGAAGGATACCATTTTTATGTCCCCTATTAACTGGCTGGCTCACTGTCCCTATTCATCAAGCTGCTGGTCCGCAACTGTGTCAACAACCCAGAGAGTTAGGAAACACCTAACTGGATCAGACCAGTGGGCATGGAGTAGAGGATTCAGATTCATCTGGAGTGCTGGGTCCAACTATACGGTGAGGGCAGTAAGGAAGGTGGAGTGGCCTTTGCCAAGCTTTCTCCGAATATTCAGGCACCCCCTCTCCCCATCTACCCATCCCGTAGCAAACACTGGCAAACTTCAGCTTGCACTCAGAATGATTAAGCAAATTCTTCCATCAGTAAATAAAATGACCAAGAATGGTACCTGAAGTCCAGTCATGCCCAAAAGGTAGAAACCAAGGCAAACAGGAGAGAAGCTGAAAGACAGAATTTGCCGCTATGGGCTGAGAAGGTCCTGGCATCCGCAATTCTTCCTGCCACCTTCTTCCAACTGTACAAAATGTTAGCCCCTAACTCTCCCTCTTCACCCCTCCAAAAAATCCCAAATGCCCAAACAATGGCTGCTACTTTACAAAAAAACCAATTCCCCCTCTTCCTAGAACCATCCTTGACTAAAGATTCCTCCAACTAACTGAACTTCAGCTGACCTACTGCTGCTAGAGCAAGCCCTAGAAAACACTCTGCTCTCTTTCTCCAAACTAGAATGCTCCTTTTGTCCAGCATTTTCGATTAAAGCCTTATGCTCTGGTGAATCTTCTTCCACACTAATAAAATAATAGTTTACCATGGTCAAGAGGAGGTGTAATTAATTGGTTGTGGACCCACTGACTCAGGACCTAGGAAAAGGCTGGAAGCAGAAATAGGATGAGGCTATTTCCCAGGCAGATGTCTTAAACATTATCATAAAGAAAAAAGGTAAGATTCACAGAAAATGCTGGAGGGACAACACACTTCTATACATTTTAGGATCAAATCTTGTGCTGTTCGTCTGTATGCCTGTCATCTGGACTGAGACTGGAAAGATTTTCCAAAGCAAATGAGTAGAGCATGAAGAAGATGGGGTGGGAGAGAAGGATGCTCCATTTACTTAAGAAAAGCTTTTTTTTTTTCTTTTTTTGCAAGTCTTTTAACATAATCCAGCAGTTGCAAATAAACAATGGTGCTGATTACTAACGAACTGCATTAACCACTCAGAGGCCAGCAGAGCCTCCAGTTGGCCTAACTTCCTGTAAGTTTCAGGATGACTAGGCAGCATTTCTTTCAAAAGGATCAAGGCAGTTAAAATGTTTTCGGCGATCAGACTGGCTCCTGGTAGTTCAAATGGGGATGGGCTTCCCCTCCCTTTAGAACTGGACTGCGGGGAAACAAACAGTTGTCCTAGGGAGCCCTGACCACTCCACAACCCAGAGACAATGAAATCGGGTCTTTATACGCGATTCCAGAAGGCCTGAGCATGTTAAACTGGGAGATGGGGGCCTAGCCCCCAGCACCAGAGAGGGGCAGCTTTAAAAAGTCAAGTAACACTTGCTCAACAAAATTTTTTAAAAGTTCAAAATCAGCACGAGGGGTAGCTGCTGAAAAAGGCTGCTGAGATTGCAAGAAGGTTTTGCTTATCTTTTTATAGGAGAGGACAATGGAGAAATTACCCGACCAAGGTCACTTTCCATTAAAAAAAAAAACACACACACACAAAAAGAGGCTGGAAGCCTTAACAGAGCTAAAAACCTGTGTAAAGTCATGACTCCATGAAATCAGCAGCCTGGTGAGAATCTCTGCAAGAATCCTATAGGAAATGAAGGGCGGATTAGAGTAATTAAACGTAAAGTCTCCTCGAGAGCAACTTCTGTTCCTGAAGACTAGAGCCATTTCTGTGAAACGTATCATAGAAAAATTGTGAGGAGGATTTGCCAGGCAGCTCAGCCTCTCCACTTTCACATCAGGTCTGCAAACGCTATGATCTAAAAAGAACAGAGAGGTGATTTGGGGAGGGCATTAAATAATACACCTTATCAGAGAAACCCACTCCACTCTCCAGTCTTTGCAAAAGTCCACATGCTCGTGTAAGTGTAATATACTTAGAGGTTTCAAAAATTACACACATTTCCTCAAAAGAGATGTAAGGAAAAAATATAATCATGGGGTAAAGGCCAAACATTGTCTCTTCTGAATGCTTAAATAGCCAATTATGTGCCTTAATACATTAATTCTATGGAGAGAAAGAAGACTATTACAGGAAAGTTGAATAAGACATCTTAAAAAATGTACCCTGGGGCCTAAGTCCATTCAACTGACAGTAAAATCACCCCCTCAAAAAAGCAGTTTTATGCAACATCTAGTATTTTAATTTCCCAGCTGCCAAGAGAAATATATAAGGAGCAGAAATTAAACTAATTATGTCAGCAGCGCAGTGAACAAAACTTTAATTGTATTACACACCAGTTAGACATTTGCTGAACAATACAAAGGCCCTTAAGGGTAGAAACTTCTTTAGAATATAAATGATTCCCAATCAAATGACAAAAATTAGTCTGTTTGGGCAATAAACAGATTCATGGTTTAGACACAAACTTTCAACCAACATCATAATTCAATATAAAAAATAAATATATGGTATAAGAAAGAAATCTTGAAAATGGCTTTGAATCACTCTCTGATTTACATATGCTGTATCATTAATAGGTCCTTTAAGCCAGTATTGTACTAATCAGCTTTTTTAACATCCTGCCCACAAAAGGGCCTATTCATTTAGCTGGGAGACAGGTGTTAGCAACCAGCAACCTCTCTTTTAGCCTGGAGTTTCAGGGGCCTGGCCTGTGATTACTGGGGCATGATTGGCAAGTCGAAAGGAAGGGCACTTTGAAAGGGAGGAGAGAGGGAAAGAGAAACAAAAGAGACCGAAAGGGAGAACGGGAGATGAGGGAAGAAATGGATGTCAGCTGCTACTTAACGGGGCCACCCTTACAGCCTCCTAGACTGATGTGAGTGCCCGCGCACTACCACCCAGATAGACAGATATGTATGGCTGAATTTGGATGGCATTAATTCATTTCTGCAAACAGTAACTCTGGATATATGCCTATACTCCTCTCATTCTAAAAACACTTTTGAGTGTCCTATGACTCATTCTTCTTTACCCATATCATCCAGTTCCTAACTTTAGTTCTCACTCTTTCAGAGACCCTCTAAAAGAGCTGACAGAGTAGATATTCCTGGAAAGAGATACAGAGAAGGCCAGATTTAGAAAGACATCTTAAGCCTCTGGAATAGAAATCCTAGCAGAAAGTAGGAGAAGTGAACATTCATGGAGTTGCCTGCAATGTATAAAGAATGTATCTTCTCTCTTTTAATCCACGGAACAATCCCATCAGGTATTATTTTCATCTCGGGGATGAAGAAAATGAAGCTGACAAAGATTAAGGAACGTGTCTTGAAGTAGCAGAGGCCAGGAGGTGGAAGAATTGGGATTCAAAACCAGGTTTGTCTATTTCCTCAACTGTTACACTTTTCCCAAGTTTAATTCCCTAACTAACATGTTGAGTGCCCCAATTCTGTTTTAACTGGGATGGTTCTGTACTTCAGCAATTGTGCTTCCTTCCATGAACTCCGTAAAGGACCCGTGACTAAATTTTATTGACTATTAAGCCTCCATTATTTTCAATAAAGCTCTTTGGCTATGAAGCAGCGAAACATCTGGCAAGTTGGCTTTATTTTTAAATCCTACACGCGGAGAATTCCCAGGCATCTCTCCTATCCAACACTGATCGTAACTAGATTCGACTACCGATTCAGACCTCCAGTCGTTTCCACATTATCATTCATTTGTCCACTCAGGAAATAAAGGAAGCTACTTTCACCAACCCTCCCTCATGACTCCAGATAGATAATACAGCGGGAGGGCGGGGGGTGGGGGTGGGGGGCCTCTTTGTAAAGTAATTTACATAAAAGTTATAAAAGCTCTTTGTTATCTGTCATGACTAGGAAATGGGCTATTCTAGCAAATCAAACATCCTGGATACCATAATGATGCTTTTAAAGGGACTACCATTTGTAAAGAATTTCAAAGCAGTGCAACAGTGGCTCCCAAACCTGGCTGCATATCAGAATCGCTTTGGGGACCTTTTTGGAAATAGATGCCAGAATGGTTTTTAAAATGTAGATTCTTGGGGCGCCTGTGTGGCTCAGTCAGTTAAGCTTCTGACTCGGCTCAGGTCATGATCTCACTCAAGTCATGATCTCACAGTTCGTGGGTTGGAGCCCCCCATTGGGCTCTGTGCTGACAGCTCGGAGCATGGAGCCTGGTTTGGATTCTGTGTCTCCCTCTCTCTCTGCCCCTACACAGCTCATGCTCTGTGTCTCTCAAAAATAAAATAAACATTTTTACAAAATTAAAAAAATAAATAAATAAAATGTAGATTCTTGGTCATCACTCATTCACTCAATCAAATCTCCAGGAGGTGGGGCTGGGAAATCTGTATTTTTAAAGAACCCCTTAGTGACTCAGCTGCAAACTGCAGCTTTCAAGGAATGGCTGGCTTTTGGGAACTCCTTGCAATAAAACACACTAAAAAGGCTAAAGGTTGCACTGAATACAATGTGACCTTTTTTTACTGATTCGGGAAGACTTGGGGATCTCCCAATGGCTCTAGTTCATCATTCACTACTGTCACCAGTCACTGTACTGGCAAAACCAGAAAGGAAAGGTTAAGATTTTGTATTGGTACAAAGCTGGAAAAACCAGCTTTGGTTTTCCTATCAGATTCAAAAAGCTAATTTTCCCCCCAGAGGAAACACAGATTTTATGCTTGCTCTGAAAAAGGAAAATGTTTAAGATTGTGCAATAGGATTCTCTTAACCAACTGTTTGGCTCCAATTCAGAACGTTAACAGGCCCAAATGCATCAAAAATGGGGAATATTCAACCTGCACAGGGGAAAGCAAAGAAACTTCATGACCATCTTAATCAAGAGAAAGGAAGATAATGGGTTTAAAGTAAGAATGGCATTATAGGATTAGATAAAACCACTGTCCTGACCATGGCAACTGATAAATCCTGGAAACTGGGAGAGCCAAGGCCTAGGATTCCTTCCTGTCAGGGATGGCTTTCATTTGAGATGTAACAGAATATCCTATTAAAAGTCCTATTTAAAACACTGTTGATAATATAAAGTCACAATACAAGAAAATGACCAAACCATTTCCCTATTGAAAGAATGGGACTTCGTGTGTTTGCATATAAAAAGACTGTCCTTGTGTGTCAACTATAGTTCAATTAAAAAATAAACCAAAAAAAGGTAATAAAAAAATACAGATTGTCCTTATAATTACCAAAATCTTTCTTACATAAACACAAGTAACCACTACCAATAACCAGTAACCAAACAAAAATAATAACCAGTAATCATTACCAAACCAGTAATCATTACCAAACAATAATAAAGCAGCTCGTCCCTTGAGATTTAACCAATAGCAATTGAAAACTATGTATTCTCATTAAACTCTAAATTATAACTTAGCTCTGTATTGGAGAGGTGAGGAGATTCGAAAGGTACATAGGTTAAAACTTTCATCCCAAAATATAAACACTATGGTCAGTACAAGTTTGATATAAAAGTCTCTAGGGGTGCCTGGATGGCGCAGTCGGTTGAGCGACCAACTCTTGATTTCAGCTCAGGTCATGATCTTGAGGTTCGTGGGTTCAGGCCACGTGTGGAGCTGAGTGGATATTGTGGAGCCTGCGTGAGATTCTCTCCCTCCCACCCTCCCTCTCTCTCTCTCTCTCTCTCCCCCTCCCCCTGCTCGTGGGTGCAGCACTCTCTCTCAAAATAAATATTTTTTTAAGTCTCTAGTCTACCATTAAAGCAATAGCAGCATTAAAGATTCTATTATAAGACATCAAGGTGGAATTTGTCCCCCTAACACTCTTTAGGTGTCTATAGGTGTTTCCAGAAAGTTCTAGGGACAATACTCTTACAGATGGGTGTGGCTATAATAAACATGACAGTGAACATGTGTTTAGGGAAGAAATTGTGCCCTTTTTTGTTACTGTTGCTGTTTTGTCTTTTCTAAATGCTGGTAATTGAAAATGCTTTTTCCACTGCTATATTAAGAGGCCTTAAAGATGCATTATTAGATAGTGCTAAGCAGTTAGTTATGTCAACCCCTTGGCCATGAGAAAGATTAAAAACAAATTAATTTCTGGGGCACCTGGGTGGCTCAGTCGGTTAAGCGACCGACTTCGGCTCAGGTCATGATCTCACAGTTGGTGAGTTTGAGCCCCGCGTCGGGCTCTGTGTTAACAGCTCAGAGCCTGGAGCCTACTTCAGATTCTGTGTCCCCCCTCCCCTGCTCACACTCTGTCTCTCTGTCTCTCAATAATAAATAAAAACATTAAAAAATTTTTAAAAAAACAAATTAATTTCTAATCTGAGAACAGCTCTTGTTTTGTGCGTATTTTAGCAAATGGTTAAATTAAGTCAATTTAGAGAATTTAAAACCCTTGATCCCAATGTAAACAGTCAGAGTAACAGCTCTCTACCTCTACCTGACCAATTTGAAAGTTTTTAGTGGGCTTATCTTCATAATTAGGTATAGACATTAAAGTGTGTGGGTGTCTCCTAGATTACATGGAAATTTCCTTCAAGCACAATCAAGTTATTATTTAGCCTTGCCACATCAAGTTGTTATACACAACTTCCAAACTTAAGAAAAATAACACCTCTAAATCAACTGTACTTTATGAACTGTACTCTGAAGTCCAAAATTATTAGGAAATATGCCATAATGCTTCAGAAATACTTGCCATCACCCACTTCCTTGAATGTGAAAAAGAACACAAAAAACGATAAAGAAGTTATTCAAACCTGAAATCCCCTGAACAGAGAGAGCAACCCTGCATCTCCCAACCCTGGAACTCTGTATAGGAACTCGGCCCAGCACCTGTCCCCTGCCTACTCCCACTCCTAAAAAAAATGGCTCAATAAATAGGACACCTTTGGTCACATTGCAGTAACTTGAATTGTCACTAAGAAAATCACAAGGCTCCCCAGACAGCTGTAGCAACAGGAGTGACGGGAAATCTTCCCGGTCCTCCAAACCACCTGTAAAAGGGGATGAATAAGGAACTCGCTGCTTTCTAGAAGGCCACATGCACCTGTGGATGTCTGTAATTAGGTCACCGTGGCCTTTAGCCAAGGTGCAAAGTGACAGTAGTGGGTAAAGCCCTATTTCCAAGCTAACCGTAATTCCTCCCTGCGGTAGACTGGGAGGAGCTTGATACACCCTTCCTTGATTACACAAGCAGTTTTTTCCCACTAGAATAAATGACAGGCCAACAAAAAGGAGAAAATATGCTGTTGTTTGTATCTTCTACCGGCCCGAAATCAGTCTCTGAGCAGATGCCTGCCATGCTCTGACTCCCCTGGTCTAGCCATACTTCCCTACGCCTGGGCAAATGTCTCAGGGGCTGCCGGCTGCAGAGAGGCCCCACTTCCCTCTCCGTCTTGGCCACTGACGACCTCACACACCACCTCACACGAACAGAGGACAAATCCCTAAAGCGGGAGGGGGTGGGGGGAGCACTTTCCCAAACTTCTCCACTAAGCCTCCAAACTCCAGCCGCCTCCTTCCGAGAGGCCCGAAAGGCTCCTCCGCTAGGAAGCAGGGACAAGCCAGCTCCTTTAAGGGGACACCAGGCCGCCGCGTCCCTGACTCAGTTTCCTCTGCCGTAAGGCGGCATCTTTCCCCCCACAAACCAATTGAACCTGCCGGTATGTAAGGCGTTTGGGGATATTTGAAAAGACCCGTCTCCTGTTACTGCCCCCACAGGTGAAATGCTTTCTTTGGAGGGACTTTTACTGGGACAGGTGCGAGCTGCCCCGGATGCGGAGACTTCCAGCGAGGCAGTGAGAGTCCCAGGCCGCGCCCCGCACGGAGGAGGCGCTTCCAGACCACAGCGCGGCGAGAGCCGAGGCCGAGCAGCGCCCCCACCCCGGCCTCCCCCAGGACCCCACCCAGGCCGGGCGCCCCGCGGATCCCAGCGCCGCCGCCGCCTCCTCACCTGCCGCGGCCGCCCGCCCGGTCCGCACCTGGGAGGGGAGGGGAGGGGAGGAGCCGGATCCGGGCCGCGGACGCCTCAGGCAGGGGGGCTTCAGACTCCGCCGCGGCGGCGTCTCCGGGGCTGAGGGGCACCGGGGGGCGGTCGCGACATCCTCACGGGCGGCCCCAGGAAGTTGGCCCCCCCACCCATCCCCAGCCGCCCGGCCCGGCCGCTCCCGCCCCTCGCGCGGCCCCGCCCCCGGCGCGGTCCCGCCCCCTCTCGGGAGCGCGCCTCCGCTCCCGCAGCGCCCGAGCCACCATAGAGAGGGGCGAGGCACGCGGCGGGCTAGAGCGCAGCCTCCGAGCGCGCCCCCTGGCGGAGCTGAGGCCGCCGGAGGCGGGGCTGGCCAAGTCTGAACCTGAGTCCCGCGGATGCCTGCATTCGCCCCTATCTGGGCATCCCTCTGCTCCTCGTTGCCTTGGTCACCAGACTGTGCGACGAGCTGGAGTCCAGGTCTGAGGCTCAGCTAGATGGTGGTCCAGCCTGGTGACCTTGAACGAGTCCCTTAACATCTTTGAACTGGTTTCGTTGTAAGAGGTTGTGAGTCGCCTCTCCTATCTCATTGTTCCTCACAACAAATGCTATAAGCAGGTAATGGTTCCTAATGGAGGCAACCCGGGCCCATCAGGGTTCATTAGTTTAGTCAAGGTTCTGTAGCTGGAAAGCTATTAGAAGCCAGATCTGTAAGACATCAAAACCCATGCTTGTCCCACTCACTCGCTGCCACCTCCCTTTTCTAGGATTTCCCAGTCTAAACCCCCAGGGTTAGTTTTACCCTAAGAGGGTGAGGAAACTGCTCAGAGGAAGGCCTTAGTAAAAGGAAAATGACCCTGTGCTTGGGAGCCCACCCTGGCTATTCATCTGCTGTGTACCTTTCAGCAGGTACTAACACCTCCGAACTCCAGCTTCCTCATTCTTGAAAGAATTGGAATGGTTTAGGAGGTAGGTTGGTATGAGGATTACGGAGCACTACGGAGAAGTGCTTAGCAAACTATAAAGCACATGGGTTGCATGGGGGATCGTTAGCCAGTGTAGACTAGGAAAATGCCTTAGGAAAATAATATACATTCTCATCATTCTTCTGACCAAGTCTAGTGATACTTTCTCCTATTTTTAGGTTCCTATCAAAACCTCCCACAGTTGTGAACAGTTTGTATTTGAAAATAAGGAGCATCACAAGGAAGTGATGTAAAAATGCTATCATTTATATACGTAGACTCTCACAAGTATGATTCCAATCTTCACAACCCAGCAAACTGAGTCCTGTCATTCCCATGTTATTAACGAGGATCTGAAGATTAATTCACCCAAAGCCACACAGGTAGAAAAAGGCTAAGTTGAAATTTTAAACCAGGTGTTTCCATCCCCAGGAACTCATGAAAAGACTAGCCTTCTAGAGGCCTCCTACCCCTAAATTAAATGTGCTCATCTTTTTCCTACCTGACTATATTCGTAACTTTCCTTGATGGAATTCTGTCCTCTCTGCTTCACTCCAGGGCTTTAATTCCCCCAGTGAAGGCATTTATTGTCTCTTATTTTCCCCTCTCAGGACATTGTTCATCTTCATTCTAAAATGGATTTGTGACCTGTGATTAAGGCCCAGTATTCTCCACCTGATCTCTCCTTCTCTCAGTGTTAATTATAGTCATAGAAAGTTAATAGGTTCAGAGCAAGGATAGGGTGAGGCCCAGAGATGTTTTTGTAAGCTCAGTTTACAGGCCGAATGCTCAGTTCCAAAGGGAAGTGCGCTCAATCCATGGGTTAGAGCCTAGATTCATAACATCCTATGGAGGTCATTTTTTTCCCAGGGCCCTCTGGTCCATATTATAGCTAAATCATTGGAATGCTGCTAAATAATGTGCAGATCTCTGAAGCAAGGAGGTCTCAGAGCTGCATTTACCCACACTCTTCATTTCTCCACCTTTAGCATTATCACCATCACTATTTTTCATCTTTATCGTGTCCTTCTGCAGAGGCACTCAATAATGTACCCATTGTGCAAGTAATCTAAAATCCTTTTCAGCAAGCAATAGTATTTAGTAGTAATAAAACACTAATTTGTCTACCAAGTGACATATTTATAGGAGCAGTTTACTTTGACATATTTTTATTATTTCTACTCATTTGCTAAGTACTTTCCAATACATATTTATGAAGCACATGCCTTTCCCAAAACAGTAGTGAAAAAATAAATCATATCATTTCTTTTATTAGTAGCAGCATGGTTTGTAAGTTCTAGTGCCCTGATTTTGTTACTTCTGGCAAGAGCCGAAAGAATTAATGGTGATTGAGCACCTACTAGGTGCCAGACCCTCTATGGAAGGCATTTTGCATAGATTATCTGTTAAATTCCCCTGAGACAATGTAATTTTACCAATAAGGAAAATATAATTCCCCCGCAACATAGATTTTACCAGTGAGACAGACACCTTACCTTGCCTGAGTAATTTGGCCAGAAAGAGCCCCGCAGCATTTTGAACCTGGATCTTTTCCTTATCCAAAACCCCAAATCATCATTCTACTTCATCAGCCCCCTCTTAACTTCTCTGAACCTAGTAAATTATGTAAAATACAAAGTATTCCTTTCTGAAAGAGGCCATGTAGATTACCCCAGAATGGAACAGAGATAAGACACAAGATGTTAACCCCAATTTTTCTATAGTAGGTAACTGTCTAAGGGAATTATTCCCTAAGAAATCAGTGGTAGGGTATTTTCCAAAGGGAAGGGCCAGTACAAGAGTTCTACTCATTGCTGGGGACAGGCCTGGTTACGTAGCTTGCAGGGCACAGTGCAAAATATGGGATGCTTGTTCCAAAAGTATCAAGAATTTCAGGATGGCAACAGTAGAATATAAGCACAGGGCTCTGTGCAACTGCACTGGTCATACTTCCTTGAAGCTGGCCTTGCTCGGACAGAAGGAAGCTGTCACTAATTATCTCCCAGGCATCAGAAGCCTCATAATAATAATATGAGGTTAAGTCCCATTATAGGCCTGGAAAAGTCTTCAGTGCTTTACGTAAACCATATGAACCTAAAGCAATTATAAGCAGCAGGTCTTATTTTCCCCATTTCACAGATGAAACTGAGGCTTAAGGAGTCTAAGTGATGCAGCCTCTTGTAAATTCCCTAGGGGAAATTGGAAAGAGCTAATAAAGTAGATCTCTGATCCAGCTTTTTATGGTGAACTAAGCTGAAAAGAGCTCAGGATGTGTAGCCTTGGCTGCTCTCTGGGCAAAATATGAAAAATAATCTTTTTTGTTTGTTTGTTTGTTTGTTTGTTTTAGGATTTTATATTTAAGTAATCTCTACACCCAACATGGGGCTCAAACTCACAACCCCTAGATTAAGAGCTACATGCCCTTCCGACTGAGCCAGTGAGGCACTCCAACAAAGAGTTTTATCAAAACGTTTACATATTCACAGCTGAAGGCAGCATGAGGATGGACAGAAGAGTTTAGAATGAGACAGACCCGAGCTTGGATTCTGTTGCTATCACTTATTAGCCTTATGTCCTTAGCCTTGCTGGGCTCCTATTGTCTGTACAATGGAAATGATTCCCCATGCTAGAAGGGTGTCTGTTCTAAGATCTAAATGAGATGTGTACAAAGGGCCTAAGCACATGAGAGCCTTGAAAAACTTGCCTTCTGGACTTGGGGCTGCCCACCGGATGTCTAATTCCTCCATGCAACTCCCTCCTTTCTAGTAGTGCCCCCATTTCCCAGAAGGCCACAGCATGTGCTTAAAAGAAGCCTGACCCCAGCCCTAAGGCTATTTTCTTGTTGGTCTGAGCCAATCACAGACCTATTTCCCTTGCCATGATTTAGGTGTGGGCTATAAGAAAGCAATTCTGTGCTAAGGTATGAGGTAAATCTGCTCTGGCCGGAAGTTGAATTTTCCTGGTTCTTAAAAGGACCCAAGGCCCGGGTTCCTGCCTGTATATACTGTCATGTCTGGATTGATGCTCAGAATGGCCACATCCAGAATTTAATGAGGAAAATGAGCTTGAAGACAAAACCAACACAAAAGGAAGGCAGAGTGGAGAAATGAAAGAGGCCTTATACCCCTTCACACTGAGCCACTGAACAAGCCAAACTCGGACTCCTTGTAACTGGAGATAATGTCCTTATTGTTTAAGCCTCTTTAGGCCAGGTTTTGTTACTTGCAGTGGAGAGCAGCCTCAAGGAGACCTGGACCTTTTTTTGCCTGAGAGTCTCTGGGGGCTCAGGTGCCTGACTTAAAGTCATCAAGTGCCAGCCTGGAGTAGGGACTCAACATTAATTTTTTTCTAATATCAAACCCAGGACATACAAGAATCCTCCGTAGAAAGGTATATAAAAAGCTACTCTGGGGAATCAATGACTATCTAGATCTAGAGAAAAACATCCCTGCGTTCCTCATTTGCCATCTTTAAAATGCACTAGAGCCCACCCATTCATATAGTTAACCATTACTGAGCTCCCAGACCGCAGAGAGAACAAATGGAAAATTGACATGGGGGCTCTTAAAATGGATCTTGAGCTCGTGGGCAGACAAGTGAACAGAAAGAGAGGCAGAGAGGGGTTATGATGTCTATCTAGACAATACTTGCTGCATAAAAAAGGGAGGATGTCAGGGTGAGTGTGCACCTGACACAGCAGACACATAAGCAAAGGGAGCAAAAGGCACTTGGGCAGAAGAGCCAGCCTGGCCCGAGGCCTGCTAGGCCAACGCACCGTGCAGCCTGCCCAGAATGGAGTGTGCAGTGGCAGCACGCAGGGTGAGGTGAAGCCCTGGTCTGAGAGCAAGATCCAGGGAGGAAGCAAGCTTGGGGGTTGGGGGGACAGGATCCTGCAGGAATGTCACAAGGTGGTCTGGAGCAGCAGTGAATGGGGCAGCTTCCCGTGGCCAGTGAGGCCACCTGGGTGATGGCTGTGGCACCCTGAGTTGCAGTGAATTGTCCAGGGGAAGAGAAGTATGCAGATGGGAAACTAAAGGTAACAAGGAGACCCAAAGGTCTCTGGGGTCCTGGGTGCCCGCTCCTGTTCTGTCATGGGACCATCACTCCTCCTCTTTGGGCCTCAGTTTCCCTCTCTGGTTGGTCGTGACTATCTGGACTCCTGAGTTCCATAAAAAAAAGAACCCTTGAGTGATTGGGGAGACCGCTGTGCAGAAATTACCTCTGTGGGCTCAAAGTGCCCAAATGTCAGGAGCGGCAGGGATTTGCAACTCCTAGTTTAACATATTTTTCCCTGCTATGGTTGCAGAAATGCGCCAGCCCCTCATGGTGTGAAGATACTGAACATTAATTTTTCTCAGGGTCCTCTCTGCAAGCAGCAGTGCCGGGCTCCCCCTCATCTTAGGCTCACTAACCCTGTCTTCGTTCAGGCAGATACCCCGGAGCCAGCATGCTGCTCGTTCCCGGTCCTCCATGCTTCCTGCTTCTGCCTCGGCTACGTTCATCATCTTAATGTCCTAGCTTCCCCCTGTAACTCTGACCCCCCTTTTCCTGCAGCCAAGACACAACTAATTAATTACATGATAGGCTCTCTAACCAAGAAAGGCGACCTTCCTTTAAAAAATGTAGTCAGTAAACAATTCTGATCATTTCTCTACTTTGCCTTTTATTATTCTTTCCCTGGTGTCCTCCTCACCACCCCCTGTCACCCCCCCCCCCCCCCCAGCCACGGCTACAGCCCTCAGATGGATGGCCACAGTGCCAATAACAGACAGGGGGGTTATTTCATACACTAGGGCACCAGGCTGTGGTACAGCTGGCAGGAAGAGAAGGGTAATTATATTGCATCTCGGAGCCACTGGCAATGAATTTCTGCATAAAGGACTAGATTTGCCATGTATTATTTACACCAGCATCAATTTTCCCAGCTGGCTCTATTTACTGTGCAAATTCTCCTCTGTCTGTTTATGGGCAAGGCCATGGTTCAGCACCTTTGGCTACTCTATACTGTAGAGGGGCCCTGCAAGGCACCGTGCATAATAAACAAGTAGCTGGATTCACTGTGGTCACATCCTCCCTTCCTGTTAGATTATATCCCTGGGACTGCAGGGAGTTCACAATCTCACCTAGTCATGGTGATGCATGCAGGTGTGTGAAACCAAATCAGCAAGAGGGAAAAAAGGAATAACCGTTCTTTGGAACCTCACTAGGGGAAACTGAAAAACAACCTTCTGGGGGGAAATTAGGTGGCTTTGGGGCTCAGGGAATTTCGTCTTTGTATTTTTCAGAACATGACATAGATAAAGGTTTTGCATTTACAAGGGCACTTCCACCTAGTACCTCAGAGACAAAGCTAGGGGAGCTCCATCTTACGGATGGAAAAACAGAGGCCAAAAACCCCCAAACAAAAACAAACAAAACAGAGAGAAGCGGGGGCAAGCTGGAGGCTTCATGGCTCAGTCACTGTGTAAGGATGGAGTGCAGGCACAACGATGACACACAGGGTTCTGCTCAGTTACTAGCATGCCTCTTCAGAAATGCCCTAAGCCAGAGTGAACTCAGCTCCCACTGGAAACATACATGATAGAAACAAGGAAGAGGGGCGCCTGGGTGGCGCAGTCGGTTAAGCGTCCGACTTCAGCCAGGTCACGATCTCGCGGTCCGTGAGTTCGAGCCCCGCGTCGGGCTCTGGGCTGATGGCTCGGAGCCTGGAGCCTGTTTCCGATTCTGTGTCTCCCTCTCTCTCTGCCCCTCCCCCGTTCATGCTCTGTCTCTCTCTGTCCCAAAAAAATAAATAAAAAACGTTGAAAAAAAAAAAAATTTAAAAAAAAAAAAAAAAAAAAAAAAAAAAGAAACAAGGAAGAAAACTTGGCACTGGCATGGATTTCTGGGTCCTTCCACCACAGCACCTCTCTTGCCTGTAGCTCTGTTTCCACAGAAAGAGAAGCTGAAGAAACAGAGATGCCTCTTCTGTCCAGCCCAAGAGCTTCGAGTGGAATCCCAAGCGCTGGGTGGCAGTGAACAGCAGGTGTTACTGTGCACAGAGTTGGGGGGCCCATGATGGCCCTCCCTTTCCCAATCAGTAGAACAGTCACATCTGATCTCCCTGTGACGTGGGGCTCTGCTCTGGAGTCCCCCAGGTTCCAATGTCTACCATCTCCTGGAAACCTGTTGGCTGGGAGAAGACAGGAGGGAAGGGTAAGTTTTTGAGTGAAGCAGCCCAAGCCGGTGGCCACTTTGGTTGCAGGGTCTCAGCATCCAAGACGTCTCTATAAGACATCTGGGCCCAGATTCCTGGCTTTCCCCTGGGGCTGGCTCACCAGACGGGGAGATTTGGTCAGATAGGCCCTGCGCCAACTGCCTGACGTCCCTGCCCCTTCCTCAATGTCCAGGAGAATCCGGGTGCTGGGTACAAAGCTCCAGGAGCGTCCAAGGGCAGGTTTGAGCTTCCCACTGTCCCTGTCTCGGGTCATGTGATTGGTCACCTGGGGAAGAAAGCATCAAAGACTTAATGCAAGTGTAGAGGACATCAGTTCCTACTGCTTCATTCTACAAGTGGGAAAACTGAGGCCTCGCACAGAGAAATGACTTCCCCAAGGCTTCATAAGTTAGTAACAGCAGGTCTTGCGTTAAGAACCGTGGGTCCTCACTTGTGCTCAACTCTTTCCATTAAATCACAATGCCTCAGGCTGGACTTGGACAGAAGGTGATGGGGCATGTGTCTGGGAAAAGCAGTGTTGTCTGCACTTTGCTGAAGGGAAGCCAGCGGTGGGCTTCCCCGACCCAGCAGACAGGCATCCCGAGACCACATCCACCCAGGCTTTTGTGTCAGGGAGTGCCTCTGTGTGTGGGGAGGTTGGGGGAGCTTTGAAAGGGAGGTCATAATCTGGTCAGTCCGTTCTACTCTGCCCAGGATAGTCATAGGTAGGCGACCTGAGCCTCACGGCATCCTCTTAATAAGATTCTCCCCACCAGACCCCAACCAGTGGCAGGGGCTGTGGTTTATTCGTCACCGAGTCCCCACTGCCTGAGCCAGAGGCACAAGCAGGTGATCACGTGCATTCTAAAGTCAGGAGAGGGAGGCCCTGGGACTCAAGAACACTGCTGGTGGGTGTAGAAATGAGAATACCTCCCTGGAAATTAGTTGGCAATACTGTATCTACACATTTAAAAATGCATGCACCCTCGGGGTGCCTGGGTGGTTCGGTTGGTTAAGCGTCTGACTTCAGCTCAGGTCATGGTCTCATGGCCCCGTCGGGCTCCCCGTCGTGCTCTGTGTTGACAGCACAGATCTTGGAGCCTACTTCAGACTGTGTCTACCTCTCTCTGCCCCTCCCCTGCTTGTGTGTGCTCCTTTTCTCTCAAAAATAAGTAAATAAACATTAAAAAAAAAAAAAAAAAAGAAAAAGAAAATGCATGCAACCCTGACTCAGGGAATATACTTCCAGGAGTTCGAGGAAATAATATGAAATGTGCAAAGAGATTTAGGTATCAGCATGTTGTTCACTGGTGTCTTCCTTAAAATAAGAGGAAAACCAGGAATGACCTACAGGCCCCAAGATCATTATGGTATACGATCTGGGCTGGCAAACTAATAACCAAATGTGGCCCAAAATTGTTATTGAAAATCAAATGTGACTGGAACATAGCCATGCCCTTTTGCTTAAGTATTGTCTATGGCTGCTCTCATGCTATCTAGGCAGAGTTGAGTGGTTGTGATGCAAACCATATGGCCATAAAGCCTCAACTATTTACTGTCTGGCCCTCTACAGAAAACTTTGCTGACCCCTGTAACCTAGGTATTAGATAAAATATATAACTGCTAAAAATGGCATTCTTAAAACATCTAAAGACATGGGAAATGGAATGAGTTTTTTTTTAAAAATTTTATTTATTATGAGAGAGAGAGAGAGGCAGAGAGAGGGAGGGAGGGAGAAAGAGAAGCCCAAGCAAGCTCCACACTGTCAGCACACAGCCCAAAATGGGGCTCGATCCCACAAACTGTGCGATCATGACCTAAGCTAAAATCAAGAGTCAGACGCTTAACCAACTGAGCCACCCAGGTGCCCTCAGTTTTTTTTTTAAACAAGGTTACAGTTTGGTTGGAAAGCTGGTTAAACGTATAGGTATATATGCAGAGAAAAAAGATCCTATGGAGATATACAAAAATATTAATATGATTTCTGTGGATGTGGCGCTTTATTGCAAATTTGATTCCTATATTTAACTATTTTGCCCTATGAGAAGCATGCAGACTTAAAAGGCAAAACTATTGAGATAGAAACCAGATTGGTGGTTGTCTGGGGCTGGGTGACCTTTTTGGGGTGACCAAAATAGTCCAGATCTTGATTGTGCCAGGGTAACAAGACTGGATACATTAGTATCTGTTAGCCAAACTTTAAATGAGAAGAGAGTTACTCTGTGTGAATTATACCCCAATAAACCTGTCTTAAAGTAAAAAGAAAAACAAGACTGTCCTTGACCCCTTGGCTATTTATGTCCAATCCCGTCAAAATCCAGGGCTCGATGACCGAGGGAAGTTGGGCCAGGACCTTTTCCTAAAGGGCCGCTTTCGGGTTTCAGAGGCTGCCATTTAAGGGAAGTAAACAGCCTAGAAACTGAATTAGAAATTGAATTCATGTGCTCCCTTGGCAAAGCCCTGGGATCAGACACAAAAGCAGCAAGCTGGCCAAGCCCAGTTCCTCACCATTACCGCCACACCAACGTCCCGGGCCAGGGTCTTCAGCTCTCGAGCCAGCTGCATCATCAAGGCCAAACCTGGAAGAGAAGCAAAGGGCGAGGGCAGCAGGGCACCCGGGACTAGGCTGGATGGGGACTGGATTTCAGAGCTGGGAGGCAAGGTCATGTCCCGGACTGTGGGCTCTGCCACACCTCTTACCTTCCCTCTGCTGACCTCCCAGAAGTGGGGAGACCACAGCAGTGACCGAGTCCACAACCACCACCTTCACAGTCGCTGAGGCACTGCTCACCTGGGGAGAAGCAGGTGCCATGAACCAGTTAGTCTCTAGGGGGTGTCCATTACAGGACAAGATTGCTCCTCTATCCGGAACTGGTAAGAAGTAAGTTCCCCAACCCCAAATATTAGCTGTGCAGGTTTCACGGACTTTCAGTCCCCCACCCCACCTCCTATGTAGGTATGAGAGATTTTACTGAAGACTTGGGTGGAGAGAGAGGTTTTAAATCAAAGGACATCACAGATATCCCAAAATATATTTGCGAAATCCCTGTTCCAAGTTCTATAGCCCTAGCCATGAATTTTCTTTTTCTTTTTTTAGGATTTTATTTTATTTTATCTTATTTTTTAGAGAGCACATACACACACGTGCGAGGGGGATAAGCAGAGGAGGGAAGAGAGAGAATCTTTCTTTTTTTTAATGTTTATTTCTTTTGAGATAAAGCATGAGAACAGGGGAGAGGCAGAGAGAGAGAGGGACAGACAGAATCCCAAGCAGGCTCCCAGCTGTCAGCACGGAGCCCCACACAGGGTTTGATCTCACAAACTGTGAGATCATGACCTAAGCCAAAATCAAGAGTAGGGTGTTAACTGCCTGAGCCACCCAGGTACCCCGAGAGAATCTCAAGCAAGTTCCATGCTCATGTGGAGCCCAACTCAGGACTCGATCCCACGACCCTGGGATCACAAGCCGAGACGGAATCAAGAGCTGAACGCTCAATCGACTGACCCACCCAGGCACCCCTTAAGATTTTATTATATTTTTTAAGTGTATTTACTTATTTTGAGAGAGAGAGAAAGAGCGCATGAGCAGGGGAGGGGCAGAGAGAGAGGAGAGAGAAAATCCCAAGCAGGCTCAGCATTGTCAGTGCAGACCCTGATGTGGGGCTCAGTCCTGCGAACTGTGAGATCACGACCTGAGCCGAAACCAGGAGTCAGATGCTTAACCGACTGAGCCACCCAGGCACTCCTTAAGATTTTATTTTTAAGTAATCTCTATACCCAACGTGTGGCTCGAACTCACAACCTTGAGATCAAGAGTTACATGCTCTACTGACTGACCCAGCCAGGTGCTCCAGTCCTGAATTTTCTTAGCAGCCATCTTTCTCCTGATGGCCAGCCCTCCACCATCTTTTCAGGTCCCTCTTCCCCCTCTCCTTCCTACTCCCCAAATTCCTAACTCCCTGTGCTGAAGGGTTAGCCTTCTCTTTACTTCACTCTTTCCAGATCATCATGCCTCTAGGGCCTCATCTTCCACATCTGAAGTGGTTCTAAATCTAGACTATATAGACAGCCATCTGTTAAAACCATAAACTTTTGTCTTTACACAAGCATTAGCATCTTGGACCTAACTTCCCTTACTCCTTATATACAAGTCATTTGCTGATTCTGTTTCTACAGCTTTCTTTCTCACTTCATGCCGACCAGATCTTGGATATTCAGCATTATCTGGCCTGTCTTTTGCATGTCTTCGTTCATCTTCCAGTTTCTGACTCTCGGCCATCAGCTTGTCTAAGAGAAGACGGCAGAAGAGAAGCTAAAGCTGAAATCAGCTTAACTCTTCCTCACTCTGGGAGAGCAGGTTGAAATCTCTGGCTAAAATGGGGACAGCCAGCCTTTCACTGCTGGCAACTATGGAGTTATCAGGTCATCCATGGCAGACAGAACCTAAAGCAGCCCTTGACCCCCACCTCCAGGTGTACAAGCTCTCATATAATCCCCTCCCCCCAACTACAGGTGAGTCTTATGGCTTGCTTCTGACTAATACGGTGTCAAAGGTGTTGGAATGTTACTCTCTTGTCTAGGCTACGTTATATGGCAAAGGTAATGAGACATCACTCCCAAGATTACATTATGTTATATGAGACTGTGTGTTGCTCTCATTCTTGTGCTGTCTTGACGAAGCAAGTGGTCATGCTGCGAACTGCTATGGAAAGGGCCACATGGCAGACAACAGGGGGCAGTGTGCCAGCAAGAAACTGGACCCCACTAGGAAATGAATTCTGACAACAACCTGAGTGAACTTATAAGTGGATTCTCCCCCAGTTGAGCCTCCAGATAAGAACACAGCCCAGCTGCTATCTTGATTACAGACTACTGAGATCCTAAGCAGAGGCCCCAGCTAACTGTGCCAGACTCCTGACCCATAGAAATTGTGAGGTAGTAAACATGTGTTGTTTTAAGTCATTAAATTTATGTAATTTGTTATACAATAATAGGATATATACTATCATAACGGTCTTCCAGTAAAAAAATACAGTCATTTGACTTGGGAGTTGAGAGATTTGGGTTATTCGCTTAGTTCTTATCCTTATTATGTGGTGACTATAAATAACTTACTAAACTTCTCTGGCCCTCACTCTCATCTCTAGAAATAGAGGGTTGGATTAGATCAAGGTTACTTGACTTCATGTCTCAACACACATGGGTCATAATCAGCGATGGCTCCTATGGCAAGTATCTGTTCAGTACATTCTAAAGTTTGTAAAAATGATTTACTTTACATGCACATGTTATGCTTTGGGATCAGAGTTTAACATGAATTGAGCTATTCTTTTTTTTCTTTTTTTAATGAATTGAGCTATTCTAAGATGTCTTTCTAAATCTAGTAGCTCATAAATCAGTGCACCAAATCCTAAGTACCTAGGCAAGTATAGTGCAGTACCAACCCAAATGCCATTCTAAACTCCTCTTCCTTGTTAACAGGATTCTGAAGGTTTTCAGGTACTGGGCAGAAATCTCCTGACATCATGGAAAGTGGGCCCAACTCCTAGTCTGAGATACACATAAAACTCTGTTTTGCCCAACTAGATGTAAAGCAAAGTCTACTAGTGGCTTCTGAAGACAGATTTTTCTTTCCTGATCAAAGGAGAGAAGTGCAGAAAAGGGGCCATCTATTACTGCCCTGAACACTGGGGTTGATGTGTAAAGACATAAGGCTTAGAGCTATAGCAGCCACTTTGCAATCATGAGGGGAAAGAGCAAGAGAATCAGACACACCAACCTAGAGCCCTGATACTGTGGACCAGCCAACCTCCAGACTCATGTGAGATAATTAAATGTCCTCAAGGTTCATGTGTCTGTCAGGCAGACTCTATCACTTGCAGCTGAAAGTAATCCTAGCTGATCCTGTGGGGGAATGAATGCAGAAATGAGTATGACAGGATCCTTGCACTCAAGGGTCTTACTGTTCAGCGGGAAAGACGGGCATGTAAACAATGAGGTACTCAGGAATGGATTTAGCACTCAGGAGTCCCATCCTGGAAGTGGCATGCACAGCTGGAGTCACCAGATTGCACATCTGCATTTCCAAACAGTCTGTCGTAGGGCACCTGCCCACATACAGATTGCCCCGGCAAGTTGGGTAAAGCAGGAAGGGACAGAACAGCAGGCTCACCTGCTGGGACATAGCGCCTCGGAGGTCCTGCAATACGTCCAACATCTGGAAGATGTCAAATGCACGAACCACCTGGATCCTCTGGAGAGCTCCTGCCTAAAGAGGTGGGAAAGAGAAGGAGGGGCTTTCAATAAGAAGGAGCAGGGGATCAAGCAAGTTAAAGAGGGATTTTAAACCTGAGCAGACGCATCTAGACATAAGGACTCAAGTCCAAGATGGCAGATGGGCTTTGTCTACTGGGCCAGTTCTCACACTGGTGGTTGCCGGGTGCTGACCTACAAAGCCAAGTCAGAGTGCAGTCAGGGAAGTACGACTGGCAGGTCTGGTTAGGAACGTCTGCTGAGAGCAAGCAATGGGATGCTGGGTGTTTGCCAGCCATGACTTAGGGTGCGCAAGGGGTTGGATTACCTGGGAGATCAGTGCGGTAGCATCCCAGCTAGGATAATGTCATAACAGGGGAAGCTTGAAGAGTACAGGAAGTATTAATAGAAATGACTATTAATCCAAATGACCATAATTCTTGCAGTATAAGGGATACTTGGGTCTTTCTGTGTCAGAACCTCAAAGGAACTCAACCCTCCTACCCTTTACCTGCTCCTCCTCATCTGGGGTTCTAGCCTGAAGCAGCTGGAGGAGGCGGGAGGCTGTCAGTCCTCCATTGGAATCAACGTATACAACATTCTGCTGCAAGCCATAGGCCACATTTGCAGCCACACAAAGACATACCTGAAAAGACAAGGCATTGGGAGAACTTGAGCCCCCAAAATGAGAACTCCCCACCAAATCCTGTCCAAATCCCAGTGACACGATCGAGCCAAGTTCAAGCCCCACTCCTCATCACCCATCCTCTCTCTTCCAAGTTCTGAGTCACAAGCACATTGGCAGAAACTCCCTCAGGGATACGGAGCTATGCACCCACCTCCCCCTGTCCTCCTGGCTGCTGGCCGCACATGTACCTGGGTTTTGCCACTACCTGGGCCTCCTACAATTTCAGTCACTTCTCCAGTGTAGAGACCAGCATCAAGCAGTTTGTCCAGGCTGATGAAAGAAGAGGAGGAAGGAAGAGAATCAACCCAGGGGACTGGAGGGAACAGAGGGGAGTAGGAACCAAGAAGAAAAGGAAGACATTCCTTCCCAGCACTGGTTCTGCCCAGATGATCTGAACATCTCTGGGGAAAGAGGGCACAGCTACAAGATCCTGCTTGGGGCCCTCCTCATCTGTTCACTCTCAGCCTAAAGATCACTCCCCACAGAGGTCTCCGCCGCCCCATCAAAAGGTCCTCCTTCCTGATCTGAATCTCAGTCCCTTGTGGGTTTCCTTTAAACTCTGAAATAATTATAGATTCATTAGGAAGTTGCACAAAAAAAAAATCGTACAGGGGTGTTGCATGTACCCTTCGCCTCACTGTCCCTAACGGCAGCCCCCTGCACTGTAAGATACACTGTACCACAGTACAACATCGCCAGGCGACCCTAGTGCAATCTGCAGAGCTTATCCAGATATCCCCAGTGTTATGTGTGTGCGCGTACAGTTCTATGGAATCGTATCACACGTGGTTTATGCAACCACCACAATCAAGATACAGAATGTTTCCATCACTATAAGGCTCCCTTTATAGCCACCCTTTTATAGCCACACCCCTCCATTCAACCCCTACTCCCCTAACCCCTGGAAACCACCAATCTGTTCTTTATCTCTATCATGTTGTTTCAAGAATGTTATGGACATAGAATCACACTGTATGCAGCCATTGTGGCTGGTTTCTTTTGCTCAGCATCATTCCCTTGAGATCCATCCAAGTTGTTGTATCCATAGCTGTTTCTTTTCATTGCTGAGAAGGAGCCCATGGTAAGGATGTAACAAGTGTGTTTAACCACCCACCCATTGAAGTCTGTTCTAGCTGTTTCCACTTTGGGGCAATTATGAATCAAACTGCTATGAACATTTGTGTACAGGTTTTTGTGTAAACCTGTTTTTATTTCTCTGGAATAAATGTGTAAGAATAGAACTCCTAGGGGGTGCTTGGCTGACTCAGTAGAGCATGCAACTCTTGATCTTGGGGTTGTAAGTTCGAGCCCCACGTTGGGTATAAAGATTACTTAAAAATAAAATGTAAAAAAAAAAAAAAAAGAATACAACTTCTGGGTTGTGTGGTAAGCATATATTAATTTTATAAGAAACTATTAAACGATTTTCCAGAGTGGCTATGCCATTTTACTATCCCACTAAGAATGTATGAGTAATCCAGTCTCTCTATATCCTTACCAGCATTTGGTATTTATCACTGCTTTTTAAATGTTTGTTTATTTTTGAGAGAGACAGAGCATGAACAGGGGAGGGACAGAGAGACAGGGAGACACCGAATCCAAAGCAGGCTCCAGGCTCTGAGCTGCCAGCACAGAGCCCGATGCAGGGCTCAAACCCACTAACCGTGAGACCATGACCTGAGCCGAAGTTGGGACACTTAACTGACTGAGCCACCCAGGTGCTGCTATCACTACTTTTTATGGTAGCCATTCTGGTAGGTGTGCAGTAATATCTCACTGTGGTTTTGTTTTGTTGTTTATTTTTTTAATGCTTATTTATTTATTTTGAGAGAAGAGAGAGAGAGAGAGAGAGGGAGGGAGGAAGGGAGGGAGGGAGGGAGGGAGAGGGATCATGAGTGGGGGAGGGGCAGACAGAAAGGGAGACAGAACCCCAAGCAGGCTCCGTACTGTCAGTTCAGAGCCCAGCACAGGGCTTGGACTCACGAATTGTGAGATCATGACCTGAGCCGAAATCAAGAGCCAAACGCTTAACTGATTGAGCCACCCAGGTGCCCCTCATTGTGGTTTTAATTTGCATTTCCTTAATAACTAACAATGTTTGACATCTTTTCATGTGATTACTTGCCACCTGTATGTCCTCCTTGGTGAAATATCTGTTCATGTCTTTTGCCATTTGCTAACTGGATTGTTTCACCATTGAGTTTTGTTTTTTTAAGTTTATTTATTTATTTTGGGAGAGAGAAAACTTGTGTGCACACGTGGGAGAGGGGCACAGAGAGACAGAGACAGAGAGAGAGAGAGAGACAGACAGACAGACAGACAGAAAGAGAGACAGAGAGAAAATCCCAAGCAGGCTCTGTGCAGAGACTGAAGTGGGGCTCGACATGGGGCTTGAACTCATGAACCGTGAGAGATCATGACCTGAGCTGAAATCAAGAGTCAGATGCTCAACTGATTGAGATACTCAGGTGCCCCTCACCATTGAGTTTTAAGAATTCTTTATATATTCTAGATACAAGTCCTTTGTTGAATATGTGGCTTGCAAATACTGTGCCCAGTCTATAGCTTGTCTTTTTGTCCTCTTTTGCAGGGCAGAAGTTTTAAATTTTGACTAGTTTTTATTTTTATTTTTTTTATTAAAAATTTTATCTTTTTTTAATTGATCACACGTTTGGTGTCACATCCAAGAACCATTTGCCTAGCCCTAGTTCCAGAGATTTTCTATATTTTGTTCTAAAACCTTGACAGTCTTAGGGCACCTGGCTGGCTCAGTCGGAGGGTGCAACTCTTGATCTAGGGGTTGTGAGTTTGAGTCCCACGTAGAGTGCGGAGATTACTTTAAATAACATCTTGAAAAATAAAAATACAGATAAAAGCTTGACAGTTGTACATTTAAGTCCATGACCCATTTTCAATTTTTGTGTGAGATGAGGGGTTTAGGGATACTTATTACCCCATGATGCCCACCAGCTCCAGCACCAATGTTGAAAGATTATATCCTTCCTCCACTGAAGTGTTTTTGGACCTTTGTCAACTATCAGTTGGCCATATCTGTGAGTGTACTGCTAGGTTCTCTACGCCACTCCACTGATCTGTGTCTTTTGCGTGGCCAATACCACACCAGTCTTGATTACTGCTTTATAGTAAGCCTTAGCATGTGGCAGACTGATTCCTCCAACTTTATCCTTTTTTAAAATTGTTTTAGTGATCCTACATCATTAGCTTTTCTGTTTAATTGTTAGAATAAGCCTTATCTCTACCATCAAAAAAAATCCGAGGGGACTTTGGTAAGAACTGCATGAAGTTTTTAGGGCAGTTTGTGGAGAATTGCCGTGTTTACTCTGCTAATCCACAAATATAGTGGGTCTCTCTATTTATTTGGGTCATCTTTCATTTCTTTCATCAGCAAGTTTGAATTGTCAGCATACAGCTCCCATACCTGCTTTGTTAGATTTAGACCCAAGTATTTCATTTTCTTTGGGGCAACTGTAAATGGTATTATGTTTTAATTTTCCAATTCCACATGTTCATTTTCAGTATACAGAAATGCAATTGATTTTTATGTGCTGATCTTGTATCCTGAGGCCTTGCTGAATTCACTCAGTTCTAGGAGCTGGTAATTATTTTCTATGTGCTTGTTTTTGTCTGTCTTCCCCATTTGGCCCAGAGCACCCACCGGCAAGGACTAGGCTCCGACATTGGCATAGTGCCAGAAACACAGGAGCTGCACAATGAATGTTCCCAGAGAAACAAGTGATAGAAAAGTACCAATTAGTTCCTATATTGCCAAAACCCTGGCTGCAGAAGCCTTGGGATAAACTCAAGACACAGCCAATTCCTAATCCACATCCTGTCCTTGAACCACGATGAAACAGGTTTCCACTCCCTGCCCGACCTGTGGGCTGAAGCTTCTCTATCTACACCACAGCCCATACTAATGGCTCCATGTCCTGACCTCATGCATCCCTTTCCCAGCCCTGCAAACCCCTTCCCAGGCCCCAGTACTCTGCAAAGGTTCTGGAAGACCTCCCCTGACCCTCCTGTGTACACCAAGCATCACCTCAGTAAATACCCCATCTATTTCGATTCCAAGGACTCCATGATTATAGGCACACGTCCCTGCCAGTCAAAACGCTCTTATCACCACTCCAGTAGCCTGTGGCTTCTCCCGCTGGGACCAGACAATCCCTAGCTCCATCATGGCAGCGATTCTCCTGGTATGGTCCTCAAACCAGCAGCAACAGGGTCACCGGGAACTGGTGTGTAATGCAAATTCTCAGGCCCCGCCCCACATCCGCTGCATCAGAAACTGGAGACTGTATCTGATTTCAACAAGGCCTCTAGGTGATCTGGATGCGTGCGCATGTTTGAAAACCACTAGGCTAGACTAGTGATTCTCAATCCTGCCTGCATATTAAAGTCTCCAGAGGAGTTTTGAAAAAGAGGCCTCTGTCAGCAGTTCCCAGACTTGTCCGCACAGTGGAATCAACTGGGAACTTCAAAAACGACTGATGCCTGGGGCTCAGTTGGTTGAGCATCTGACTTCAGCTCGGGTCATGATCTCGCAGTTTAGGAGTTCGAGCCTCAAGTCGGGCTCTGTGCTGACAGCGCGGAGCCTGGAGCCTGCTTCCTATTCTATGTCTCCCTCTCCCTCTCCCCCTCCCCCGCTCGTGCTCTGTGTCTCTCTCTCAAAAATAAATAGACATTAAAAAACAAAAAGTGTTAAAAAGAAAAAAAACAAAACCTACTGATGCCTGTGTCCCATCCTCAGAGAATGTGATTTAATTGGCCTGCAGGAGGCATGGGCTTTGGAATGTTTAAAGATTCCCCAAGTGATTCTAATGCCCAGACATGTGTGGGACCCACTGACCTAGAGTAATTAAGTCAGAATTTTTCTTAACCTCCCATTTGATTCTAACATGTAGCCTGGCCTAACCACTGGTACTGACTCTCCAGACAAGAATCAACCTCATTCTTGGCCAGGAGGACCACGCTGCATAAGGAATTCTCAAATCCCCCTCTCCGCTGACTTCTTAGCTGTGTTCCTGTGTTTTCATTTCATGCCTCCTACTGCCCACAGGACTCTCCTACCGAGCACTTCTAACTCGGGGCATGTGACGTCAGAGAGAGACACCTCGCCCCGCCTGCCTGGTGCAGCAGAAGCACACCCTGCTCTTACGACTTGCTTTGAATCCGAGTGATTTCTGGGAGTTAGCCTCCCCCTTTCCCTTGGGATTGGCTTTTAGTCTTTTCTTTTCCGGCCGTTCATTCCAACATGACCTAAGTACCTCACCATTTCCTGAAGGTCTTACTCTAAAACTAGGGAGATACAGAGACACAGAGAGACCTAGCTCCAGCCTTGGAGATACAGAGATAAGAGAGACCAGCCTTCAGGGAATCACCTGTCTCCCCCAGTCAATACAGCTTCTTACAAGGTCCACTTCACTCTCTATCGTCCTTGTAAAGACTGACATTGCACATCAGGCTCTGAGATGGCCTACAACAAAGAAACTCATTTAATTTGGGTTAATGAAGCATTTCCTCAGCGTGACAACAGAACTCCCCACCTCCCTTTTAAAAGTTACATTCAGGGGCGCCTGGGTGGCGCAGTCGGTTAAGCGTCCGACTTCAGCCAGGTCACGATCTCGCGGTCCCTGAGTTCGAGCCCCGCGTCAGGCTCTGGGCTGATGGCTCGGAGCCTGGAGCCTGTTTCCGATTCTGTGTCTCCCTCTCTCTCTGCCTCTCCCCCGTTCATGCTCTGTCTCTCTGTCCCAAAAATAAATAAAAAATGTTGAAAAAAATTTAAAAAAAATAAAAAATAAATAAATAAATAAAAGTTACATTCATCTGTTAACTGTCCAGAGAACGTTGTGAGGAGGGCAGAAACCCAGCATATCATCTGATTCCTCACAGCTACATCCCACCAGGTAGCAAGGCCTGTTGCTCATCTTTTCAATGCGTCTCCTGCTGTCACCTGCTCTCGATGGGACTCACGCACTCCACCGCTACTATCTCGGTCTTGGCCTCTCTCCTGCGAGCCTCCCTAGTCCGGTCCACCCTGCACACCTCTGCCTCCGTGCCCCCAGCTCACTTTCACATCACGGCCTCCCTCCTGGAGGCAGGCAACAGGACAGAGCCGTCCGAGTCAGAAGTGTGACAGGTACGGCCTCAAGGGCCTGGTCTGCCACTTATTAGTTGTGCGAACTTGCCCACGTCACTTAACCGGAGTTCCGGTCTCTTCATCTAGCCAATGGTTGTTTTACCTGTGATGTGTCCATTGGTGGTCGTGGAGAACAAAGGAAATAATGTACTGTGGAGTGCTAGCATGGTGCCGGGTTCTTGGTAGGCACTCAGAGAAGGCCCATACGTTTCTCAATGCCCACAGCCTGCCTCCGCCTCAGAACTTTCCAGAACCACTCTGATTTCCTTTTCTTTTAAAAAAAATTTTTTTTTTTACATTTATTTATTTTTGATATAGAGAGACAGAGCACAAGTGGGGAAGAGGCAGAGAGAGAAGGAGACACAGAATCCGAAGCAGGCTCCGGGCTCCGAGCTGTCAACACAGAGCCCGACGCGGGGCTTGAACTCACAGACGGCGAGATCATGACCTGAGCCGAAGTCAGACGCTTAACCGACTGAGCCACCCAGGTGCCCCTCTGATTTCCTTTACAACACCCCACTGCAGCCACAGTCCTGGCCATTTATGACTTGACTTCTCCCTAAACGCTTCCTCTGCCCATGTTGCTTTTCTAAGCTCTCTAAGCCCAAAGGCCAGGTCTGCTTCCGGTGAATCACTCCCTCCTTATGCTGCCTCCACACATGCGTACACCTCTCTTCTGTTCACCTGCTCTCCTATCTACCCACTACACCACACATTCATTAAGTGCAGGAGCCGTGCCATACTGGGACACCTATAATCCGCATGTATCTGGCACCTAGTAGGCATGCAGTCGGTGCTTGAGGGATAAGAGACTTGGACCGCCAACCAGGAGGAACAAGCACCATGCTGTATGAATCTTGCCAAGAGAACGTGTTAGGGAAACAGCAAGGGCCAAACCAATCCAGAGACCTTTCTGGTGGCAGAGTTCCTCATCAAATTCTGCACGAACAGGCCAGGAAAGAGGTCAGACTCCCTTGGCCAGAAACTGGCTGTGGTCTTCCAACTCTTTCCCTTCCAAGACCACACAGCAGAATATAACTACTCCTCCACGGAAGCTCCCTTGGCCCCTCTTGCTGCAGGGTATGGGGCACACACCCGGCTCCGATCAAGGATCTCAGGGCTTTTCCCACCACTCCACGCCCCTCAATCTCTAGGGCTAAACTCAAGCTTGCTTAATCATCACTAACTCACAAGGTTACTGAAGAGATTACATAACCTAATGTCAGTGGCTGGCACGCAGGAGGCACTCAATGAGTGTCAGTCTTGCCATGTTCTCTCGACCTATCCTTTTTGTTTTATTCATCTTTGAGAGAGCACAAGTGAGAGAGGGGGCAGAGAGAGAGGGGGACAGAGGATCTGAAGCAGGCTCTGCACTTACAGCAGAAATCCTGATGTGGGGCTTGAACTCACAGATAGTGAGATCATGACCTGAGCCGAAGTCAGACACTCAACCGACTGAGCTACTCATGTGCTCCTTGCCCTGTCCTTCAGTGAAATGGGAAGCAGGGCCAGAGAAGAACTGCTTTGATCTGCTGAATAATAATGAAATACTGACATTTTGTGTGATAGGATAGTGGTTCTCAACCAGAAGCAATTGTGCCCCCACAGGGGTCATTTGGCAACATCTGGAGACATTTTTGATTGTCACAACATGGGGAGAAGGGAGGTACCACTGTTATCTATTGAATAGAGTCCAGAGATGCTGCCCCAAATCCTATAATGCACAGGACAGACACCCTCCCACCCCCTGCCCCGGGGCAAATAATTACAAATCCCAAAATGTTAGAAGTGCGAAGTCAAGAAACCCTGTCATAAGGTAAGACAACTCAGAAGTCCTGGCCATCTGCCCATGCTGCCCTCATCACAGCTTGAAAAACCCTGCTCTCTCTAGATTCAAGAGTGAAAGGCGGTACTGGAGGCAGCGCGGTCCTCCAGCCTCTCACCTTCTTACCCAAGTACAAACCTTCCGATGCCAGTGGACAGGATGGCTGTGGAGGTCTTTAGTTCCTCGTACAGATCAGCGCCATTGAAGGGGAAAGCTGAGAACTGAGCCAGCAGCACCCTTCTCAGGGCAACCAGGGCCTACGAAAGGGGCGGGGGCAACTCAAGATGGGGCCTGGATCGCTTCAACCCAAAGCAGCCCGGAGCACACAGCAACGACCCGCCAAGGGAGGGGGCATCCCAGGGTCTCATACGCTGCTGCCATCCCAGTTATCAATCTCTGGGAGCCCTTTGTTCCTTTGACTCAGGGTTGAGCATTTAGAGACACCCAAGTTTGTAGCGTGGAGATAGCTCACCTTGTAAGACAAGCCACACTTCTGGGCTACATCCTCCAGGTCTGCAGAAACCAGGTCCACCACTGAAAACAAAGCACACGTGGTTGATTGGCAGGAAGGGAGGCGCCGGGCTTCCCACACGTGGCTTTTCCTCTTCTGTAAAGCGAGGTGCCGGTTCTACCCCGGGGAAGGCAGTCCCAGGCGGCCTACGTGACAGCACAGAGCCGTAGGGGTTCTGCCCTCCCCAGGGGCTCGGTTGGCCCCACTCCCGCCTTTCCGAGGCTCTGCAGAGCGGTGCGGGGCAGAGCACGGGGGTGCGGGGAGGACCCCTCCCGGGTACGCCTAGTCGGCGCTGTGCCCAGCTGGGTGGTGCGCACGCGGTCACCTGTCTTGATCCCGCGGCTCCTCAGAAGCTGGACCGTGTCCTGGGTGAGGCCCGGACACAGCCCGGCCCTGAGAACGCCCATGTTCCCTGGGGGTCGGTCCGGGTAACGCCAGGCTCGGGGCTGGTCGTCCCGCGGGCCTCCGCGGGGCCCTCTCCCTTCACCCGGCGGCACCCTGCTCGAGAAGGGGCGCAAGGCGGCAGCGCGGAGGGGGCGCGCCCCGCCGGGTCTCCGCGCCTCAGCCCAGCTGCTCGCGCCAAGCCGCGCTTCCGCCTTCCAGGCGCCAGGACCTGGCCTTGCAGCGCCATCTGCTGGCCGCGCGGCGACAGGGCGGTTGGGGCGGGAGCCGGCCCCCAGTCCCCAGTCCCCCACCCCACGACGCTCCACCCCCGCGCTCCCCGGCGCCCGCCGCGCGCTGCCGACTGGACCCGCTCTCCGCCCGCCACGCCCCGCGTCCGCACTCGCCTCCACCCGCCTCCGGGGGCGCGCGCGCAGGTCGTGCTGCGCGCCCCCGGGCGTCGGCTTCTGTTCTAAACGCTGGGCCGCGGAGTTCGACCCGACGGACCATCCCTACCCTCAGGCACCTACGTGTTAGTGGGGAGGACAGTGAAGAGGAGTCCAAGATACCGGGTAATTACAGATTTCTATGGTAGGTGCTCAGAAGCAGCAGAGAGGGCATCTGCGGCTCTATTTTTGAAACAACACTTTCTCTTTTGGGGGATGAATTAACAACAAAAACCCTGATGATTTGGAACACAGAAGATATGATTTGGCGTTTTTAAATGTCCTTTGCTTTGCCTCGTCCTCTGGGAAACATAAAACAACTTTACAACTCCTCACAATCCAATAAGGCGGCTGCTGTTTTTATCCCCATCTCCCAGAGGAGGAAACTGAGGCTCAGCGAGGTGAAGTCACTTGCCAGAGGTTTACACAACCTGTAGGTGCAGAGCGGGACTGAGAGTGGACAAATCCACATGTGAGTGCAAAGCCACTCTTAACCACTCCCGGAGTTATGTGTTGGTTTTCCTACGGTAAGGTGGTTTCCTTGAGAACAGAAACATGTCTGGCCCATATTTGTATCCCTGTGCAGCATCCACCGTTGTCACTCAACACACAGAGACGCTCGGGGTGAGGATGTGGCACATTTAGAGTTCTAGCAGCAAAACCTGGCTGTATGTGGGCTGTGAACCCCATGAGCCATCTGGACTTTCCCCGTGCCTACTGACATAGTTGGGGTTTGCTGCCCAGGATTTCTGGATATAGAGCCTCAGCATTCTGGAGACAAACTCCCCCCTCCCAGAGACCCATTTCAGTGCTGCCTGTCTCCCAGGGCCCCTGCCGACTCCCACCTGCCCCCGGGAGCCTTTCTCTTACCACCTGCTCCTCCTTCCCAGAGCAGCTCCAAAGGGAACAGGTGGTAAGCATTTTGAGATCTTCAGAGAAGGACAGGGTTGCTGTAACCACAGAGCATTAGAACTGGAAGGGGCCCAAGGGATGATGTAGCCTGTCCCTTGTACCCCACTCCTAACACTGGCCCTGGGCGGCAGCAGCCTCCGATCAAGGGGGAGGCTGGCCCCTAATTGTTACACTCTGCCGTGATTATGAAGTCAGCTCATTGCACCCCCAGCCCACGCAAACTAAGGGTGGGTCCACTGCCCCCAGTTTCTCTCTGCTTCCTGTCAGCTGTGTGGTGACGGCTGCGGTCCCAAAACAGACAAGATGGCATCAAAGGCACTGTGTAAAGTGGGAGATGGGGGGGAGGCCATGCTGAAGAAGGAAAACCTCAATGTTCTGAATGCACTCGATCAAATGTCGAAGCCTTTTCCAAACCCCAAGTCTATGAACAGGACCGTCACTACCAAAGGACTCCCACTTTCCACAAGAGGCAGTTTGGTTAACTTCTTGGAGGAAGATACCATCAATCTACCGTAAGACACAAGTCTGGTCCTTTCCTTCTTTCTAAGGCCGGAACTGAGGGGCAAGGAGAGGGTCTCGGAAAAGCAATCCTGCTTCCTTGACCTGTCACAGCTTGGTCCCTGAACTCCCCGGGAAGAGCACAGCACGTGTACAGGTTGCACTTTGGATGTCTGACCCCAAATCAGTTCTTAGAGGCTTGGAGGCCTCCTGCTCCAAAAGGCCTTCGAGGATTAGAGTTTTGTTGACGGTACTTCTCATCCTGCTTTGTCTAGCTGTGGTCCTCCCCACTCCCACACCCCCATACAGACACCCCTAGTCCATTCCATTCCCCATGGCTCCTCTTCCTCAGTCCCCCTTTTGGTGCCTTTGCCTGCCTGATTATGTCCCCCCAGTAGCCTGCCTGCTGTCAGCCTGAAGTTTATTGTTCTTCCTCAGTGATTGTAGGTTCTCTTTAGTTTGTTCCACAAAATTCTCTGAGCATCTCTAAGGTGTCTGGCCTAATGTCAAGTTCTAGGAATGCAGAGTTGAAAAACACAGCCCCTGCCTTCAAGGAGCGCTCAGTCTGGTGTGTGTGTGTGTGTGTGTGTGTGTTTGGAGATGTTCGGCAAGAATCAAGAATAATAAGCCCAATCTGTGCTATGACAGGACACCTTGAGGAACCAGACAGGGCTGTCACTGTCTAGAAATTCTTAATAATTTTGAAGAAGTGGCCCCATGAACTGTGTAGCTAGTCTTGATTACATGAAAGGGATATGACGTCCAGTCCCTAAGGGACCTATAAGTAAGCAGATGTGGCTAAAGTGACAGATACTTGTAGGAAATGTCATGTGATATGACAGGAAAATCTTGGGCTAGGAGCCCAAGTTCAAATCCAAGTTCTATCACTTAAGATACATGACTGTAGACAAATTAATTAAGATCAGGGACCTTCAGTCCCTCATTTGCAAAATGGGGCTAACACCCATCCAGCAGGGCTGTCATGAAGAGCATAAAAAATTTTTGTCCAGCATATAGCTCAATACTTAACTACTTTCTGTGCCCACTTCAGCACTGCTCTTTTGAATAAGAGAATCTAAAACAGATATTCTTGGGGTGCCTGGCTGGCTCAGTCGGTAGAGCATGTGACTCTCAATCTTGTGGTTGTGGGTTCGATCCCTGTGTTGGGTGTAGAGATTAGCTTAAAAAATTGCTTTAAATCTTATAGATAAATAGAGACTCATTAGGACAATCTGAAGTATAAGTGACCTAAATACAAGACTCCAGCCTACAAAGGACCTTGATGGGGGAGTCACCTATGGCAAATGTTCGCTAGCATAGAAGGTTTGGGCGGATCAGGATTTCTCAGGAGGTAGTCTTTGGGGTTGGAACTCAAGGAAAAGTTGGCATATCCATCAGCCATGAAGCCAGTGGTTGGCCTGGAGTGAGGGATCCGGGCATGTGTATTGATTGCTGGATCTGTCCGGAGCAGCTGGGGAAATGGGGTAAGAAGCAGAGGTGAGGAGCCAGAATGCACCAGAGGCAGCTGGGAGCTGTGAGGCATGGGACCCAGGAGATCTGGGTTCTGGTTCAACCTCTGCCTTCAACTCACCTTGTGACCTTGGTTAGGGTACTTGGTCCCCAAAGGCCCAGTGACTGCTCCTGCTATACCACTGCTCTTCAAAATGTGGGTTGTGGTCCATTAATGGGTGAGCAACTCATTCTAGTTGACAGAGACCAGGATTATAAAAATGAAACAGAAGAATAGAAAATTCCAGAGCACATCACACATAGAGTAATTACTGGTTCGTGAAATGTGTTTCAGTTTTACACGTATGTATGAGTATACCAGGTTTCCAGGTAGTATGTATTTCTTCCTTTTAGTCAAGGAAAACAAAAAAAAAGATTTGAGACCCAACCTTTTTGGATTCTGGACTACATCAGTAAAAAAAACAAAGAAACAAACAAAAAAACAAACTAAGGAAACATGTATAAGGTTTTTCTTTGTAATAGCAAAGAATTGGTAACAAGACAAATCTCCATGTAATGGAAAGTGTACAACAGTTAAAATGTCTGAACCAGAACTACATGTATCAATACAAATGAATCTAAAAAAAACCAATGTTGAATGAAAAAAGCAAGTTGCTGATGGATATGACACCATTTATTTATATGAAGTTTTAAAATATGCAAAATAACAGAACTTGTGTAAGGATAGCGTACACATGTAACAAACCTATAGAAACACACATGAAGAATAAACACAAAATCTGGAATGTGCTGTACTGGTTACCTCTGAGCGGGAGGATGCAGACTGAGGAGGGGGACACAAGTGTCAGGGGCTTTAACTGTACTGCTGAGGCTTTAGAAGGTGTACATGATTTGATACGTGTGTGTATTATGAAGTGATTATCCCAGTAAGTTTCATTACCATCCGTCACCACACATGGTTATAGACTTATTTCTTATAAGAACTTTCAAGTTCTACTTTCTTAGCAACGTTCTTCTTCTTTTTGTTTTAAACAAATTTTTTTAATGTTTATTCATCTTTGAGAGACAGAGACGGAGCATGAGTGGGGAAGGGGCAGAGAGAGGGAGACACAGAATCTGAAATGGGCTCCAGGCTCTGAGCTGTCAGCACAGAGCCCGACGCGGGGCTCGAACTCACAGTTCACGAGATCCTGACCTGAGCCGAAGTCATACGCTCAACCGACTGAGCCACCCAGGTGCCCCTTTCTTACCAACTTTCAAACATACAATATAGTAGTACTAACTATAATCACCATACATTATTATATATTAATATATTATTCTTGATATCTTGTGTATGTCTAAAATATTTCATAATTTAACAAAATTAGAATGGAAGAAAGGTTTTTGAGCTTTTACCCCAATATATTCATATTTATGTGTACTATTGTTAACTTTACATGCTACATATTAATAAATATTGTTAAATGTTGCAAAATCTAAGTAAAGAAATTAGTAATTACTGTTCAACAGTAGCAAGTATTAGTAAAGCTTAATTATTTTTAATTTAGACACTTAGATATTTTTCCATACCCCACTAGATTGGTTTGGGCATTCCCCAGGGTATTTGCACCCTGCTGTGGAAGGAGGACTTAAGATTTTAGCAGTGTTTCTCAAATTCTGGGCCTCAGAACACATGCCTCAGAATCATCTGAAGATCTTATTAAAGATACGTTAGTAGCTTCCCCAGTCCCACCCCAAAGCAGGGCGGGGGGGTGGGGGCAGGGACCAGGAATCTGCATCTTTCAGTAAGTGCCCTGGTGGGTTGAATGGACTGCTGCAGGGTGATAAGGATGTTCTGAGCTATTCAGAAACATCTGGGGTTACTGGCGAGTCAGGCTCAAGGCCTGCCTTCGGGGAGCTTCCCAGCTGCATGGGCTGGGGTGGCCTCCTTCAGTGGCTCACCTGTCTCCCTCCCACTCAGGAAGCCGATGCCAGTGGAGGATTCTGAATGCAGCTCTGACGACACCAGCATCTCCCCACTCTCATCCACCTTGTTGAATCCCATCAAACTGGCTGTGACCCAGCCCAACAGCAGCTTCTTTGCAGGGATGTTAGAGGGGGAGCTGAACAAACTCAGCCTCTCCTCGATGGGCAACGACACACACAAGAGGGACCTGGCTCTCTGCCCCCGTCCATCGAAGTCCCAAATAGTCCCTGGGGGCCTGCTGGACCTTGACAACCCTGAGCTGGACACAGACACCTCCTCAACACCCTCAGAGTCCTCTGTGGTCATGGATGTGCCGGAGGCGCCCTTCATCTGCGAACACACAGTCAGCGACTCCACGGCTGTGGTGAGTTTCCCTCTTCGTGCCTTCAGGTACAGGCTTACTGGCCGCCCCCGTGTGCCAGGCACTGAGCTGAGCTCCACAGGGAGTGCGAAGATGCCTACCACCTGCATCCTGACCTCACGCTCCTGGCACAGGAGAGAGGCCATGTCTGTAAAGCACTCCAGTGCGAGCTGGATTGGATGCAGTTCTATGGCCAGAGTTCAGATCAAGTGCCACCAGGAATTCAGGGGGAAAGAAAAATTACTTCCAGGTGTAGGAATAAGCTTGGTGGCTTTGGTAGCGTTTAAGCTGGGACGCAGAGGTAGGATTTAAACATCCAGGGATGGGAGAAAGACATTCCATGGAGGGGTTGACACTAGCAACACCTCACAGGTGGGAAAAGGTGGGAGCAAACAGCCAGGTCCCAATGTAGGGCTCTCGCACTTTTCTGTGCCTACAGAGCCAACCGTCTTCTTAAAAATGAGATTCCTGGGCCTCATCCCTAGAGATTCTGATTCAGTAGGTCTGGGGTGGGGCCTGAGAATTTGCACCACTAACAAATTCCCAGGTGGTGCTGATGGGCCTCATGTTGAGTAGCACTGTTTCAGGTCCAGGACAGGGAACAGAGTGGGGGAAGTTAGCCTGGAGTCATTTTTTTGGAGGTCCTGCAATGTTAGGCTACTGTATAGATTTTTCTGTAAGCAGTAGAGAACAGCTTTTTGCAAAGCCTTCTATCTGGTGATATAAGGTGATATTTGAGCTGTATTTTAGGAAGATAAATCTGGAAGTCCCAGATGAGCAGTGTCTCTCCAAGTGTGGTTCCCAGACCACCAACAGTGTCAGCATCGTATGGCAACATGTTTGAAATTTAAATTCTCCTCTCCTCCCGCTCCACCTGGGCCTACTGAATCAGAAACTGTGGGGGCCAGCAGTCTGTTTTAACAGGTCCTCTAGGGGGTTCTGATGCACACCCAACTTTGAGAACCACTGGCCTAGATGGAGGAGAAATTGGTAATGGGAGACCTGAGAGAAGACAGCATGGCCAGGAATCTGCAGTGTTATAAAAACTCCCCCAGCTCCTTAGCCAGGCTTGGCAACCACTGTTGTAGCACAAAGTATGTGGGCTCTGGAACTACTGGTTTGAACTTTGGCTCTGTCACTCTGTGTGACCACGGGCCAGCCACCCGCCTTCTCTGAACCCGTAATCTCATCTGCAAGGAGTGAGGTGCACAAGATGATCTCTAAGGTCCCTCTCAACTAGTCTAGAAGAAATATGGGCTGGGGGCACACCCTGAGGTGGGTGGGGCTGCCCAGGGAGAGTTGCAAATGCTACAGGCCCGTAGCATGCCTTATCCCTTCCATCAGACCTGCCTCAGCCCCAGGAGGGACAGGGGATGGGAGTGGGGCATTCGGACCCATGGTTGGGGGTGGGAGGTGAGGGGAGGACAGCCTGGAGCAGGTCTGAGGAAGCCTGGTGGTGGGGGGGGGGGGTCTCTTCTTCTAGATTTCCTGGACCTATTCCCTGGGCAAGCAGCAGGTCAGTTTCTACCAGGTCCTGTTGCAGGAGGTGGTCAAGACAAATGACAATGGGCCGCCCAAGACAAAGAATCGCCCGTGGATCTTCAACAAGATCTTGGGCACCACTGTCAAGCTGATGGAGCTGAAGCCTAACACAAGTTACTGCCTCACCGTCCGTGCGGCCAACACAGCCGGGGTGGGGAAGTGGTGCAAGCCCTACAAAGTGAGACCTGGGAGAAGAGGGCCGGGAGGTCAGGGGATTTGGAGGCAACTCATCTTCTTGCTGGCTGCCTTTCTGCCTGGGCGGATGAGCATGAATTCCAGGTTGCTTCCTTCTGGGAGGTTTAAGGATTACACCACTCTGGGGCCCACTGGGAATGCGAACTAATATATTCATCAGCACCTCTGTAATGTTCAGCTTCCAAAGCCACTACTTTTGGGATTCTTTAACTCATAATAATCGTGAGTGGGCCAGGAAGTCAAGGGCATTGAGGGAAACACAGGGAAGAGGCGAAAGGGGGACGAAGAAGGGAAGGGAGGTGGCGAGGGGCACGGGAGGAGAGGCCCAGACGACTGTGGTTGGAAACCTCACACGACAGAGAAGGCACTGGTTTGTACCTGTTTCTGGAGCCCGTGAACAGGCGGTAAGGCTATCTAAGATCCCATTTGGCAAACAACAAGGGGCTTGCAGAGACGAAGAGCTGAGCTAGGGTCAGGTCTGGGATGGAATTCTGAGGGGTTTTGTTTTATTTCAGTTTGCAACCGTGGCCACCGATTTGAACAGCTTCCCCGAGAACAACCCCATCCAGATCACCGTGCAGCGCAAGGAACCCCAGCGGAAAACCGTGTCCATCGGGTTGGAGGAGATGCGGAAGCTGGAAGATCTAGAATACCTATTTCCCTACTAAGGAGGGCCCCGGGAAGCCCCTCACCTATCTTCAGCTTCAGCCTCAGCCCAGGGCTCTCAGGAACCAGAATCATGAGATGTACCACCAGCACCATGCCAGGGAACTGCTGACCACCCTGCCCGGAGCCTGGTGGCGATGCTCCCAAATCTCCACTCCTGGGCCCGGGCCTAGGCTAGATAGGAGCTCCATTCACCTGGAGACGCCACAGGCCAGGTCAGGTCAGCTACTGACTACAGCTGCTCGGCATCCTCCTCCCCAGATCTGTCTGGGCTGGGTCGTCCCTTATTAAAGCACTGCAGGTCACCCAGCATACGGAATTGTGCTTCGTGCTGACAGCCAGGCTGGCTGCCATTCACCTTCCTAGCTTCTGCCAGGACCGAGAGTCTGGGTCAGGGGCTGGGGGGATATGGAACATAAGGCTGGCAGGGCAGTGGGGTGCTATCACCACCTATTGCTCGGCTCTGCCAGCCTCACCCCTTTCCCTGGGGGAGGAAGAAATGTTAAAGACTAAAACGCACATACACTGGGATAAACAGCAACACTGGACAGAGGTGGTGGCAGCTTGTCGATTGTCAACATCAGCTTGAGCTCTGGAAGGACGTGGTGCAAAGTGCACAGGTTATGGGGCAGGGTCTGCTCTAATCCTAGTTTTTCCTGGATGCGAGGGCACGGACAAACCATCTAAGCTTCCTGGGCTGTTTCAGGGAGGTGAGAACCCTACGGGCAGGACAGTAGGGGTCCCATGAGGATCACGTGAGCACATAGAACGAGTGCACAGGGTAGGAACTCCGCCACTGGTGGCCCCCTTTGCCCTTCCTGCAGCCTCCCTGCAGAGACACACAGGTGGAGATGGAGCACATCCAGATGATGTGCAAGATCACGAAGGCATGGTGGGCGGGGGATAAGAGGTTAGAAATGCCATGGCCTTGAGCAGTCCATACAAGAATCCAACTGCCGGAGCATTGAAACGGGACAAAGCCAAGGCAGGATGCATGGGAGGCAAGACTTGTTCAAGCATGTGAGGACATCCGGTGGGGATTCCTTTCACTGTGTGACAGTCCTTATGGGGCAGAGAACCATCCTCCCATGTCACATCACACCCACTTCTGCTAGAGCCCTCACCACTGCACGCTGTTAGAGGGAGCCCCCTGGGACAGCGGTCACCTTCTGCTCTGTACCCTGAGAGCCTGGCACAGTGCTCGGTGCACTGCAGGAGCTCAGGAAGTGTGTTGTGTGAGAGAGGGGCGGACAAAAGAAGCCCTAGAACAACACTGGCCCGCACAACTCCATGGGCTGGTGAAGGTGTTCTCCATCTGTGCCGTCCGGTGCAGTGAGTAGCCTTCAGCTAGCATCACAGAACTGCACTTCTAACCATGTGGAATTCTGGTAAACACAGCCACATGTCGCTAGCATCTGCCACGCTGGACAGCACAAGCTCACATCATCCTCTGGCCACTATCCTATGGCTTCCACCAGCGCCCCCAGCCACAACGAGCCTCTCCCTCATAGGCACAAGAGAAAGAGAAGAAAGGCCACCTCCCAGTCAGTATGGCTTTGGTGTAGCCCGGAGGGAAGGGTTAGACAGACGGACTCAGCACAGCCCTTGGGTGAGCCTTGGGGACAAGGAATTAACCCGAACACACAAAATAGAAGTTATTTATTTGGTCACAGGATCCAGGGTCTGATGCTGAATAGAGAGAACATTCAGGAAAGGAGGAGGGGCAGCAGCAAGGGTCTAGTCACTGCCTGCGCCCCCCCCCCCCCCCCCCCCAAGCAAGGTACGGAGTAACGGCCAACGGCTGAGCCCAGTGATATTTTCCCGTAACTTCGACCTCCTGCTCTGGGGAGGGACCTCACTGGGGTCTGTCCAAGGACAGCAGACCACACTGGTTCACAGGGGCACCACCCTGGCCTTTGGTCTCTGTCAGGGCGGGCACTGGCAGCAGCTGAGTCCAGGTGGGAGTCCAAGAACTTGGGATTTCTCATCTCCTCCATCTGTGGAGAAGGGGAGGGAACAGCATGGGGATCCGATCTTGGGAAGGGGAGGCTGCCATATAATCCCAGGAGCCCACTATGGGGGAGAACCTGTATTCACTTGGTCATTAAGAGACTGGCTACCATTTCTGCTCTGGCCACCCAAACTCAGGCTGGGCACCCACTGCCTGCCCCGGCTGAGACCTCATCCCAGGGCCTGGCCTCTCAGATGCCCACCAAGGTCATCTGATAGCAAACAATGACAACATTTACAAGTACACATGCTTTGGGTTCCCAAGTGTGTTCGCCTCCTATCTTTGATCTTCCTATCTACTGAGGCTTGACAACTCCCAGGAGGCAGGTGAACCACGCTCTCCAAAACCGCACAATGAAAGTCAGAACCAGGATCGGAACTAGGTGTGACGCCTTCAAAAACCAGTGTTCTAAGAACTACTGCCTCATGCTGGAGGGACTCTGGGCTCGCCCTTCGGAGAGCACCGTCAGGGTCTCCCATAATCACTGTAATTCTGCAGTTCTCCCTCTTAACCACCGAGAGAACGTGGCACCACACACTGTCTTAGGCACCTGCAGAACCCTTAGAATTCTATGCCAGAAGGGAAAGGTGCAAGGAGTGACCAACTTAAGGGCAGCAGAGCCAAGCACACCAACCGCCACTTCCCCAAAACTCACATCCGGAGGCATTTGTCCTTCCCACCACTTGCCACTCTCTGGCCATCTGGACTCCAGTCAACAGCATATACCTAAACCGAGGTGGGGGGTAGGGAGAAGCAGGTAAGGTGTGTGTGTGTGGGGGGCAGGAGGGCCAGGCTTCAACCCCCACCTGCCCCACCTCTGCTCACGAGGTCAGCCATACCTCATCTGCGTGGCCTGGAAGATCAACAGCCAGCTTCTGGCCCTTCACATCCCACACCTTCAGCGTGCTGTCACTGCTACCACTGACCAGGAGCCGGCTATCGGCTGACCACGCAATCTGGTACACAGCAGCCACGTGGCCACGCAGGGAAGCCAGGTACCTGGGCCAGGAAAGTGATGATGGGTATTAGGTCTGAAGGGGCCCCTGTGCCCTCCGTATCTGGACAACTTTGCATGACTTCGAATCCAGTGTAGTCCCTGCTCAGCCCATCTGCCTGATATCCCCCTAACACAAGTTGCTTGCTGACAAGTGGCATGGAGTAGTCGGCCAGGCTCACCTGGCACTTTCAGGTCAATACAGATTAGCTATGTCTATTTGGACAAGTCATTAGGACTTGTCATTTTGGACAGGTCTCTGAGACTCAGTTTCCTTATCTTGAAAAAGAAGGGAACGATCTATTTCAAAGACCGCTATACGGAAACACACAATGGCCGAGACAGCAAGGCCCCAGCAAGGGTTTCCCTCATCCCTTCTCTTCTTGCCCGTGCCTTTGCCTCTCTGCTGACCTGATTAACCTCAAGGGCACAGTATCTCGTTATACTGAGGCCTCTCAGACTTCAACAGGAGCGGAATCAGCTGATGACTTTATTAAGATGCAGATTCTGATTCTTAAGGTCTGGGGTGGGGCCCAAGACTCTGCATTTCTATCAAGCTCCCAGGTGATGCTGCAGCAGCTGGTCTGTGGATCACACTTTGAGGGGGGCCGGAAAATGACTGCAGCTCAAGTCTACACTTCTGCCGCAATCCCAGCTGTCTTAAGGTCATTTCTCTCCTTCGATACAAAATGAACTAGCACTTCAGTGCCCATTTATTGCCAGTCCTAAATATACCATCTCCCTTAGTCCTTGTAACAAAGCCGAGAGGTAGGTCTGCATATTACAAAATAGGAGACAAGGCTCAGAATACCCAAATGCTTGCCAAGGCCACGCAGCAAGTAAGTGATACAGCCAAGCTCCTTCTAGAGGACCAGTGCCCTTCCTCTCCCTCCCCACGCCTCCACTCACCTGCCTGTCTTGCCATCCCACAGTTTGATGGACTTGTCAAAGGAGGCACTGGCGATGATGCGGGAGTCAGGGGAGAAGAGCACCTGGTTGATGAGGGCCTGGTGTCCCGTCATCCGTGCGAGGGGCTTCTTGTCCTCTGCTGGGGACCACAGGAATAAGGTGAAGTCGTCTGAACCAGACACTAGCCTCTCTGGGCCCTGGCCCTAGGAGAGGCAGAAAGCACACCGTGTTGGGCACGGTCTCAGACAGGAGAGCCCGACCTGGGCAGCAAACGCACCACTGATTGCCCAACACCAGCACGGAGGCCAGGACTAGGAGAAATGAGGCCTGGCCTGCTACCAACTCACATGGGACCCCTGGCAGTCACTTCCCCCAAAAGGAAATGTTATGCACCTGGGATAATTTCTAAGATACATAATCACAAGAAAAAGCAAGGTACAGAATAGTGTATTAAAAAAGGGAAAGATTTTATGTGTGGGTTTGTACACACGTGTATGTATACTGCATCCTGTGTACACATACACGTGTATGTGGAGGTATGAAGTCTCTGGAAGGAAAGACAGGACACTAGTAGCTCTGGATGTTTCCAGAAGGAAAGGATGGATGGGCAACAGAGATGGGAGACTTCTTCACCATCTACCTTTTTGTGTTCTTTGAAGCCTCGACCACATGAATGTGCTACTTAAACACAATAAAAAATACAGAAAATACAATAAACAGATAAGCAAATGAACACAACAAAATCACATGGTCCTATACATTAAGATTTCAGGATTAAAAACTAGGATTTTCATGAAGAACTTTCTGGAAGAGGAACGTCTGAGCTAGGGCTAGAAGGGGGAGGGGCCTGAGTGCCTGCAAAGGGTTTGAGAGACCAGTGGAGGAAGAGTAGGGAGCTGGGCATGCTGGCGGCGGGCACACACTCACCCGCACGAGGCTGTATCGGCTCAGAGCCCTCTCCTTCAACTCCTGCACTGTGGCCAGGTACCGGAGGGGAGAGGAAGAGATGAGGAACAAGGCTGATTAGAAAATCCAACACAAATGGCAAACACCCCCGGCCCAGGCTGCACAGTAAGCCCGAGAACCGGCTCCTTCCCAGGCGGCCCTCTCCCACGCACTCACAGGACCCTCGGAGATCTTGGGCGTTAACCGAGGCCTCAGCTGGCTCGAAAGCACCCGTGCGCAGGGCGTAGTCAGTGCTGAGTGCCATGGTGTTCACCCAGTGGCCGTGGCCTTGCAGGGTCCGGCACAGCACACCCTAGGGCAGAGGAAGACTGGTCAGACGCACACCCACCCTACTCTCCACCCTAGGGAACTAGTACCCCCAGATTAGCCCCAGAAGACAGCGACATGGGACTCAGAATTAGGTCCCTCGTTCATTGTGATCTTAATCAAATCACCGCTCTGGGCTGAAGTCTCTCCTCACTTACAAAATGCAGGTACTGGCCCAGATTGTTGTTTCCAAAAGTATGTTTCATGGAAAGGAACTTAAGTATGTGAGAAGAAAAGGGTTCCAGTCAAGTAACTCTGGGACGTGGCAGGTTTAATAAAGCTAACAACAGGCTTCCTGCAGTGGCAATTTCTGGACCAAGTTAATGAACACTGGAACCTCCACTATCATGCAGCACCAACCACAGGAACCCACTGTTCCTGAAGCACCTCCCGCCACCCGGATCCCAGAACACACTGGTCAACATTCCTTCCAGCCCTGGCATCTCATGGCCCAAGATTTCCCCAGGCTGCTCTCTGGACCCTCCCAGCTCTTACATCGTGAGCCCTCCAGACTTTGATGGTGCGGTCCTGGGAGGCAGAGTAGAGAAGCCCGTCCCCTCCCCACCGGAGACAGGTGACTGACTGTGTGTGCCCGGTGAGGATGCGCTCACAGCGGCCCACAGTTGTATCCCAGACCCGCACGCTGCCATCCTTGGAGCTGCTGGCCACATAGCGGCACTCGGGGTTCCTGGAGAGGGGAAGGGAGATGTGGCCCCACTTCTGATGTGGGAACGGCAATAGCACCCTCCCCAGCTCCCCCTTCTTAGCTCAAAGGCCAGGGACAATGACTCAACAGCTTCCTGACTCCAAGACCCAGCTGCATTGCAAGGCAACTCTCAGGGCCCATGATGAATAACCCCCTCTCAAGCAGCAACACAGATTGGGAAGCCCTAGCCTACTGCCCGCCATGCCAGTACTGTCAGTCAGGCTGGCCATCCCACCCCCTGAGGCAAAACCCCTCTGCATCAAGCAAGGGAGGAGACCACCTTGAAGCCCTGGCTCCTCACTCCCCCCAGTTCTGTGAGCATCACTTACACGTGGAGGGGCTCCCAGCTCAGGCCTGTGATCCACTTGCTGTGGCCAGCGAGGGGCCTGCCCACCTGCTTCCCTGTGCTTGGGTCCCACAGGAGAATCTGAGGGACAGAAGCTTACTGAATAACCCTCTCCATCCTGTCCCTAGGTCCACCAAAGTTCCCGCCCACTGCCCCCAATCCATCTTTCCCTGAAGACCCCAGAACCTCACTTGACCCATGTCCTAGGAAGGAAGCCCAGAGTCCCTGAGTGGTTACCAATGACCACCATCTACCTGGCCATTCTTGCAGCCCGAGGCCAACTTCTTGCCATCTGGGGACCAGGATATGCTAAGGACCCAGTGTCTGTGTCCTAGGAAAGCAGGGGAGGGAGAAAGCAAGGAGCACATATCTGTCTTTATCCCCAGTGCCTAGCATGCCTGACATGCTGCAGAAACTCAACTAGCCCGAGAATAAATGATTGGTCAAACAAAAGGGGAGACGCAGCTTTCTAGGCAAAGGAAGAATTCATCCCAAGTGCTACAGTTGTGCTTCCTGCTGCATAGATAGTACTTCCGCTTTCTAATAATTCCTTCCATGATACGTGGTATAAAGTTTCAAATCCTTTTTTTTTTTTTTTTTTTACCTTGACCAAAAGTAAGAAATGCATGCTACCTGGAAACCTAGTATACTCATACATACACGTGAAACTAAAACACATTTCACCAACCAGTAACTACTCTATGTGTGATGTGCTCTGGAATTTGCTTAAGGGTATGGAGCAAAGCAAAAATTATTCCCAATTTTCCAGATGACAAAACTGAAGCTTAGGGAGCAGGCCCTACCCACACCCAGCTAATGTGACCTCAAACTAGCAGCATCAGCACCAGCTGGAAACTTGAAATGCAAATTCTCAGGCCTCATCCCAGAACTAAAGAGACAAAAACTCAGGGGTGGGGCCCAGCAACCTGTAGGTTAACAAGCCTCCCTGCTGATTCCAGTGCTCAAGTTTGAGAACCACTGTGGTGGGGGTTGGATTTAAGGCAGGTTCTCCTTGCTACTCAGCACAACTCACAACCCCACACTGACTCTCTGGTCCAGTCTCTGGAAGTGGCTGGCTGGGTTCAAGGATAGCCTCTACATAGGAACAGGCAGCTGCTAACTGGGTTAAGGGGTTGAATTGGCTCTGGGCCTCCTCAGAAACTAAAGAGCTGAGTAAATGATCACCCACCTACCACTGGGTTAAGACCCTCCCTCTAAATGGCTAACTGCATACTGACCCTGGCATGTGAAATGGGGTGTCTCGGTGCTGAGATCCCAGAAGCGCACAGTGGTGTCTCCAGAGCCACTGGCCAGGTACCTGAGGAAGAAGAGAGGACACCTGACCTCTGCAGTGGGGACAAGGGATAAGGCTTACACCAAAACAGGGCACATGTGCATTTTGGCTGCCTATTCAATTGTCTTCTGTGCATACAGTCTGGGACTGGACTTTTCTCCCTCCCCTGAGGAGGAGAAGTATAACACTGATACCATATGGGAGAAGAACCCCGTACCTCAAGGCAGCCATATCTCTCTTCTTCCTTTCTAAAAGGAATGGCCACAGCCATAATCAGATTTAGAGTTTCTCGTTATCTGTGTAGGATTGCGAGAAGCAAACAAATTCAGTTTCACAGATGATGAAATAAGTCAGAAAGTGATTTGTCTGGGACACACCGCCAGGAAGCCTACAGTTCAGCTCTCCTGAGATCAAGGCCAAGAAAGGCCCTTCCAAGATGGGTGTCCTTCAAAACCAAACCCCACTGGGGAAGTCCTCTACCTGGAACCCATGCCCTGAGCTCAGGTCTATGATAGGCAGCCTGAGGTCCCATTGATTGTTAACTTGGGGTATCTGCCCCACCCCAGCCAGAGGCTGTACCCCCACATTCTATTCCACGATTCTGCAACTGTCCTTACTTTCCTGTGGGGCTGAAGGCCACAGAAATGACTGCCTCGCTGTGACCTTCCAAAGAGCTGGTGCAGCGGGTCACAGCACGGACCCTGAAGATAGCCTGTGGCTGGTAGATGATGTCAAGGACCTTCTCTGTCTCCACTGCCTGTGACTCCAGCGTCCTCCCCAGTGATGAGACGATCTCAGCATCGTGGACAAAGAAAGCCAGCGGCACGGGATCCTCCTGGAGGGCAATGGCAAAGGGCAACTCCTCCGTCAAAGGATAGGAGCCAGGGGTGCTCCCCAGTGTGCTATGGCCAGGTGAAGCTTTTCTCTCCAGCCACGGTGTGGGTACCCCCACCATGCCCACCCAAAAAGGCCTCTTTTATCCTCCAAGAGCAACTGCAAGATACTTAAAATAGTACTTTAAAATCCTTTATCTGCATCTCACAACAACCCTGGAAGGCAGGCATTCATATTCCCACTTGACAGATGAAAAAACTTGAGGCTCAGAGCAGCTAATTAACGCAACGTCCTATTGGTAACGACTAATCCAGAAAGAAAACTGAAGTCCAGAATTAGTGTCAGTATACAGGATTATGCGGCGTTTTCTAAACTGCTACACCATGATGTACAATGTGTAAGAAGCATCCAAAACTCTGGCTGAAAACACAGATTCTGCCTTACCCCAGGGTCTGGTGTAGTAAACCTGGGGTGGGGTCTACGTATTATATTTTTAAGCCCCCAGCCCCCCACCCCCACCCCCCGCCCTACTATAATGATGAATGGCTCCACTGGTTTAGAAGACCACGGGTTTTGAATCTGACATTCGGGTTCTAATTGCCAATCTACCACCTACGACATAGCATCGTACAAATAATTTACTGCCTCTGGGCCACACTGTCAGATGGGGATATTAATGAGGAGCTGCGTCGCGGAATCTGACGATGTACCCGATGCGTTCAAAACGCGCGGTCTCTCTTCCCAGTGGACCTCGCAGGTCGAAGCGTAAAGCGCTGTCACACGAAATACATCTCCTGACCGTCCCCCGACGTAGGTGGCACTGCCACGGACGCGCGCCAGGGTGGTTCTCCCAGTGTCGGCGAGCGCTGGGACCCCCGAACCCCAGACCTTGGGTCTCCCGGTCCCCTGCGGGCCGGCCAGGCCCTCCCGCCGAGGGGAGGAAAGAGGGACCGCCTGGGCCGCCGCTCACCTGGGCCAGCAGCGCGTTGCACACGAGCTGCAGCTTGTCCGGGGTGATGTCCACGGGCACGTCGAACGGGGAGCCCAGGAGCTGCCCGCCCTCATCCTGGAACTGCACCAGCAGCCGCTGCACGTCGCGCGCCGCCGCCTCGTCCTGTGCCTACAAGCGCCGCGGGGGTCAGCCACGCCGCTGGGCGGGAAGGCCCCCACTGCCGCTTCCCTCTGAGGTCGGGGACCCCGGGCCGGAGCGCCCCCGCTCCCACTCACGCACACCCACCGCCGCCGCCGCCGCCATCCCGCGTTCGCACGTGGAGGAAATAGACTCAGGCGGGACGGAGCGCCGTCCCCGGGGTAGGGCGGCGCTGCAGCCCGCGACAGCGCCCTCTGGTGTGGCGGAGGGGACGTGTCACGCCGTGCCGGCCAGGCTTCGGCAGTGGGCGCACCTGGTACCTGCTTCCACAGCCCCACCTTGGACAGGTGGCTGTCACCCCGACCCAGTCCCTCCCAGTGCCGTGCAGGATACAAACAGCCTTTTGTCTCTGCAGAACAGGGATTTTTGCCCCACTTCATAGGTGGGGAAATCGAGGCTCTGAGCGGTTGACTTTCCCCCAAATCAGAGACCGGAAATGGCAGAAGACTAAATTGGGTTGGCTCTGGCAGCAGCGCCCTGCATGGGTGGCTTAGGAAACTAGAGCCTGTTGGGTTGCAGGCAAGAAATTATTATTCTTTTTTAGATGGACCAAATCGATTCATAATTCTTGAGTACAAAAGCAAAAAATGTGGGGCGCCTGGGTGGCGCAGTCGGTTAAGCGTCCGACTTCAGCCAGGTCACGATCTCGCGGTCCGTGAGTTCGAGCCCCGCGTCAGGCTCTGGGCTGATGGCTCGGAGCCTGGAGCCTGTTTCCGATTCTGTGTCTCCCTCTCTCTCTGCCCCTCCCCCGTTCATGCTCTGTCTCTCTCTGTCCCAAAAATAAATTAAAAATGTTAAAAAAAAAAAAAAAAAAGCAAAAAATGTCTGCAGTTTTCAACACTGCAAAGCAATAACAATAATGATGATAACGAGAGCAGTGTGTCAGGCATTGTTCCAAGCGTGTCACGCATATAACTCGTTAAATCCCCACCTTCCTCTCCCCACATTACAGATGAGGAACTGAAGGGCAGACCCACTAACATGAGGGCTCTTACCAGAAACCTGGGGTCTTCCTTGGCAGGTCTCCCCACATCTGGACGGTCTCAAGCTTGGTCAGGCTGGCCTCCTTAACCTGTCCTGAATTTGTTCTCTCCATCTCCACTATTACACTTTGGACTGAGTCACCGTGGTTGCCTACAAAAGCCTCTTCACTTGCCTCTCTGTTTCCACTCTTGCCTCTTCCGATGTATCCTCCACACTGCCACTGGGGTGACATTTTCCAACCAAAAATCTGGTCTGTCACTCTCCACCCTAAAACCCTACAATGTCTCCCATAATAAGCAGGACAAAAGTCAAACTCCTTATGATGGCCCACTCAACCTTACTTACCTCTCCAGCCACTCCTCTCTCTCTCTCTCTCTCTCTCAATTTTCTCTCCCTCTTTTTAATGTTTATTTATTTTTGAGAGAGAGAGAGAGAGAGAGCACAAGTTGGGGAGGGACAGAGAGAGAGGGAGACACAGATTCTGAAGCAGGCTCCAGGCTCTGAGCTGTCAGCACAGAGTCTGATGTGGGGCTTGAGCTCGTGAACCGCGAGATCATGACCTGAGCCGAAGCCTGACGCTTAATCAACTGAGCCACTCAGACACCCCATTCCTCTCTCTTTAAGATTAAATTCTTCTGGCTTTTGCTTAGTTCTTCCAAGGCATGACCCTTCTTACATCGGTGCCTTTGTACATGCAGATTTCTCTGCCTGGAACTTTGATGGGCAGTGTTGTGTCCCTCCTCCCCAAATTCATATGTGGAAGCCCTAACCCCCAAGGTGACTGTATTTGGAGAGGGGGCCTATATGAGAGTAATAAAGGTTAAATGAGGTCATCAGGGTAGGGCCCTAGTCTGATAGGACTGGTGTCCTCAGAAGGAAGAGATACCAGATATTACCTCTCTTTCTCTCTCTCCTCCTTTCCCCTCTCCCCACATGGAGAAGAAGCCACATGAAGACACAGTGAAAAGGTGGACATCTACAAGCCAGGAAGAGAAGCCTCACCAGAAACCAATGTTGGTGGCACCTTGATCTTAAACTTCTAGACTGTGGAAAAATACATTTCACTTATTCAAGCCATCCCACCTGAGTTTTTTTTTTTTAAGTTTATTTATTTATTTTGAGAGAGAGTGAGAGACAGAGAGAGCGCAAGAGTGGGGGAGGAGCAAAAAGAGAGGGAGAGAGAGAATCCCAAGCAGGCTCCACCCTCAGTGCTGAGCCTGATGCAGGGCTCAATCTCATGATCTCCAGATCACGACCTGAGCCAAAATCAAGAGTCAGCCCTTAAGGTACTGGGCCACCCAGGCGCCTCCTGCCTGAGGTATTTTGTTATAGCAGCCTGAGCAGCTGAAGACAGGGACAATTCCTCATTCTTCAAGTCTTGCCTGAAATATACATGCATTCATTCAACAAATGTCTCTGCCAAACATTGTTCTAGGAACTCTACATATATTAACTCATTTAATCATTCACTCAGGAAGCTTTCTCTGAAACAATGCCATGTTTCCCTATTATGTGTTTTCACAACATCCTGGTATTCTTTGTATTTAGGAATCACAGATCCATGGAATTATTTCATCCATTTATTCATCGAATATGGTTGAGCACCTACTATGTACGCACTGTGATAGCCACATGAAATATGTAAGTGAACAAAATAGACACAAATCCTTGCCCTCATGAGTGGTCTCTGCTTTCACTGTCATTCACAGTTCCTGCTGCATAGTAGATGCTTACGAATTGACATGGAGTGAATTACTGAATCAGGATTTGAATCTAAGATTCCTAGGACCTAAAGTCAGAGAACCTCAGTTTTCTGCCAGTGGCAGGATCCTTTATCCCATTGCTTCATTACTACAAGAGCACTTGCCCCACAAAGGGGCCCAGGGCTTAGGACACTATGATGGCAGGGAATCCCTTCCTCCATTCATTCCTTCATTCATTTATTCAGTCAACAAACCTGCAACAGACAAATATGCATCAGAGCTGGGCCTTGGGTCCAGCAGGACAGTAGAACTTGTCCACAGTCTTAGCTGTGTGTCCAAGGATACCGATCAAAGAGCAGAATCTTCAGTGCGTTTCTCTGCCATGGTCAGGTAGGTTTGAAGATGTATGGGGGGAGGGGGCAGAATTGTGGTAAGTGAAGAAAAGCATCAACAGGAAGACACCATTCATTCATTCACTCGTTCATTCAGGAAGCCCGCATTGGGCACTCACTCTGCCAGCCTCTGTGCCAGGGTAAGTCAAACTGCAATGAGATGCTGTCTTTACCCTGTGGGAGGGAGCTCACAGCCTAGGCTTGGAGACACTGGGAGGTGAGAGAGTTCTGAGTCCAAGTAGGAACAGACTCAAATTTGTCTCAGGAACCCTCAGTCAGATGAGAAGAAACAAGTCCTGCCCCAGGGGAGACCTGTTTTGTTCTTCCTTCTTGTCCCAGGAAGACCCTCTTTTGATGAGGGAGACTCAGCTGATCCCAGGAGAGGTCCCAGGTAGATGGGGGGGGGGGGGTACGGTCCTCGGGCTCAGGGAATTCCAAACTGACCTAGCTCTGACCAAGAAGAAGCCTATAGTCTAGTGGGGGACATTAAGAGCCCACCCTCTCTGTCTACTGGGAGGGGTAGGCTGAATGCATCCACTCCACACGGATGGGGACACAGGAGAAGGCATGCAAACCAAAACAAAGCACCCATTTCCACTAAACTTGAACTAGTAAGCCCCTCTGTCTTTCAGAAAAGGAGGGACATTTCAACAATGAGTACTGGAGGGGTTGGGGAGTTGTGGGCAAGTGGAAGAGAGGGAGGAACTCTCCTCCTTCCAGAAGGGCATTTCTGGAAGTCTCCAGTTGGTCCTGGACATGGGCAGCTGCTCTAAGTCTGCCAGCCCCTCAGCTGTCACTCTGCTCCCAAAATAGCAGTGATTGGGGGAAGGGAGAGGAGATTGTTTATCTGGGATGGAGGGGGAGAAGGGGCATTATAGCTGTGTCTCCCTCCCTTCTGGATCTTTCTCTGCTCTTTGCGGTATGAATGCCCAAGTCCAGGACTGCCCCTGAGTAGGACGCTGGGGCATAGGTTAGTCAGCACTTCCAGGTGACTAATGACTATCCACTCTGGGGAGGAGGAAGGCCCTGAGTATCAATGACAGACTCCAGGGACACCTGACCCTGTGGCCAAATATGGTCCGGAGCTACTGGCAGGGGCGATAAAACCTCTTGGGTGGGGGAGGGAGGCAGATTAAGGCTTGGTGGCCAGGGGGTGGCTCACAAGGGAGCTCAGCCGAACAGCATCACAGGAGGACAGACCAGGAGCACCGTCCTCTGAGAAAGTGAGCCCGTGTGGAGAGTTCCTCAGACCGGGGAGGGAGAAGAGGGACTGAGAAGAACTTTCAAGGCTTGCAGTGAGAATTCAGGCCTCCGGCGTGGTGGCTTCACCCGCCCAGCTGGGAGGGAAGGAGAGGGAGGCACGGGGGCTCTAAGATTCCTTCAGCCATGCTATTTTGCAAGCAGGTGCTATCATGTCCTTCTGAGCAATGGATTTGGGGGTGATAGGCATGGGTCCTTTCCAGGCAGAACCCTCACCTTCCATCCCAGTAGAAGGAGGCCCTGGAGCTCCAGACCTCAGGCCAGGAGTCTGGAGTGGGGGACTGGCCAGACTGAGCTGCTCCTGTCCTGACAGATGGCAGAGGCAGAAGCAGCGCAGCTGAAGGAGGAAGGGAACCGGCATTTCCAGCTCCAGGACTATAAGGCTGCAACAAAGAGCTACAGCCAGGCCCTGAAGCTGACCAAGGACAAGGCCCTGCTGGCCACGCTCTATCGGAATCGGGCAGCCTGTGGCCTGAAAACGGTCTGGAGCGGGCAGGGCGGGAGGCTGAGGGCCAGCACTCAGAGGCAGGGGTGAAGGCAGCCCCCCATCTTGCTGGGTATCAGACCCTTAAGCCCCCTTGTCCCAGCCCTTTCTGCTGGAGCCCTCAGGGCAGAGAAGGGCACCTCCCACTGCTTTCCTGGGCCCACTGCCTGACCCACTCCTCTGGGAGACAGAAATTCCTCCAGTTGGGAATCAGCCTAATGGGAACTGGCATGACGCCAGGGGCTTTTTCCATGTTATTTCGCAGCATCTTACTAACAGCCCCGTGAGTCAGCTGCTGTTGTCGTGCCCATATAGCAGATAAAACAAACTCAGGGCTCGGGGGGCTTAGTAACTCACCAAGATCTCCCAGGTCATTAGTAGCAGAGCCTGGATTCAAACCCAAGTTTGCCTAATGTCAGAGCTCATCTGCTCTCCCATGCCCAGCCGGGGGTCCGCCCTTGGTTCCCTGACAGCCAGCAGCTCCCCAGCAAACCCTGTCTGGTTGTCTCTGCGTTGGGCCTGCATTAACCCCTGCTGCTTCCCCTTCTCCATTTCTCAGGAAAGCTATGTTCAGGCGGCGTCAGATGCCTCAAGAGGTGAGTTCCCTTTCCCCAACCACTCCCCCATCCCCAACCCCAGCATCCCTGTTTTGTCTAAGAGGTTCATTGTCAATTGAAGAAATGACAGATTGTGGAAACGCCATCCTAGGCATTGTAGGCGGGGCTTCGGATGTCCAGAGAAGCCATCCCTAAATTGCATTTTTGCAACTCGAATTATATATTAAATCATAGGTTGAGGGAAATTAAAATTTTTTTTTCAAAAAAAATTTTTTAATGTTTGGTTTTGAGAGAGAGAGTCAGAGCGTGAGTGGTGGAGGGGCAGAGAGAGAGGGAGACACAGAATCCAAAGCAGGCTCCAGGCTCCGAGCCATCAGCACAGAGCCCGATGCAGGGCTTGGACTCCCGGACCGCGAGATCATGACCTGAGCTGAAGTCAGATGTTCAGCCGACTGAGCCACCCAGGCGCCTCTTAAATTTTTTTTAATGTTTATTTATTTTTGAGAGAGAGAGAAAAAGAGAGGGAGAGAGAGAGAAGTGCAAACCAGGAGGGGCAGAGAGGGCAGATAGAATCTTAAGTGGGCTCAAACCCACGAACTGTGAGATCATGACCTGAGCCAAAGTTGGATGCCTAATTGACTGAGCCACCCAGGTGCCCCTTGGGAGATTCTTTTATTAAAAGATGTTTCCAGAAATCCTCGTGTCTTGGTAATGACACACCGTCTGTTGTAAATTAGGGTATGCTCATCCTGGGGCTCCCCAGTGGTTCTGGGCATCAGCCCACTGCACTCTGTGGGATCAGGCTTCCTGAGAGGAGGAGGGAGGCAGTAGCCCATTGCACAGAGACTAGGGAGAGATGAACATTAAAACAAAGCAAACCTTTAAATGTAACTAATTTCAACTTGCACTTAAGTCAATGTTGACTTAAGCGCATTGTCAAAATGGGAAGTCTTTTCTTAGCTGCAAGTGTTGGGTTTTGATCTGGGCACCATTCTTTTAGGAGAAACAGAGACAGTGTGAAGTGAGCTCAGAAGGAAGGGAACCAGCTGGAGATGGGCCTGGAAATACACCCTGTGAAGAGCAGTTGAGGGACGTGGCAATATTTAGCCCAGAGAAAGCAATTCCCAGGTGGGATGGAGAGCTGCCTTCAAACACCTAAAAGGCTGTCACAAGGAAGAAGGATCAGATTTCATCTCAGGGGTTCCAGGGCTGAACTTAGGATAAAAGGGCAAAGTTACAGGGAGATATATTTCAGGTCTGAAGAGGGGAGGGCTTTCTTGATGGAGCTGCCTGGCTGCCTTGAGAAGGAGGGAGCTCCCCATTGCTGGAGGTATGCAAGTATCCATTGGATGAGTGCTTGGCTGGGATCATGATGTAGCAGAGACTGAAATATCAGGAGCTAGACGCGATGACCCTTAACCTCCCTTGAGACTATGATTCTTACTGCCTCCCTCACAAAGAGGGAGCCTGGGGCCAGATTGTCCACATGGGTGGATAATCTCCAATGAAGACACAGTGGCCCTGGAATTGGGGACAGTGGCAGGGGAGGGAGGAAGGCGATCTGCAGCCCAGGCCCCTGAGGCCCCGTCTCCCTCATTAGCTATTGACATCAACTCCTCGGACATCAAGGCTCTCTATCGGCGGTGCCAGGCACTGGAGCATCTGGGGAAGTTGGACCAGGCCTTCAAGGACGTGCAGCGCTGTGCCACCCTCGAGCCACGGAACCAAAACTTCCAGGAGACACTGAGGAGGCTCAACACCAGTATCCAGGAGAAGGTGAGCTGGACCCCTACCCATAAGCCTTGGCTGCCTCCCTTCACTCCTAATGGATGAGTTAGGGAAGCAGGACACCAGAGCAGGTCTAACCCTACCTCCACACTCTTGGATGGAGTGAATGCATGGCACAGGCAGGTGCCAGAGAACAGCCGAGCAGAGGCACCCATCTTTGAGTGATCGGAGATGCTTGTTCCAGGAGACAAGCCAGTCAGGACTAGAACACGGGTCTTTTAAATTCCAGATGGAGGCTTTAAAAAAAAATTGTAACTTAGTATATATGCGACATGATCTTCTCTTTCTAGGAGGACAAAAGCAGTACTGAGGGTAGGGTACTGCTGGATGATAGAGCCAGTAGGGAAATCTTTTCTAGGAAAACGAAGTGGGGTGGAGGAGAACTAGGATCAGAGATGAGAAATTCTACACCCTAGTCCTGGCTTAGTTGCCAATTTTCTAAGGGATCCCTTGGGGTGTCAGTTCCTCCTCTGTAAGAGCAGGAGGGTAACTGATCACTAAGCTCCTTGCTCCAAGACTCAGCGGCTCCTCTGTGTCTGGGGCAGCCCCATGGTGGGACCACAGTACACTGTCCAGAGTGCAGACTCAGGGGCTGAGTAAACACAAAACTGAGGAGTGACCAGAGAGGGGGTGACAAATGAGAGACCCACTGGGAGGAAATGAGCCCTGATGGAAATAGGCAGGACTGTGGAGGAGCAAAGCAAAGTAGTGGGAGGTACGGAAGGAGATGGCAAATGGTGGGAGTGGGGCGGTGGGGTGATGGGTGATCAGTTAGGTCATTTTATGGTAGATTCAGAGCACTGGGGTTGGGGGTGGGGGTGTGAGGGATGAGACAGCTAAACATAATGGTTAAAATTTCTTTTTAGTGTTTATTTTTTTGAGGGAGAGAGACAGAGCATGATCAGGGGAGGGGCAGAGAGAGAGAGAGAGAGAGAGAGAATCTGAAGCAGTCTCCAGGCTCTGAGCTGTCAGCACAGAGTCTGATGTGGGGCTTGAACCCACAAATGACGAGATCATGACCTGAGCTGAAGTCAGCTGCTTAACTGACTGAGCCACCCAGGTGCCCCCAAATGTAATGGTTTTAAATTGAGTGAAGAGGTGCTTGAAAACTGCTTCAGGTTTCTGATCTTAGAAATCGAGTTCTATTTTAGCCCATTTTTAAAGTATGTGATAGCTAATTATTTACTGTACTGCAAAATTTGGGTAATGATCCAAGCCCTCCAAATTGGCATAGCAAACTTAACTAGACTGTAAGCTTTGTGGAGTGAGGACTTGATTTTGTTCACCATTCTATCCCCAGCATCTGCAACAGTATCTGGCATGTAGTAGTTATTCAGTAAGGGTTTGTTGAATGAATGAATAAATGAATGAATGAAGAAAGAAAGAAAGAAAGAGAAAAAGAAAGGAGAAAGAAAGAAAGAAAGAAAGAAAGAAAGAAAGAAAGAAAGAAAGAAAGAAAGAAAGAAAGAAAGAAAGAAAGAAAGAAAGAAAAAGAAAGAAAGAAACATAGTGTAGGGGCCCAGAGTAGATACCATAATATTTACTGAGCCGCCTGGAACGTGGACCCCTGCCTACCTCCTTCCCCACTCCCTCCTTTCTCCTCAGCTTCGTGTGCAGTTCTCCACAGACTCGAGGGTACAGAAAATGTTCGAGATCCTCCTGGATGAAAACAGTGAAGCGGACAAGCTGGAGAAGGTGAGTGCGGGGCAACCAGCCGGCCAGCAGAGGGCGCACTCGGGATCCCCCCTCCCCCTTCCCTCCCTCCTCCCCCCCGCCCCCCCGCCCCTCCTCCCCCCCGCCCCCCGCCCCTCCTCCCCCGCCACGGCCGATCTTCCGCTGCTGGCCCCACCGGATCTCAAGACAGTAACGCCCTGACCGGTCGCGGAGGAAGAGGAGGGGGGTCTCCTTGAAGAACGTGGACACAAACGGGCCAAAGGTTAGGCACTTTAGAAAGCACTTGGCTATAAGGGCCAGGACTAGGGTGAGACCAATGAGAGCAGAGTTGGAGTTTTTATTTAAATTTTTGAGATTTTGTTCACTATGATTTTTTTTTTTTTGCATTGCATTGCATTGATTTTGATATTTTAAAATATTGCATTAGATGTTACTCACCTTGATTGCCGAGGTTTTCGGTGTCCCTGTAAATGGGGCATCCAAGGCAAGTGCCTCGCTTGCCCAGGCTTCCACCCTGAGAGCTGTTGAAAACAACATGTTAAAATAATGTTCTAGTCCATTATAAAATATCGTAAAAGGTCATCCTGAAATATGAGAATGGTTGCTCATAATACCATCCTCTTAGCCAAATTTGTTGCCTTTTTTTTTTTTTAATGTTCCCTTCTGGTTTTTTTTTCAGGGGGAAAAAAATTGAACATCTGAATGGTTTTTGTTATTTGTTTATTTGAGAGAGAGAGAGCTGAGTGTGAGTGGGGGAGAGGGGAAGAGACAGAGAGAATCTTTAAGCAGGCTCCATACCCAGCACAGGGTCCCAAGCGGGGCTCAATCCCACGACCCTGGGATCACGACCTCAGCTGAAATTAAGAGTCAGATAGATGCTCAATCGACTGAGCCACCCAGGTGCCCCTGAATATTTTATAGTTATAAGAATTGGACAGACAATGCGTGGGGAATTTTTGTTAGTTTTATGATCAATAAGTCCATGTAACATGCAAATACCTTTTATAACAAACTGATGTGAGGACTTAATGAGTTGCTACAGATAAATGCACTTGGCGAGTACACAGCCCTTGACTGGTAGAGTGTTGGTGGTCCTGGTGGTACTTGCCCGGGAGTCTCTAATCAGCCTCATACCCAGCGTCCCACTCCCTCTCTCTTTGCTCACCTTCTCCTTCTCTCTCATGAGTTCTTCCTCCAACTCCAGGGTTTCAGGTTTTGCTGAGGCCTCCTCCCCTGGTCTGGGGCCATTTAAGGTATATGTATCCTCCTCAAGGTTTTAGGGTGGGAGGACACTGGAGAACTTTCTAGCTCAACTGCCTAATTTTGCGGTCTGGGACCCAGAGAGGTACCATGACTTGCCCAAGGTCACACAGCTAGCATACAGCAGAATCAGTCCTCATACCCAGGACTCTTGAGACCCCTCTCCTGCGCTGTCTGCCCACCAACCACCACCTCCCTGAGAATGCCTGTAACTTCAGATTGCCCAGAACAGGTAAACAAGCAAACCCCAAATGCTGAAACCATATTCAAGGGAAAATTTTTAAAAGAAAACAATTCACTTCTGTTAAAAGGTAAACCGTGGCATATTCATAATTTTCAGGGTTTATTTGGGCAAAATTGATTCAAGTGGGGTAGCAGCAAAACAGGAAGTGGTTAGGAGCATTGTACCTACAGGAGCCAGGGGAAAGGCTTCTAGAAAGACATGGGTGGAAAGAAAGCAATGCAGTTATTTGATTGGCTATAGCTTAAGCAGTTACATTATTTGGGAAAGCCTAGTTGGCTGTGATTGACTGTTCTTAAGTTTCGATTTCTTAACCTTGAGACATTACAGGCTTCCATTTGGGTTTGCTTACATTAGCTACTAGGGCATTAATGCCACTCAGTCTAATAGCCTTCTTGTTTAAATAATTTAAGACTTCAATACCTTGGTTTAGTACTTATCCGTAAGCATACATACACGGTTTTGTTTAATGTAAGTGCAATCAGAGTGAACCTACTTCCTAATGTTTTTTCCAGGTTGCTGGGTGATCTCGTTTATGGCTTCCTGGCTACAGTATATCTCATCAAGTTGGGCTGTATGTCAGTTACTTTGTTTCTTCTGTTGTGTCATGTTCCTAGGCTAGGTCTCTGGGAGCAGGATTGTAGGGGAAGAACCCAGTATAAAGATGTTTTGGAAACCAAGTCCTCAACCAGCCCCTGCACTTGGCCCCTGCCCGAGGCCTTGATAGCCAAACCTCCCCCTCCCCCTCACCATGTCCTCCCTCCTCAGGCTGCCAACAACCTCATCGTCCTGGGGCGTGAAGAAGCAGGGGCCGAGAGGATCTTCCAGAACAACGGAGTGGCCCTGCTTCTGCAGCTTGTGGACACCAAGAGGCCCGAGCTGGTGCTAGCGGCTGTGCGGACCCTGTCGGGCATGTGCAGTGGCCACCGAGCTAGGGTGAGGGCCTGGGTGTGGGGCTGGCGGCACAGGTGGCTGCCAGGCAGAAGATCTGGAGGGCGACATGTGGACAGTTAGTGGGTGGCATAAATAGACCCAGATGCCAAGTGGAGAGTGTCCCCCCCACCCCCCGCCATCCTCGATTGTATGGTCCCGGATCAACAGAGATTGATCCTCTGCATTTCCCTTTGAGCTGGAAATGCATTTATGCAAAGATAAGGCTAGTGAAAGTTTATGAGGAAGAGCTGAATGCAAAGGTTATGACAGTTTACATTGTATCGTCCTAAGTCTTCCAAAGCCCGTGTATATTTTACCGTAAAGCACATCTCAACCTAGACTCACCACATTGCAAGTGCTCAAGGGCCCCAAGTGGCAAAGTGGCTACTATATTGGACGGCCCAGGCTTAAACCTCTGGAAAGGGGCCTGGCTTGTGTCAAGATCCTGCCTAGACCATGGGCCCCGTGAGGCATGGCTGCCTGGGCTTAGTTCCCTACTGCAGGGGCATGGTGGGGATGGACATCACCCACTTCCTAACCTGCATGGCAGCTGGAAGAGAGGGGCGGGCAGCTGACTCGTTCTTGCTGGGGGTATAGGCCACAGTGATTCTCCATGCTGTCCGGATAGACAGAATCTGTAGCCTCATGGCCGTGGAGAACGAGGAGATGTCTCTGGCTGTCTGCAACCTGCTCCAGGCTGTCATCGACTCTCTGTCAGGAGAGGACAAACGAGATCATCAAGGGAAGGAAGAAGCGCTGGTCTTAGGTAGGAGGCATTCTTCAGGTTTTTTTCCACGGGGGTGGGGGCCAGGGAGAGTCGGTTGCCACCTTAGACGGGTCATTCCCTGTAGGTGGAGGTGGCCTGGTTTTATTTTTATATTTATTTTCTAATTAAAAGAGTGTTAGAAGCATAGGAGCATCATTTTCAATAACTGAAAGGTGGAAGCAACTCAAGTGTCCATGTGCGAGTGAATGGATAAATAAAATGTGGTACAATGGAATAGTACCACCATTGTGTGGACAATGGAATAGTATTCAGCCTTAAAAAGGAAGGAAACTCTGACATGTGCTACAATATGGATGAACCTTGAGGACGTTATGCTAGGTGAAATAAGCCAGTGACAAAAAGATAAGTACTGTTTGATTCCACTTATGTGAGGTATCTAGAGTAGCCCAAATCATGGAGACGGGTGCTTGGTTGGCTCGGTTGGTTAAACTTCTGACTTGGGCTCAGGTCATGATCTTGCAGTTTGCAGTTTGATCTTGCAGTTTGAGACCCACGTCCAGACAATGCCTCCCTGCCTGCCTCCCTCCCTGCCTCCATGCATGCCTCCCTCCCTCCCTGTCTGCCTCCCTCTCTTCCTCCCTGCCTGCCTTCCTCCCTTCCTGCCTGCCTTCCTCCCTTCCTCCCTCCCTGCCTCCCTGTCTCCCTGTCTCCCTGCCTGCCTCACTGCCTGCCTTTCTCCCTGCCTCCCTGCCTTCTCCCTGCCTGCCTTCCTCCCTCCCTGCCTCCCTGTCTCCCTACCTCCCTGCCTGCCTCACTGCCTCCCTGCCTCCCTGCCTGCCTCCCTCCCTGCCTGCCTTCCTACCTCCCTGCCTCCCTGCCTGCCTCCCTCCCTGCCTGCCTTCCTACCTCCCTGCCTCCCTGCCTGCCTCCCTCCCTGCCAGCCTTCCTCCCTCTCTGCCTCCCTGCCTCCCTCCCTGCCTGCCTTCCTCCCTTCCTGCCTGCCTTCCTCCCTTCCTCCCTCCCTGCCTCCCTGTCTCCCTGTCTCCCTGCCTGCTTCACTGCCTGCCTTCCTCCCTGCCTCCCTGCCTCCCTCCCTGCTTGCCTTCCTCCCTCCCTGCCTCCCTGTCTCCCTGCCTCACTGCCTGCCTCCTTCCCTGCCTGCCTCCCTCCCTGCCTGCCTTCCTACCTCCCTGCCTCTCTGCCTGCCTCCCTCCCTGCCAGCCTTCCTCCCTCTCTGCCTCCCTGCCTCCCTGCCTCCCTCCCTGCCTGCCTTCCTCCCTTCCTGCCTGCCTTCCTCCCTTCCTCCCTCCCTGCCTCCCTGCCTTCCTGCCTGCCTCACTGCCTGCCTCCCTCCTTGCCTGCCTTCCTCCCTGCCTCCCTGCCTCCCTCCCTCCCTGCCTGCCTTCCTGCCTGTTTGGGATCCAACCTAGAATGAGAACAAAAATCCCTAAGATGCAGGGAAGTCAGACAGGGCAAAAGCAAGAAAAAGCATTTATCTTTTAATCCCCCAGCAGGTGGGGAAGACCTGGCATCCCTTCTGAGGCTTGAATGCAGGCTCCCAGCATGCCTGAATCTACAGGGAGTAAGATGTCTGTAAGGAGTATAAATTTCTTGTCTGGAAAACATTTTGTTAAATCAGTTTATAAAGAGCTACATGAAGTGTCCCTGGCTCTCTGCCAGTCATGCTTTGGAATAAAGAACTTTCTAAGAACCAGAGCTATTCAAGGATGGCATGGGCTGTTATAAAAGTCAGTGTGCACAGTGGCTGGAGGGCCACTGGGGGGTAATGTTTAGGGATTTGTCTCCTTTTTGGGGGGTGAGATGGGCAATTCTATACTCTCCTGGGAAATTCCAACATCCGGGATGCAGGGGATTCCATATTTCCAGAGTCCTTCTAGAAGCCTCTGCCATTCTTGGTCCTATAGACCTGAGATTCCCTACTCTCTATTTACCCCATCCTCTCCTTCCTTAGATACCAAGAAGGACCTAAAGCAGATAACCAACCACCTGCTTGACATGCTGGTCAGTAAGAAGGTGTCTGGCCAGGGCAGGGACCAGGCCATGAACCTGCTCAATAAGAACGTCCCCAGGAAGGACCTCGCCATTCACGACAACTCACGCACCATCTATGTGGTGGATAACGGTGAGGAGGTGGGAGGGTCTGGGGGCTCGCTCCAGCCTTTCACGTGGGCACCAGAGTACCTGGCACTGAGCAGACGGCAGAAGAGGCGTGGCCCTTGTCTGGGAGAAGTCTTCAGTCCCAACTGAAAAACCAGGAAAAGGCGTTAGCAGTTAGAACCCACCAGCAGGCTGGTGGGGATACTGATCAAGACTGGGCTCTTAATTCGGGGCCCGAACACACCCAGACAATGTCCAAACACACCCAAAAACAGCTGGGCAGAGTTACCTGACAAGCGGGGGCAATTCCAAAAGCAAACAGGACCCCACCAACCATAGGATAATATTCCTGAAGTCCCTTGGTTGGCAAAATACTTCACAGGCCTTCTGGAAGGGAGAATTGGCATCTACTGTCCCATATATAGGTTCTAGCAGATGGCCATTATATGTGTCAGCTCCGGGGGGGTTACCCTTGTCCCAAGTCAACTTTAATTGTTCAGGAATCACACCCATGGCTTTATCATCTACTGTGATGAACTCCCACAGGTTGGATGACATATAGACCATCCTTTGATCTACAAGTTTCAAATTAGCTTTCACTGGCTTGAAACGTATCCTCTTGTGATATTGTGCTTCCTTGTTTGGTTTGCACAGATCTCAGCAAAGTGCACTTTAACAAATGACTCTAGTGCTTAAACCTTCTCCCTCAACACTTCCCCTCCCCTTCCCAGTTCTGGTCTTTTCTGCATCCATTACAAAGGGTGAACAGCAGACCTCTTTCTCTCAGCGAGAGGACCTACGTCCAACCACAAGCTAATGGGTAGGGCAGGTGGGAAGCAATATTTGTTATTCCAGGCACCAAAATAAGTAGCTCTTGGGTAAACAGAACATGGATGTACAAATCCTGTCACACTAGTGAAAAGATGCCTTGTGGAGGTTGTGTGTTGTACAAGCTGGTCTGGGAGACTTGCCTTGGGAACCATCAGGACATCCAGCCAAAAGTGAGCGTTTGGGTTCAGGGAAGGGCAATGATGGATGAGGAAGAGGTCCAGAGTATCCTAGAGGAAGAGGAATGAGATGCTCAAAGCATGTGTGGGAATGGAAGGGAAGCATGGGGGATGGGCATAGGGGAGGTGGTGGGAAGTGAAGCAGGTGCATTCAGTGGCTCTCTTTGAGACCCGGGCTGGGAGTTTGGGTTGGTTCATCAACTGCTTCCCATGACTCCCCAGCCCTGCCAGTGCTTTTGTGCGGGTGGTAAAGTATGCAGGGCAGAAAACATACTGCTGACATTTTTTTTAAGTTTATTTATTTTGAGAGAGAGCGTGCATGCACACACACACAGGGCAGAAAGAGAGGGAGAGAGAGAGAGAGAGAGAGAGAGAGAGAGAGAGAGAGAGAGAGAATCCCAAGCAGGCTCCACGCTCAGCACAAAGCCCAATCTGAGGCCTGATCTCACAACAGTGAGATCATGACCTGAGCTGAAATCCAGAGCCAGATGCTTAGCCAACTGAGCCACCCAGGTGCCCTTGAGCACTTTTAATTCCCTCCTAACATCCAGAGTTTCACGCCTCCCAGCATCTACCTCTTCCCACTTATCTGCACCAGCTAAGGTCTGACGAACTCCTAGCCACTCCCAAAACCTGGCTCCAAAGTCAAGCTTTCAGTTATCCCAGAGGCAGCACAACATAACTGTTAATATCGTGGGCGTTGAAATCAGACGTTGCTGGGAGAGTGCCGTTACAATGTCACTTGCCAGCTGCAAGTTGCTTCTGGGCAACTTAGTTGACTTCTCCATGCCTTGGTTTTCTGCTCTGAAAAATGGGAATTATGATTTCTAACCAGTAGTTTTTTGTTGGGATTAAATGGAGTAATGTGTATGAAGCTCTCGGCACATAGTAAGTGCTCAAAATAATTTACAACTCTTTGTTGGAGCAAATCACCCCATCTGCAGTGTTAACCACTCTGTCTTTATCACACCTGCTGTCCTCATTACACCTTACTATAATCTTTATGTGACTGTTCCTTATTGCGTTCTGAACTTTTTGAGAAGAGGATTGTGTCCTTTATTTCAGTATTCAGTGGCTAAAAATTGCCCGTTGATTTATCCACTTATTCATTCATTTATTCAACAAATACGCAATGATCGAATTAACCTGATGGGTAATAGGAAGTCACTGAAGATTCTTCCACAGAAGAGAGAAGAGATAGCGATCATAAATAGCAAATGTAGCATTTACTAAATAAATAAAAAATGTGTATTGAGTGATAACGATGTGTCTGGATTGGCCCCAAATGGTTACCATACATCACCTCACTGAGTCCTCAAACTCTCTGTGGTAGGTAGCAGTGTTCCCATTTTACAGAAACTGAGACCTGGGGAAGAGAGAATATCAAATAGTATTTGAGGAAGGTTATACCATCGAATGTTAACACTGGTACTCAGTCCTCTGAGATCAACTACCACAGTGGGAGGTGGATTGCTCACCTAAGGGCAGAGTTAGGTGTAGAGCCCGGGCCTCTTGGCCCCATTTCAGTGCCCTTCACTCTGGATAAGCCACGTGCTGTGTAAAGGCAGGCTGGAGAGAAGGTGGCGTTAAGACGGTGAGAGGGTGTGTTTGTGAGGAGAGACCCAGCAGGAATCTGACACTTGCCATCATCTGCCCTGCAGGCCTGAGGAAGATCTTGAAGGTGGTGGGGCAGGTTCCAGATCTTCCATCCTGCCTGCCTCTGACTGACAACACCCGCATGCTGGCCTCTATCCTCATCAACAAGCTCTACGATGACCTGCGCTGTGACCCAGAGCGTGATCACTTCCGCAAGATCTGTGAGGAGTACATCACGTGAGTCTCCTGGATGTCCCGCGGGGTCGGGCTCTGTATTAGTTATCAATGGCTGTGTAACAAAACACCCCAAAATGGAGCAGCTTAAAATAACAGCAACTATTTATTATCTCACAGTTTGACAGCAGTTTGGGAGTGGGTAGGCTGGGTGGATCTGGCTGTGGGGCTCTCACGAACTTACAGTCACATGTCATCCTGGGCTGCAGTCATCTGAAGGCTTGACTGAGGCTGGAAGATCTGCTTCCAAGGTGGTACACTCATATGGATGGCATGTTGGTGCCGCTTGTTGGCGGGAGGCCTCGGTTCCTCCCCGTGTGGACCTCCCCGTGTCATTACCACGTGGTAGCTGGTTTCCCCTAGAGTGAGTGATTCAAGAGAGCAAGGCCGAAGCGGCAATGTCTTCTATCATCTAGCTTCAGAAGTCACACACGATCACTTCCACCACATTCTATGTATGAGAAGCAAGTCATTAAGGATGGTCTACATTTAAGAGGGGGGGAATTTGGCTCTACCTTTTGCACAGAAGAGTGTCAAATATTTTGGGGCTTATTTTAAACCTACTACAAGCTCCTGTGGTTGAAGGAACAAATGTCCGCTTATCAAGGAGGGAGCAAGACCGGGCTCTGTCAGGTTTAAGCGCCGTGTGGCCTTGCAGAGACTAGACAGGAGCCTGGGACTCTCAACAGTGGAACTCTGGGTCTCCCCACTGTCACTCAACCATCATTGTGACTCAGATGCTCTCTCTGCGTCTCCGTTTTTTTTTTTCTGTGTGCCCTCTCCCATTCCCTCCCACTGCTACGCGGTCTTTTAACCCTTTATTCCAATGATCCTCAGACTTGTAGATTATTCAGATTTCTGGGACCCTACTTGACTCAGTAGTCTGGGATGTGGCTCAGGAAGTTACATGTTTAAAAAGTATCCCAGGTGAGTCTTGGGAGAGTGGAGCCACTCTGCTTTTCCTTTCTCCCCTCCAGGGGTTGGCACAGTTTTCCTCTAAAGGGCTGGAGGAAATATTTTATATTTGCTGGGATGTGCAGCCCTCTAGTGTATACTTTAAAAAAAAACCCTTTAATATAAATAAATAAATAAATAAATAAATAAATACAAACCCTTTAAACCATGAAAACCATTCTTAGCCTCCCGGACTTGGCCAAGCAGCCAAGGTTTGCCAGCTCCTGCTCAATCCTGTCGTTTCACCTGACCCCCGAATGTTTCCCTGAAAGCTCTTCAGGGCTTCTCTGGTCTTTCTCTACCTCAGCTTCAGCTTTGGCAGCTAACTTCTTGAGTCTCTCATGAGGTCCCAAATTGAGTTCCAGTAACTGTCACCCAGCCAGACCTTGTGAGGGCAGAGGATTTTGAAGGAGGGCCCCTCCCAGCCATCCTGTGGAATGTTGCCGCTGCACAGGCCTGCCCCTGGACCAGCCACCAGCCCCTGGACCAGTCATGGAGGTTGAGTGAGTCTCTGAGCAGAGCGCCTGAAGAGACCTCCTCCCTCCCCCCAGCACAAAGGGTGTAATCCCTACCCTGCTCTGTCAGGGGCCGGGGTGAGTGGAACCAGCACAGAGGGCAGACCTGACTGATTGTGAAAGGCTCTGGCTTCCCTGGCGGAAGTGGAGACAGGAGGTACAGGATGCAGAATGTCAGAATCGGAGGGGCTCTTGGAGCTTCCAAAGCTGCCTTCTCTCCGACAGGGACTTGCTCAGGTCATCCAGCCTCGCAGAGGCAGATGTGAGACCAGAGCCCGGGTCTCCGACTCCTGCTTGATCTGAGGTTCTCCTGCCTAGTCCGGGTCGCCCTCTTTCTTTCATTCATAACAGCTGCATTTCTACTGTGCCCGTCTGCCCTGATCCCTCCCATCAAACCAACCGTGGCAGATCACCAAAAGATCAGAGGACTTGTCATGAGTGACATCCCCATGCGGAGATTCTCCCACAGGGTAGATGGTAGTAGATTCCAAAAGCAAGGCAGAAGCCTCACCCACTGGGGGAAGGGACTGGGACCAGACGGGGGAGTCACCACCTCCGGCCACTGCGTGACTTGGTCACATCGCAGAGTGATGCAGCGTGCCGGGCTCCACAGTAGGCCCTTTTGTGTTGTTGTGGCTGCTGTTCTGTCCCACTAGACGGCCCCGCTGCTGGGAAGCCTGTTGACTGACAGCTGTCACCCGCAACCTTTCCTTGGGACTTGCCTCAGCTGGGGACAGCCGCTTCACCCTTCCCAGGGTGGCCAGCATCCAATGACTTGTCCCTCCCCCTCAACTAGAAACAGCCTGGGCGTGTGTCCCAGCTGTAGCACTCATTACAGGCGGAGGCTTTCTGGTGACTGAGTCGCAGCCTAGTGTGTCCCAATGCTCAGTCTTGCTTCCTTCCCTTCTCCCCCATGAGCTGATCCCAAGAACTCTCCCTAATAAACTTCTCACGTGTCAATCCCCATCCTTCTGCGTGTGCTTCTTGGGGGACACAGCCCATGGCACGTCTGTTATATCACTTGTCCTCATCATAACTCTGATAAGTAGTAAGACTACTACTGTCAGTTTATGGGTCAGGAAGCTGAGCTTCCGTGGATTGCCCAAGGTCACCTGGCACACGAGTGGTGGATCCGGGTTGTGAATTCAAGTCTGTCTGCCCCTCAGATCCCACACTCTTCCCACCCACCTTCAGCCAGTTCTCTTAACCACCTTCCCTCTATTTTAGGAGCAAGTTTGACCCCCAGGACATGGACAAGAACGTGATTGCCATTCAGACAGTGTCGGGGATCCTGCAAGGCCCCTTTGACCTGGGCAATCAGCTGCTGGGACTGAAAGGTGTGATGGAGATGATGGTAGCCCTGTGTGGCTCGGAGCGTGAGGTAGACCAGCTGGTGGCCGTGGAGGCCCTCATCCATGCCTCCACCAAGCTCAGCCGCGCCACCTTCATCATCACCAATGGCGTATCGCTGCTCAAAGAGATCTACAAGACCACCAAAAACGAGAAGATCAAGATCCGCACACTGGTGGTGAGTGTTGGTAGCAGGCTTCGTGCCGGGGCACCAGGGGCACCAAGATGAGCCAGGGGTGGCCCCATCCGTGAGAAGACCGTGCAGTAGGGGACGCTCAGCCCTACCCATGGGCCCCCGCAGAGCAGGGTGATAAGTAGGAGGCTGTGAGAATGGAGATTCAGGAGGGTGGGCGCTGCTGTTTAACCCTGGGGACCTTTGCCTCCACGCTTTTCAACAACGCTGACACCGAGGAGCTTCTGTCCAACCGGTATTTTCAGAGCAAACTCTAAAAAGTCTGTTTCCTTAATCAGTTTCTAGGTGGCACAGATGACCGGCTTCACTTTTTCCAATTTCATTGAACAGAAAGTATTTTCGTGGGTCTTTTGCTTTGCTTGTAAACAATTACAGTGAGGATCGGAGTCATTGATCTGTTTTGTGGTTGTTGTTTGTATCAGTTTTTAAAAACAAGCTGGTTATAGCTTCTGCCAGCATGAATTTTCTCTTACGGAAGGCCTGTTTTCCCAATAAGAGTGCAGTTTCTCCCTGAGGAAATTCTGCACATCTGAGTTTGTTACATACAAGGTCTGTCTGCCAATATCTTTCACCATTGCAGTTTCTGATAAGATTAGTATTGTCTTGTGCTCATTTTGCAAGACAACAGACACAGAGCCAATCTGTGGGGTCAAAATGGTGGTGGAAAGGGGCAGAGTAAAAACTCCAGCTTTTGGGCACATCTGCCCTATCCTGGAAGCCTCAGGGAAGGCATCTTGGAAGAGGTGACCCCTGAGCTGAGGTTTGTAGTATGCACAGAGGTTTATCGAGGCAAAGAAAAAGGGGCAAAGGGACGAGTTTGAGCAAAGCCTTGTCCCCAAGTGTCCCTGATTCTACCAGCGTTTCCCTTCCTCCCCAGGGGCTCTGTAAGCTCGGCTCTGCAGGTGGTACAGACTATGGCCTCAGGCAGTTTGCTGAAGGGTCGACAGAGAAGCTGGCCAAACAGTGTCGCAAGTAAGGGGGTCCTATTTCCCTGGGCCCACCATCTCCTCTCTGGGGTGTGCTCTCGTGGGGCCACATTGTGAAACGCTCCCCACCTGCTACCCACTAACCTGAAATGGCTCCGCCATCTTGACCGGAGCCATGGCACTCTTCCCCAGCGCTCTTCCTCCCCGATTTCCAGGTGGCTGTGCAACGCGTCCATAGATACCCGGACCCGGCGATGGGCAGTGGAGGGCCTGGCCTACCTCACGCTGGATGCTGACGTGAAAGACGACTTTGTCCAGGACATCCCTGCCCTGCAGGCCATGTTTGAGCTGGCCAAGGCAAGCGTGGCCCTGACCTCTGGCCTCAGGAAAGGTCTACTGGATTCAGGCTCACAGGGTCCTCCCCTGAGCCTGGGAAATTGGACTCCTGTGTCTCTATCCTGGCCCTGCCCCTACTGCCCACGTAAACCAGATTGGTTATTTCCCTCTGTCTGGCCCTCATTTTACCTGACCATAAAATGGGCTCATGATTCTTCGTGGCTGCCAGGCAGTGGGAAGATGAATAAGAGGACGGTGAGGTCCTGACGGACTGAGAGCCAGTGGCTAGCCCTTTCTGGGCCCCTCCCTCCTTCCCAGCGCTGGGCCAATCCCTGGCTCTTTTCCACCCTGCTTGAGTAGAGCTGGTTCCTCCTCCCTCTGTGCCGCCTGCTTGCCTCCAAGCTGGGCAGCACCAGCCATGTTCCTCCCAAACCAACTCACCAACCCGGCCAGGGGACCGTCTTGGAAGCAGAGATTTGTTCTAAAGTTTCCTTTCTGCCTTTCCCCTCCTTCCCCTCACCCGGTAACTCCAGACCACGGACAAGACTATCCTGTATTCTGTGGCCACCACCCTGGTGAACTGCACCAACAGCTATGATGTCAAGGAGGTAATCCCCGAGCTGGTACAGCTCGCCAAGTTCTCCAAGCAGCACGTGCCTGAGGAGCACCCTAAGGTGAGGATAGGGATGATGCTGGAGGGTCACCAGGCCAGCTGAGAGGTGGAACCGAAGGACAGTGATGTCTGGGTGCTGTGTGTATGTGCTTGGGAGGATTTGGCACAGGACACAAATAATTTGAAGATGATCATGGCAAATCTCTCCCATTAGGTGACGCTCATTTCCCCCTTATTTAAAAAAAAATTTTTTTAATGTTTATTTTTGAGAGAGAGAGAGAGACAGAGAGAGAGAGAGAGAGAGAGAGAGAGAACGCGCATGAGCGAGCACGAGCGGGGGAGGAGCAGAGAGAGAGGGAGCCACAGAATCCGAAACAAACTCCAGGCTCTGAGCTGTCAGCACAGAGCCTGACGCGGGGCTCGAAGTCACAAACCACGAGATCATGACCTGAGCCTAAGCCGAAGCTCAACCGACTGAGCCACCCAGGCGCCCCTCCCCCTTACTTTTAATGTTCTATGGGGAGTGGGGAGTGAGGATCCAACCATTAGTCTGAAAAACCAAATGGAGCTACGATGAACATTTTGCAATTTATGTTGCTGGTTTCATGAACATCAGACCGTGTATTTCATGTTTCCAACAATTACCGAAATTTTGTTTCCTGGGATATCTGGCTTTGGGGATCTGGGTATTAAGTAGAAATAATGAGACAGGGGAGAGAGGCCCGTCAGCAGTAGCCCAGACGTTACAAAATCTCCTTGGGGCCCTCCCCAGTGATTCCCTGCACTCAAGGGTATGCTTTGTACATGGTTTGAATATGAACGCATAGATATTTCCAGCCAGTAAAAGATTTAGATTTTTGTAAATCTGTCAGCACAGAGCTCAATGTGGGGGTTGAACCCACAGATCGTGAGATCGTGACCAGGGCCGAAACCAAGAGTCAGACATTCAACTAAATGAGTCACTCAGGTGCCCCCTCCTTGCCTCCCTCTTATTGAGACCCTCATGATTATGCTGGGCCTACCCAGATAATCCAAGATTATCTCCCTGTCTCAAGACCTTGATTTAATCACATCTGCAGAGTCCTTTTTGCCATGTAAGGTAATATTCACAGATTCTGGGGATTCGGATGTGGACATCTTTGGAGGTCATTATTCAGCCTGCCATAAGCAGTCAGAAATGCACCACCTTTAGTTCCAATATAGATTGGCCTGGTGCCTGGGCTCTTTCCCCATTGCTACCCTTTTGTCTCCCCAGGACAAGAAGGACTTTATAGACATGCGTGTGAAGCGGCTTTTGAAGGCTGGTGTCACCTCTGCCCTGGCCTGCATGGTGAAAGCAGACAGTGCCATTCTCACCGACCAGACCAAAGAGCTGCTGGCCAGGTGGGGCTGCAGTGGGCAAGGGCTGGGGTCTGAGGGAGCTGGGGGTGAGAGGCTGGGCAGGGAGATAGAGATAGCAGGGAAGTCAATGAGGGAATGAGCCATTGGAGGGATCTGGAAAGGAGACGGAGGAGATTGACATTGAAGAGTGATGTGGCAGGGCAGGTCATCCCAGGTGGAGGTTTGCATCGGGAGGAAAGAGGTCACTGTCCATCCTGGTTAGCTGCCTCCCAGGCCCCGAGTGGGACCTGCTATTCCAAAGATGGGGAGGCAGACAGGCTCACAGGTACAATACGATGCATCGGATGCCATGACGGGGCAAATACAAAGGGTTGGTTGGAGCACAAGCAGTGGCACCCACCAGCCAACTGGAGGGGAGGTGGGAGGGCAGCCAGGATAGGCCTCTTGGAGGATGTGGTAACTCAATGGAACCACGAGGTAAGAAAAGGAGCCACCTAAGTTCCAGGGAGGAAGAGTTCCAGGCAGAGGGGATGGAGGGAGAAGGAGTCAGTGAGATGAGATTCTCCTGCAGCATGTCTGGAGCATGGAGAGCACAGGAGGGAGCCATGCTAGTAGGACCAGAGAGGGGGATGAGGGTCAGATCACAGAGGTCCTGGGCTGCATCTGCACTGAAGAGTTTCTCCCGGTTGATGGGCAGCAGGGAGCCATTTGTTGCCTTCCCAAATAGGGATGGGGGCTCTTTGCTGCTCACTTGGCTTTACTTTCTCCCCAGCTCCTTACATCCACGGCAGTATCTTGCCAAGCTGCCTAATGATGGGGCAGGTGCAGCACTTTCCAGGGCTTCACTGGGTCTGACTCGCTGGCCTGCTGATGCCTGGGAAAGGTTCACATGATGTGTCCTTTATCCTTGCCCTACAGGGTATTCCTGGCGCTGTGTGATAACCCAAAAGACCGAGGAACCATTGTGGCTCAAGGTGGTGGCAAGGTAATTGGTGGGATAAGGTTCTTGCCATCCTAAAAGATGATCCACTGGGGAGGAGCAACTGTGTGTGTGTGTGTGTGTGTGTGTGTGTGTGTGTGTGTGTGTGTTTGTGCATGCTCTTTGCCTGGTCCAAAAATAAAATATGCTTGCTCCAACCTAACCTCCTTGGAACACTGTCATTTAAGTATCTGTCCTATCTGTGCTGATGGTCCCAAATCAACTTCTGCCTGATTTTACGGTGTGTCATGGGATTTACTGTGGAATCCCATTCATACTCCTTGCTATGGGAAGGAAGCAAGGTACAGATACACAGACCGTGGATGTTGCTGTAGAAGACTTGTCTTTGGGTCCTTGCTCATCCCCTTTTTAGCTGGATAACTTTGGGCAAATGACTGTCTCCCTGAGCCCCGGTTTCCTCATCTGTAAAATGGGAAGGGGGATCACACATTCACTCTGCAGAATGTCACAAGGATTACAGAAATACTCTTAAAGTATTGGTTCATAGTAGGTGCTCAGTAAGTGTCTGCCGTGATGATTAGGTTTGACTTAGTCAGGAAGTAAAAAGTCAGTGTGTCGATCTATTTATTTTTCCAAAAACAAACAGTATGGATGGGGAGTGTGGGGGAAGACACCAAAGTGTGCTGGGAGGTTTTCTGTGATGCTCAAGGGTTGTTTATGTTGTAGAGTCTTCCTGAACTCCTTTTTTTTTTTTTAAGTTTATTTATTTTGAGAGAAAGAGAGAGAGGGGCAGACAGAGAGGGAAAGAGAGAATCTCAGACAGCCTCTGCACTGTCAATGGGGCTTGATCTCATGAACCATGAGATCATGACCTGAGCCAAGACCAAGAGTCAGACACTTAACTGACTGAGCCACCCAGGCGCCCCTAGTTGTCCTGAACTCCTAATGGAATAGGCAGACAGCAGCTAGAGGAGGAGGATGGGGAGAGAGGTCTCTAGATGTTTGTGACCAAAGAGTGACCATGCCCTCTCTTGCAGGCACTGCTTCCCCTGGCTTTGGAGGGCACAGACGTGGGCAAGGTGAAGGCAGCCCATGCCCTGGCAAAGATCGCCGCCGTGTCCAATCCAGACATCGCCTTTCCGGGGGAGCGGGTGGGTGCTGGTGCCGGGGCAGCGGAGGGGTGGGGGAAGGGGGCATTGGGAGGAGTCTCCTTTGCTCCTAGGGCCCTTTGCACCCTACCCCAGGCCTGGGAGGGGGCATGGTGTTGTCACAGAGAGGACAATGAATTAGAGGTGCCTGGCTCTGCCTCTGACTAATGGGACTGTCCTCTTGGAAACTCAGTTATCTCATCTGCAAAGTAAGGAAAGTAATCCTGCCTCTCAGGGTCATTGTGAAGCCTGAGTCAGACAGTGGGTGGGCAAGGAATTCGGAAATTCGGAAGCCCAGCATCTATTGATGTTTGGGTCTGGGGGAATGCGGTCTCCACCCAACTCACTCCTTGACCCTCCACACAGGTGTATGAGGTGGTGCGGCCCCTCGTGAGTCTTCTGGACACACAGCGGGATGGGCTCCAGAACTATGAGGCTCTCCTGGGCCTCACCAATCTGTCTGGGAGAAGTGACAGACTCCGGTGAGTGGGGTAAGGAGAGAGCAGCGGGGAGAGACGTGCCCCTTGCAGGGTTTGGTGGAAATTTCATGTACACACCCCGTGTGCTTTCCTCTGAGGACAGGATCGAAGGCAATGGGTAGAAACAACAGTGGGAGGGTTTCAAGTTAGCACATAGTGAATGTAGGAAGGCAAAGGATATTATTTCTTTCTGATGGAAGTAGTAAAAAAAAGATATCCAGATGGATGGGTGGGGATAAAACAGATTCCTTCTTGGGAGCCAAGGAGACGGTGGAGAGCTTTGGGTTGAGATTCTTTCAGTTGGTTGCAAGTGACAGAAAACTCAACTCAGAATGGTTTAAGCACAGAGGGGATTTAAGGACTCATGTAAATGAAAAGCCTGGGGTGACCAGAAGCAGGTGCAGCTTGATACAAGGGTTACAAAGCTTCCCCACCTCCCCACTTTTTCTTTACCGCTTTCCCTACTTTTCCCACGTTCCTACTTCTGTCCACTTCTGCCTGTGTTGTCTTAATTATCAAATGGGCTCTTCCCCTCGATTGTGATCACAAGGGTTGCTCCAGACCTCACATCTTCTGGGCTTCATAGCCAGCAGGAGAGAGAGAAAGACTCTCTCTTCTGCACCAATAATACAGAAGAATCTCCAGCCTGGTGACATGTTCACCCCAGACCCCATTGCTATGGCCAGGATGTTATGCTATCATTTAGCTTATGCCCTTTGGTGCCTCTCCTGGAGCTGGGGGTGGGATCGATGTTGTCCAAACCCTGATGAGGGCGTGGGAGGGAACCACCAGCAGGGTGGAGTGGCCCTTGGATGGCCCAAAACTCCAAATGCTCACTCCAGAGGACTCAGTCGCCTCCCTTCCTCCACCTCTCAAACCCTAGGCAGAAGATCTTTAAGGAGAAGGCCTTGCCAGACATTGAGAATTACATGTTTGAGAATCACGACCAGCTGAGGCAGGCGGCCACTGAATGCATGTGCAACATGGTATTGAACAAGGAGGTGAGGCGGGCTCAGGATGGGAATGGGGCAGGTGAACCCAGGAACCCCTGAATCTCTCCCAGATTGCAGTCCTCTTCCCTGTAGGGACTCTGATTGGAATATATGAACCAAGGAGACAAAGAAAAACACACAAAGTAGTAGTATTCCTAGCTGGGGCTTTGACCCCACTGTTTGGGCCCGCCAAGGTGGAAGGTACCATTTCCCTAAGTTATTTATGTCAGAATAATCTCATAACAGAGAAGAATATAAGACCAGGGTCTTTTAGAGATCAAAAGAGGCTAGACCACTTACATTTATTGAAGCTCCACATATATAAAAATATGAGAGAAAACACAGTTGTACAAACAACTTTAGAATATTTTAAATGTTAACAGTTTAATGAACTATTGCTGTTTCTATGGAAATTGCAATGCACTATAACTGTGTTCTTCACAGAGTAATTACAGGATTTATAAAAATAAAATGAATTCAGAACATGCCAATGGCTTCATGGTCCAGTAATGGAGACCAGTTATAACCATATGGTAAATGAATGCCTTCTTTCCATCCTGCCAGAGTACTGCTATGCCTGTAGGGATAACCTCATCAGAGGTAACAGTAGGGCCAAAGTCTGAGGCCCTTCATGAACATGAGGGCCAGGCCATGCGTGAGACCCCTCTGTTTTCCCTTGATTCTTAACTCAGGTCTTGGATCTTCCCACTGGTATACTAGGAAAACCCAACCCACGAAAGCCTGTTGAAGTAAAAAATAAATTTTTAAAAAGCTAAACGGGGGGGCGCCTGGGTGGCTCAGTTGGTTAAGCGTCTGACTTCGGCTCAGGTCATGATCTCGCAGTCCGTGAGTTCAAGCCCCATGTCGGGCTCTGTGCTGACAGCTCAGAGCTTGGAGCCTGTTTCAGATTCTGTGTCTCTCTCTCTCTCTGACCCTCCCCCATTCATGCTCTGTCTCTCTCTGTCTCAAAAATAAATAAATGTTAAAAAAAAATTTTAAAGCTAAACAGGATCCACCAGGGAGCTGGCCTAAGGCTGGCCTGGAGGGCTGGCAGCCATGTGGGAGAAAAGAGTGTATCCAAAGAAAGTCGGGGGAGGAAGAGTGGGGGAGAAGGAATAGGCTTCCCCTGGGAACATCAGCTGCTGTGACACCCCAAAATCAAAATATACAGTGGTCCCACCAAGAGAGAAATTCATTTCTCACTCACCTCATTTCTTGCTTACATTTGGATCTGCTGGCTTGCTTCTAAGCAATGACTTGGGATCCAGGCTTCTTCAACCATTGAGAACTAGCCCCCCAGCTGAAAAAGAACTGTCTCCCTCTCTGGCACTCTGGGAGTGGTCTCCATTTGAACAGGGAGTGAGCCTCTGGGAAAGGCACCTATGGTACTCCGCCATGGTGGCCTGAAGTGACACGTATCACTTCCTCTCACATTCCATCACGAGCACTGGCTTATGGCCACATCGGTGGGGAATATAGCGGCTTCCAATCACCACTGTGCCCCATGAGAGGGGACTGCAGTGACTATCTCTGCCATACTCTCGCCTCTGAGGACCTCTGCCCCAGCTTCAGTGAGATGCGGGTCATAACCTGGGCAGCTGTGACTGACCTTAGACCCCTTTCAGAGCTCCACCTCTAGGAAACCTGACCCGACAAAATGCCCTTAAATTTGACCAACTAGATTTTACTGTGGAGCAGACGGTGGGGGGGGGGGCAGTGAGCTCTGAGACATGTCAGGGCCCTGAGCCCCAGGAGGCTCTTCTGGCTTTAGGGCCCTTGGAAAGCTCATCCTTCACCCATTGAATGGTACAGCAGCTCTTGCTCTGTCCCCTGCTCTTGCCAAGCCCCTGTACCTTCCAGGACTGCAAAGCCATTTTATGGCAGACCCCGAAGGCCCGTCTGTTGTGGGAGAAACATTCCAGGCTTCCCCAAAGGGAAGTGAAACACGACTCTTTGGGCAACACCTACCATCCAGGAGCCTGTGCCCTTTCCCCTGATGTGGATAGCCAAGTGCAAACAGAGATGGCGGCAGTCTCTTTAACCTTTCAGCTGGAGGAGTTTATAGCCCCTTTCTCCAGTTAATCAGAGAAGACTTCCTGGGGGAGGTGGCATGGGTGAGCTGCTCAAAGGAAAGTTCCAAAGGATCTTAGGTCAGAGAACACGGCTTCCAATGCCTCTTTCCCTCTTCACGCTGGCAGGTGGGGGCGTTTTTTCGTTTTTTCTCTGAGCCCTGTACCTGCCTCCCACAGGTACAGGAGAGGTTCCTGGCCGATGGGAATGACCGGCTGAAGCTGGTGGTGCTGCTCTGCGGAGAGGACGATGAGAAGGTGCAGAACGCGGCCGCAGGGGCGCTGGCCATGCTGACAGCAGCACATAAGAAACTGTGCCTCAAGATGACCCAAGTGGTGAGAGCGGGCCCTGGGGGTGGAAAGGGGACTGCCTTGCGTGGTCCTCTATGGGGAGGCCGGCCTCTGTGGTAACACTTCCCAGGCCCCTGGGTACCTGTTCCTACAACCTAAGAAGGGGCGTCTATACCATCTGGCCCCCTACCTCCACGGCTGGGACTCCCAGGTGTGCTAACTCAGGTCCCTCCCACTGTACCTTCACCCACTGCCTTTGGTGGTGCTTACAGCTCATTAGTTCAGAATGATGACGAGGATGGCCACAACACTAACTACTGTGGGGGAGCCCCCGAGCTCCCCGAGAGGAGCATGGATGTGGTTGGGGTGCCACAGGGAGCTGGTGGTTGGGCAAAGAGATGGCAGATTCTCTCACGTGAACGCGGTGATCAGATCCTTCGGTGGGACTGTGGCCATCTCAGCAAAGTGGTATAAACGCAGCTGCGGACCCGGCCACGCAAGGTGCAGATGGCTTTAGCCCACCAAACAACCTAGTTTGTAGGTATCATCTCCACTGAAGGCAAAAACTGTAAACATCTTGGTTCAAATGTACTCAAGTCTGCTTTAAAGGAAGGCTCTTTTAGACAGTTTGTGGTGGTGGTGGTGGTGGTGTGTGTGTGTGTGTGCGTGTGTTCCACAGGCGCTTATGCTGCCTGGCACCAGGGAAGGGTCTCTCAGCTGGATGGAGCTCATCCTGGTTGGTCCTTGGGCTTTAGCATTTCCCCGTAAGGCAAGTTTCTCAGAACTGAGAGGTGTGTGAATCACCTGGAGGGCTGGTGAAAACACTTTCCCTAGGTATTCTGCATCAGTAGATGAGAGGTGGGGTGCCTCCAGCCTGAGGACCACACTTTGAAACCGCTGCCCCGAAGTGGCCTCTGCTGAAGTCACTGGTCACACAACATCTGTCCCACAGGGTGCTCTGTGACTCGCCCGCTTACCGTGCTGCAGACACTCCTCTAAATGTTTACATCGATTAAGTTGTTCCATCCTTCCAACAGCCCTGTGTGGTGGATATGGTTATTATTATCCCCATTTACCGGTGAGGAACACTGAGTGCAGAAAAGTAACCCACTCAAGATCACATCGCCGGGTAGTTGGGAAGGGATTGGAATCCTTCAAGATTGCTGACCCTCTCCTGGCCACTTCTTCCTTCCGAAATCTTGGCTTCATTTCTGTGCCTGGGGAGCACTGGCACTGGACCTGTTATCAGTTACCCATCAGCATTCAACCTTCCCCCTGAACTCTACCGCAGCTAGCTGAATTTTCCTTTCCTTTCCTTGTGGTGCGCTCGGTGCAGAGTTTACCAAAATCTGCTTAGAAGCCGGAGAGCCAATAATTAGTCTGTCCTTTCCCCCTGTGCCTGTCTCCCCATCTGTGAGTGGTGCCTGTGGGAAGCTGCCCCCGTTGACGAACGGAGGGTGAGGTAATAAGTATACGAGGAAGCAAAGGGGAAATGCTTGGACTACTGCATAAAATCATAATCCCCATCCACGCCTCCTTGTTGAGCACTTTACTGTGCTCCGGCCACCATGCTAAGCAATTTCTTGCACCATATCACTGCATCAGAACAATGTGAAGAAGTAGGTGTATTAGATGACAGAGGGGCTCTCGAGACTTGGAGAGGTTCAGAACTTACCTAAGGTCACATTTGGTTAAGTGGTTGAGCTGGGACCTGAACATTGATCTCTCTGACTCCAAGACCCATACCAATAAGTCTCCTACTCTGCTGCTCATGTGTGTCTGTTGAATGTTGTAAAGTCAAGCCTCCTGGTTCTATGCTTAGCTCCAACTCTGTCTTCTGGGCCGATCAGAATGGTCTGGAGTCCTGTCTTCCCCACGCACAGTAGTTGGGTTGCTTCACAACCGGGAATGGAGGAGAGAGATAGAGGAGGGATGGTGGAGTGCAAGCCCAGGGCATGCCTGGTGGTCATATCTCTAAGGGCACTGGGTTAGCAAGGGGTGCCTGGGTGGCTCAGTGGGTTAAGCATCCAACTTCAGCTCAGGTCATGATCTCACAGTTCATGGGTTCAAACCCTGCGTTGGGCTTTGTGCTGACGGCTCAGAGCCTGGAGCTTGTTTCGGATTCTTGCGTCTCCCTCTCTCTCTGCACCTCCCCTGCTCACTCTCTCCTTCAAAAATAAATAAACATATATAAAAAAAGAAAATATTGCATTCTTAACAACTATAAGAATATTTGTGGTAAGTTATGCATTGCTCTGAAAAAATTAAAAAGCCTATGTAAGGACCTGGTTCATGCAAATATGAGCCAGAGGAGAAAAGCAGACAAAAACCAAAATTTATGCCTGGGTGGCTCAGTCAGGTGAGCGTCCAACTTCAGCTCAGGTCATGATCTCACAGCTCGTGAGTTCGAGCCCCACGTCGGGCTCTGTGCTGACAGCAGAGCCTGCTTCAGATTCTGTGTCTCCCTCTCTCTCTGCCCCTAACCCACTCACATTCTGTTTCTGCCTCTCTCAAAAATAAATAAACATTAAAAAAAAATAAGGGCACCTGGGTTGGCAAGACGCAGTCATTGCCCATGTGCTCAAGGCTAGAATTCTCCTTTCTGAACATTCTCCATCCCCATTCTAATTAGGCATGCAGTGGGCCTGTCCCTTTGCTTCTCAGATGCTTAAGAAAATAAATGAATGGGTGGATGTTCATTCTCTACTATTCCCAGATGTGTGACCATAGCTAAGTTACTTCCACTTCCTAGACCTCAGTTCCCCCACTTATAAAATGAAGTGGATTGGACTATGTCAAGTTCCTTTTAGTTTTCTAATTCTTGCCCTGGCTCTGGTAAGGAGATGGGCATCAGCCACCTAGTCCCAAGGGGCTCAGATAGGCATAAACTGAGTCCCAACAGATAACCAGACATGTGCTTGTCCTTTCAGAGCCCAGAATCTGGGCCTTACCAGCACCTTCGGTTTATCTTGTCCCAAATATCCAGTCTCTGTGCCTCCACTGATTCCTCCAATCCTTCTTTATCCACAACTCCCCTCCAGACAACTCAGTGGTTGGAGATCCTCCAGCGGCTTTGCCTGCACGACCGGCTGTCAGTCCAACACCGGGGCCTGGTCATTGCCTACAACCTGCTGGCAGCAGATGCTGAGCTGGCCAAGAAGCTGGTGGAGAGTGAACTGCTGGAGATCCTGACTGTAGTGGGCAAACAAGAGCCAGACGAGAAGAGGGCAGAAGTGGTTCAGACAGCCCGGGAATGTCTCATCAAGTGCATGGATTATGGCTTCATTAAACCAGTGTCTTAGACAGGGGCCCACAGGGCTGCTAGGGCTGGTTCTGTACTATGAAGAGTCCTAAGCTGAGAACTCCTGGGGTGTCAGTTCAGCTAGGGATCATAGCAGTGACAATGAAGTCTCCATATAAAAGAAAAGACTTGACTGTTTCTTGAGTTGTCAATCTTCCTCTTTTCCCTAGGAAAGTTTGGATGTTTCACTGGCTGTCTTGCTCCCTGTCTTTTACATCTGTCATGTTCCAAAAATTCCTAGAATGATTTTCATCAGTGATCGGGAAGACAAGTTGGATAATTCTTTCTGTACCTATTCCCAAAGCCAGGATAATGGGCTGAATTCTTTGCATTTTGGAAAATGGATTGTGTGGTAAGGTAGGACCTAATGGGTGTGTGAATATAAAGGTTTAGTGCTGATCTATCTGGAAGTTGAGCTGTGCTGGTTTTCATAGCCTGTCTCGCATATGTTTGAGTAAGACTGCCTAGAATTGCATGTTTTAGCTGCAGTGCCCAGCCCCATGCCCAGTCCCATCACTCAGCTGTGATGGAAATACAGTTTATGTTCAACAGCCTGATATGCATTTTTGCAATTTGCTTGGGAAAACCATCCCAGCAAGATGGGCATAATGAGTATAAATAAGATAAACTCAGAGTACTTAAAGAAAGTTGATTGGCTCGTATAGCTTGTTTATCTAGGAAAAGTTTGACATTGCTAGATCCAGGGTTTAAATGTTGTCACCAACATTACTTTCTCTCTCTCTCTCATACTCCCCCCCACCTATATCTTGGCTTTGATTTCCTCTGGGTTGACCTTATTTTCTGGCAGGCTCTCTCCATGTGGTAGGAAAGATATTCCCAGAAGCTCCAGACTTACATAGCTATTATAGTTCCTAATTATGGGAGAGAAGAGAGAGGATCATTCTCAATGACCCAGCAAAACTCCCAGGGATGACTCTAATATGTCTAGCGTGCATCACATTTCCATTTATCGCATTAACAGAATAGAGAAGAAAAATGATATGGTTATCTGAATAGATGCAGGAAAAACATTTGATAAAATTAAACAATTTGTGATAAAAGTTTTCAATAAACTAAAAGTAGGAGACTTCCTTAATCGGACAAAGATCACAGAAACTCTACAGCCAGTGTCCTAGCTTATGATCTCCCTGAGATGAATGAGACAATACTTGCTATTACCAATTTTATTCAACCTTGTGCTGGAGGTTTTAACTAGGGTGATAAAGCAAGAAAGGGAAATAAAAAGCATAAAGATTGAACAATCAAGAAATACAACTTTCAACTTATTCACACAGCAGGATTATACATGAATGCAATCTGAAAATATCTACAGGTAAGCTTTTAGAAATAATAAGTGAATTTAGATACAAGGTCAATTTAAAAAGTCAATTGTGTTTCTGAATACCTGTACCAAGCAATGAGAAAATTGAAATTTAAAAGACAGTGCAATTTATAATAACATAAAACACATCATGGGGCTCCCGGTTGGCTCAGTCAGTTAAGCATCCGACTTCGGCTGAGCTCATGATCTCACTATTTGTGGGTTCGAGCCCCGCATCAGACTCTGTGCTGACAGCTCAGAGCCTGGAGCCTGCTTCAGATTCTGTCTCTCTCTCTCTCTCTCTCTCTCTCTCTCTGCCCCTCCCCCACTCATGCTCTGTTCCTCTCTCTCAAAAATAAATAAACATTAAAAAAAACAACATATCAAATGCCTAGGAATGAATCATGGGAAAGATTTTGAAGGACTCTGTGCAGAAAACTTTAAAGTATTATTGAGAGAAAAAATGAAAGTCAACCTATGAGAGATATTACCATGATCATGGATTAGATGACTCAACATTATAGAGATGCAAATTCTCCCCAAATATATATATTCTGTGAAATACCAATCAAAGTTTGAGTCTTTTGGGGAATAGGGACTGATAAATTGTTTTAAATATATATATACTTACACACACACACACACACACACACAGAGTCAAGAATAGTAATGATTATCTTGAAGAAGAATAAAGTTGGAGGCAACTACTTGAACAGTTACTTCATAAAAGAGGCCAATACATATATAGAAAGATGCTCAATCTTACCAGACATCAGGCAAATGGAAAATAAAATTATGAGAAACCACAGTAGACACATCACAATGGCTAATATTTAAAACACTGACAGAGACACCTGACTAGCTCAATCAGAAGAGCATGCAACTCTTGATTTCTAGGTTGTGGGTTCAAGTCCCACCTTGGGTGTAGAAATTACTTAAATAAATAAATAAACAAACTTTTAAAAAATGTGCAACAACAACCACCACCGGCAAAATCAAGTGCCGGTGAAACTGTGGAGTAACTGGAACTCTTATCCGTTGTGGGTGGGCATGCAAATTTCTACAGCCACTTAGGAAAATGGCATTTGACAGTATCCTCTAAAAGCACAAGCACAGTCAGCATCTCCTAAGTACGCAGCCAACAGAAATATGTGCACCAAGAAAACATGTATAGCCATGAGATAACACTTTTCATCATAGCCCCCTAAGTGTAAGTAACCCCAATGTCCATAGAAAATGGATACATTGGCATACACCAATGCACACCAATGTAAGTGCAAACTTACAAAATGTAAGTGCACTTACGAAAGTGCAAAGAACAAACTATTGCTGCCTACAATGTGATGGTAACTGACATAATACTCAGTGAAAGAAGCTGGACCTACCAGAGTATACTGTATAGGGCATAATATGGGTTCAGAACCAGGCAAAACTAGCCTACGATCTTAAAAAGTCAATTTAGTGTTTACTTGTAGGGAGAAAGGAGTGGCTAGTGGGGGGTGTGTGGCACAGAGAGTCTCTGGGTTTGTCCTAGGTCTGGGTGGGTGTGTCCCAGGTCTGGGTAGGTTCGCTTTCATCAACCTTATTATTTGTGCATTTTTCTGTATAACGCTGTGTTTTTAAAGACTTTTAAAAAAGTGAATAATGTATTTCTGTTAGAGTGTGAGGATTACATAAAATAATGGATCCAAAGCACCTGGTTCTTTGTATATGAGTAGTCAGTATTAATTAATTAATTAATTCCCTTCCTTTAGTCTGTTTGATAGTCCCTGCTCCTTATGGGCCAGTTGGAGTGTGATACCAGGATGAGCTCCCTCATTCGTGGATCTCTACTTCCACAGGTCACTTGCGGGGAATGGGGACATGGTTCCCATTTGCAAATCCTCCCAAGGGGTGGCGGCCATCTGTCCCCAGTATGTTTAGGAAACGTAAGGGTTCTGGTCAGGAAAGCGGGCAGTGGTGAAATGGAGAAAGTTCTGTACACCGAGGTTCCGAGGCAGATTGGCCCGAGGGCGCCTGTGAGAGCAGCAGCTGGAGCCAGGATTGGATTAAACCGCCCAGGAACCCCCACTATGTGTGTAGTCCGCAGGACACGCGGGTTCAATCATCTCTCCACGCGGCTTGCTCTGGAGCCCCTCGTCTTCTTGGGCATGTTGGAGTCCCGGCAGGGCGCGTGGCGCGGAACCTGGAACCACGCTAGTGCCCAGAGAATACGAGCTCGACTTTGTTTTCCCTGAACCCCAACACCAGCGCCTTTCACCATCTATAGCCAAATCCTAGCTCTCTGCCTTTGACTCGTATGCTTTAAGAATGTCAGCAATACGACAAAAAGGGGGTGTGCGTTTGCAGAATCAGAGGCGTGATTTCCTACCTCCTTCTCCCCCACGTCGCTCACACTCACTCCCTTCCCCGGGCAGGGGACAGGGCGCACACATCTGGGCAAGTCAAATAGGAACCCACCTGCTGGAAGCATCCTCTGGGGGTGGGGGCGCAGGAGCCGGAGCGGGGAGGCCACTCGGGTCCACCCGCCATAGCCACCTGTTGTCCTTCCAGGCGCGGATGCCCGGATCGGGCAGATGCTGTTGTAGCTCGGTGCCCCCACCTCCGTGCCACCCTAGCCCGGCGGCGTGCCCCAGGAATACAAGGAGCGGACACAGGCGGGGGGGGAGGCTGGAGCACGCTGGTGTCTCCTCGGAGACGCCTACGCGGTGGGAGGCGAGGGGGTAGGGAGGTTCTTCCCGCAGCTTGGCTCAGGTCCTCAAAGCCTCGCCTCTCCCCATCCCTCAGGGGTCTGGTCCGCTCCCGATCCCCGTCTGCAGGACGCGGACCATTGCAGCGGGCGCTGGCCCGCGCGCTCCTCTCCGGGCCCGGAGTGGTCGCTTCTCTGCTCCAGCCTCTGCAGAGACTTCCCTAGAAAGACTAGCGTGGCGGTCTCAAGGCCGGGGTGACGTGGGCTGCGGGCGGGTGGGGCAGGTGGAGAGGGAGCGAAGCCAGACGCCACCACCTGCGCGCACGGGGAAGCACAGAGCACACAGAAAGGAGGGGTCTCTGGGGCGCTAGAGAGGCAGTGGCAGCCTGGTGTGACAGCGAAGGCCCCTTTGCACGGACAGGTCCAAGGACGCTCAGTCGGACGCGAGTCTCCAGATTTCCTGGACGTCCCTCTTCCCCCAGGTTCTGAGAGCAGGCAGAGGCGTGGAGAGGGAGTTCCCAAGGCACCAGCTGTGGTGCAGACATGCGGATCGCTTACACAGTACTCTCCTTTACGATTGAACAATCTATAAAGGGGACAGAGAAAGGGAAACGCCCCAGTACAGTAAAACACTAAGCCACAAAGAGGCGAAGACGTCTATCACCTCCCTTGTCTATAGGGTTCTGCCTATAGACTGACCTTTGGGGTTCCAAGATGGGTGGGCTGCTTCCCTCTCGATATTGAAGTCCAAACCGGAAGCCATGGAAATACCAAGGTAATCGATTTCCTCATAGTCAGTACATCCTTTCATAAAATGTGAAAGATTTCAGAGGCAACAGCCACACCATAAGCCAAGATTCTGGGATCCAAGTGAGGTGGTTGAGCCTTGGGTCTCCAGTACAAGCAGGTTCCTGAGATTATTTTACAAGGCGTTGTGTTTCCAATGATTGCCTTTGATCCACCGTCTTGAAAGCATGTGGGCAGGGTGGGAGCTGGGCTAGCCCATAGAGCCTGTGTATCCCAACCCAAAGGTCAAGGAGACTGCTGTGGGTACAGTCCCAGAGGTTGAGGCCTTCGTGAAAAAAGACTTCCTTGGCCCTCTATTTGTGGTGGGTGTGGGAGCTAGAAAGGAATCCCCTAGGGCAGAACCTGAGGCAGAGGAAAAGTGGGCTAAGGCTGTCCCATGGAGTCTGGGAAGGGAAACTGCTGCCTAGCACCGTCTTTAGGATTGATTGGACTGTTCAGAGGGAGTTGGTAGCTGTTTAAAAAAACAAAACAAAACAGGGATGCCTGGGTGACTCAGTCAGTTAGGCGTCCTACGTCGGCTCAGGTCATGATGTTGGGGTTCGTGGGTTCAAGCCCCATGTTGGGCTCTGTGCTGACAGCTCAGAGTCTGGAGCCTGTTTGGGATTCTGTGTTTCCCTCTCTCTCTCTCTGCCCCTCCCCTGCTTGTGCTCTGTCTCTCTCTCTCTCTCTCAAAAACAAACGAACAAAAAACATTAAAAAACAAAACAAAACAGGCACCTGGGTGGCTCAGCTGTTCAAACTTCTGACTCTTGATTTCTGCTGAGATCTCACAGGTTCCTGAGCCCCTCATTGGGCTCTGCGCTGACCACACGTGGAGCCTGCTAGGGATTGTCCCTTTCTCTCCCCCTTTTTCCCCCTCGCACTCTGTCTCTCTCAAAATAAATAAACTTAAAAAAAAAAAAAAGCTTGTGGTACAGACCCCAGGACACCTATGCACCCACCCCAAAAGCATAGTTCCTGTGACATTCTGCCTTCCACTAAGTTTGGGGATTTCACACCAACAAATCTAAAGGGTTGTCAGGTTCTTGTTTTCGTCTTTAAGTTTATTTATTTTGAGAGAGAGCAAGCGCGCAGAGGAGGGGCAGAGAGAAAGAGAGAAACCCAAGCAGGCTCGAACCATCAGCACAGACCCACAAACCATGAGATCGGGTCGGGGTGGAGGGGGGGTGGTGAAATCAAGAGTAGGAAGCTCAAGGGACTGAGCCACCTGGAGGTCCCGGGTTCTTATGAAAGCCTCTGGCTGTAATGTAGATGGCAGTAGTTGGTGGATGAGTCATAACCCATGTGGTAGCCACATGGCCACCAGTGACGATGAAGTTACTGCAGCACGGTTTTTTACTCTCCGTACAACAAGGAAGTATACTCTTACACAAATACTCAGCACAAGGGGAACAGCACCCTGGAGTTTCTTGGGGGTGGAGCGTTCCCAGCACTCGAAGGTCAGCCCCCTGGCGTGACAGCAGTTCCTGGGTAAGAAGTGTTAATTTAAAGGAAACACAAACTCCCAAACTCAAGAAACTAAGCAGAAGCCTAGGTTATTATCGCCCGGAGTGGCGTGCGGGAGAACAGAGAAAAGCTCTTCTTCCTTCTTCCGTCTTGAAAAAGCAACTTTGTAAGTGTCCAGCGCTGCCAGGAAAACAGGTGTGGCTACCAATGTTATCACAGCTGTCCATCATTGAGTTACACAACACAGCAGGATAGCAGACTTTCTAGCAGTTAGCGATTTACTTGATTTACTTTCAACCCACCTGGCACAGTCTCCAAGTCCAGGTGTTTAAACAATTCTCCTTTGCCAGAAAGGGCATTTGGAAAGACAGCTTTACCCAGCTGAGTCATACCTGGTTTTATGCAGCTTTTAAAATTTTTTTTTTTTTTAACATTTTTTATTTTTATTTTTGGGACAGAGAGAGACAGAGCATGAACGGGGGAGGGGCAGAGAGAGAGGGAGACACAGAATCGGAAACAGGCTCCAGGCTCCGAGCCATCAGCCCAGAGCCTGACGCGGGGCTCGAACTCACGGACCGCGAGATCGTGACCTGGCTGAAGTCGGACGCTTAACCGACTGCGCCACCCAGGCACCCCTAAAATTTTTAAAAAATGTTTATATAAGAGAGAGAGAGAGAGAGCGCGAGCGCGCGCACATGAGTGGGGAAGGGCAGAGAGAAGGAGACAAAGAATCTGCAGCAGGCTCCAGGCTCTGAGCTGCCAGCACAGAGCCCGACGCCGGGCTTGAACCCACGAACCTGAGATCGTGACCTGGGCCGAAGTCGGACGCTCAACTGACTGAGCCACCCAGGCGCCCCTCTGCAGCTTTTATAAAGGGATATTATCTACTGGATTCCACTCCTGAAATCATCATTGCAGTATATGCTAACTAACTTGGATGTAAATGAAAATAAATAAATAAATAAATAAATAAATACTTTAAATTGCTTTGTGTTTTAAAAGAGCATATTTTTATCTCTGAATTTCAAAAGGCTCTATACTTTTAATTAAGTCTCAAATGTATCTAATACATATTAACCATAAGCCATATGTGAAAATGTATTGTTCTGTAGGCATGTATTAGATATATATTAAAAAGAAAATGTCTTTATTTTTTAATCTAGTCAAACAAGTTAAAATGCCTATGCCTCTACATTCATCATCATCTTAAAGAAAATCTTGTAGGATTGACTTTTAGTTATGTAAGTTTGAGGTAGTAACTTTTGAAAAAAGAACATGTTTCTCTACCATCATTATAAATGGAGTTAAAGATGCTCTGGATTAACAGAAGGAAGAGATAGCACAAGCAAGTGGGAGTTTTATTTTTATTTTTTTAATGTTTATTTATTTATTTTTGAGAGACAGTGAGAGAGAGAGAGAGAGAGAGAGCGCACACAGGCAGGGGGAGGGGCAGAGAGAGAGGGAGACATAGAATCCAAAGCAGGCTCCAGGCTCTGAGCTGTCAGCATAGAGCCTGACGTGAGGCTTGAACTCATGAACCTCAAGATCATGACCTGAGCCAAAGTTGGACACTTAACCAACTGAACCACCCAGGTCCCCTATTTTTTTTTTTAAAGGGACATTTTCTGCTTATTCACTGACTGTAATTTTCAGGGCCAAGCACTGCAGTTTGGTTGCTTTGGAAAGAAACAAATGCCCAATCCAAGAAACTAAAAACCTAGAATATGCAAGAAGTTCAGAATGGCATTATTATTACTGGGACTGTTGAGTGTGTGGCCTTTTACATTCAAGAATACGGGACTAGGGGCATCTGGGTGGCTCAGTTAGTTAAGTGTCCAACTCTTGGTCTCAGCTCAGGTCATGGTCTCACAGTTGGTGAGTTCGAGCCCTGTATCGGGCTCTGTGCTGACAACACAGAGTGTGCCTGGGATTCTCTCTCTGCCCCTTCCCTGCTCACTCACTCTCTCCCTCTCAAAATAAATAAACTTTAAAAATTAAAAAAAAAAAAGAATATGGGACTATAAAACATATTACATAGAGACCCAGTTTATATGGAAAAAAGCGCTCCATAATAGCAGACAACACGTTTCCTGCTACTTTCCAGATAATTATATTATAATAAGAATGCTTATGAATTTAAAAAATCAGAGTTACTGTAGACGCACACAGCTAGTTGGTCAAATAGTTCTATGAGGCTTGGTTTAAAATTAGCTGTTTCCTGCCCCACCCCTCTTCCTGCTGCCCAAAGGCGACCACTTCAATATTTCTTTTGTATATACTTCTGTTTCCAAATTGTGCAGTTTTCGGTTTCATATAGATATTATCTATTTGCTTCTGAAAGATTTAGTTCAATTACACTCCCTCCCTAGCTTCCTGTCCCCACCTCCTGCCAATATGGTTTCTATCACCATTTGGGGTTAGAAGAATATTCAGTGTTTACCTTGTTATGAATTCTCTATTCACAGCTGGGCTAGGTGATATACTGAGTCTATTTTATTTCCTGTACAATTTTCTGCTTTGCTTGGAATTTACCATCATTTTGCTTTTTGTTTGTCTAGTTTTCTACGCATGTAACACTAATTTATCTCCAAATCCTCTGCCTCAAGTGAGGAAACATTTTGGTCTTGTTGTTAATCATGTGAAATGTAAATACATTAAGTATACCATCAATAAACATCAATTCAAATTTCATGTCTTCAGAACATATTGCCCTTGGATCCTGACTGGGGGCTTTCTAGGGCCACCGCTCAGCTGTCATCCTGGGCTCTCCCTTCCCCTGTGTCCCCTGTTGTGTTTTGTTTTTTTCTTTTTGCTTTCCCCCAGAGTTAGATCCTCGTAGTCCCGATGGAACTGCTTGCAGGAGTATATTGTGGGAACAGGTCCAGGGCAATGAATGCTTGGGGCACCAAAGTTTCCCTGCTCCACCGTGAACATGGCACAGGGTTTTATAACGACCTGTTATGAGGATTGGTGTAGCTTCCCTCTTTTCCGAGGCTAGATATTGGCAGCAGTGGGCTGGTTGTCTTCCATAGATATTTTTCGGCCCTGAAGAATGATTAGTAAAGATGATGTATCCCTTTTGCCAACCCTTGCTCTCAATCCAGATATCCGGGAACTCCTAAAGCTCACCTCTGCCATCAGTCTGGTTGTTCAGATAACTAGTGATGAAGTTTCCTCCTCAGGCTCTATGAGCTGCTCAGTGCAGAGAACTCCCTGCTTGGAGTGCTGTGCCAATATCTGGAGTTGCAGATCTTCTCTCTTCACGTCTCCTGCACTCAGCAGCCTTGGCCCTTCTTCACAAATACTGAGGTCTGCTGGCGTGCCTACTGGCATTTCATTTCTCACTCTCGCTTTAGGGCAATTTTCTTTCTTTCTTTTTTCTTTTTTAACGTTTATTTCTTTATTTTGAGGGGGGAGGACAGAGAGAGGAAGAGGGAGACAGAATCCCAAGCAGGCTTTGCACATCATCGCAGAGCCCGATGTGGAGCTGGAACTTCATGAACCATGAGATCATGGCCTGAGCCAAAACCAAGAGTTGAATGCTTAACCAATGGAGCCACCCAGGCACCCCTTGGGCAATTTTCAATAAAAGAGTAGAGACATCTTTGCGGTGGTATCTTAGAGTTGCCTCTTCCATAAGCAGCAAAAAGAAAGGTTAAAAAATCCACCATGATTTAATTGTTGACCTGCAAAAAAAAAAAAAAAATTTTTTTTTTTTTAGAAAAAAAGACCAGATAGATTACATCATACTGATAACAGTTTGTAAGTGATAAATCTATGTTACCCCCTCCTCCATTGTTTATCCAGAATTAAACAAAAAAAATCGGAACATTGACCGCATAGATTTGCCAGTGGCAGAAAATAAAATGAACTGGAAAATGTAAGTACTGAGTGTTAAAACCTTTTGATTTTGAACTAATTTAGACAGAGAAAAGTTGTAAAAATAGTACCAAGCTCCTTACAGCTCTCACTCTGATCCCCTAATATGAGCATCTTAAAAAATCATAGTAGAATAAGTAAGAATAGGTATGCTATTATTAACATTGGTACATTATTATTAATTAAATTACAGACATTAGTGAAATTTCACCAATTTTTCCACTAATATTCTGGTGTGTGTGTGTGTGTGTGTGTGTGTGTGTGTGTGTTTAAGAAAAGGAAAAAGTGGGACTCTGGAAAGGAGTGGTTTGCTTTTTTAATTTTAATTTTTTTCTCCAACTGGAGCTCATATTATCCAGATGATCCTTCTGCATCTATTCTCTATATCTTTTAACTTTCCTTTATATTTTCTATTTCTTTATCCTTCCCTGCTTGTTTCTGTAAGAGGTCCTGAATCTAATGCTGTAACTCGGGAATCAGTATTTTATCTCTGTCCATTCTGTGATTGATCTTATCTCCTGGGTTCTTTATTTTGCCCACTATATTTTCCATACCTAATGGTTTCCCTTGGTTCTAATTTCCAGCCTCCTTTCATATGTCTTTTTATTTATTTATTTATTTATTTATTAAAGTTTATTTCTTTATTTTGAAAGAGACAGAGACACGTGAGTAGGGCAGAGACAGAGAGAGAGGGAGGGAGGGAGGGAGAGAGAGAGAGAAAGAGAGAGAGAATCCCAAGCCAGCTCTGCACCATCAGCTCACAGCCCGATGTGGGGCTCAAACTCACAAAAAACTGCGAGATCATGACCTAAGCTGAAACCAAGAGTTGGACACTTAACTGACTGAGCCACCCAGGCGCCCCTCATATGTCTTTTTAAATAATGTTTGTTTAGTTTTGAGGTGGGGGGGGGGAGAGAGAGAGAGAGAGAGAGAGAATGGGAGTGGGGGAGGGGCAGGGAGAGATGGAGACAGAGGATCCGAAGTGGGGTCTGCACTGACAGCAGAGATCTCAACGCTGGGCTTGAACTCATGAACTCTGAGATCATGATCTGAGCCAAAGTTGGATGCTTAAGTGACTGAGCCACCCAGGCACCCCTCTCCTTTCATATTTTTAATGCCTTAACTCTTCTGGTATATTTATTACATTTATTTCAAAATCTTGGTCCATTCTTGGTCTGCTTCCTATGATATCTAACCCATTTTGTTCACTCCCTCATTAGGAATTTGGCACAAGGGTGTGTTGTGATTTTGGCGAGGGAGCTCAGGTTCCTCTGGAGGTACCAGACAGTCTGTGCTGGGGCAGTTCCAAGAGCCAGACCCTAGTTTACATCAACTGGATGAACTCAAAGAGAGTGAAGGAAACGAGCATTCGTGTGAACAGAACCAGACACCAGAAAATCACAGTTAAACACTTCAATTTAGTACCACTCCCCCAAGCACAGCCACTCTTCAGCTCAGGGCTCTGACCTTCAGTAGCCCAGAAAGAATCACGTAGGGGAGGCACTTCCTATTTAGTAAATTGTTCACTCTGAGGGTTTGGAGGAGGGGGAAGGTAATGAAGGGCTGAGGCTAGACACTCCCTAACCCATCATCCTGGCTGCCCTGATTTTATCCCTGTGACTCCTGCACCATTGCTCCTGGAGAGCGTGTATGGGGTGGGTAGAGGAGGCAGAGTAGAATCCAAATCTCTCTCCTCTCTCTCTTTCTGTCCCTCTCTCTTATCTATCATCTATCATCTATCATCTATTTAATCTTTTTTCCCTCTAATTACCTTCGACTGTTATGACTCCTCTACCTCAGGCTTCAGCTACCTTTACACACACACACACACACACACACACACACACACACACACACACACAGAGGTAGGTTCAAAATAGTCTTCTCCCAGAGGTTGCTCACAGACTTTTCCTAGTTCATTGTAGGATCCATGATGCTTCTCTCTATAATTCCTCCAGGGTTGACCTTGATGGTTGGAGCCAGAAGCTGGCGCTAAATTACCATCTTGGCAGGAACTCTAGAAATCATATGATATTTAAAAAAAAATTTTTTAATGTTTATTTATTTTTGAGACAGAGAGAGACAGAGCATGAACGGGGGAGGGTCAGAGCGAAAGGGAGACACAGAATCCGAAGCAGGCTCCAGGCTCCGAGCTGTCAGCACAGAGCCCGACGCGGGGCTTGAACTCACGGACCGTGAGATCATGACCTGAGCCGAAGTCAGACGCTTAACCGACTGAGCCACCCAGGTGCCCCATTTCTCTTATCTTTAATGGGTATGGCGCAACCAGGAAGTGCATTGGCTAGGTCGTCAGTTACCTTATTACTTTTTGTTTGTATGGCCTCACTTTTTTTTTTTTTTTTTTAAATTTTTTTTCAACGTTTTTTATTTATTTCTGGGACAGAGAGAGACAGAGCATGAACGGGGGAGGGGCAGAGAGAGAGGGAGACACAGAATCTGAAACAGGCTCCAGGCTCCGAGCTGTCAGCACAGAGCCCGACGCGGGGCTTGAACTCACGGACCGTGAGATCATGACCTGAGCCGAAGTCAGACGCTTAACCGACTGAGCCACCCAGGTGCCCCATTTCTCTTATCTTTAATGGGTATGGCGCAACCAGGAAGTGCATTGGCTAGGTCGTCAGTTACCTTATTACTTTTTGTTTGTATGGCCTCACTTTTTTTTTTTTTTTTTTAATTTTTTTTCAACGTTTTTTATTTATTTCTGGGACAGAGAGAGACAGAGCATGAATGGGGGAGGGGCAGAGAGAGAGGGAGACACAGAATCGGAAACAGGCTCCAGGCTCCGAGCCATCAGCCCAGAGCCCGACGCGGGGCTCGAACTCACGGACCGCGAGATCGTGACCTGAGCTGAAGTCGGACGCTCAACCGCCTGCGCCACCCAGGCGCCCCTATATGGCCTCACTTTTAAAAATTTACCAGGGATGCTTGGGTGGCTCAGTTGGTTGAATGCCTGACTTCAGCTCCTGTCATGATCTCACAGTTGGTGAGTTCGAGCCCTGTGTCAGGCTCTGTGCTGACAGCTCAAAACCTGGAGCCTACTTCAGATTCTCTCTCTCTCTCTCTCTCTCTCTGCCCCCCCCCACACACACTCTCTCTCTCTTTCTCCCCTCTCAAAAATCAATAAACATTAAAAATCTTTTTAATTTACTTTAAAATGAGTATACCTTATTTTTGGCATGTTTTTTTGTTTGTTTTTTAATTTTTTTTCAACGTTTTTTATTAATTTTGGGGACAGAGAGAGACAGAACATGAACGGGGGAGGGGCAGAGAGAGAGGGAGACACAGAATCGGAAACAGACTCCAGGCTCCGAGCCATCAGCCCAGAGCCTGACGCGGGGCTCGAACTCACGGACCGCGAGATCGTGACCTGGCTGAAGTCGGACGCTTAACCGACTGCGCCACCCAGGCGCCCCGGCATGGTTTTAAGTTCATGGCAGAATTGATCAGAAAATACAGAGGGTTCCCATATACCTCCTATCACTACACACACACACAACCTCTCCGGCTGTGGGTATCCCGCACCACAGTGCACACTTGTTACACCCAATGAACCTACATGTACGTACACATCATGATCACCCAAAGTGCACAGTTTATATCGGGGTGCCCTCTTGGTGTCGTATAATTCATGGGTCTGGACAAATGTATAACGACTTGCATCCACCATTATAGTATCGTACAGAGTAGTTTTGTAGCAGGATTCTCACACAGACAGTCATGACACCAAGGCTTTTTAATTTCCAGGAAGCAACTTTATTCGTGCTGGCACCTCTCAGTTGGGTTCGTAAGGGAACTGAGGCCCGGACGTGGCATAGTTTTTATACATTTTCTATTTTTTTTTTTTTTTTGTCTCCCATATATGGTAACACACACAAACATGCAGTCTGTTTAAGTAGTCTCAGTTTACAAGGTCATGAGGGATGTTGTTATGCTGGCATGTAGCCAGGTTACCTTGAAGTTTTCTCTCCTTTTTTTCCCCCTCTCTCCTTAGGGAGGGGACCCTACCACAGTTTCACTGACCTAAGAATCGTCTGAGGTCATTTCTTGATCTAACAGGTACAGCACATACAGGAAGTCATTCTTTAGGTAAAGTCAGTTTCTATCTCAGAAAGAATCTGAAAGCTCCTCTAGCTGTTGCAGATACATCAAAACATCAGAGTAGGGGCGCCTGGGTGGCGCAGTCGGTTGAGCGTCCGACTTCAGCCAGGTCACGATCTGCGGTCCGTGAGTTCGAGCCCCGCGTCAGGCTCTGGGCTGAGGGCTCGGAGCCTGGAGCCTGTTTCCGATTCTGTGTCTCCCTCTCTCTCTGCCCCTCCCCCGATCATGCTCTGTCTCTCTCTGTCCCAAAAAAAATAAATAAAAAACGTTGAAAAAAAAATTAAAAACAAAAACAAAAAAAACCATCAGAGTAGGGGCACCTGGCTGGCTTAGTGGAAGGCATGGCTCTTGATCTTGGGGTCAGGACTCAAACGCCATGTTGGGCATAAAGCTACTTAAAATAATAACAAACACCAAATGTGTGTATACACACACACACACACACACACACACACACACATTTAAAAAACCCTCAGAGTAAAAGCAAGTATGTGAGCTCAGAGGCAGAGAGAGGGCCAGGGAAGGGAGAGCCCATTTCAGACTCAATGTCTGGTGTCTCCTTATAAGCTTGGTCCTTTTTGCTCGTCCACTTCCTTCCACTGGTGTTTCCAACTCAATAGTGCCTTAGAATTATATTCTTCTCCCTGAAGCAGTTGGTAATTTAAGCCCCAGTCACCTCCAATCCAATCTTGGATCTAATCAATTTCACTTGCTTTGGCTTTTTAAAAATCAGTTTAAAAATGAATACTTCACTGTTGAGTGAATCTCTTCACACTTGACCTGGTGCAAGTGGAATCAGCTGATAAAGTATTTTCTATGCATTTTTTGTTGTTGTTGTTATATAGGTTTCTATGCATTTTCATTACATTCTCTGCGAGGCGTGTCTGTACTATTTACAGTTGAAGAGGGAGAAACTCGAAGAAATCAGGTAATTTCCCCAAGGCTTCAGTGTCAGAAACAGTCTGAGTCCACAGACCATGGTTTTTCCACTGCACCAAGCTGTTTAGTGCTTGCAGATTGCATTTGAAAGAGCCCCTAGGTAGACTTGTAAATCATGTATTGACTGAAGACACTAATTGACATAACGCCTTTCTTTCCCTTGCAGAGAGAGTGGTGTGGAAGACAAGTGATTAGACCCAAATGCTACCTAGCCATTCTAGGGCAAAACAACTGTGATGGTTAGTTACAAAGTAGATTTAAGAGAATACAGACAATACATAACTCAAGGCCTCAAACAGGAAACCAATATATATTGGGACGCCTGGATGGCTCCGTCTGTTAAGCCTCTGACTCTTGATTGTAGCTTAGGCCATGATCTCATGGTTTGCGAGATCAAGCCCCGTGTACTGTTTGGGATTCTCTCTCTGCCTTCCCTCTGCCCCTACACTGTTCATACTCACTCTCTCTCAAAATAAATAAATAAACATTTTTTTAAAAAAGGAAACTAGGGGCGCCTGGGTGGCTCAGTCGGTTAAGCGGCCGACTTCGGCTCAGGTCATGATCTCGCGGTCCGTGAGTTCGAGCCCCGCGTCGGGCTCTGTGCTGACAGCTCAGAGCCTGGAGCCTGTTTCAGATTCTGTGTCTCCCTCTCTCTGTGACCCTCCCCCGTTCATGCTCTGTCTCTCTCTGTCTCAAAAATAAATAAACGTTAAAAAAATTTTTTTAAAAAGGAAACTAATATACATGGGTCATGTTGATTAATGACATTCTGAGCCAATTTTCTACTAAAATCTCTACTGTAACAGACCATTAAAACTTACCTACAGGGATGAGCACTGGGTGTTGTATGGAAACAATTTGACAATAAATTATATTTAATATTAAAAAAACTTATTTACAAACTTTTCATTGGAGCTGAATCTAATTCCAGCTCAACTGTTTTTAAAGTTTTAACATGAGGATGAACTCATACAATGCTAAAAGTGATGAAGTTTATACTTTAATACTAAGCCCCCTGGAAGTCTGGTCATAACTCTCTGAGACAATAGTAACCAATGTTTTTTCCCCAGTAAAAAAAGTAATAAAATTGGTATAGTCCTGATGTGAAGCATCTCTGCACCTTCATGGAAACATACAATGGCTACAAAATAATGTTTTTATTCAGAACTGGATGGTGTGTGGCGCGCGTGCGTGTGCGTGTGTGTGTGTGTTTCAAAATTAACTGGGGTAGGGGCGCCTGGGTAGCTCAGTCGGTTAAGCATCCGACTCTTGATTTCCGTGGGGTCGTGATCTTGGGGTCATGGGATTGAGCCCCATGTTAGGCTCTGCGCTGAGCATGGAATCTGCCTGTAGTTCTCTCTTTCTCCGTCTGACTTTGCCCCTCCCCCGCTCACACACGTGCGTCTTTCTCTCAAAAAAATTAATTGAAGTAAATATAAAAAACACAAAATTAACTGGGGCATGTTACTATCTCTTCTAAAAATGTGTTTTTGTAGTTTTGTGGAAGGTAGAAGGAATTGTGGAAATATTCAGATGAACACAAAAGTAGAGATAATAATACAGTGAACACCCTTGCACCCATCACTCAGCTTCAACAATTACCTTTTTTTCCAATCATCTTATTTCCACTCAGTTTCATTTTCTAGATGATCTTAAAGCAAATCCTAGACAGCATATTATTTTACTTATAAACATTTCAGCATATATCTCTATCAGATAAGGACCTTTAAAAAGGTATGAGCATCATGCCATTATCACATTTAACAACATTGCTAATAATTTCTTATTATAATCTAATAATACCCAGTCAGCCACGGTCAGAGTTCCCTGATCGTCACAGGTTTTTGTTCGGTTGGTTGGTTTTTTACGTTTTGTTGTTGTTGAAGTCAGGATCCAAACAAGGTCCACACGATGTGTTTAGTTGACAGGTGACTTAAGTCTCTCATAATCAACACCATTAAGCCCCTCTTTCCTCCCCTGTGATCTGTTAAAAAAAAAAAATCCAGTTCACTTCTCCCATTGAACTTCTCACATTAACAGTTCAAGTGATTGCCTCTTTGTGGTGCCATTGAATTTCTTCCCGCATGCCTGTGTTTTGTCTCAGACCCGGAAGATTGACCATTTAGGTTCGATTATGTGTGTGTGCTGGGAGGAAGAGGTGAATCGCTAGAATACCTCATAGGTGGTGCTGCATATCTGCCAATGTACATAATGTCTCATCATAACATTCAGATTGGTGAGCAGGTTGGGTCTCCCTGGGCCAAAATCAAGGTGTCAGGAGGACGGCAGTTCTCTCTGGAGGTCTAGGGGAGAATCCATTTTCCGGCTTTCCCAGCTCCTAGAGGCCTCCAGTGTTCCCTGGCTCTCGACCCCCTTCCATCTTCAAAACCAGCAGTGGCTGGTCAAGTCTTTGTCACCTTGCATCACTCTGACATGGATTCTTCTGTCTCCTTCCACCTGTAAGGCCCCTTGTGATTACAGTGAGCCCTCCCAGATAATCCAGGAGATTCTCTTTATTTTAAGGTCAGTTGGTTAGCAACCTTAATTGTCTCTACAATCTTCATTCCCCCGTCATGTAGCATAATCTCTAAGGTCCTGGGGATTAGGGTGCGGACATCTTTGGGAGGCTGTTATCCTGCCCACCATACTCATTTTCAGTGAGCTAAAGACCTGAGGGAGGGGACAGAGAGAACATTCTAGCCACTTTACTACACTTCCAAGAGCAAATGGAGCATTGGACTCATACCGACTGGGCACCTTTGGGGAAAGCATAATCACCCACTGGGACAGGAACATCAGGATGGTCTTGGAACTCAGGGTCAGTGCTGAGAACCCATAGAACTGAGATCCCCCCCTCCCCACAGTCTTCTCTGCTGTGTGTGATTTTTTTTCAATATATGAAATTTATTGTCAAATTGGTTTCCATACAACACCCAGTGCTCATCCCAAAAGGTGCCCTCCTCAATACCCATCACCCACCCTCTCCTCCCTCCCACCCCCCATCAACCCTCAGTTTGTTCTCAGTTTTTAACAGTCTCTTATGCTTTGGCTCTCTCCCACTCTAACCTCTTTTTTTTTTTTTCCTTCCCCTCCCCCATGGGTTTCTGTTAAGTTTCTCAGGATCCACATAAGAGTGAAACTATATGGTATCTGTCTTTCTCTGTATGACTTATTTCACTTAGCATCACACTCTCCAGTTCCATCCACGTTGCTACAAAAGGCCATATTTCATTCTTTCTCATTGCCACGTGGTATTTCATTGTGTATATAAACCACAATTTCTTTATCCATTCATCAGTTGATGGACATTTAGGCTCTTTCCACAATCTGGCTATTGTTGAGAGTGCTGCTATAAACATTGGGGTACAAGTGCCCCTATGCATCAGTACTCCTGTATCCCTTGGGTAAATTCCTAGCAGTGCTATTGCTGGGTCATAGGGTAGGTCTATTTTTAATTTTCTGAGGAACCTCCACACTGCTTTCCAGAGTGGCTGCACCAATTTGCATTCCCACCAACAGTGCAAGAGGGTTCCCGTTTCTCCACATCCTCTCCAGCATCTATAGTCTCCTGATTTGTTCATTTTGGCCACTCTCACTGGTGTGAGGTGATATCTGAGTGTGGTTTTGATTTGTATTTCCCTGATAAGGAGCGACGTTGAATACCTTTTCATGTGCCTGTTGGCCATCCGGATGTCTTCTTTAGAGAAGTGTCTATTCATGTTTTCTGCCCATTTCTTCACTGGGTTATTTGTTTTTCAGGTGTGGAGTTTGGTGAGCTCTTTATAGATTTTAGATACTAGTCCTTTGTCCGATATGTCATTTGCGAATATCTTTTCCCATTCCGTTGGTTGCCGTTTAGTTTTGTTGGTTGTTTCCTTTGCTGTGCAGAAGCTTTTATCTTCATAAGGTCCCAGTAATTCACTTTTGCTTTTAATTCCCTTGCCTTTGGGGATGTGTCGAGTAAGAAATTGCTACGGCTGAGGTCAGAGAGGTCTTTTCCTGCTTTCTCCTCTAGGGTTTTGATGGTTTCCTGTCTCACATTCAGGTCCTTTATCCATTTTGAGTTTATTTTTGTGAATGGTGTGAGAAAGTGGTCTAGTTTCAACCTTCTGCATGTTGCTGTCCAGTTCTCCCAGCACCATTTGTTAAAGAGACTGTCTTTTTTCCATTGGATGTTCTTTCCTGCTTTGTCAAAGATTAGTTGGCCACACGTTTGTGGGTCTAGTTCTGGGGTTTCTATTCTATTCCATTGGTCTATGTGTCTGTTTTTGTGCCAATGCCATGCTGTCTTGATGATGACAGCTTTGTAGTAAAGGCTAAAGTCTGGGATTGTGATGCCTCCTGCTTTGGTCTTCTTCTTCAAAATTACTTTGGCTATTCGGGGCCTTTTGTGGTTCCATATGAATTTTAGGATTGCTTGTTCTAGTTTCGAGAAGAATGCTGGTGCAATTTTGATTGGGATTGCATTGAATGTGTAGATAGCTTTGGGTAGTATTGACATTTTGACAATATTTATTCTTCCAATCCATGAGCAGGGAATGTCTTTCCATTTCTTTATATCTTCTTCAATTACCTTCATAAGCTTTCTATAGTTTTCAGCATACAGATCTTTTACATCTTTGGTTAGATTTATTCCTAGGTATTTTATGCTTCTTGGTGCAATTGTGAATGGGATCAGTTTCTTTATTTGTCTTTCTGTTGCTTCATTGTTAGTGTTTAAGAATGCAACTGATTTCTGTACATTGATTTTGTATCCTGCAACTTCGCTGAATTCATGTATCAGTTCTAGCAGACTTTTGGGGGAGTCTATCGGATTTTCCATGTACAATATCATGTCATCTGCAAAAAGCGAAAGCTTGACTTCATCATTGCCAATTTTGATGCCTTTGATTTCCTTTTGTTGTCTGATTGCTGATGCCAGAACTTCCAACCTATGTTAAACAACAGTGGTGAGAGTGGGCATCCCTGTCGTGTTCCTGATCTCAGGGAAAAAGCTCTCAGTTTTTCCCCGTTGAGGATGATGTTAGCTATGGGCTTTTCATAAATGGCTTTTATGATGTTTAAGTATGTTCCTTCTATCCCGACTTTCTCAAGGGTTTTTATTAAGAAACTGTGCTGGATTTTGTCAAAGGCCTTTTCTGCATCGATTGACAGGATCGTATGGTTCTTCTCTTTTCTTTTATTAATGTGATGTATCACATTGATTGATTTGCGAATGTTGAACCAGCCTTGCATCCCAGGAATGAATCCCACTTGATCATGGTGAATAATTCTTTTTATATGCTGTTGAATTCGATTTGCTAGTATCTTATTGAGAATTTTTGCATCATATTCATCAGGGATATTGGCCTGTAGTTCTCTTTTTTTACTGGGTCTCTGTCTGGTTTAGGAACCAAAGTAATACTGGCTTCATAGAATGAGTCTGGAAGTTTTCCTTCCCTTTCTATTTCTTGGAATAGCTTGAGAAGGATAGGTATTATCTCTGCTTTAAACGTCTGGTAGAACTCCCCTGGGAAGCCATCTGGTCCTGGACTCTTATTTGTTGGGAGATTTTTGATAACCGATTCAATTTCTTTACTGGTTATGGATCTGTTCAAGCTTTCTATTTCCTCCTGATTGAGTTTTGGAAGAGTGTGGGTGTTTAGGAATTTGTCCATTTCTTCCAGGTTGTCCAATTTGTTGGCATATAATTTTTCATAGTATTCCCTGATAATTGTTTGTATCTCTGAGGGATTGGTTGTAATAATTCCATTTTCATTCATGATTTTATCTATTTGGGTCATCTCCCTTTTCTTTTTGAGAAGCCTGGCTAGAGGTTTGTCAATTTTGTTTATTTTTTCAAAAAACCAACTCTTGGTTTCGTTGATCTGCTCTACAGTTTTTTTAGATTCTATATTGTTTATTTCTGCTCTGATCTTTATGATTTCTCTTCTTCTGCTGGGTTTAGGCTGCCTTTGCTGTTCTGCTTCTATTTCCTTTAGGTGTGCTGTTAGATTTTGTATTTGGGATTTTTCTTGTTTCTTGAGATAGGCCTGGATTGCGATGTATTTTCCTCTCAGGACTGCCTTCGCTGCATCCCAAAGCGTTTGGATTGTTGTATTTTCATTTTTGTTTGTTTCCATATATTTTTAAATTTCTTCTCTAATTGCCTGGTTGACCTACTCATTCTTTCGTAGGGTGTTCTTAACCTCCATGCGTTTGGAGGTTTTCCAGACTTTTTCCTGTGGTTGATTTCAAGCTTCATAGCACTGTGGTCTGAAAGTATGCATGGTATAATTTCAATTCTTGTAAACTTATGAAGGGCTGTTTTGTGACCCAGTATATGATCTATCTTGGAGAATGTTCCATGTGCACTCGAGAAGAAAGTATATTCTGTTGCTTTGGGATGCAGAGTTCTAAATATATCTGTCAAGTCCATCTGATCCAATGTGTCATTCAGGGCCCTTGTTTCTTTATTGACCGTGTGTCTAGATGATCTATCCATTTCTGTAAGTGGAGTGTTAAAGTCCCCTGCAATGACCACATTCTTATCAATAAGGTTGCTTATGTTTATGAGTAATTGTTTTATATATTTGGGGGCTCTGGTATTCGGCGCATAGACATTTATAATTGTTAGCTCTTCCTTGTGGATAGACCCTGTAATTATTATATAATGCCCTTCTTCATCTCTTGTTACAGCCTTTAATTTAAAGTCTAGTTTGTCTGATATAAGTATGGCTACTCCGGCTTTCTTTTGGCTTCCAGTAGCATGATAAATAGTTCTCCATCCCCTCACTCTCAATCTAAAGGTGTCCTCAGATCTAAAATGAGTCTCTTGTAGACAGCAAATAGATGGGTCTTGTTTTTTTTTATCCATTCTGATACCCTATGTCTTTTGGTTGGTGCATTTAATCCATTTACATTCAGTGTTATTATAGAAAGATACGGGTTTAGAGTCATTGTGATGTCTGTATATTTTATGCTTGTAGCGATGTCTCTGGTACTTTGTCTCACAGGATCCCCCTTAGGATCTCTTGTAGGGCTGGTTTCGTGGTGACAAATTCCTTCAGTTTTTGTTTGTTTGGGAAGACCTTTATCTCTCCTTCTATTCTAAATGACAGACTTGCGGATAAAGGATTCTTGGCTGCATATTTTTTCTGTTCAGCACACTGAAGATATCGTGCCAATCCTTTCTGGCCTGCCAAGTTTCAAAGGAGAGATCAGTCATGAGTCTTATAGGTCTTCTTTTATATGTGAGGGCACGTTTATCCCTTGCTGCTTTCAGAATTTTCTCTTTATCCTTGTATTTTGCCAGTTTCACTATGATATGTCGTGCAGAAGATCGATTCAAGTTACGTCTGAAGGGAGTTCTCTGTGCCTCTTGGATTTCAATGCCTTTTTCCTTCCCTAGTTCAGGGAAGTTCTCAGCTATAATTTCTTCAAGTACCCCTTCAGCACCTTTCCCTCTCTCTTCCTCCTCTGGGATACCAATTATGCGTATATTATTTCTTTTTAGTGTATCACTTAGTTCTCTAATTTTTCCCTCATACTCCTGGATTTTTTTATCTCTCTTTCTCTCAGCTTCCTCTTTTTCCATAACTTTATCTTCTAGTTCACCTATTCTGTCCTCTGCCTCTTCAATCCGAGCCGTCGTCGTTTCCATTTTGTTTTGCATTTCATTTAAAGCGTTTTTCAGCTCCTCGTGACTGTTCCTTAGTCCCTTGATCTCTGTAGCAAGAGATTCTCTGCTGTCCTCTATACTGTTTTCAAGCCCAGCGATTAATTTTATGACTATTATTCTAAATTCACTTTCTGTTATATTATTTAAATCCTTTTTGATCAGTTCATTAGCTGTTGTTATTTCCTGGAGATTCTTATGAGGGGAATTCTTCTGTTTCGTCATTTTGGATAGTCCCTGGAGTAGTGCGGACCTGCAGGGCACTTCCCCTGTGCTGTGGTGTTTAACTGGAGTTGGTGGGCGGGGCCGCAGTCAGACCTGATGTCCGCCCCCAGCCCACCGCTGGGGCCACAGTCAGACTGGTGTGTGCCTTCTCTTCCCCTCTCCTAGGGGCAGGATTCCCTGTGGGGTGGCATGGCCCGCCTGGGCTACTTGCACACTGCCAGGCTTGTGGTGCTGGGGATCTGGCGTATTAGCTGGGGTGGGTAGGCAAGGTGCACGGGGGCAGGAGGGGCAGGCTTAGCTCGCTTCTCCTTAGGTGATCCACTTCAGGAGGGGCCCTGTGGCAGCGGGAAGGAGTCAGATCCGCTGCCAGAGGTTTGGCTCCGCAGAAGCACAGAGTTGGGTGTTTGCGTGGAGCGAGCAAGTTCCCTGGCAGGAACTGGTTCCCTTTGGGATTCTGGCTGGGGGATGGGCGGGGGAGATGGCGCTGGCGAGTGCCTTTGTTCCCCACCAAACTGAGCTCTGCCGTAGGGGGCTCAGCAGGTCTCCCTCTCTTTGTCCTCCAGCCTTCCCGCTTTCTGAGCAGAGCTGTTAACTTATGACCTCCCAGACGCTAAGTCCCGCTTGCTGTCAGAACACAGTCCGTCCGGCCCCTCCACTTTTGCCAGCCCGACTCGGGGGCTCTGCTTGGCCGGCGAGCCGCCCCTCCGCCCCGGCTCCCTCCCGCCAGTCCGTGGAGCGCGCACCGCCTCGCCGCCCTTCCTACCCTCTTCCGTGGGCCTCTCATCTGCGCTTGGCTCTGGAGACTCCGTTCTGCTAGTCTTCTGGTGGTTTTCTGGGGTAGTTAGGCCCTGTGTGTGATTTGTATAAACATTTGTAAAGGATGCCTCATCTCTCCTCCAACTACACTTGTTTCGGTGAGGTTTCCACCCCACTTTGTCAAATGGCAAACACCATTCTTAAAAAGTCTTAAGCATGTTTATATAAAATATATCTTTAAAAATTTGTTGTTTATTGCAAAAAAGTAAAAAGGAAGAAGGTGGCAATGTATCTTTGCCCGAAGAGTGAATATTATAAACAAGTTGCTTGGGTTTGAAAGAAAGACTGTGGAAACACTGATAAGATTCTGTGCTAAAACTCATGGCTGCTATGACTGTCAGTCCCCCTAGTAAAAGTCTGACCAGCCACAGTGTCACTGAGCATGGACCCAGTCTCCCTGGGTCTCTCATGGAGAATGCTGAATTGGGTTTCATATGGACCAACCTCATGTGCTGGCAGACGTTGCCAACACATGGCAGTGATACTCTGACTTTAATGCAGTATTTCTCTTTCCATGAGAGACTGCCTGGACCTTCTAAGGTGATATGTCTCTTCAATCCCTTCGAAGATGCTATGTCCCTTCTCATTAGGTTGCTCCCTGCTTAGCTCGTTGAAGGAAAAAATATATATAAAGTTTGCCTTAACCGTGTGTGCGTGTGTGTGTGTGTGTGTGTGTGTGTGTGTGACCAATAGTGGCTCTTGGCATTGCTTACTCGAGCAAACCTGAGTTTTACTTTTAATCTTCAGTAAATACTAAGAATAAATCACATTCTGCCCTCGCCCACCTCCTACCCAAAACAAACAAGCAAACATGCAAGCTTGCTAGAGGGGCAACATTTCATCAAAGCATGACTCCCTTTTCCCAGACCTTCCAGAAGCTTCCAGAGTGTAGGACGGGGAAGGAGCAGTAGAAAGGAAGATGCTGTGCTGTGGCAATTATGACCCCAATGTGGGCGGAAGCTGAGGTCTTTTGCAGGAAAAGTTGAGGAGACCTGGATAATGTGGAGACCAAAGGGGATGGATGGAAAGGTGGAAAGGAAGGATCCATTTATACAGCAGTGAAATGAATGATCTAGATATGTGGATACATCTTTAAAACGAAATGTTAAGGAGTTGGAAGCAAGTTCTGCAGAATATATACAATATGCTACTATCTGCACGTGCTTGCTGTGTGAAACAATTTCATGTATGAGTGACGTATGCACATGTAATAAAAGTACAGAGAATTGTATGAGTGTAGTAACTTCAAATCTAGAAAATCATCTTGGGTATCAGGTGAGTAGGGGACAGGTGGGATGAGGGAATGAGCGAGAGGTACACAAAATTATTGCTGATGTTTTATCATTTAGCTGGGTGGTGAATACATAAGTGTTCAATGTATTATTATTTTCGTACTTTCCATACACCTTAGATATTTGACAATACGTTTAAAAATCAAAAAGCAGAACCCCAGAGATGACTACAGGTGGTGTCCTCTAGACTGTTCTCTTCGCTTTGGTTTTCTGGTAACTGGTCAGCATCCTTGTCTCCCTGGCTTGCCCCAGGTTCTACAGAGTCTCCTGCCAGGAGTGACCACATCCTTTCTGAGCATCGATTTGTTTGTTTGTTTTCGGTTTATTTATTTAGTTTAATAATCTACAATTATAAATTATAAAGTCCCAATGTGGGACTCAATCCCATGACCCTAAGATCAAGAGTCTCACGCTCCTCCCACTGAGCCAGCCAGGCACCTCCGCTGCACGGATTTGAACGCGCTTGGGCAACGAGGCAGACTCATCAGAAACCTGTAGTCCTACATTGACATTTTTCCAGCCCATTAGCTCAAAGCTGCGGACTCTCCCCGTGCCCAAGGGTCTGGTTGGAGCTCATCCCTGCACTGGTCTTGAGAAGTGAGCGCGACAGCGAGCGCCCAAGGGGCCAGACTGCCACAGCCCAGATCCTGCCTGCCCCAGGCACCATAGTTGGCCTCAGTTTCCTTAGCCCCACATCCACTGAGACCTGGAGCTCCCGGGGAGAAGGTAGGAGAGTGTTTGCTGGAAGGGCTCCAGGGGTCCTTTGGGCTGGACTCGGGAGTTGGAAGTGAGGAGATGGGGAAACGAACATCTGTTTACCAGAAATTTAAGAGGCCCGAGGAAGACAGAAGGAGGTCACTCGGGAGAGGGGCAGTTGAGAGTCAAGACGGAACTGAATGCTCCAGGGGCCCCCAAATGCTACTTACGCCCCTGGGGGCGCGGGCTCGGATCAGTTCCCAGGCAGCCGACTCCTCGTCCCCTTCCCCTGGCTGCGCCGTTCCTTGGATGCCCCGAAGGGCGGTGCGCGCGGCCGGGTCCCGTTCCCCCCGGGAGGGCGGCACGGAGCCAGACCCTTCGTGAGAGCGCCCAGAACACGTTCGTAATAAAACTAAGATGAATGCCCTGAAAACTGACGGTGTCGCATAAGACCTGGGTGTGAAGTCTGCAGGAGCAGACGAATCCAAAGGACAATTTCTGTTTTCTTTCACCAAAATGCCATCGCCGGAGCCCTCCGGGGTCCCCCCAAACGGCGACACCCGCGGCCAGTCTCGGGTCCCGGTCATCACCCTTTACAAATTAAAGCACCAGCAAAAGGAGGCCGAATGCAACTTGTCGCCTTGGGGCGGGGGCGAGGGCCGGGACGAGGGCGGGGACGGGGCGGGGGAAGCGAGAAAGCGGAAGCTTAATTTTCTGTTTCCCGCTGAAACAACCTCCTCACTACCCTAGGACAGAGCTCGAGGCTGGTCGGGGCTAGCCGAGCTGGAATCCTGGGGCTGCAGGCCTTTCGAGGAAACACCTGCGGAGCGCGCCGCCAGAGCCTGGGAGGTAGAGGGCAAGGGCTGGAGCGGGGCGGGGGAGGACTGGAGGGAACGAGGTTGTTCCCGGAACTCCGTCCCTGTTGGCGGGGCGGGGGGGGGGGGGGGGCGGGGGGGACCTGCCAGCTTCAAAAAGTTAATCAGAAAACAGAAGCAACAAAAAAGATCCCCCTCTCCCTCCCCCCAAGCCCCACGTGTATCCACCAAAAGTAACCAAGGTTGTTGTCCTTGCAAAACTGGGTTCCCAGGTACACAGAAATGGGACTGTTGGTTTGTCCCACTCTCTCCCGCGCGGGGCCCCTCCCCGTGAGGTATAGCCTAGTTCCCCTGGTGTAAAGCGGGCGCCTTGCAGTCAAAATCCTGGTTGCGGACTTGGGAGGTTCCGTCGCATTCTGCCGGAGGGAGGCGCTCTGCAGAGGAGAAACCTTGGCGGGTAAGGCGTCTCCCGCGCTCCTTTGCACAAATCCTGCAAGAGCTGGGCTTCTTTCCCTCCCCAGGTCTGCGCCCGTCTCCCGAGCTCCCCTGCGCTCCTTTCCCGCTCGGGAGCTTTTGCCCTGCAGTCGGTAGCAACTTCCAACGACAGGCGCACAGGGAGAGATCAGGGAGCCGGGAGGCTGGGAACGCCGAGCGAACAGGGGAGGAGCGGGAGGCGCGCAGCGTCACAGCCTAGCTCTTACCACGCTGAGCTTGGTAAAATTTCCCACTGTTCAGGAGCACGAAGAACTTTAGAGGTAAGAACCACATCAGTTACCGGGGCTCCTGAAAGTGAAGCCAGCGAGGTTGTGGCCCGGGGACAAGATAGGGTCAGTGTTCATTGTATTACAAGAAGCTGCGTTCCCAGGATGCCTGTAAGCCCCTGGCTTGCAAGGTCAGTCTTCAAACAGTAACGGCGTGGGGGCAGGGTAGGAGGACTCCCAGGGCAGTCCACAAAGCCCCGTATCCCCCAACAAGTGGCTAAAAGAACTCCCGTGGATTCTGTCCAGAGAGGCTAAGCTGCGGTGAATGACTCCATTCCCCGTTTGTACATGACTGTCATAGGATGCAGAAGGGACTCCTTGCATTGGAGTGCCTAAGAGAGGGGGATGCCTAACGGTGTCCCCCCGCCCACTGATGGCAGGTCTCACAGCGAAGCCTCTACAAGGAGATGGCGGTTCTGGCTAATGTTGGCGAGGCTATGGCTGCCTTGAAAAAGGAAAGAGAAAATGGTTCCTCTTCAGTCTGCAGGGGGCAGAGGTGAGAGCTCCTGTGGCCAGATGAGCCGCTAAGCATGATAACGTCCTGTGTCAGAAGTGTTCCTTAAAATGTCACAAGACTCTTCTTTTGTTTAAAAAAGAAGATGAAAAATCACTTTAAAAAATTAGAAGAAAAAAGAAGGGGACACCTGGGTGGCTCAGTCGGTTTGGCCCAGGTCATGATCTCACAGTTGGTGGGTTCGATCCCCGCATCGGGCTCTGTGCTGACAGCTCAGAGCCTGGAGCCTGCTTCAGATTCTGTGTCTCCCTCTCTCTGGTCACGCTCTGTCTCTCTCCCTCTCAAAAATAAATAAACATTTTTAAAAATTAAAAAAAAAGAAAATGGACAATCACAAGTTTTAGTACCTTTTGCGAATCAAAGAAGAGTGAAATGTGATGATAGGCTCCTGGCCGGAATATGAAATGCACAGGTGTTTATGCCTACCAGAAAACAGAAATGGGGCACCTGGGTGGTTCAGTTGGTTAAGCCAACAACCCTTGATTTCAGCTCAGGT